>NC_083352.1:65740088-66348742 GCF_030254825.1 Meriones unguiculatus | reverse complement strand
TTTTAAGTGCTCTGGAGTCATTTCGTTGCAAGCGGGTTTTACGTGTTCTGGAGTCATTTCGTTGCAAGTGGCTTTTTACATACTTCTCAGACATTTCACTGGAAGCGGGTTTTTTAAATGCTCTGTAGGCATTTCGTTGCAAGCGGGTTTTTAAGTACTCTGGAGTCATTTCGTTGCAAACGGGTTTTTACGTGCTCTGGAGTCATTTCGTTGCAAGCGGGTTTTTAAGTGCTCTGGAGTCATTTCGTTGCAAGCGGGTTTTTAAGTGCTCTGGAGTCATTTCGTTGCAAGCGGGTTTTTAGGTACTCTGGAGTCATTTCATTGCAAGCGGGTTTTTAAGTGCTCTGGAGTCATTTCGTTGCAAGCGAGTTTTTACGTGCTCTGGAGTCATTTCGTTGCAAGCGGGTTTTTAAGTGCTCTGAAGGCATTTCGTTGCAAGCGGGTTTTCAAGTGCTCTGGAGTCATTTCGTTGCAAGCGGGTTTTTAAGTGCTCTGGAGACATTTCGCTGCAAGCGGGTTTTTAAGTGCTCTGGAGCCATTTCGTTGCAAGCGGGTTTTTAAGTGTTTTGGAGTCATTTCGTTGCAAGCGGGTTTTAAAGTGCTCTGGAGTCATTTCATTGCAAGCGGTTTTTTTAGTGCTCTGGAGTCATTTCATTGCAAGCGGGTTTTTTAGTGCTCTGGAGTCATTTCATTGCAAGCGGGTTTTTAAGTGCTCTGGAGTCATTTCGTTGCATGCGGGTTTTTAAGTGCTCTGAAGGCATTTTGTTGTAAGCGGGTTTTTAAGTGCTCTGGAGTCATTTCGTTGCAAGCGGGTTTTTACGTGTTCTGGAGTCATTTCGTTGCAAGCGGGTTTTTACATACTTCTCAGACATTTCACTGGAAGCGGGTTTTTTAAATGCTCTGTAGGCATTTCGTTGCAAGCGGGTTTTTAAGTACTCTGGAGTCATTTCGTTGCAAACGGGTTTTTAAGTGCTCTGGAGTCATTTCGTTGCAAGCGGGTTTTTAAGTGCTCTGGAGACATTTCGTTGCAAGCGGGTTTTTAAGTGCTCTGGAGCCATTTCGTTGCAAGCGGGTTTTTAAGTGCTCTGGAGTCATTACGTTGCAAGGGGGTTTTTAAGTGTTCTGGAATCATTTCGTTGCAAGCGGGTTTTTAAGTGCTCTGGAGTCATTTCGTTGCAAGCGGGTTTTTAAGTGCTCTGGAGTCATTTCGTTGCAAGCGGGTTTTTAAGTGCTCTGGAGTCATTTCGTTGCAAGCGGGTTTTTAAGTGCTCTGGAGTCATTTCGTTGCAAGCGGGTTTTTAAGTGCTCTGGAGTCATTTCGTTGCAAGCAGGTTTTTAAGTGCTCTGGATTCATTTCGTTGCAAGCGGGTTTTTAAGTGCTCTGTAGTCATTTCGTTGCAAGCGGGTTTTTAAGTGCTCTGGAGTCATTTCGTTGCAAGCGGGTTTATAAGTACTCTGGAGACATTTCGGTACAAGCGGGTTTTTAAGTGCTCTGGAGTCATTTCGTTGCAAGTGGGTTTTTAAGTGCTCTGGAGTCATTTCGTTGCAAGCGGGTTTTTAAGTGCTCTGAAGGCATTTCGTTGCAAGCGGGTTTTTAAGTGCTCTGGAGTCATTTCGTTGCAAGCGGGTTTTTACGTGTTCTGGAGTCATTTCGTTGCAAGCGGGTTTTTACATACTTCTCAGACATTTCACTGGAAGCGGGTTTTTTAAATGCTCTGTAGGCATTTCGTTGCAAGCGGGTTTTTAAGTGCTCTGGAGTCATTTCGTTGCAAGCGGGTTTTTACGTGTTCTGGAGTCATTTCGTTGCAAGCGGGTTTTTACATACTTCTCAGACATTTCACTGGAAGCGGGTTTTTTAAATGCTCTGTAGGCATTTCGTTGCAAGCGGGTTTTTAAGTACTGTGGAGCCATTTCGTTGCAAGCGGGTTTTTACGTGTTCTGGAGTCATTTCGTTGCAAGCCTGTTTTTAAGTGCTCTGGAGTCATTTCGTTGCAAGCGGGTTTTTAAGTGCTCTGTAGTCATTTCGTTGCAAGCGGGTTTTTAAGTGCTCTGGAGTCATTTCGTTGCAAGCGGGTTTTTAAGTACTCTGGAGACATTTCGGTACAAGCGGGTTTTTAAGTGCTCTGGAGTCATTTCGTTGCAAGCGGGTTTTTAAGTGCTCTGGAGTCATTTCGTTGCATGCGGGTTTTTAAGTGCTCTGAAGGCATTTCGTTGCAAGCGGGTTTTTAAGTGCTCTGGAGTCATTTCGTTGCAAGCGGGTTTTTACGTGTTCTGGAGTCATTTCGTTGCAAGCGGGTTTTTACATACTTCTCAGACATTTCACTGGAAGCGGGTTTTTTAAATGCTCTGTAGGCATTTCGTTGCAAGCGGGTTTTTAAGTGCTCTGGAGTCATTTCGTTGCAAGCGGGTTTTTACGTGTTCTGGAGTCATTTCGTTGCAAGCGGGTTTTTACATACTTCTCAGACATTTCACTGGAAGCGGGTTTTTTAAATGCTCTGTAGGCATTTCGTTGCAAGCGGGTTTTTAAGTACTCTGGAGTCATTTCGTTGCACGCGGGTTTTTACGTGTTCTGGAGTCATTTCGTTGCAAGCCTGTTTTTAAGTGCTCTGGAGTCATTTCGTTGCAAGCGGGTTTTTAAGTGCTCTGAAGGCATTTCGTTGCAAGCGGGTTTTTAAGTGCTCTGGAGTCATTTCGTTGCAAGCGGGTTTTTAAGTGCTCTGGAGACATTTCGTTGCAAGCGGGTTTTTAAGTGCTCTGGAGCCATTTCGTTGCAAGCGGGTTTTTAAGTGCTCTGGAGCCATTTCGTTGCAAGCGGGTTTTTAAGTGCTCTGGAGTCATTACGTTGCAAGCGGGTTTTTAAGTGCTCTGGAGTCATTTCGTTGCAAGCGGGTTTTTAAGTGCTCTGGAGTCATTTCGTTGCAAGCGGGTTTTTAAGTGCTCTGGAGTCATTTCGTTGCAAGCGGGTTTTTAAGTGCTCTGGAGTCATTTCGTTGCAAGCGGGTTTTTTAGTGCTCTGGATTCATTTCGTTGCAAGCGGGTTTTTAAGTGCTCTTCAGTCATTTCGTTGCAAGCGGGTTTTTAAGTGCTCTGGAGTCATTTCGTTGCAAGCGGGTTTTTAAGTACTCTGGAGACATTTCGGTACAAGCGGGTTTTTAAGTGCTCTGGAGTCATTTCGTTGCAAGCGGGTTTTTAAGTGCTCTGGAGTCATTTCGTTGCAAGCGGGTTTTTAAGTGCTCTGAAGGCATTTCGTTGCAAGCGGGTTTTTAAGTGCTCTGGAGTCATTTCGTTGCAAGCGGGTTTTTAAGTGCTCTGAAGGCATTTCGTTGCAAGCGGGTTTTTAAGTGCTCTGGAGTCATTTCGTTGCAAGCGGGTTTTTACGTGTTCTGGAGTCATTTCGTTGCAAGCGGGTTTTTACATACTTCTCAGACATTTCACTGGAAGCGGGTTTTTTAAATGCTCTGTAGGCATTTCGTTGCAAGCGGGTTTTTAAGTGCTCTGGAGTCATTTCGTTACAAGCGGGTTTTTAAGTGCTCTGAAGGCATTTCGTTGCAAGCGGGTTTTTAAGTGCTCTGGAGTCATTTCGTTGCAAGCGGGTTTTTACGTGTTCTGGAGTCATTTCGTTGCAAGCGGGTTTTTACATACTTCTCAGACATTTCACTGGAAGCGGGTTTTTTAAATGCTCTGTAGGCATTTCGTTGCAAGCGGGTTTTTAAGTGCTCTGGAGTCATTTCGTTGCAAGCGGGTTTTTACGTGTTCTGGAGTCATTTCGTTGCAAGCGGGTTTTTACATACTTCTCAGACATTTCACTGGAAGCGGGTTTTTTAAATGCTCTGTAGGCATTTCGTTGCAAGCGGGTTTTTAAGTACTCTGGAGTCATTTCGTTGCAAGCGGGTTTTTACGTGTTCTGGAGTCATTTCGTTGCAAGCCTGTTTTTAAGTGCTCTGGAGTCATTTCGTTGCAAGCGGGTTTTTAAGTGCTCTGAAGGCATTTCGTTGCAAGCGGGTTTTTAAGTGCTCTGGAGTCATTTCGTTGCGAGCGGGTTTTTAAGTGCTCTGGAGACATTTCGTTGCAAGCGGGTTTTTAAGTGCTCTGGAGCCATTTCGTTGCAAGCGGGTTTTTAAGTGCTCTGGAGCTATTTCGTTGCAAGCGGGTTTTTAAGTGCTCTGTAGTCATTTCGTTGCAAGCGGGTTTTTAAGTACTCTGGAGACATTTCGGTACAAGCGGGTTTTTAAGTGCTCTGGAGTCATTTCGTTGCAAGCGGGTTTTTAAGTGCTCTGGAGTCATTTCGTTGCAAGCGGGTTTTTAAGTGCTCTGAAGGCATTTCGTTGCAAGCGGGTTTTTAAGTGCTCTGGAGTCATTTCGTTGCAAGCGGGTTTTTACGTGTTCTGGAGTCATTTCGTTGCAAGCGGGTTTTTACATACTTCTCAGACATTTCACTGGAAGCGGGTTTTTTAAATGCTCTGTAGGCATTTCGTTGCAAGCGGGTTTTTAAGTGCTCTGGAGTCATTTCGTTGCAAGCGGGTTTTTACGTGTTCTGGAGTCATTTCGTTGCATGCGGGTTTTTACATACTTCTCAGACATTTCACTGGAAGCGGGTTTTTTAAATGCTCTGTAGGCATTTCGTTGCAAGCGGGTTTTTAAGTACTCTGGAGTCATTTCGTTGCACGCGGGTTTTTACGTGTTCTGGAGTCATTTCGTTGCAAGCCTGTTTTTAAGTGCTCTGGAGTCATTTCGTTGCAAGCGGGTTTTTAAGTGCTCTGAAGGCATTTCGTTGCAAGCGGGTTTTTAAGTGCTCTGGAGTCATTTCGTTGCAAGCGGGTTTTTAAGTGCTCTGGAGACATTTCGTTGCAAGCGGGTTTTTAAGTGCTCTGGAGCCATTTCGTTGCAAGCGGGTTTTTAAGTGCTCTGGAGCCATTTCGTTTCAAGCGGGTTTTTAAGTGCTCTGGAGTCATTACGTTGCAAGCGGGTTTTTAAGTGCTCTGGAGTCATTTCGTTGCAAGCGGGTTTTTAAGTGCTCTGGAGTCATTTCGTTGCAAGCGGGTTTTTAAGTGCTCTGGAGTCATTTCGTTGCAAGCGGGTTTTTAAGTGCTCTGGAGTCATTTCGTTGCAAGCGGGTTTTTAAGTGCTCTGGATTCATTTCGTTGCAAGCGGGTTTTTAAGTGCTCTGCAGTCATTTCGTTGCAAGCGGGTTTTTAAGTGCTCTGGAGTCATTTCGTTGCAAGCGGGTTTTTAAGTACTCTGGAGACATTTCGGTACAAGCGGGTTTTTAAGTGCTCTGGAGTCATTTCGTTGCAAGCGGGTTTTTAAGTGCTCTGGATTCATTTCGTTGCAAGCGGGTTTTTACGTGTTCTGGAGTCATTTCGTTCCAAGCGGGTTTTTACATACTTCTCAGACATTTCACTGGAAGCGGGTTTTTTAAATGCTCTGTAGGCATTTCGTTGCAAGCGGGTTTTTAAGTGCTCTGGAGTCATTTCGTTGCAAGCGGGTTTTTACGTGTTCTGGAGTCATTTCGTTGCAAGCGGGTTTTTTCATACTTCTCAGACATTTCACTGGAAGCGGGTTTTTTAAATGCTCTGTAGGCATTTCGTTGCAAGCGGGTTTTTAAGTACTCTGGAGTCATTTCGTTGCACGCGGGTTTTTACGTGTTCTGGAGTCATTTCGTTGCAAGCCTGTTTTTAAGTGCTCTGGAGTCATTTCGTTGCAAGCGGGTTTTTAAGTGCTCTGAAGGCATTTCGTTGCAAGCGGGTTTTTAAGTGCTCTGGAGTCATTTCGTTGCAAGCGGGTTTTTAAGTGCTCTGGAGACATTTCGTTGCAAGCGGGTTTTTAAGTGCTCTGGAGCCATTTCGTTGCAAGCGGGTTTTTAAGTGCTCTGGAGCCATTTCGTTGCAAGCGGGTTTTTAAGTGCTCTGGAGTCATTACGTTGCAAGCGGGTTTTTAAGTGCTCTGGAGTCATTTCGTTGCAAGCGGGTTTTTAAGTGCTCTGGAGTCATTTCGTTGCAAGCGGGTTTTTAAGTGCTCTGGAGTCATTTCGTTGCAAGCGGGTTTTTAAGTGCTCTGGAGTCATTTCGTTGCAAGCGGGTTTTTAAGTGCTCTGGATTCATTTCGTTGCAAGCGGGTTTTTAAGTGCTCTGCAGTCATTTCGTTGCAAGCGGGTTTTTAAGTGCTCTGGAGTCATTTCGTTGCAAGCGGGTTTTTAAGTACTCTGGAGACATTTCGGTACAAGCGGGTTTTTAAGTGCTCTGGAGTCATTTCGTTGCAAGCGGGTTTTTAAGTGCTCTGGAGTCATTTCGTTGCAAGCGGGTTTTTAAGTGCTCTGAAGGCATTTCGTTGCAAGCGGGTTTTTAAGTGCTCTGGATTCATTTCCTTGCAAGCGGGTTTTTACGTGTTCTGGAGTCATTTCGTTCCAAGCGGGTTTTTACATACTTCTCAGACATTTCACTGGAAGCGGGTTTTTTAAATGCTCTGTAGGCATTTCGTTGCAAGCTGGTTTTTAAGTGCTCTGGAGTCATTTCGTTGCAAGCGGGTTTTTACGTGTTCTGGAGACATTTCGTTGCAAGCGGGTTTTTACATACTTCTCAGACATTTCACTGGAAGCGGGTTTTTTAAATGCTCTGTAGGCATTTCGTTGCAAGCGGGTTTTTAAGTACTCTGGAGTCATTTCGTTGCAAGCGGGTTTTTACTTGTTCTGGAGTCATTTCGTTGCAAGCCTGTTTTTAAGTGCTCTGGAGTCATTTCGTTGCAAGCGGGTTTTTAAGTGCTCTGAAGGCATTTCGTTGCAAGCGGGTTTTTAAGTGCTCTGGAGTCATTTCGTTGCAAGCGGGTTTTTAAGTGCTCTGGAGACATTTCGTTGCAAGCGGGTTTTTAAGTGCTCTGGAGCCATTTCGTTGCAAGCGGGTTTTTAAGTGCTCTGGAGCCATTTCGTTGCAAGCGGGTTTTTAAGTGATCTGGAGTCATTACGTTGCAAGCGGGTTTTTAAGTGCTCTGGAGTCATTTCGTTGCAAGCGGATTTTTAAGTGCTCTGGAGTCATTTCGTTGCAAGCGGGTTTTTAAGTGCTCTGGAGTCATTTCGTTGCAAGCGGGTTTTTAAGTGCTCTGGAGTCATTTCGTTGCAAGCGGGTTTTTAAGTGCTCTGGATTCATTTCGTTGCAAGCGGGTTTTTAAGTGCTCTGCAGTCATTTCGTTGCAAGCGGGTTTTTAAGTGCTCTGGAGTCATTTCGTTGCAAGCGGGTTTTTAAGTACTCTGGAGACATTTCGGTACAAGCGGGTTTTTAAGTGCTCTGGAGTCATTTCGTTGCAAGCGGGTTTTTAAGTGCTCTGGAGTCATTTCGTTGCAAGCGGGTTTTTAAGTGCTCTGAAGGCATTTCGTTGCAAGCGGGTTTTTAAGTGCTCTGGATTCATTTCGTTGCAAGCGGGTTTTTACGTGTTCTGGAGTCATTTCGTTCCAAGCGGGTTTTTACATACTTCTCAGACATTTCACTGGAAGCAGGTTTTTTAAATGCTCTGTAGGCATTTCGTTGCAAGCGGGTTTTTAAGTGCTCTGGAGTCATTTCGTTGCAAGCGGGTTTTTACGTGTTCTGGAGACATTTCGTTGCAAGCGGGTTTTTACATACTTCTCAGACATTTCACTGGAAGCGGGTTTTTTAAATGCTCTGTAGGCATTTCGTTGCAAGCGGGTTTTTAAGTACTCTGGAGTCATTTCGTTGCAAGCGGGTTTTTACGTGTTCTGGAGTCATTTCGTTGCAAGCCTGTTTTTAAGTGCTCTGGAGTCATTTCGTTGCAAGCGGGTTTTTAAGTGCTCTGAAGGCATTTCGTTGCAAGCGGGTTTTTAAGTGCTCTGGAGTCATTTCGTTGCAAGCGGGTTTTTAAGTGCTCTGGAGACATTTCGTTGCAAGCGGGTTTTTAAGTGCTCTGGAGCCATTTCGTTGCAAGCGGGTTTTTAAGTGCTCTGGAGCCATTTCGTTGCAAGCGGGTTTTTAAGTGCTCTGTAGTCATTTCGTTGCAAGCGGGTTTTTAAGTACTCTGGAGACATTTCGGTACAAGCGGGTTTTTAAGTGCTCTGGAGTCATTTCGTTGCAAGCGGGTTTTTAAGTGCTCTGGAGTCATTTCGTTGCAAGCGGGTTTTTAAGTGCTCTGAAGGCATTTCGTTGCAAGCGGGTTTTTAAGTGCTCTGGAGTCATTTCGTTGCAAGCGGGTTTTTACGTGTTCTGGAGTCATTTCGTTGCAAGCGGGTTTTTACATACTTCTCAGACATTTCACTGGAAGCGGGTTTTTTAAATGCTCTGTAGGCATTTCGTTGCAAGCGGGTTTTTAAGTGCTCTGGAGTCATTTCGTTGCAAGCGTGTTTTTACGTGTTCTGGAGTCATTTCGTTGCATGCGGGTTTTTACATACTTCTCAGACATTTCACTGGAAGCGGGTTTTTTAAATGCTCTGTAGGCATTTCGTTGCAAGCGGGTTTTTAAGTACTCTGGAGTCATTTCGTTGCACGCGGGTTTTTACGTGTTCTGGAGTCATTTCGTTGCAAGCCTGTTTTTAAGTGCTCTGGAGTCATTTCGTTGCAAGCGGGTTTTTAAGTGCTCTGAAGGCATTTCGTTGCAAGCGGGTTTTTAAGTGCTCTGGAGACATTTCCTTGCAAGCGGGTTTTTAAGTGCTCTGGAGCCATTTCGTTGCAAGCGGGTTTTTAAGTGCTCTGGAGCCATTTCGTTTCAAGCGGGTTTTTAAGTGCTCTGGAGTCATTACGTTGCAAGCGGGTTTTTAAGTGCTCTGGAGTCATTTCGTTGCAAGCGGGTTTTTAAGTGGTCTGGAGTCATTTCGTTGCAAGCGGGTTTTTAAGTGCTCTGGAGTCATTTCGTTGCAAGCGGGTTTTTAAGTGCTCTGGAGTCATTTCGTTGCAAGCGGGTTTTTAAGTGCTCTGGATTCATTTCGTTGCAAGCGGGTTTTTAAGTGCTCTGCAGTCATTTCGTTGCAAGCGGGTTTTTAAGTGCTCTGGAGTCATTTCGTTGCAAGCGGGTTTTTAAGTACTCTGGAGACATTTCGGTACAAGCGGGTTTTTAAGTGCTCTGGAGTCATTTCGTTGCAAGCGGGTTTTTAACTGCTCTGGATTCATTTCGTTGCAAGCGGGTTTTTACGTGTTCTGGAGTCATTTCGTTCCAAGCGGGTTTTTACATACTTCTCAGACATTTCACTGGAAGCGGGTTTTTTAAATGCTCTGTAGGCATTTCGTTGCAAGCGGGTTTTTAAGTACTCTGGAGTCATTTCGTTGCACGCGGGTTTTTACGTGTTCTGGAGTCATTTCGTTGCAAGCCTGTTTTTAAGTGCTCTGGAGTCATTTCGTTGCAAGCGGGTTTTTAAGTGCTCTGAAGGCATTTCGTTGCAAGCGGGTTTTTAAGTGCTCTGGAGTCATTTCGTTGCAAGCGGGTTTTTAAGTGCTCTGGAGACATTTCGTTGCAAGCGGGTTTTTAAGTGCTCTGGAGCCATTTCGTTGCAAGCGGGTTTTTAAGTGCTCTGGAGCCATTTCGTTGCAAGCGGGTTTTTAAGTGCTCTGGAGTCATTACGTTGCAAGCGGGTTTTTAAGTGCTCTGGAGTCATTTCGTTGCAAGCGGGTTTTTAAGTGCTCTGGAGTCATTTCGTTGCAAGCGGGTTTTTAAGTGCTCTGGAGTCATTTCGTTGCAAGCGGGTTTTTAAGTGCTCTGGAGTCATTTCGTTGCAAGCGGGTTTTTAAGTGCTCTGGATTCATTTCGTTGCAAGCGGGTTTTTAAGTGCTCTGCAGTCATTTCGTTGCAAGCGGGTTTTTAAGTGCTCTGGAGTCATTTCGTTGCAAGCGGGTTTTTAAGTACTCTGGAGACATTTCGGTACAAGCGGGTTTTTAAGTGCTCTGGAGTCATTTCGTTGCAAGCGGGTTTTTAAGTGCTCTGGAGTCATTTCGTTGCAAGCGGGTTTTTAAGTGCTCTGAAGGCATTTCGTTGCAAGCGGGTTTTTAAGTGCTCTGGATTCATTTCCTTGCAAGCGGGTTTTTACGTGTTCTGGAGTCATTTCGTTCCAAGCGGGTTTTTACATACTTCTCAGACATTTCACTGGAAGCGGGTTTTTTAAATGCTCTGTAGGCATTTCGTTGCAAGCTGGTTTTTAAGTGCTCTGGAGTCATTTCGTTGCAAGCGGGTTTTTACGTGTTCTGGAGACATTTCGTTGCAAGCGGGTTTTTACATACTTCTCAGACATTTCACTGGAAGCGGGTTTTTTAAATGCTCTGTAGGCATTTCGTTGCAAGCGGGTTTTTAAGTACTCTGGAGTCATTTCGTTGCAAGCGGGTTTTTACTTGTTCTGGAGTCATTTCGTTGCAAGCCTGTTTTTAAGTGCTCTGGAGTCATTTCGTTGCAAGCGGGTTTTTAAGTGCTCTGAAGGCATTTCGTTGCAAGCGGGTTTTTAAGTGCTCTGGAGTCATTTCGTTGCAAGCGGGTTTTTAAGTGCTCTGGAGACATTTCGTTGCAAGCGGGTTTTTAAGTGCTCTGGAGCCATTTCGTTGCAAGCGGGTTTTTAAGTGCTCTGGAGCCATTTCGTTGCAAGCGGGTTTTTAAGTGATCTGGAGTCATTACGTTGCAAGCGGGTTTTTAAGTGCTCTGGAGTCATTTCGTTGCAAGCGGATTTTTAAGTGCTCTGGAGTCATTTCGTTGCAAGCGGGTTTTTAAGTGCTCTGGAGTCATTTCGTTGCAAGCGGGTTTTTAAGTGCTCTGGAGTCATTTCGTTGCAAGCGGGTTTTTAAGTGCTCTGGATTCATTTCGTTGCAAGCGGGTTTTTAAGTGCTCTGCAGTCATTTCGTTGCAAGCGGGTTTTTAAGTGCTCTGGAGTCATTTCGTTGCAAGCGGGTTTTTAAGTACTCTGGAGACATTTCGGTACAAGCGGGTTTTTAAGTGCTCTGGAGTCATTTCGTTGCAAGCGGGTTTTTAAGTGCTCTGGAGTCATTTCGTTGCAAGCGGGTTTTTAAGTGCTCTGAAGGCATTTCGTTGCAAGCGGGTTTTTAAGTGCTCTGGATTCATTTCGTTGCAAGCGGGTTTTTACGTGTTCTGGAGTCATTTCGTTCCAAGCGGGTTTTTACATACTTCTCAGACATTTCACTGGAAGCAGGTTTTTTAAATGCTCTGTAGGCATTTCGTTGCAAGCGGGTTTTTAAGTGCTCTGGAGTCATTTCGTTGCAAGCGGGTTTTTACGTGTTCTGGAGACATTTCGTTGCAAGCGGGTTTTTACATACTTCTCAGACATTTCACTGGAAGCGGGTTTTTTAAATGCTCTGTAGGCATTTCGTTGCAAGCGGGTTTTTAAGTACTCTGGAGTCATTTCGTTGCAAGCGGGTTTTTACGTGTTCTGGAGTCATTTCGTTGCAAGCCTGTTTTTAAGTGCTCTGGAGTCATTTCGTTGCAAGCGGGTTTTTAAGTGCTCTGAAGGCATTTCGTTGCAAGCGGGTTTTTAAGTGCTCTGGAGTCATTTCGTTGCAAGCGGGTTTTTAAGTGCTCTGGAGACATTTCGTTGCAAGCGGGTTTTTAAGTGCTCTGGAGCCATTTCGTTGCAAGCGGGTTTTTAAGTGCTCTGGAGCCATTTCGTTGCAAGCGGGTTTTTAAGTGCTCTGTAGTCATTTCGTTGCAAGCGGGTTTTTAAGTACTCTGGAGACATTTCGGTACAAGCGGGTTTTTAAGTGCTCTGGAGTCATTTCGTTGCAAGCGGGTTTTTAAGTGCTCTGGAGTCATTTCGTTGCAAGCGGGTTTTTAAATGCTCTGAAGGCATTTCGTTGCAAGCGGGTTTTTAAGTGCTCTGGAGTCATTTCGTTGCAAGCGGGTTTTTACGTGTTCTGGAGTCATTTCGTTGCAAGCGGGTTTTTAAGTGCTCTGGAGTCATTTCGTTGCGAGCGGGTTTTTAAGTGCTCTGGAGACATTTCGTTGCAAGCGGGTTTTTAAGTGCTCTGGAGCCATTTCGTTGCAAGCGGGTTTTTAAGTGCTCTGGAGCCATTTCGTTGCAAGCGGGTTTTTAAGTGCTCTGTAGTCATTTCGTTGCAAGCGGGTTTTTAAGTACTCTGGAGACATTTCGGTACAAGCGGGTTTTTAAGTGCTCTGGAGTCATTTCGTTGCAAGCGGGTTTTTAAGTGCTCTGGAGTCATTTCGTTGCAAGCGGGTTTTTAAGTGCTCTGAAGGCATTTCGTTGCAAGCGGGTTTTTAAGTGCTCTGGAGTCATTTCGTTGCAAGCGGGTTTTTACGTGTTCTGGAGTCATTTCGTTGCAAGCGGGTTTTTACATACTTCTCAGACATTTCACTGGAAGCGGGTTTTTTAAATGCTCTGTAGGCATTTCGTTGCAAGCGGGTTTTTAAGTGCTCTGGAGTCATTTCGTTGCAAGCGTGTTTTTACGTGTTCTGGAGTCATTTCGTTGCATGCGGGTTTTTACATACTTCTCAGACATTTCACTGGAAGCGGGTTTTTTAAATGCTCTGTAGGCATTTCGTTGCAAGCGGGTTTTTAAGTACTCTGGAGTCATTTCGTTGCACGCGGGTTTTTACGTGTTCTGGAGTCATTTCGTTGCAAGCCTGTTTTTAAGTGCTCTGGAGTCATTTCGTTGCAAGCGGGTTTTTAAGTGCTCTGAAGGCATTTCGTTGCAAGCGGGTTTTTAAGTGCTCTGGAGACATTTCCTTGCAAGCGGGTTTTTAAGTGCTCTGGAGCCATTTCGTTGCAAGCGGGTTTTTAAGTGCTCTGGAGCCATTTCGTTTCAAGCGGGTTTTTAAGTGCTCTGGAGTCATTACGTTGCAAGCGGGTTTTTAAGTGCTCTGGAGTCATTTCGTTGCAAGCGGGTTTTTAAGTGCTCTGGAGTCATTTCGTTGCAAGCGGGTTTTTAAGTGCTCTGGAGTCATTTCGTTGCAAGCGGGTTTTTAAGTGCTCTGGAGTCATTTCGTTGCAAGCGGGTTTTTAAGTGCTCTGGATTCATTTCGTTGCAAGCGGGTTTTTAAGTGCTCTGCAGTCATTTCGTTGCAAGCGGGTTTTTAAGTGCTCTGGAGTCATTTCGTTGCAAGCGGGTTTTTAAGTACTCTGGAGACATTTCGGTACAAGCGGGTTTTTAAGTGCTCTGGAGTCATTTCGTTGCAAGCGGGTTTTTAACTGCTCTGGATTCATTTCGTTGCAAGCGGGTTTTTACGTGTTCTGGAGTCATTTCGTTCCAAGCGGGTTTTTACATACTTCTCAGACATTTCACTGGAAGCGGGTTTTTTAAATGCTCTGTAGGCATTTCGTTGCAAGCGGGTTTTTAAGTGCTCTGGAGTCATTTCGTTGCAAGCGGGTTTTTAAGTGCTCTGGAGTCATTTCGTTGCAAGCGGGTTTTTAAGTGCTCTGGATTCATTTCGTTGCAAGCGGGTTTTTAAGTGCTCTGCAGTCATTTCGTTGCAAGCGGGTTTTTAAGTGCTCTGGAGTCATTTCGTTGCAAGCGGGTTTTTAAGTACTCTGGAGACATTTCGGTACAAGCGGGTTTTTAAGTGCTCTGGAGTCATTTCGTTGCAAGCGGGTTTTTAAGTGCTCTGGAGTCATTTCGTTGCAAGCGGGTTTTTAAGTGCTCTGAAGGCATTTCGTTGCAAGCGGGTTTTTAAGTGCTCTGGATTCATTTCCTTGCAAGCGGGTTTTTACGTGTTCTGGAGTCATTTCGTTCCAAGCGGGTTTTTACATACTTCTCAGACATTTCACTGGAAGCGGGTTTTTTAAATGCTCTGTAGGCATTTCGTTGCAAGCGGGTTTTTAAGTGCTCTGGAGTCATTTCGTTGCAAGCGGGTTTTTACGTGTTCTGGAGACATTTCGTTGCAAGCGGGTTTTTACATACTTCTCAGACATTTCACTGGAAGCGGGTTTTTTAAATGCTCTGTAGGCATTTCGTTGCAAGCGGGTTTTTAAGTACTCTGGAGTCATTTCGTTGCAAGCGGGTTTTTACTTGTTCTGGAGTCATTTCGTTGCAAGCCTGTTTTTAAGTGCTCTGGAGTCATTTCGTTGCAAGCGGGTTTTTAAGTGCTCTGAAGGCATTTCGTTGCAAGCGGGTTTTTAAGTGCTCTGGAGTCATTTCGTTGCAAGCGGGTTTTTAAGTGCTCTGGAGTCATTTCGTTGCAAGCGGGTTTTTAAGTGCTCTGGATTCATTTCGTTGCAAGCGGGTTTTTAAGTGCTCTGCAGTCATTTCGTTGCAAGCGGGTTTTTAAGTGCTCTGGAGTCATTTCGTTGCAAGCGGGTTTTTAAGTACTCTGGAGACATTTCGGTACAAGCGGGTTTTTAAGTGCTCTGGAGTCATTTCGTTGCAAGCGGGTTTTTAAGTGCTCTGGAGTCATTTCGTTGCAAGCGGGTTTTTAAGTGCTCTGAAGGCATTTCGTTGCAAGCGGGTTTTTAAGTGCTCTGGATTCATTTCGTTGCAAGCGGGTTTTTACGTGTTCTGGAGTCATTTCGTTCCAAGCGGGTTTTTACATACTTCTCAGACATTTCACTGGAAGCAGGTTTTTTAAATGCTCTGTAGGCATTTCGTTGCAAGCGGGTTTTTAAGTGCTCTGGAGTCATTTCGTTGCAAGCGGGTTTTTACGTGTTCTGGAGACATTTCGTTGCAAGCGGGTTTTTACATACTTCTCAGACATTTCACTGGAAGCGGGTTTTTTAAATGCTCTGTAGGCATTTCGTTGCAAGCGGGTTTTTAAGTACTCTGGAGTCATTTCGTTGCAAGCGGGTTTTTACGTGTTCTGGAGTCATTTCGTTGCAAGCCTGTTTTTAAGTGCTCTGGAGTCATTTCGTTGCAAGCGGGTTTTTAAGTGCTCTGAAGGCATTTCGTTGCAAGCGGGTTTTTAAGTGCTCTGGAGTCATTTCGTTGCAAGCGGGTTTTTAAGTGCTCTGGAGACATTTCGTTGCAAGCGGGTTTTTAAGTGCTCTGGAGCCATTTCGTTGCAAGCGGGTTTTTAAGTGCTCTGGAGCCATTTCGTTGCAAGCGGGTTTTTAAGTGCTCTGTAGTCATTTCGTTGCAAGCGGGTTTTTAAGTACTCTGGAGACATTTCGGTACAAGCGGGTTTTTAAGTGCTCTGGAGTCATTTCGTTGCAAGCGGGTTTTTAAGTGCTCTGGAGTCATTTCGTTGCAAGCGGGTTTTTAAATGCTCTGAAGGCATTTCGTTCCAAGCGGGTTTTTAAGTGCTCTGGAGTCATTTCGTTGCAAGCGGGTTTTTACGTGTTCTGGAGTCATTTCGTTGCAAGCGGGTTTTTAAGTGCTCTGGAGTCATTTCGTTGCAAGCGGGTTTTTAAGTGCTCTGGAGTCATTTCGTTGCAAGCGGGTTTTTAAGTGCTCTGGAGTCATTTCGTTGCAAGCGGGTTTTTAAGTGCTCTGGAGTCATTTCGTTGCAAGCGGGTTTTTAAGTGCTCTGGAGTCATTTCGTTGCAAGCGGGTTTTAAGTGCTCTGGATTCATTTCGTTGCAAGCGGGTTTTTAAGTGCTCTGTAGTCATTTCGTTGCAAGCGGGTTTTTAAGTGCTCTGGAGTCATTTCGTTGCAAGCGGGTTTTTAAGTACTCTGGAGACATTTCGGTACAAGCGGGTTTTTAAGTGCTCTGAAGGCATTTCGTTGCAAGCGGTTTTTAAGTGCTCTGGAGTCATTTCGTTGCAAGCGGGTTTTTACGTGTTCTGGAGTCATTTCGTTGCAAGCGGGTTTTTACATACTTCTCAGACATTTCACTGGAAGCGGGTTTTTTAAATGCTCTGTAGGCATTTCGTTGCAAGCGGGTTTTTAAGTGCTCTGGAGTCATTTCGTTGCAAGCGGGTTTTTACGTGTTCTGGAGTCATTTCGTTGCAAGCGGGTTTTTACATACTTCTCAGACATTTCACTGGAAGCGGGTTTTTTAAATGCTCTGTAGGCATTTCGTTGCAAGCGGGTTTTTAAGTACTCTGGAGTCATTTCGTTGCAAGCGGGTTTTTACGTGTTCTGGAGTCATTTCGTTGCAAGCCTGTTTTTAAGTGCTCTGGAGTCATTTCGTTGCAAGCGGGTTTTTAAGTGCTCTGAAGGCATTTCGTTGCAAGCGGGTTTTTAAGTGCTCTGGAGTCATTTCGTTGCAAGCGGGTTTTTAAGTGCTCTGGAGACATTTCGTTGCAAGCGGGTTTTTAAGTGCTCTGGAGCCATTTCGTTGCAAGCGGGTTTTTAAGTGCTCTGAAGGCATTTCGTTGCAAGCGGGTTTTTAAGTGCTCTGGAGTCATTTCGTTGCAAGGGGGTTTTTAAGTGCTCTGGAGTCATTTCGTTGCAAGCGGGTTTTTAAGTGCTCTGGAGTCATTTCGTTGCAAGCGGGTTTTTAAGTGCTCTGAAGGCATTTCGTTGCAAGCGGGTTTTTAAGTACTCTGGATTCATTTCGTTGCAAGCGGGTTTTTACGTGTTCTGGAGTCATTTCGTTGCAAGCGGGTTTTTACATACTTCTCAGATATTTCACTGGAAGCGGGTTTTTTAAATGCTCTGTAGGCATTTCGTTGCAAGCGGGTTTTTAAGTACTCTGGAGTCATTTCGTTGCAAGCGGGTTTTTACGTGTTCTGGAGTCATTTCGTTGCAAGCGGGTTTTTAAGTGCTCTGGAGTCATTTCGTTGCAAGCGGGTTTTTAAGTGCTCTGGAGTCATTTCGTTGCAAGCGGGTTTTTAAGTGCTCTGGAGTCATTTCGTTGCAAGCGGGTTTTTAAGTGCTCTGGAGTCATTTCGTTGCAAGCGGGTTTTTAAGTGCTCTGGAGTCATTTCGTTGCAAGCGGTTTTTTAAGTGCTCTGGAGTCATTTCGTTGCAAGCGGGTTTTTAAGTGCTCTGGAGACATTTCGTTACAAGCGGGTTTTTAAGTGCTCTGGAGTCATTTCGTTGCAAGCGGGTTTTTAAGTGCTCTGGAGTCATTTCGTTGCAAGCGGGTTTTTAAGTGCTCTGTAGTCATTTCGTTGCAAGCGGGTTTTTAAGTGCTCTGGAGTCATTTCGTTGCAAGCGGGTTTTTAAGTGCTCTGGAGACATTTCGTTACAAGCGGGTTTTTAAGTGCTCTGGAGTCATTTCGTTGCAAGCGGGTTTTTAAGTGCTCTGGAGTCATTTCGTTGCAAGCGGGTTTTTAAGTGCTCTGAAGGCATTTCGTTGCAAGCGGGTTTTTAAGTGCTCTGGAGTCATTTCGTTGCAAGCGGGTTTTTAAGTGCTCTGGAGACATTTCGTTACAAGCGGGTTTTTAAGTGCTCTGGAGTCATTTCGTTGCAAGCGGGTTTTTAAGTGCTCTGGAGTCATTTCGTTGCAAGCGGGTTTTTAATTGCTCTGAAGGCATTTCGTTGCAAGCAGGTTTTTAAGTGCTCTGGAGTCATTTCGTTGCAAGCGGGTTTTTACGTGTTCTGGAGTCATTTCGTTGCAAGCGGGTTTTTACATACTTCTCAGACATTTCACTGGAAGCGGGTTTTTTAAATGCTCTGTAGGCATTTCGTTGCAAGCGGGTTTTTAAGTGCTCTGGAGTCATTTCGTTGCAAGCGGGTTTTTACGTGTTCTGGAGTCATTTCGTTGCAAGCGGGTTTTTACATACTTCTCAGACATCAGTGGAAGCGGATTTTTTAAATGCTCTGTAGGCATTTCGTTGCAAGCGGGTTTTTAAGTGCTCTGGAGTCATTTCGTTGCAAGCGGGTTTTTAAGTGCTCTGGAGTCATTTCGTTGCAAGCGGGTTTTTACGTGTTCTGGAGTCATTTCGTTGCAAGCGGGTTTTTACATACTTCTCAGACATCAGTGGAAGCGGGTTTTTTAAATGCTCTGTAGGCATTTCGTTGCAAGCGGGTTTTTTAGTGCTCTGGAGTCATTTCGTTGCAAGCGGGTTTTTAAGTGCTCTGGAGTCGTTTCGTTGCATGCGGGTTTTTAAGTGCTCTGAAGGCATTTCGTTGTAAGCAGGTTTTTAAGTGCTCTGGAGTCATTTCGTTGCAAGCGGGTTTTTACGTGTTCTGGAGTCATTTCGTTGCAAGCGGGTTTTTACATACTTCTCAGACATTTCACTGGAAGCGGGTTTTTTAAATGCTCTGTAGGCATTTCGTTGCAAGCGGGTTTTTAAGTACTCTGGAGTCATTTCGTTGCAAACGGGTTTTTACGTGCTCTGGAGTCATTTCGTTGCAAGCGGGTTTTTAAGTGCTCTGGAGTCATTTCGTTGCAAGCGAGTTTTTAAGTGCTCTGGAGTCATTTCATTGCAATCGGGTTTTTTAGTGCTCTGGAGTCATTTCGTTGCAAGCGGGTTTTTAAGTGCTCTGGAGTCATTTCATTGCAATCGGGTTTTTTAGTGCTCTGGAGTCATTTCGTTGCAAGCGGGTTTTTAAGTGCTCTGGAGTCGTTTCGTTGCATGCGGGTTTTTAAGTGCTCTGAAGGCATTTCGTTGTAAGCGGGTTTTTAAGTGCTCTGGAGTCATTTCGTTGCAAGCGGGTTTTTACGTGTTCTGGAGTCATTTCGTTGCAAGCGGGTTTTTACATACTTCTCAGACATTTCACTGGAAGCGGGTTTTTTAAATGCTCTGTAGGCATTTCGTTGCAAGCGGGTTTTTAAGTGCTCTGGAGTCATTTCGTTGCAAGCGGGTTTTTACGTGTTCTGGAGTCATTTCGTTGCAAGCGGGTTTTTACATACTTCTCAGACATTTCACTGGAAGCGGGTTTTTTAAATGCTCTGTAGGCATTTCGTTGCAAGCGGGTTTTTAAGTACTCTGGAGTCATTTCGTTGCAAGCGGGTTTTTACGTGTTCTGGAGTCATTTCGTTGCAAGCGGGTTTTTAAGTGCTCTGGAGTCATTTCGTTGCAAGCGGGTTTTTAAGTGCTCTGAAGGCATTTCGTTGCAAGCGGGTTTTTAAGTGCTCTGGAGTCATTTCGTTGCAAGCGGGTTTTTAAGTGCTCTGGAGACATTTCGTTGCAAGCGGGTTTTTAAGTGCTCTGGAGCCATTTCGTTGCAAGCGGGTTTTTAAGTGCTCTGGAGCCATTTCGTTGCAAGCGGGTTTTTAAGTGCTCTGGAGTCATTACGTTGCAAGCGGGTTTTTAAGTGTTCTGGAGTCATTTCTTTGCAAGTGGGTTTTTAAGTGCTCTGGAGTCATTTCGTTGCAAGCGGGTTTTTAAGTGCTCTGGAGTCATTTCGTTGCAAGCGGGTTTTTAAGTGCTCTGGAGTCATTTCGTTGCAAGCGGGTTTTTAAGTGCTCTGGATTCATTTCGTTGCAAGCGGGTTTTTAAGTGCTCTACAGTCATTTCGTTGCAAGCGGGTTTTTAAGTGCTCTGGAGTCATTTCGTTGCAAGCGGGTTTTTAAGTACTCTGGAGACATTTCGGTACAAGCGGGTTTTTAAGTGCTCTGGAGTCATTTCGTTGCAAGCGGGTTTTTAAGTGCTCTGGAGTCATTTCATTGCAAGCGGGTTTTTAAGTGCTCTGAAGGCATTTCGTTGCAAGCGGGTTTTTACGTGTTCTGGAGTCATTTCGTTGCAAGCGGGTTTTTACATACTTCTCAGACATTTCACTGGAAGCGGGTTTTTTAAATGCTCTGTAGGCATTTCGTTGCAAGCGGGTTTTTAAGTGCTCTGGAGTTATTTCGTTGCAAGCGGGTTTTTACGTGTTCTGGAGTCATTTCTTTGCAAGCGGGTTTTTACATACTTCTCAGACATTTCACTGGAAGCGGGTTTTTTAAATGCTCTGTAGGCATTTCGTTGCAAGCGGGTTTTTAAGTACTCTGGAGTCATTTCGTTGCAAGCGGGTTTTTACGTGTTCTGGAGTCATTTCGTTGCAAGCGGGTTTTTAAGTGCTCTGGAGACATTTCGGTACAAGCGGGTTTTTAAGTACTCTGGAGTCATTTCGTTGCAAGCGGGTTTTTAAGTGCTCTGGAGTCATTTCGTTGCAAGCGGGTTTTTAAGTGCTCTGAAGGCATTTCGTTGCAAGCGGGTTTTTAAGTGCTCTGGAGTCATTTCGTTGCAAGCGGGTTTTTACGTGTTCTGGAGTCATTTCGTTGCAAGCGGGTTTTTACATACTTCTCAGACATCAGTGGAAGCGGGTTTTTTAAATGCTCTGTAGGCATTTCGTTGCAAGCGGGTTTTTAAGTGCTCTGGAGTCATTTCGTTGCAAGCGGGTTTTTAAGTGCTCTGGAGTCATTTCGTTGCAAGCGGGTTTTTACGTGTTCTGGAGTCATTTCGTTGCAAGCGGGCTTTTACATACTTCTCAGACATCAGTGGAAGCGGGTTTTTTAAATGCTCTGTAGGCATTTCGTTGGAAGCGGGTTTTTTAGTGCTCTGGAGTCATTTTGTTGCAAGCGGGTTTTTAAGTGCTCTGGAGTCATTTCGTTGCATGCGGGTTTTTAAGTGCTCTGAAGGCATTTCGTTGTAAGCGGGTTTTTAAGTGCTCTGGAGTGATTTCGTTGCAAGCGGGTTTTTACGTGTTCTGGAGTCATTTCGTTGCAAGCGGGTTTTTACATACTTCTCAGACATTTCACTGGAAGCGGGTTTTTTAAATGCTCTGTAGGCATTTCGTTGCAAGCGGGTTTTTAAGTGCTCTGGAGTCATTTCGTTGCAAGCGGGTTTTTAAGTGCTCTGGAGTCATTTCGTTGCAAGCGGGTTTTTAAGTGCTCTGGAGTCATTTCGTTGCAAGCGGGTTTTTAAGTGTTCTGGAGTCATTTCGTTGCAAGCGGGTTTTTAAGTGCTCTGGAGTCATTTCGTTGCAAGCGGGTTTTTAAGTGCTCTGGAGTCATTTCGTTGCAAGCGGGTTTTTAAGTGCTCTGGAGTCATTTCGTTGCAAGCGGGTTTTTACATACTTCTCAGACATTTCACTGGAAGCGGGTTTTTTAAATGCTCTGTAGGCATTTCGTTGCAAGCGGGTTTTTAAGTGCTCTGGAGTCATTTTGTTGCAAGCGGGTTTTTACGTGTTCTGGAGACATTTCGTTGCAAGCGGGTTTTTACATACTTCTCAGACATTTCACTGGAAGCGGGTTTTTTAAATGCTCTGTAGGCATTTCGTTGCAAGCGGGTTTTTAAGTACTCTGGTGTCATTTCGTTGCAAGCGGGTTTTTACGTGTTCTGGAGTCATTTCGTTGCAAGCGGGTTTTTAAGTGCTCTGGAGTCATTTCGTTGCAAGCGGGTTTTTAAGTGCTCTGGAGTCATTTCGTTGCAAGCGGGTTTTTAAGTGCTCTGGAGTCATTTCGTTGCAAGCGGGTTTTTAAGTGCTCTGGAGTCATTTCGTTGCAAGCGGTTTTTAAGTGCTCTGGAGTCATTTCGTTGCAAGCGGGTTTTTAAGTGCTCTGGAGTCACTTCGTTGCAAGCGGGTTTTTAAGTGCTCTGGAGACATTTCGTTACAAGCGGGTTTTTAAGTGCTCTGGAGTCATTTCGTTGCAAGCGGGTTTTTAAGTGCTCTGGAGTCATTTCGTTGCAAGCGGGTTTTTAAGTGCTCTGGAGTCATTTCGTTGCAAGCGGGTTTTTAAGTGCTCTGGAGTCATTTCGTTGCAAGCGGGTTTTTAAGTACTCTGGAGACATTTCGTTACAAGCGGGTTTTTAAGTGCTCTGGAGTCATTTCGTTGCAAGCGGGTTTTTAAGTGCTCTGGAGTCATTTCGTTGCAAGCGGGTTTTTAAGTGCTCTGAAGGCATTTCGTTGCAAGCGGGTTTTTAAGTGCTCTGGAGTCATTTCGTTGCAAGCGGGTTTTTACGTGTTCTGGAGTCATTTCGTTGCAAGCAGGTTTTTACATACTTCTCAGACATTTCACTGGAAGCGGGTTTTTTAAATGCTCTGTAGGCATTTCGTTGCAAGCGGGTTTTTAAGTGCTCTGGAGTCATTTCGTTGCAAGCGGGTTTTTACGTGTTCTGGAGTCATTTCGTTGCAAGCGGGTTTTTACATACTTCTCAGACATCAGTGGAAGCAGGTTTTTTAAATGCTCTGTAGGCATTTCGTTGCAAGCGCGTTTTTAAGTGCTCTGGAGTCATTTCGTTGCAAGCAGGTTTTTAAGTGCTCTGGAGTCATTTCGTTGCAAGCGGGTTTTTACGTGTTCTGGAGTCATTTCGTTGCAAGCGGGTTTTTACATACTTCTCAGACATCAGTGGAAGCGGGTTTTTTAAATGCTCTGTAGGCATTTCGTTGCAAGCGGGTTTTTTAATGCTCTGGAGTCATTTCGTTGCAAGCGGGTTTTTAAGTGCTCTGGAGTCATTTCGTTGCATGCGGGTTTTTAAGTGCTCTGAAGGCATTTCGTTGTAAGCGGGTTTTTAAGTGCTCTGGAGTCATTTCGTTGCAAGCGGGTTTTTACGTGTTCTGGAGTCATTTCGTTGCAAGCGGGTTTTTACATACTTCTCAGACATTTCACTGGAAGCGGGTTTTTTAAATGCTCTGTAGGCATTTCGTTGCAAGCGGGTTTTTACGTGCTCTGGAGTAATTTCGTTGCAAGCGGGTTTTTAAGTGCTCTGGAGTCATTTCGTTGCAAGCGGGTTTCTAAGTGCTCTGGAGTCATTTCGTTGCAAGCGGGTTTTTAAGTGCTCTGGAGTCATTTCGTTGCAAGCGGTTTTTTAAGTGCTCTGGAGTCATTTCGTTGCAAGCGGGTTTTTAAGTGTTCTGGAGTCATTTCGTTGCAAGCGGGTTTTTAAGTGCTCTGGAGTCATTTCGTTGCAAGCGGGTTTTTAAGTGCTCTGGAGTCATTTCGTTGCAAGCGGGTTTTTAAGTGCTCTGGAGTCATTTCGTTGCAAGCGGGTTTTTACATACTTCTCAGACATTTCACTGGAAGCGGGTTTTTTAAATGCTCTGTAGGCATTTCGTTGCAAGCGGGTTTTTAAGTGCTCTGGAGTCATTTTGTTGCAAGCGGGTTTTTACGTGTTCTGGAGACATTTCGTTGCAAGCGGGTTTTTACATACTTCTCAGACATTTCACTGGAAGCGGGTTTTTTAAATGCTCTGTAGGCATTTCGTTGCAAGCGGGTTTTTAAGTGCTCTGAAGGCATTTCGTTGCAAGCGGGTTTTTAAGTGCTCTGGAGTCATTTCGTTGCAAGCGGGTTTTTACGTGTTCTGGAGTCATTTCGTTGCAAGCGGGTTTTTACATACTTCTCAGACATTTCACTGGAAGCGGGTTTTTTAAATGCTCTGTAGGCATTTCGTTGCAAGCGGGTTTTTAAGTGCTCTGGAGTCATTTCGTTGCAAGCGGGTTTTTACGTGTTCTGGAGTCGTTTCGTTGCAAGCGGGTTTTTACATACTTCTCAGACATTTCACTGGAAGCGGGTTTTTTAAATGCTCTGTAGGCATTTCGTTGCAAGCGGGTTTTTAAGTACTCTGGAGTCATTTCGTTGCAAGCGGGTTATTACGTGTTCTGGAGTCATTTCGTTGCAAGCGGGTTTTTAAGTGCTCTGGAGTCATTTCGTTGCAAGCGGGTTTTTAAGTGCTCTGAAGGCATTTCGTTGCAAGCGGGTTTTTAAGTGCTCTGGAGTCATTTCGTTGCAAGCGGGTTTTTAAGTGCTCTGGAGACATTTCGTTGCAAGCGGGTTTTTAAGTGCTCTGGAGCCATTTCGTTGCAAGCGGGTTTTTAAGTGCTCTGGAGCCATTTCGTTGCAAGCGGGTTTTTAAGTGCTCTGGAGTCATTACGTTGCAAGCGGGTTTTTAAGTGCTCTGGAGTCATTTCGTTGCAAGCGGGTTTTTAAGTGCTCTGGAGTCATTTCGTTGCAAGCGGCTTTTTAAGTGCTCTGGAGTCATTTCGTTGCAAGCGGGTTTTTAAGTGCTCTGGAGTCATTTCGTTGCAAGCGGGTTTTTAAGTGCTCTGGATTCATTTCGTTGCAAGCGGGTTTTTAAGTGCTCTGCAGTCATTTCGTTGCAAGCGGGTTTTTAAGTGCTCTGGAGTCATTTCATTGAATCGGGGTTTTTAGTGCTCTGGAGTCATTTCGTTGCAAGCGGGTTTTTAAGTGCTCTGGAGTCATTTCGTTGCAAGCGGGTTTTTAAGTGCTCTGGAGTCATTTCGTTGCAAGCGGGTTTTTAAGTACTCTGGAGACATTTCGGTACAAGCGGGTTTTTAAGTGCTCTGGAGTCATTTCGTTGCAAGCGGGTTTTTACGTGTTCTGGAGTCATTTCGTTGCAAGCGGGTTTTTAAGTGCTCTGAAGGCATTTCGTTGCAAGCGGGTTTTTAAGTGCTCTGGAGTCATTTCGTTGCAAGCGGGTTTTTACGTGTTCTGGAGTCATTTCGTTGCAAGCGGGTTTTTACATACTTCTCAGACATTTCACTGGAAGCGGGTTTTTTAAATGCTCTGTAGGCATTTCGTTGCAAGCGGGTTTTTAAGTACTCTGGAGTCATTTCGTTGCAAACGGGTTTTTACGTGCTCTGGAGTAATTTCGTTGCAAGCGGGTTTTTAAGTGCTCTGGAGTCATTTCGTTGCAAGCGGGTTTTTAAGTGCTCTGGAGTCATTTCGTTGCAAGCGGGTTTTTAAGTACTCTGGAGTCATTTCGTTGCAAGCGGGTTTTTAAGTGCTCTGGAGTCATTTCGTTGCAAGCGGGTTTTTAAGTGCTCTGGAGTCATTTAGTTGCAAGCGGGTTTTTAAGTGCTCTGGAGTCATTTCGTTGCAAGCGGGTTTTTAAGTGCTCTGGAGTCATTTCATTGCAATCGGGTTTTTTAGTGCTCTGGAGTCATTTCGTTGCAAGCGGGTTTTTAAGTGCTCTGGAGTCATTTCGTTGCATGCGGGTTTTTAAGTGCTCTGAAGGCATTTCGTTGTAAGCGGGTTTTTAAGTGCTCTGGAGTCATTTCGTTGCAAGCGGGTTTTTACGTGTTCTGGAGTCATTTCGTTGCAAGCGGGTTTTTACATACTTCTCAGACATTTCACTGGAAGCGGGTTTTTTAAATGCTCTGTAGGCATTTCGTTGCAAGCGGGTTTTTAAGTACTCTGGAGTCATTTCGTTGCAAACGGGTTTTTACGTGCTCTGGAGTCATTTCGTTGCAAGCGGGTTTTTAAGTGCTCTGGAGTCATTTCGTTGCAAGCGAGTTTTTAAGTGCTCTGGAGTCATTTCGTTGCAAGCGGGTTTTTAAGTACTCTGGAGTCATTTCGTTGCAAGCGGGTTTTTAAGTGCTCTGGAGTCATTTCATTGCAATCGGGGTTTTTAGTGCTCTGGAGTCATTTCGTTGCAAGCGGGTTTTTAAGTGCTCTGGAGTCATTTCGTTGCAAGCGGGTTTTTAAGTGCTCTGGAGTCATTTCGTTGCAAGCGGGTTTTTAAGTACTCTGGAGACATTTCGGTACAAGCGGGTTTTAAAGTGCTCTGGAGTCATTTCGTTGCAAGCGGGTTTTTAAGTGCTCTGGAGTCCTTTCGTTGCAAGCGGGTTTTTAAGTGCTCTGAAGGCATTTCGTTGCAAGCGGGTTTTTAAGTGCTCTGGAGTCATTTCGTTGCAAGCGGGTTTTTACGTGTTCTGGAGTCATTTCGTTGCAAGCGGGTTTTTACATACTTCTCAGACATTTCACTGGAAGCGGGTTTTTTAAATGCTCTGTAGGCATTTCGTTGCAAGCGGGTTTTTAAGTGCTCTGGAGTCATTTCGTTGCAAGCGGGTTTTTACGTGTTCTGGAGTCGTTTCGTTGCAAGCGGGTTTTTACATACTTCTCAGACATTTCACTGGAAGCGGGTTTTTTAAATGCTCTGTAGGCATTTCGTTGCAAGCGGGTTTTTAAGTACTCTGGAGTCATTTCGTTGCAAGCGGGTTATTACGTGTTCTGGAGTCATTTCGTTGCAAGCGGGTTTTTAAGTGCTCTGGAGTCATTTCGTTGCAAGCGGGTTTTTAAGTGCTCTGAAGGCATTTCGTTGCAAGCGGGTTTTTAAGTGCTCTGGAGTCATTTCGTTGCAAGCGGGTTTTTAAGTGCTCTGGAGACATTTCGTTGCAAGCGGGTTTTTAAGTGCTCTGGAGCCATTTCGTTGCAAGCGGGTTTTTAAGTGCTCTGGAGCCATTTCGTTGCAAGCGGGTTTTTAAGTGCTCTGGAGTCATTACGTTGCAAGCGGGTTTTTAAGTGCTCTGGAGTCATTTCGTTGCAAGCGGGTTTTTAAGTGCTCTGGAGTCATTTCGTTGCAAGCGGCTTTTTAAGTGCTCTGGAGTCATTTCGTTGCAAGCGGGTTTTTAAGTGCTCTGGAGTCATTTCGTTGCAAGCGGGTTTTTAAGTGCTCTGGATTCATTTCGTTGCAAGCGGGTTTTTAAGTGCTCTGCAGTCATTTCGTTGCAAGCGGGTTTTTAAGTGCTCTGGAGTCATTTCATTGCAATCGGGGTTTTTAGTGCTCTGGAGTCATTTCGTTGCAAGCGGGTTTTTAAGTGCTCTGGAGTCATTTCGTTGCAAGCGGGTTTTTAAGTGCTCTGGAGTCATTTCGTTGCAAGCGGGTTTTTAAGTACTCTGGAGACATTTCGGTACAAGCGGGTTTTTAAGTGCTCTGGAGTCATTTCGTTGCAAGCGGGTTTTTAAGTGCTCTGGAGTCATTTCGTTGCAAGCGGGTTTTTAAGTGCTCTGAAGGCATTTCGTTGCAAGCGGGTTTTTAAGTGCTCTGGAGTCATTTCGTTGCAAGCGGGTTTTTACGTGTTCTGGAGTCATTTCGTTGCAAGCGGGTTTTTACATACTTCTCAGACATTTCACTGGAAGCGGGTTTTTTAAATGCTCTGTAGGCATTTCGTTGCAAGCGGGTTTTTAAGTGCTCTGGAGTCATTTCGTTGCAAGCGGGTTTTTACGTGTTCTGGAGTCGTTTCGTTGCAAGCGGGTTTTTACATACTTCTCAGACATTTCACTGGAAGCGGGTTTTTTAAATGCTCTGTAGGCATTTCGTTGCAAGCGGGTTTTTAAGTACTCTGGAGTCATTTCGTTGCAAGCGGGTTTTTACGTGTTCTGGAGTCATTTCGTTGCAAGCGGGTTTTTAAGTGCTCTGGAGTCATTTCGTTGCAAGCGGGTTTTTAAGTGCTCTGGAGTCATTTCGTTGCAAGCGGGTTTTTAAGTGCTCTGGAGTCATTTCGTTGCAAGCGGGTATTTAAGTGCTCTGGAGTCATTTCGTTGCAAGCGGGTTTTTAAGTGCTCTGGAGTCATTTCGTTGCAAGCGGGTTTTTAAGTGCTCTGGATTCATTTCGTTGCAAGCGGGTTTTTAAGTGCTCTGCAGTCATTTCGTTGCAAGCGGGTTTTTAAGTGCTCTGGAGTCATTTCGTTGCAAGCGGGTTTTTAAGTACTCTGGAGACATTTCGTTACAAGCGGGTTTTTAAGTGCTCTGGAGTCATTTCGTTGCAAGCGGGTTTTTAAGTACTCTGGAGACATTTCGTTGCAAGCGGGTTTTTAAGTGCTCTGGAGTCATTTCGTTGCAAGCGGGTTTTTACGTGTTCTGGAATCATTTCGTTGCAAGCGGGTTTTTACATACTTCTCAAACATTTCACTGGAAGCGGGTTTTTTAAATGCTCTGTAGGCATTTCGTTGCAAGCGGGTTTTTAAGTGCTCTGGAGTTATTTCGTTGCAAGCGGGTTTTTACGTGTTCTGGAGTCATTTCGTTGCAAGCGGGTTTTTACATACTTCTCAGACATTTCACTGGAAGCGGGTTTTTTAAATGCTCTGTAGGCATTTCGTTGCAAGCGGGTTTTTAAGTACTCTGGAGTCATTTCGTTGCAAGCGGGTTTTTACGTGTTCTGGAGTCATTTCGTTGCAAGCGGGTTTTTAAGTGCTCTGGAGTCATTTCGTTGCAAGCGGGTTTTTAAGTGCTCTGGAGTCATTTCGTTGCAAGCGGGTTTTTAAGTGCTCTGGAGTCATTTCGTTGCAAGCGGGTTTTTAAGTGCTCTGGAGTCATTTCGTTGCAAGCGGGTTTTTAAGTGCTCTGGAGTCATTTCGTTGCAAGCGGGTTTTTAAGTGCTCTGGAGTCATTTCGTTGCAAGCGGGTTTTTAAGTACTCTGGAGACATTTCGGTACAAGCGGGTTTTTAAGTGCTCTGGAGTCATTTCGTTGTAAACGGGTTTTTAAGTGCTCTGGAGTCATTTCGTTGCAAGCGGGTTTTTAAGTGCTCTGAAGGCATTTCGTTGCAAGCGGGTTTTTAAGTGCTCTGGAGTCATTTCGTTGCAAGCGGGTTTTTACGTGTTCTGGAGTCATTTCGTTGCAAGCGGGTTTTCTACATACTTCTCAGACATTTCACTGGAAGCGGGTTTTTTAAATGCTCTGTAGGCATTTCATTGCAAGCGGGTTTTTAAGTGCTCTGGAGTCATTTCGTTGCAAGCGGGTTTTTACATACTTCTCAGACATCAGTGGAAGCGGGTTTTTTAAATGCTCTGTAGGCATTTCGTTGCAAGCGGGTTTTTAAGTGCTCTGGAGTCATTTCGTTGCAAGCGGGTTTTTAAGTGCTCTGGAGTCATTTCGTTGCAAGCGGGTTTTTACGTGTTCTGGAGTCATTTCGTTGCAAGCGGGTTTTTACATACTTCTCAGACATTTCACTGGAAGCGGGTTTTTTAAATGCTCTGTAGGCATTTCGTTGCAAGCGGGTTTTTAAGTGCTCTGGAGTCATTTCGTTGCAAGCGGGTTTTTACGTGTTCTGGAGTCGTTTCGTTGCAAGCGGGTTTTTACATACTTCTCAGACATTTCACTGGAAGCGGGTTTTTTAAACGCTCTGTAGGCATTTCGTTGCAAGCGGGTTTTTAAGTACTCTGGAGTCATTTCGTTGCAAGCGGGTTATTACGTGTTCTGGAGTCATTTCGTTGCAAGCGGGTTTTTAAGTGCTCTGGAGTCATTTCGTTGCAAGCGGGTTTTTAAGTGCTCTGAAGGCATTTCGTTGCAAGCGGGTTTTTAAGTGCTCTGGAGTCATTTCGTTGCAAGCGGGTTTTTAAGTGCTCTGGAGACATTTCGTTGCAAGCGGGTTTTTAAGTGCTCTGGAGCCATTTCGTTGCAAGCGGGTTTTTAAGTGCTCTGGAGCCATTTCGTTGCAAGCGGGTTTTTAAGTGCTCTGGAGTCATTACGTTGCAAGCGGGTTTTTAAGTGCTCTGGAGTCATTTCGTTGCAAGCGGGTTTTTAAGTGCTCTGGAGTCATTTCGTTGCAAGCGGCTTTTTAAGTGCTCTGGAGTCATTTCGTTGCAAGCGGGTTTTTAAGTGCTCTGGAGTCATTTCGTTGCAAGCGGGTTTTTAAGTGCTCTGGATTCATTTCGTTGCAAGCGGGTTTTTAAGTGCTCTGCAGTCATTTCGTTGCAAGCGGGTTTTTAAGTGCTCTGGAGTCATTTCATTGCAATCGGGGTTTTTAGTGCTCTGGAGTCATTTCGTTGCAAGCGGGTTTTTAAGTGCTCTGGAGTCATTTCGTTGCAAGCGGGTTTTTAAGTGCTCTGGAGTCATTTCGTTGCAAGCGGGTTTTTAAGTACTCTGGAGACATTTCGGTACAAGCGGGTTTTTAAGTGCTCTGGAGTCATTTCGTTGCAAGCGGGTTTTTAAGTGCTCTGGAGTCATTTCGTTGCAAGCGGGTTTTTAAGTGCTCTGAAGGCATTTCGTTGCAAGCGGGTTTTTAAGTGCTCTGGAGTCATTTCGTTGCAAGCGGGTTTTTACGTGTTCTGGAGTCATTTCGTTGCAAGCGGGTTTTTACATACTTCTCAGACATTTCACTGGAAGCGGGTTTTTTAAATGCTCTGTAGGCATTTCGTTGCAAGCGGGTTTTTAAGTGCTCTGGAGTCATTTCTTTGCAAGCGGGTTTTTACGTGTTCTGGAGTCGTTTCGTTGCAAGCGGGTTTTTACATACTTCTCAGACATTTCACTGGAAGCGGGTTTTTTAAATGCTCTGTAGGCATTTCGTTGCAAGCGGGTTTTTAAGTACTCTGGAGTCATTTCGTTGCAAGCGGGTTTTTACGTGTTCTGGAGTCATTTCGTTGCAAGCGGGTTTTTAAGTGCTCTGGAGTCATTTCGTTGCAAGCGGGTTTTTAAGTGCTCTGGAGTCATTTCGTTGCAAGCGGGTTTTTAAGTGCTCTGGAGTCATTTCGTTGCAAGCGGGTATTTAAGTGCTCTGGAGTCATTTCGTTGCAAGCGGGTTTTTAAGTGCTCTGGAGTCATTTCGTTGCAAGCGGGTTTTTAAGTGCTCTGGATTCATTTCGTTGCAAGCGGGTTTTTAAGTGCTCTGCAGTCATTTCGTTGCAAGCGGGTTTTTAAGTGCTCTGGAGTCATTTCGTTGCAAGCGGGTTTTTAAGTACTCTGGAGACATTTCGTTACAAGCGGGTTTTTAAGTGCTCTGGAGTCATTTCGTTGCAAGCGGGTTTTTAAGTACTCTGGAGACATTCGTTGCAAGCGGGTTTTTAAGTGCTCTGGAGTCATTTCGTTGCAAGCGGGTTTTTACGTGTTCTGGAATCATTTCGTTGCAAGCGGGTTTTTACATACTTCTCAAACATTTCACTGGAAGCGGGTTTTTTAAATGCTCTGTAGGCATTTCGTTGCAAGCGGGTTTTTAAGTGCTCTGGAGTTATTTCGTTGCAAGCGGGTTTTTACGTGTTCTGGAGTCATTTCGTTGCAAGCGGGTTTTTACATACTTCTCAGACATTTCACTGGAAGCGGGTTTTTTAAATGCTCTGTAGGCATTTCGTTGCAAGCGGGTTTTTAAGTACTCTGGAGTCATTTCGTTGCAAGCGGGTTTTTACGTGTTCTGGAGTCATTTCGTTGCAAGCGGGTTTTTAAGTGCTCTGGAGTCATTTCGTTGCAAGCGGGTTTTTAAGTGCTCTGGAGTCATTTCGTTGCAAGCGGGTTTTTAAGTGCTCTGGAGTCATTTCGTTGCAAGCGGGTTTTTAAGTGCTCTGGAGTCATTTCGTTGCAAGCGGGTTTTTAAGTGCTCTGGAGTCATTTCGTTGCAAGCGGGTTTTTAAGTGCTCTGGAGTCATTTCGTTGCAAGCGGTTTTTAAGTGCTCTGGAGTCATTTCGTTGCAAGCGGGTTTTTAAGTGCTCTGGAGTCACTTCGTTGCAAGCGGGTTTTTAAGTGCTCTGGAGACATTTCGTTACAAGCGGGTTTTTAAGTGCTCTGGAGTCATTTCGTTGCAAGCGGGTTTTTAAGTGCTCTGGAGTCATTTCGTTGCAAGCGGGTTTTTAAGTGCTCTGGAGTCATTTCGTTGCAAGCGGGTTTTTAAGTGCTCTGGAGTCATTTCGTTGCAAGCGGGTTTTTAAGTACTCTGGAGACATTTCGTTACAAGCGGGTTTTTAAGTGCTCTGGAGTCATTTCGTTGCAAGCGGGTTTTTAAGTGCTCTGGAGTCATTTCGTTGCAAGCGGGTTTTTAAGTGCTCTGAAGGCATTTCGTTGCAAGCGGGTTTTTAAGTGCTCTGGAGTCATTTCGTTGCAAGCGGGTTTTTACGTGTTCTGGAGTCATTTCGTTGCAAGCAGGTTTTTACATACTTCTCAGACATTTCACTGGAAGCGGGTTTTTTAAATGCTCTGTAGGCATTTCGTTGCAAGCGGGTTTTTAAGTGCTCTGGAGTCATTTCGTTGCAAGCGGGTTTTTACGTGTTCTGGAGTCATTTCGTTGCAAGCGGGTTTTTACATACTTCTCAGACATCAGTGGAAGCAGGTTTTTTAAATGCTCTGTAGGCATTTCGTTGCAAGCGCGTTTTTAAGTGCTCTGGAGTCATTTCGTTGCAAGCAGGTTTTTAAGTGCTCTGGAGTCATTTCGTTGCAAGCGGGTTTTTACGTGTTCTGGAGTCATTTCGTTGCAAGCGGGTTTTTACATACTTCTCAGACATCAGTGGAAGCGGGTTTTTTAAATGCTCTGTAGGCATTTCGTTGCAAGCGGGTTTTTTAATGCTCTGGAGTCATTTCGTTGCAAGCGGGTTTTTAAGTGCTCTGGAGTCATTTCGTTGCATGCGGGTTTTTAAGTGCTCTGAAGGCATTTCGTTGTAAGCGGGTTTTTAAGTGCTCTGGAGTCATTTCGTTGCAAGCGGGTTTTTACGTGTTCTGGAGTCATTTCGTTGCAAGCGGGTTTTTACATACTTCTCAGACATTTCACTGGAAGCGGGTTTTTTAAATGCTCTGTAGGCATTTCGTTGCAAGCGGGTTTTTACGTGCTCTGGAGTAATTTCGTTGCAAGCGGGTTTTTAAGTGCTCTGGAGTCATTTCGTTGCAAGCGGGTTTCTAAGTGCTCTGGAGTCATTTCGTTGCAAGCGGGTTTTTAAGTGCTCTGGAGTCATTTCGTTGCAAGCGGTTTTTTAAGTGCTCTGGAGTCATTTCGTTGCAAGCGGGTTTTTAAGTGTTCTGGAGTCATTTCGTTGCAAGCGGGTTTTTAAGTGCTCTGGAGTCATTTCGTTGCAAGCGGGTTTTTAAGTGCTCTGGAGTCATTTCGTTGCAAGCGGGTTTTTAAGTGCTCTGGAGTCATTTCGTTGCAAGCGGGTTTTTACATACTTCTCAGACATTTCACTGGAAGCGGGTTTTTTAAATGCTCTGTAGGCATTTCGTTGCAAGCGGGTTTTTAAGTGCTCTGGAGTCATTTTGTTGCAAGCGGGTTTTTACGTGTTCTGGAGACATTTCGTTGCAAGCGGGTTTTTACATACTTCTCAGACATTTCACTGGAAGCGGGTTTTTTAAATGCTCTGTAGGCATTTCGTTGCAAGCGGGTTTTTAAGTACTCTGGTGTCATTTCGTTGCAAGCGGGTTTTTACGTGTTCTGGAGTCATTTCGTTGCAAGCGGGTTTTTAAGTGCTCTGGAGTCATTTCGTTGCAAGCGGGTTTTTAAGTGCTCTGGAGTCATTTCGTTGCAAGCGGGTTTTTAAGTGCTCTGGAGTCATTTCGTTGCAAGCGGGTTTTTAAGTGCTCTGGAGTCATTTCGTTGCAAGCGGTTTTTAAGTGCTCTGGAGTCATTTCGTTGCAAGCGGGTTTTTAAGTGCTCTGGAGTCATTTCGTTGCAAGCGGGTTTTTAAGTGCTCTGGAGACATTTCGTTACAAGCGGGTTTTTAAGTGCTCTGGAGTCATTTCGTTGCAAGCGGGTTTTTAAGTGCTCTGGAGTCATTTCGTTGCAAGCGGGTTTTTAAGTGCTCTGGAGTCATTTCGTTGCAAGCGGGTTTTTAAGTGCTCTGGAGTCATTTCGTTGCAAGCGGGTTTTTAAGTACTCTGGAGACATTTCGTTACAAGCGGGTTTTTAAGTGCTCTGGAGTCATTTCGTTGCAAGCGGGTTTTTAAGTGCTCTGGAGTCATTTCGTTGCAAGCGGGTTTTTAAGTGCTCTGAAGGCATTTCGTTGCAAGCGGGTTTTTAAGTGCTCTGGAGTCATTTCGTTGCAAGCGGGTTTTTACGTGTTCTGGAGTCATTTCGTTGCAAGCAGGTTTTTACATACTTCTCAGACATTTCACTGGAAGCGGGTTTTTTAAATGCTCTGTAGGCATTTCGTTGCAAGCGGGTTTTTAAGTGCTCTGGAGTCATTTCGTTGCAAGCGGGTTTTTACGTGTTCTGGAGTCATTTCGTTGCAAGCGGGTTTTTACATACTTCTCAGACATCAGTGGAAGCAGGTTTTTTAAATGCTCTGTAGGCATTTCGTTGCAAGCGGGTTTTTAAGTGCTCTGGAGTCATTTCGTTGCAAGCAGGTTTTTAAGTGCTCTGGAGTCATTTCGTTGCAAGCGGTTTTTTACGTGTTCTGGAGTCATTTCGTTGCAAGCGGGTTTTTACATACTTCTCAGACATCAGTGGAAGCGGGTTTTTTAAATGCTCTGTAGGCATTTCGTTGCAAGCGGGTTTTTTAATGCTCTGGAGTCATTTCGTTGCAAGCGGGTTTTTAAGTGCTCTGGAGTCATTTCGTTGCATGCGGGTTTTTAAGTGCTCTGAAGGCATTTCGTTGTAAGCGGGTTTTTAAGTGCTCTGGAGTCATTTCGTTGCAAGCGGGTTTTTACGTGTTCTGCAGTCATTTCGTTGCAAGCGGGTTTTTACATACTTCTCAGACATTTCACTGGAAGCGGGTTTTTTAAATGCTCTGTAGGCATTTCGTTGCAAGCGGGTTTTTAAGTACTCTGGAGTCATTTCGTTGCAAACGGGTTTTTACGTGCTCTGGAGTAATTTCGTTGCAAGCGGGTTTTTAAGTGCTCTGGAGTCATTTCGTTGCAAGCGGGTTTTTAAGTGCTCTGGAGTCATTTCGTTGCAAGCGGGTTTTTAAGTACTCTGGAGTCATTTCGTTGCAAGCGGGTTTTTAAGTGCTCTGGAGTCATTTCGTTGCAAGCGGGTTTTTAAGTGCTCTGGAGTCATTTAGTTGCAAGCGGGTTTTTAAGTGCTCTGGAGTCATTTCGTTGCAAGCGGGTTTTTAAGTGCTCTGGAGTCATTTCATTGCAATCGGGTTTTTTAGTGCTCTGGAGTCATTTCGTTGCAAGCGGGTTTTTAAGTGCTCTGGAGTCATTTCGTTGCATGCGGGTTTTTAAGTGCTCTGAAGGCATTTCGTTGTAAGCGGGTTTTTAAGTGCTCTGGAGTCATTTCGTTGCAAGCGGGTTTTTACGTGTTCTGGAGTCATTTCGTTGCAAGCGGGTTTTTACATACTTCTCAGACATTTCACTGGAAGCGGGTTTTTTAAATGCTCTGTAGGCATTTCGTTGCAAGCGGGTTTTTAAGTACTCTGGAGTCATTTCGTTGCAAACGGGTTTTTACGTGCTCTGGAGTCATTTCGTTGCAAGCGGGTTTTTAAGTGCTCTGGAGTCATTTCGTTGCAAGCGAGTTTTTAAGTGCTCTGGAGTCATTTCGTTGCAAGCGGGTTTTTAAGTACTCTGGAGTCATTTCGTTGCAAGCGGGTTTTTAAGTGCTCTGGAGTCATTTCATTGCAATCGGGGTTTTTAGTGCTCTGGAGTCATTTCGTTGCAAGCGGGTTTTTAAGTGCTCTGGAGTCATTTCGTTGCAAGCGGGTTTTTAAGTGCTCTGGAGTCATTTCGTTGCAAGCGGGTTTTTAAGTACTCTGGAGACATTTCGGTACAAGCGGGTTTTAAAGTGCTCTGGAGTCATTTCGTTGCAAGCGGGTTTTTAAGTGCTCTGGAGTCCTTTCGTTGCAAGCGGGTTTTTAAGTGCTCTGAAGGCATTTCGTTGCAAGCGGGTTTTTAAGTGCTCTGGAGTCATTTCGTTGCAAGCGGGTTTTTACGTGTTCTGGAGTCATTTCGTTGCAAGCGGGTTTTTACATACTTCTCAGACATTTCACTGGAAGCGGGTTTTTTAAATGCTCTGTAGGCATTTCGTTGCAAGCGGGTTTTTAAGTGCTCTGGAGTCATTTCGTTGCAAGCGGGTTTTTACGTGTTCTGGAGTCGTTTCGTTGCAAGCGGGTTTTTACATACTTCTCAGACATTTCACTGGAAGCGGGTTTTTTAAATGCTCTGTAGGCATTTCGTTGCAAGCGGGTTTTTAAGTACTCTGGAGTCATTTCGTTGCAAGCGGGTTATTACGTGTTCTGGAGTCATTTCGTTGCAAGCGGGTTTTTAAGTGCTCTGGAGTCATTTCGTTGCAAGCGGGTTTTTAAGTGCTCTGAAGGCATTTCGTTGCAAGCGGGTTTTTAAGTGCTCTGGAGTCATTTCGTTGCAAGCGGGTTTTTAAGTGCTCTGGAGACATTTCGTTGCAAGCGGGTTTTTAAGTGCTCTGGAGCCATTTCGTTGCAAGCGGGTTTTTAAGTGCTCTGGAGCCATTTCGTTGCAAGCGGGTTTTTAAGTGCTCTGGAGTCATTACGTTGCAAGCGGGTTTTTAAGTGCTCTGGAGTCATTTCGTTGCAAGCGGGTTTTTAAGTGCTCTGGAGTCATTTCGTTGCAAGCGGCTTTTTAAGTGCTCTGGAGTCATTTCGTTGCAAGCGGGTTTTTAAGTGCTCTGGAGTCATTTCGTTGCAAGCGGGTTTTTAAGTGCTCTGGATTCATTTCGTTGCAAGCGGGTTTTTAAGTGCTCTGCAGTCATTTCGTTGCAAGCGGGTTTTTAAGTGCTCTGGAGTCATTTCATTGAATCGGGGTTTTTAGTGCTCTGGAGTCATTTCGTTGCAAGCGGGTTTTTAAGTGCTCTGGAGTCATTTCGTTGCAAGCGGGTTTTTAAGTGCTCTGGAGTCATTTCGTTGCAAGCGGGTTTTTAAGTGCTCTGCAGTCATTTCGTTGCAAGCGGGTTTTTAAGTGCTCTGGAGTCATTTCATTGCAATCGGGGTTTTTAGTGCTCTGGAGTCATTTCGTTGCAAGCGGGTTTTTAAGTGCTCTGGAGTCATTTCGTTGCAAGCGGGTTTTTAAGTGCTCTGGAGTCATTTCGTTGCAAGCGGGTTTTTAAGTACTCTGGAGACATTTCGGTACAAGCGGGTTTTTAAGTGCTCTGGAGTCATTTCGTTGCAAGCGGGTTTTTAAGTGCTCTGGAGTCATTTCGTTGCAAGCGGGTTTTTAAGTGCTCTGAAGGCATTTCGTTGCAAGCGGGTTTTTAAGTGCTCTGGAGTCATTTCGTTGCAAGCGGGTTTTTACGTGTTCTGGAGTCATTTCGTTGCAAGCGGGTTTTTACATACTTCTCAGACATTTCACTGGAAGCGGGTTTTTTAAATGCTCTGTAGGCATTTCGTTGCAAGCGGGTTTTTAAGTGCTCTGGAGTCATTTCTTTGCAAGCGGGTTTTTACGTGTTCTGGAGTCGTTTCGTTGCAAGCGGGTTTTTACATACTTCTCAGACATTTCACTGGAAGCGGGTTTTTTAAATGCTCTGTAGGCATTTCGTTGCAAGCGGGTTTTTAAGTACTCTGGAGTCATTTCGTTGCAAGCGGGTTTTTACGTGTTCTGGAGTCATTTCGTTGCAAGCGGGTTTTTAAGTGCTCTGGAGTCATTTCGTTGCAAGCGGGTTTTTAAGTGCTCTGGAGTCATTTCGTTGCAAGCGGGTTTTTAAGTGCTCTGGAGTCATTTCGTTGCAAGCGGGTATTTAAGTGCTCTGGAGTCATTTCGTTGCAAGCGGGTTTTTAAGTGCTCTGGAGTCATTTCGTTGCAAGCGGGTTTTTAAGTGCTCTGGATTCATTTCGTTGCAAGCGGGTTTTTAAGTGCTCTGCAGTCATTTCGTTGCAAGCGGGTTTTTAAGTGCTCTGGAGTCATTTCGTTGCAAGCGGGTTTTTAAGTACTCTGGAGACATTTCGTTACAAGCGGGTTTTTAAGTGCTCTGGAGTCATTTCGTTGCAAGCGGGTTTTTAAGTACTCTGGAGACATTTCGTTGCAAGCGGGTTTTTAAGTGCTCTGGAGTCATTTCGTTGCAAGCGGGTTTTTACGTGTTCTGGAATCATTTCGTTGCAAGCGGGTTTTTACATACTTCTCAAACATTTCACTGGAAGCGGGTTTTTTAAATGCTCTGTAGGCATTTCGTTGCAAGCGGGTTTTTAAGTGCTCTGGAGTTATTTCGTTGCAAGCGGGTTTTTACGTGTTCTGGAGTCATTTCGTTGCAAGCGGGTTTTTACATACTTCTCAGACATTTCACTGGAAGCGGGTTTTTTAAATGCTCTGTAGGCATTTCGTTGCAAGCGGGTTTTTAAGTACTCTGGAGTCATTTCGTTGCAAGCGGGTTTTTACGTGTTCTGGAGTCATTTCGTTGCAAGCGGGTTTTTAAGTGCTCTGGAGTCATTTCGTTGCAAGCGGGTTTTTAAGTGCTCTGGAGTCATTTCGTTGCAAGCGGGTTTTTAAGTGCTCTGGAGTCATTTCGTTGCAAGCGGGTTTTTAAGTGCTCTGGAGTCATTTCGTTGCAAGCGGGTTTTTAAGTGCTCTGGAGTCATTTCGTTGCAAGCGGGTTTTTAAGTGCTCTGGAGTCATTTCGTTGCAAGCGGTTTTTAAGTGCTCTGGAGTCATTTCGTTGCAAGCGGGTTTTTAAGTGCTCTGGAGTCACTTCGTTGCAAGCGGGTTTTTAAGTGCTCTGGAGACATTTCGTTACAAGCGGGTTTTTAAGTGCTCTGGAGTCATTTCGTTGCAAGCGGGTTTTTAAGTGCTCTGGAGTCATTTCGTTGCAAGCGGGTTTTTAAGTGCTCTGGAGTCATTTCGTTGCAAGCGGGTTTTTAAGTGCTCTGGAGTCATTTCGTTGCAAGCGGGTTTTTAAGTACTCTGGAGACATTTCGTTACAAGCGGGTTTTTAAGTGCTCTGGAGTCATTTCGTTGCAAGCGGGTTTTTAAGTGCTCTGGAGTCATTTCGTTGCAAGCGGGTTTTTAAGTGCTCTGAAGGCATTTCGTTGCAAGCGGGTTTTTAAGTGCTCTGGAGTCATTTCGTTGCAAGCGGGTTTTTACGTGTTCTGGAGTCATTTCGTTGCAAGCAGGTTTTTACATACTTCTCAGACATTTCACTGGAAGCGGGTTTTTTAAATGCTCTGTAGGCATTTCGTTGCAAGCGGGTTTTTAAGTGCTCTGGAGTCATTTCGTTGCAAGCGGGTTTTTACGTGTTCTGGAGTCATTTCGTTGCAAGCGGGTTTTTACATACTTCTCAGACATCAGTGGAAGCAGGTTTTTTAAATGCTCTGTAGGCATTTCGTTGCAAGCGCGTTTTTAAGTGCTCTGGAGTCATTTCGTTGCAAGCAGGTTTTTAAGTGCTCTGGAGTCATTTCGTTGCAAGCGGGTTTTTACGTGTTCTGGAGTCATTTCGTTGCAAGCGGGTTTTTACATACTTCTCAGACATCAGTGGAAGCGGGTTTTTTAAATGCTCTGTAGGCATTTCGTTGCAAGCGGGTTTTTTAATGCTCTGGAGTCATTTCGTTGCAAGCGGGTTTTTAAGTGCTCTGGAGTCATTTCGTTGCATGCGGGTTTTTAAGTGCTCTGAAGGCATTTCGTTGTAAGCGGGTTTTTAAGTGCTCTGGAGTCATTTCGTTGCAAGCGGGTTTTTACGTGTTCTGGAGTCATTTCGTTGCAAGCGGGTTTTTACATACTTCTCAGACATTTCACTGGAAGCGGGTTTTTTAAATGCTCTGTAGGCATTTCGTTGCAAGCGGGTTTTTACGTGCTCTGGAGTAATTTCGTTGCAAGCGGGTTTTTAAGTGCTCTGGAGTCATTTCGTTGCAAGCGGGTTTCTAAGTGCTCTGGAGTCATTTCGTTGCAAGCGGGTTTTTAAGTGCTCTGGAGTCATTTCGTTGCAAGCGGTTTTTTAAGTGCTCTGGAGTCATTTCGTTGCAAGCGGGTTTTTAAGTGTTCTGGAGTCATTTCGTTGCAAGCGGGTTTTTAAGTGCTCTGGAGTCATTTCGTTGCAAGCGGGTTTTTAAGTGCTCTGGAGTCATTTCGTTGCAAGCGGGTTTTTAAGTGCTCTGGAGTCATTTCGTTGCAAGCGGGTTTTTACATACTTCTCAGACATTTCACTGGAAGCGGGTTTTTTAAATGCTCTGTAGGCATTTCGTTGCAAGCGGGTTTTTAAGTGCTCTGGAGTCATTTTGTTGCAAGCGGGTTTTTACGTGTTCTGGAGACATTTCGTTGCAAGCGGGTTTTTACATACTTCTCAGACATTTCACTGGAAGCGGGTTTTTTAAATGCTCTGTAGGCATTTCGTTGCAAGCGGGTTTTTAAGTACTCTGGTGTCATTTCGTTGCAAGCGGGTTTTTACGTGTTCTGGAGTCATTTCGTTGCAAGCGGGTTTTTAAGTGCTCTGGAGTCATTTCGTTGCAAGCGGGTTTTTAAGTGCTCTGGAGTCATTTCGTTGCAAGCGGGTTTTTAAGTGCTCTGGAGTCATTTCGTTGCAAGCGGGTTTTTAAGTGCTCTGGAGTCATTTCGTTGCAAGCGGTTTTTAAGTGCTCTGGAGTCATTTCGTTGCAAGCGGGTTTTTAAGTGCTCTGGAGTCATTTCGTTGCAAGCGGGTTTTTAAGTGCTCTGGAGACATTTCGTTACAAGCGGGTTTTTAAGTGCTCTGGAGTCATTTCGTTGCAAGCGGGTTTTTAAGTGCTCTGGAGTCATTTCGTTGCAAGCGGGTTTTTAAGTGCTCTGGAGTCATTTCGTTGCAAGCGGGTTTTTAAGTGCTCTGGAGTCATTTCGTTGCAAGCGGGTTTTTAAGTACTCTGGAGACATTTCGTTACAAGCGGGTTTTTAAGTGCTCTGGAGTCATTTCGTTGCAAGCGGGTTTTTAAGTGCTCTGGAGTCATTTCGTTGCAAGCGGGTTTTTAAGTGCTCTGAAGGCATTTCGTTGCAAGCGGGTTTTTAAGTGCTCTGGAGTCATTTCGTTGCAAGCGGGTTTTTACGTGTTCTGGAGTCATTTCGTTGCAAGCAGGTTTTTACATACTTCTCAGACATTTCACTGGAAGCGGGTTTTTTAAATGCTCTGTAGGCATTTCGTTGCAAGCGGGTTTTTAAGTGCTCTGGAGTCATTTCGTTGCAAGCGGGTTTTTACGTGTTCTGGAGTCATTTCGTTGCAAGCGGGTTTTTACATACTTCTCAGACATCAGTGGAAGCAGGTTTTTTAAATGCTCTGTAGGCATTTCGTTGCAAGCGGGTTTTTAAGTGCTCTGGAGTCATTTCGTTGCAAGCAGGTTTTTAAGTGCTCTGGAGTCATTTCGTTGCAAGCGGTTTTTTACGTGTTCTGGAGTCATTTCGTTGCAAGCGGGTTTTTACATACTTCTCAGACATCAGTGGAAGCGGGTTTTTTAAATGCTCTGTAGGCATTTCGTTGCAAGCGGGTTTTTTAATGCTCTGGAGTCATTTCGTTGCAAGCGGGTTTTTAAGTGCTCTGGAGTCATTTCGTTGCATGCGGGTTTTTAAGTGCTCTGAAGGCATTTCGTTGTAAGCGGGTTTTTAAGTGCTCTGGAGTCATTTCGTTGCAAGCGGGTTTTTACGTGTTCTGCAGTCATTTCGTTGCAAGCGGGTTTTTACATACTTCTCAGACATTTCACTGGAAGCGGGTTTTTTAAATGCTCTGTAGGCATTTCGTTGCAAGCGGGTTTTTAAGTACTCTGGAGTCATTTCGTTGCAAACGGGTTTTTACGTGCTCTGGAGTAATTTCGTTGCAAGCGGGTTTTTAAGTGCTCTGGAGTCATTTCGTTGCAAGCGGGTTTTTAAGTGCTCTGGAGTCATTTCGTTGCAAGCGGGTTTTTAAGTACTCTGGAGTCATTTCGTTGCAAGCGGGTTTTTAAGTGCTCTGGAGTCATTTCGTTGCAAGCGGGTTTTTAAGTGCTCTGGAGTCATTTAGTTGCAAGCGGGTTTTTAAGTGCTCTGGAGTCATTTCGTTGCAAGCGGGTTTTTAAGTGCTCTGGAGTCATTTCATTGCAATCGGGTTTTTTAGTGCTCTGGAGTCATTTCGTTGCAAGCGGGTTTTTAAGTGCTCTGGAGTCATTTCGTTGCATGCGGGTTTTTAAGTGCTCTGAAGGCATTTCGTTGTAAGCGGGTTTTTAAGTGCTCTGGAGTCATTTCGTTGCAAGCGGGTTTTTACGTGTTCTGGAGTCATTTCGTTGCAAGCGGGTTTTTACATACTTCTCAGACATTTCACTGGAAGCGGGTTTTTTAAATGCTCTGTAGGCATTTCGTTGCAAGCGGGTTTTTAAGTACTCTGGAGTCATTTCGTTGCAAACGGGTTTTTACGTGCTCTGGAGTCATTTCGTTGCAAGCGGGTTTTTAAGTGCTCTGGAGTCATTTCGTTGCAAGCGAGTTTTTAAGTGCTCTGGAGTCATTTCGTTGCAAGCGGGTTTTTAAGTACTCTGGAGTCATTTCGTTGCAAGCGGGTTTTTAAGTGCTCTGGAGTCATTTCATTGCAATCGGGGTTTTTAGTGCTCTGGAGTCATTTCGTTGCAAGCGGGTTTTTAAGTGCTCTGGAGTCATTTCGTTGCAAGCGGGTTTTTAAGTGCTCTGGAGTCATTTCGTTGCAAGCGGGTTTTTAAGTACTCTGGAGACATTTCGGTACAAGCGGGTTTTAAAGTGCTCTGGAGTCATTTCGTTGCAAGCGGGTTTTTAAGTGCTCTGGAGTCCTTTCGTTGCAAGCGGGTTTTTAAGTGCTCTGAAGGCATTTCGTTGCAAGCGGGTTTTTAAGTGCTCTGGAGTCATTTCGTTGCAAGCGGGTTTTTACGTGTTCTGGAGTCATTTCGTTGCAAGCGGGTTTTTACATACTTCTCAGACATTTCACTGGAAGCGGGTTTTTTAAATGCTCTGTAGGCATTTCGTTGCAAGCGGGTTTTTAAGTGCTCTGGAGTCATTTCGTTGCAAGCGGGTTTTTACGTGTTCTGGAGTCGTTTCGTTGCAAGCGGGTTTTTACATACTTCTCAGACATTTCACTGGAAGCGGGTTTTTTAAATGCTCTGTAGGCATTTCGTTGCAAGCGGGTTTTTAAGTACTCTGGAGTCATTTCGTTGCAAGCGGGTTATTACGTGTTCTGGAGTCATTTCGTTGCAAGCGGGTTTTTAAGTGCTCTGGAGTCATTTCGTTGCAAGCGGGTTTTTAAGTGCTCTGGAGTCATTTCGTTGCAAGCAGGTTTTTAAGTGCTCTGGAGTCATTTCGTTGCAAGCGGTTTTTTACGTGTTCTGGAGTCATTTCGTTGCAAGCGGGTTTTTACATACTTCTCAGACATCAGTGGAAGCGGGTTTTTTAAATGCTCTGTAGGCATTTCGTTGCAAGCGGGTTTTTTAATGCTCTGGAGTCATTTCGTTGCAAGCGGGTTTTTAAGTGCTCTGGAGTCATTTCGTTGCATGCGGGTTTTTAAGTGCTCTGAAGGCATTTCGTTGTAAGCGGGTTTTTAAGTGCTCTGGAGTCATTTCGTTGCAAGCGGGTTTTTACGTGTTCTGCAGTCATTTCGTTGCAAGCGGGTTTTTACATACTTCTCAGACATTTCACTGGAAGCGGGTTTTTTAAATGCTCTGTAGGCATTTCGTTGCAAGCGGGTTTTTAAGTACTCTGGAGTCATTTCGTTGCAAACGGGTTTTTACGTGCTCTGGAGTAATTTCGTTGCAAGCGGGTTTTTAAGTGCTCTGGAGTCATTTCGTTGCAAGCGGGTTTTTAAGTGCTCTGGAGTCATTTCGTTGCAAGCGGGTTTTTAAGTACTCTGGAGTCATTTCGTTGCAAGCGGGTTTTTAAGTGCTCTGGAGTCATTTCGTTGCAAGCGGGTTTTTAAGTGCTCTGGAGTCATTTAGTTGCAAGCGGGTTTTTAAGTGCTCTGGAGTCATTTCGTTGCAAGCGGGTTTTTAAGTGCTCTGGAGTCATTTCATTGCAATCGGGTTTTTTAGTGCTCTGGAGTCATTTCGTTGCAAGCGGGTTTTTAAGTGCTCTGGAGTCATTTCGTTGCATGCGGGTTTTTAAGTGCTCTGAAGGCATTTCGTTGTAAGCGGGTTTTTAAGTGCTCTGGAGTCATTTCGTTGCAAGCGGGTTTTTACGTGTTCTGGAGTCATTTCGTTGCAAGCGGGTTTTTACATACTTCTCAGACATTTCACTGGAAGCGGGTTTTTTAAATGCTCTGTAGGCATTTCGTTGCAAGCGGGTTTTTAAGTACTCTGGAGTCATTTCGTTGCAAACGGGTTTTTACGTGCTCTGGAGTCATTTCGTTGCAAGCGGGTTTTTAAGTGCTCTGGAGTCATTTCGTTGCAAGCGAGTTTTTAAGTGCTCTGGAGTCATTTCGTTGCAAGCGGGTTTTTAAGTACTCTGGAGTCATTTCGTTGCAAGCGGGTTTTTAAGTGCTCTGGAGTCATTTCATTGCAATCGGGGTTTTTAGTGCTCTGGAGTCATTTCGTTGCAAGCGGGTTTTTAAGTGCTCTGGAGTCATTTCGTTGCAAGCGGGTTTTTAAGTGCTCTGGAGTCATTTCGTTGCAAGCGGGTTTTTAAGTACTCTGGAGACATTTCGGTACAAGCGGGTTTTAAAGTGCTCTGGAGTCATTTCGTTGCAAGCGGGTTTTTAAGTGCTCTGGAGTCCTTTCGTTGCAAGCGGGTTTTTAAGTGCTCTGAAGGCATTTCGTTGCAAGCGGGTTTTTAAGTGCTCTGGAGTCATTTCGTTGCAAGCGGGTTTTTACGTGTTCTGGAGTCATTTCGTTGCAAGCGGGTTTTTACATACTTCTCAGACATTTCACTGGAAGCGGGTTTTTTAAATGCTCTGTAGGCATTTCGTTGCAAGCGGGTTTTTAAGTGCTCTGGAGTCATTTCGTTGCAAGCGGGTTTTTACGTGTTCTGGAGTCGTTTCGTTGCAAGCGGGTTTTTACATACTTCTCAGACATTTCACTGGAAGCGGGTTTTTTAAATGCTCTGTAGGCATTTCGTTGCAAGCGGGTTTTTAAGTACTCTGGAGTCATTTCGTTGCAAGCGGGTTATTACGTGTTCTGGAGTCATTTCGTTGCAAGCGGGTTTTTAAGTGCTCTGGAGTCATTTCGTTGCAAGCGGGTTTTTAAGTGCTCTGAAGGCATTTCGTTGCAAGCGGGTTTTTAAGTGCTCTGGAGTCATTTCGTTGCAAGCGGGTTTTTAAGTGCTCTGGAGACATTTCGTTGCAAGCGGGTTTTTAAGTGCTCTGGAGCCATTTCGTTGCAAGCGGGTTTTTAAGTGCTCTGGAGCCATTTCGTTGCAAGCGGGTTTTTAAGTGCTCTGGAGTCATTACGTTGCAAGCGGGTTTTTAAGTGCTCTGGAGTCATTTCGTTGCAAGCGGGTTTTTAAGTGCTCTGGAGTCATTTCGTTGCAAGCGGCTTTTTAAGTGCTCTGGAGTCATTTCGTTGCAAGCGGGTTTTTAAGTGCTCTGGAGTCATTTCGTTGCAAGCGGGTTTTTAAGTGCTCTGGATTCATTTCGTTGCAAGCGGGTTTTTAAGTGCTCTGCAGTCATTTCGTTGCAAGCGGGTTTTTAAGTGCTCTGGAGTCATTTCATTGAATCGGGGTTTTTAGTGCTCTGGAGTCATTTCGTTGCAAGCGGGTTTTTAAGTGCTCTGGAGTCATTTCGTTGCAAGCGGGTTTTTAAGTGCTCTGGAGTCATTTCGTTGCAAGCGGGTTTTTAAGTACTCTGGAGACATTTCGGTACAAGCGGGTTTTTAAGTGCTCTGGAGTCATTTCGTTGCAAGCGGGTTTTTACGTGTTCTGGAGTCATTTCGTTGCAAGCGGGTTTTTAAGTGCTCTGAAGGCATTTCGTTGCAAGCGGGTTTTTAAGTGCTCTGGAGTCATTTCGTTGCAAGCGGGTTTTTACGTGTTCTGGAGTCATTTCGTTGCAAGCGGGTTTTTACATACTTCTCAGACATTTCACTGGAAGCGGGTTTTTTAAATGCTCTGTAGGCATTTCGTTGCAAGCGGGTTTTTAAGTACTCTGGAGTCATTTCGTTGCAAACGGGTTTTTACGTGCTCTGGAGTAATTTCGTTGCAAGCGGGTTTTTAAGTGCTCTGGAGTCATTTCGTTGCAAGCGGGTTTTTAAGTGCTCTGGAGTCATTTCGTTGCAAGCGGGTTTTTAAGTACTCTGGAGTCATTTCGTTGCAAGCGGGTTTTTAAGTGCTCTGGAGTCATTTCGTTGCAAGCGGGTTTTTAAGTGCTCTGGAGTCATTTAGTTGCAAGCGGGTTTTTAAGTGCTCTGGAGTCATTTCGTTGCAAGCGGGTTTTTAAGTGCTCTAGAGTCATTTCATTGCAATCGGGTTTTTTAGTGCTCTGGAGTCATTTCGTTGCAAGCGGGTTTTTAAGTGCTCTGGAGTCATTTCGTTGCATGCGGGTTTTTAAGTGCTCTGAAGGCATTTCGTTGTAAGCGGGTTTTTAAGTGCTCTGGAGTCATTTCGTTGCAAGCGGGTTTTTACGTGTTCTGGAGTCATTTCGTTGCAAGCGGGTTTTTACATACTTCTCAGACATTTCACTGGAAGCGGGTTTTTTAAATGCTCTGTAGGCATTTCGTTGCAAGCGGGTTTTTAAGTACTCTGGAGTCATTTCGTTGCAAACGGGTTTTTACGTGCTCTGGAGTCATTTCGTTGCAAGCGGGTTTTTAAGTGCTCTGGAGTCATTTCGTTGCAAGCGAGTTTTTAAGTGCTCTGGAGTCATTTCGTTGCAAGCGGGTTTTTAAGTACTCTGGAGTCATTTCGTTGCAAGCGGGTTTTTAAGTGCTCTGGAGTCATTTCATTGCAATCGGGGTTTTTAGTGCTCTGGAGTCATTTCGTTGCAAGCGGGTTTTTAAGTGCTCTGGAGTCATTTCGTTGCAAGCGGGTTTTTAAGTGCTCTGGAGTCATTTCGTTGCAAGCGGGTTTTTAAGTACTCTGGAGACATTTCGGTACAAGCGGGTTTTAAAGTGCTCTGGAGTCATTTCGTTGCAAGCGGGTTTTTAAGTGCTCTGGAGTCCTTTCGTTGCAAGCGGGTTTTTAAGTGCTCTGAAGGCATTTCGTTGCAAGCGGGTTTTTAAGTGCTCTGGAGTCATTTCGTTGCAAGCGGGTTTTTACGTGTTCTGGAGTCATTTCGTTGCAAGCGGGTTTTTACATACTTCTCAGACATTTCACTGGAAGCGGGTTTTTTAAATGCTCTGTAGGCATTTCGTTGCAAGCGGGTTTTTAAGTGCTCTGGAGTCATTTCGTTGCAAGCGGGTTTTTACGTGTTCTGGAGTCGTTTCGTTGCAAGCGGGTTTTTACATACTTCTCAGACATTTCACTGGAAGCGGGTTTTTTAAATGCTCTGTAGGCATTTCGTTGCAAGCGGGTTTTTAAGTACTCTGGAGTCATTTCGTTGCAAGCGGGTTATTACGTGTTCTGGAGTCATTTCGTTGCAAGCGGGTTTTTAAGTGCTCTGGAGTCATTTCGTTGCAAGCGGGTTTTTAAGTGCTCTGAAGGCATTTCGTTGCAAGCGGGTTTTTAAGTGCTCTGGAGTCATTTCGTTGCAAGCGGGTTTTTAAGTGCTCTGGAGACATTTCGTTGCAAGCGGGTTTTTAAGTGCTCTGGAGCCATTTCGTTGCAAGCGGGTTTTTAAGTGCTCTGGAGCCATTTCGTTGCAAGCGGGTTTTTAAGTGCTCTGGAGTCATTACGTTGCAAGCGGGTTTTTAAGTGCTCTGGAGTCATTTCGTTGCAAGCGGGTTTTTAAGTGCTCTGGAGTCATTTCGTTGCAAGCGGCTTTTTAAGTGCTCTGGAGTCATTTCGTTGCAAGCGGGTTTTTAAGTGCTCTGGAGTCATTTCGTTGCAAGCGGGTTTTTAAGTGCTCTGGATTCATTTCGTTGCAAGCGGGTTTTTAAGTGCTCTGCAGTCATTTCGTTGCAAGCGGGTTTTTAAGTGCTCTGGAGTCATTTCATTGCAATCGGGGTTTTTAGTGCTCTGGAGTCATTTCGTTGCAAGCGGGTTTTTAAGTGCTCTGGAGTCATTTCGTTGCAAGCGGGTTTTTAAGTGCTCTGGAGTCATTTCGTTGCAAGCGGGTTTTTAAGTACTCTGGAGACATTTCGGTACAAGCGGGTTTTTAAGTGCTCTGGAGTCATTTCGTTGCAAGCGGGTTTTTAAGTGCTCTGGAGTCATTTCGTTGCAAGCGGGTTTTTAAGTGCTCTGAAGGCATTTCGTTGCAAGCGGGTTTTTAAGTGCTCTGGAGTCATTTCGTTGCAAGCGGGTTTTTACGTGTTCTGGAGTCATTTCGTTGCAAGCGGGTTTTTACATACTTCTCAGACATTTCACTGGAAGCGGGTTTTTTAAATGCTCTGTAGGCATTTCGTTGCAAGCGGGTTTTTAAGTGCTCTGGAGTCATTTCGTTGCAAGCGGGTTTTTACGTGTTCTGGAGTCGTTTCGTTGCAAGCGGGTTTTTACATACTTCTCAGACATTTCACTGGAAGCGGGTTTTTTAAATGCTCTGTAGGCATTTCGTTGCAAGCGGGTTTTTAAGTACTCTGGAGTCATTTCGTTGCAAGCGGGTTTTTACGTGTTCTGGAGTCATTTCGTTGCAAGCGGGTTTTTAAGTGCTCTGGAGTCATTTCGTTGCAAGCGGGTTTTTAAGTGCTCTGGAGTCATTTCGTTGCAAGCGGGTTTTTAAGTGCTCTGGAGTCATTTCGTTGCAAGCGGGTATTTAAGTGCTCTGGAGTCATTTCGTTGCAAGCGGGTTTTTAAGTGCTCTGGAGTCATTTCGTTGCAAGCGGGTTTTTAAGTGCTCTGGATTCATTTCGTTGCAAGCGGGTTTTTAAGTGCTCTGCAGTCATTTCGTTGCAAGCGGGTTTTTAAGTGCTCTGGAGTCATTTCGTTGCAAGCGGGTTTTTAAGTACTCTGGAGACATTTCGTTACAAGCGGGTTTTTAAGTGCTCTGGAGTCATTTCGTTGCAAGCGGGTTTTTAAGTACTCTGGAGACATTTCGTTGCAAGCGGGTTTTTAAGTGCTCTGGAGTCATTTCGTTGCAAGCGGGTTTTTACGTGTTCTGGAATCATTTCGTTGCAAGCGGGTTTTTACATACTTCTCAAACATTTCACTGGAAGCGGGTTTTTTAAATGCTCTGTAGGCATTTCGTTGCAAGCGGGTTTTTAAGTGCTCTGGAGTTATTTCGTTGCAAGCGGGTTTTTACGTGTTCTGGAGTCATTTCGTTGCAAGCGGGTTTTTACATACTTCTCAGACATTTCACTGGAAGCGGGTTTTTTAAATGCTCTGTAGGCATTTCGTTGCAAGCGGGTTTTTAAGTACTCTGGAGTCATTTCGTTGCAAGCGGGTTTTTACGTGTTCTGGAGTCATTTCGTTGCAAGCGGGTTTTTAAGTGCTCTGGAGTCATTTCGTTGCAAGCGGGTTTTTAAGTGCTCTGGAGTCATTTCGTTGCAAGCGGGTTTTTAAGTGCTCTGGAGTCATTTCGTTGCAAGCGGGTTTTTAAGTGCTCTGGAGTCATTTCGTTGCAAGCGGGTTTTTAAGTGCTCTGGAGTCATTTCGTTGCAAGCGGGTTTTTAAGTGCTCTGGAGTCATTTCGTTGCAAGCGGGTTTTTAAGTACTCTGGAGACATTTCGGTACAAGCGGGTTTTTAAGTGCTCTGGAGTCATTTCGTTGCAAACGGGTTTTTAAGTGCTCTGGAGTCATTTCGTTGCAAGCGGGTTTTTAAGTGCTCTGAAGGCATTTCGTTGCAAGCGGGTTTTTAAGTGCTCTGGAGTCATTTCGTTGCAAGCGGGTTTTTACGTGTTCTGGAGTCATTTCGTTGCAAGCGGGTTTTCTACATACTTCTCAGACATTTCACTGGAAGCGGGTTTTTTAAATGCTCTGTAGGCATTTCATTGCAAGCGGGTTTTTAAGTGCTCTGGAGTCATTTCGTTGCAAGCGGGTTTTTACGTGTTCTGGAGTCATTTCGTTGCAAGCGGGTTTTTACATACTTCTCAGACATCAGTGGAAGCGGGTTTTTTAAATGCTCTGTAGGCATTTCGTTGCAAGCGGGTTTTTAAGTGCTCTGGAGTCATTTCGTTGCAAGCGGGTTTTTAAGTGCTCTGGAGTCATTTCGTTGCAAGCGGGTTTTTACGTGTTCTGGAGTCATTTCGTTGCAAGCGGGTTTTTACATACTTCTCAGACATTTCACTGGAAGCGGGTTTTTTAAATGCTCTGTAGGCATTTCGTTGCAAGCGGGTTTTTAAGTGCTCTGGAGTCATTTCGTTGCAAGCGGGTTTTTACGTGTTCTGGAGTCGTTTCGTTGCAAGCGGGTTTTTACATACTTCTCAGACATTTCACTGGAAGCGGGTTTTTTAAACGCTCTGTAGGCATTTCGTTGCAAGCGGGTTTTTAAGTACTCTGGAGTCATTTCGTTGCAAGCGGGTTATTACGTGTTCTGGAGTCATTTCGTTGCAAGCGGGTTTTTAAGTGCTCTGGAGTCATTTCGTTGCAAGCGGGTTTTTAAGTGCTCTGAAGGCATTTCGTTGCAAGCGGGTTTTTAAGTGCTCTGGAGTCATTTCGTTGCAAGCGGGTTTTTAAGTGCTCTGGAGACATTTCGTTGCAAGCGGGTTTTTAAGTGCTCTGGAGCCATTTCGTTGCAAGCGGGTTTTTAAGTGCTCTGGAGCCATTTCGTTGCAAGCGGGTTTTTAAGTGCTCTGGAGTCATTACGTTGCAAGCGGGTTTTTAAGTGCTCTGGAGTCATTTCGTTGCAAGCGGGTTTTTAAGTGCTCTGGAGTCATTTCGTTGCAAGCGGCTTTTTAAGTGCTCTGGAGTCATTTCGTTGCAAGCGGGTTTTTAAGTGCTCTGGAGTCATTTCGTTGCAAGCGGGTTTTTAAGTGCTCTGGATTCATTTCGTTGCAAGCGGGTTTTTAAGTGCTCTGCAGTCATTTCGTTGCAAGCGGGTTTTTAAGTGCTCTGGAGTCATTTCATTGCAATCGGGGTTTTTAGTGCTCTGGAGTCATTTCGTTGCAAGCGGGTTTTTAAGTGCTCTGGAGTCATTTCGTTGCAAGCGGGTTTTTAAGTGCTCTGGAGTCATTTCGTTGCAAGCGGGTTTTTAAGTACTCTGGAGACATTTCGGTACAAGCGGGTTTTTAAGTGCTCTGGAGTCATTTCGTTGCAAGCGGGTTTTTAAGTGCTCTGGAGTCATTTCGTTGCAAGCGGGTTTTTAAGTGCTCTGAAGGCATTTCGTTGCAAGCGGGTTTTTAAGTGCTCTGGAGTCATTTCGTTGCAAGCGGGTTTTTACGTGTTCTGGAGTCATTTCGTTGCAAGCGGGTTTTTACATACTTCTCAGACATTTCACTGGAAGCGGGTTTTTTAAATGCTCTGTAGGCATTTCGTTGCAAGCGGGTTTTTAAGTGCTCTGGAGTCATTTCGTTGCAAGCGGGTTTTTACGTGTTCTGGAGTCGTTTCGTTGCAAGCGGGTTTTTACATACTTCTCAGACATTTCACTGGAAGCGGGTTTTTTAAATGCTCTGTAGGCATTTCGTTGCAAGCGGGTTTTTAAGTACTCTGGAGTCATTTCGTTGCAAGCGGGTTTTTACGTGTTCTGGAGTCATTTCGTTGCAAGCGGGTTTTTAAGTGCTCTGGAGTCATTTCGTTGCAAGCGGGTTTTTAAGTGCTCTGGAGTCATTTCGTTGCAAGCGGGTTTTTAAGTGCTCTGGAGTCATTTCGTTGCAAGCGGGTATTTAAGTGCTCTGGAGTCATTTCGTTGCAAGCGGGTTTTTAAGTGCTCTGGAGTCATTTCGTTGCAAGCGGGTTTTTAAGTGCTCTGGATTCATTTCGTTGCAAGCGGGTTTTTAAGTGCTCTGCAGTCATTTCGTTGCAAGCGGGTTTTTAAGTGCTCTGGAGTCATTTCGTTGCAAGCGGGTTTTTAAGTACTCTGGAGACATTTCGTTACAAGCGGGTTTTTAAGTGCTCTGGAGTCATTTCGTTGCAAGCGGGTTTTTAAGTACTCTGGAGACATTTCGTTGCAAGCGGGTTTTTAAGTGCTCTGGAGTCATTTCGTTGCAAGCGGGTTTTTACGTGTTCTGGAATCATTTCGTTGCAAGCGGGTTTTTACATACTTCTCAAACATTTCACTGGAAGCGGGTTTTTTAAATGCTCTGTAGGCATTTCGTTGCAAGCGGGTTTTTAAGTGCTCTGGAGTTATTTCGTTGCAAGCGGGTTTTTACGTGTTCTGGAGTCATTTCGTTGCAAGCGGGTTTTTACATACTTCTCAGACATTTCACTGGAAGCGGGTTTTTTAAATGCTCTGTAGGCATTTCGTTGCAAGCGGGTTTTTAAGTACTCTGGAGTCATTTCGTTGCAAGCGGGTTTTTACGTGTTCTGGAGTCATTTCGTTGCAAGCGGGTTTTTAAGTGCTCTGGAGTCATTTCGTTGCAAGCGGGTTTTTAAGTGCTCTGGAGTCATTTCGTTGCAAGCGGGTTTTTAAGTGCTCTGGAGTCATTTCGTTGCAAGCGGGTTTTTAAGTGCTCTGGAGTCATTTCGTTGCAAGCGGGTTTTTAAGTGCTCTGGAGTCATTTCGTTGCAAGCGGGTTTTTAAGTGCTCTGGAGTCATTTCGTTGCAAGCGGGTTTTTAAGTACTCTGGAGACATTTCGGTACAAGCGGGTTTTTAAGTGCTCTGGAGTCATTTCGTTGCAAACGGGTTTTTAAGTGCTCTGGAGTCATTTCGTTGCAAGCGGGTTTTTAAGTGCTCTGAAGGCATTTCGTTGCAAGCGGGTTTTTAAGTGCTCTGGAGTCATTTCGTTGCAAGCGGGTTTTTACGTGTTCTGGAGTCATTTCGTTGCAAGCGGGTTTTCTACATACTTCTCAGACATTTCACTGGAAGCGGGTTTTTTAAATGCTCTGTAGGCATTTCATTGCAAGCGGGTTTTTAAGTGCTCTGGAGTCATTTCGTTGCAAGCGGGTTTTTACGTGTTCTGGAGTCATTTCGTTGCAAGCGGGTTTTTACATACTTCTCAGACATCAGTGGAAGCGGGTTTTTTAAATGCTCTGTAGGCATTTCGTTGCAAGCGGGTTTTTAAGTGCTCTGGAGTCATTTCGTTGCAAGCGGGTTTTTAAGTGCTCTGGAGTCATTTCGTTGCAAGCGGGTTTTTACGTGTTCTGGAGTCATTTCGTTGCAAGCGGGTTTTTACATACTTCTCAGACATCAGTGGAAGCGGGTTTTTTAAATGCTCTGTAGGCATTTCGTTGCAAGCGGGTTTTTTAGTGCTCTGGAGTCATTTCGTTGCAAGCGGGTTTTTAAGTGCTCTGGAGTCATTTCGTTGCATGCGGGTTTTTAAGTGCTCTGAAGGCATTTCGTTGTAAGCGGGTTTTTAAGTGCTCTGGAGTCATTTCGTTGCAAGCGGGTTTTTACGTGTTCTGGAGTCATTTCGTTGCAAGCGGGTTTTTACATACTTCTCAGACATTTCACTGGAAGCGGGTTTTTTAAATGCTCTGTAGGCATTTCGTTGCAAGCGGGTTTTTAAGTACTCTGGAGTCATTTCGTTGCAAACGGGTTTTTACGTGCTTGGAGTAATTTCGTTGCAAGCGGGTTTTTAAGTGCTCTGGAGTCATTTCGTTGCAAGCGGGTTTTTAAGTGCTCTGGAGTCATTTCGTTGCAAGCGGGTTTTTAAGTGCTCTGGAGTCATTTCGTTGCAAGCGGGTTTTTAAGTGCTCTGGAGTCATTTCGTTGCAAGCGGGTTTTTAAGTGTTCTGGAGTCATTTCGTTGCAAGCGGGTTTTTAAGTGCTCTGGAGTCATTTCGTTGCAAGCGGGTTTTTAAGTGCTCTGGAGTCATTTCGTTGCAAGCGGGTTTTTAAGTGCTCTGGAGTCATTTCGTTGCAAGCGGGTTTTTAAGTGTTCTGGAGTCATTTCGTTGCAAGCGGGTTTTTACATACTTCTCAGACATTTCACTGGAAGCGGGTTTTTTAAATGCTCTGTAGGCATTTCGTTGCAAGCGGGTTTTTAAGTGCTCTGGAGTCATTTCGTTGCAAGCGGGTTTTTACGTGTTCTGGAGTCATTTCGTTGCAAGCGGGTTTTTAAATACTTCTCAGACATTTCACTGGAAGCGGGTTTTTTAAATGCTCTGTAGGCATTTCGTTGCAAGCGGGTTTTTAAGTACTCTGGAGTCATTTCGTTTCAAGCGGGTTTTTACGTGTTCTGGAGTCATTTCGTTGCAAGCGGGTTTTTAAGTGCTCTGGAGTCATTTCGTTCCAAGCGGGTTTTTAAGTGCTCTGGAGTCATTTCGTTGCAAGCGGGTTTTTAAGTGCTCTGGAGTCATTTCGTTGCAAGCGGGTTTTTAAGTGCTCTGGAGTCATTTCGTTGCAAGCGGGTTTTTAAGTGCTCTGGAGTCATTTCGTTGCAAGCGGGTTTTTAAGTGCTCTGGATTCATTTCGTTGCAAGCGGGTTTTTAAGTGCTCTGCAGTCATTTCGTTGCAAGCGGGTTTTTAAGTGCTCTGGAGTCATTTCGTTGCAAGCGGGTTTTTAAGTACTCTGGAGACATTTCGGTACAAGCGGGTTTTTAAGTGCTCTGGAGTCATTTCGTTGCAAGCGGGTTTTTAAGTACTCTGGAGACATTTCGTTGCAAGCGGGTTTTTAAGTGCTCTGGAGTCATTTCGTTGCAAGCGGGTTTTTACGTGTTCTGGAGTCATTTCGTTGCAAGCGGGTTTTTACATACTTCTCAAACATTTCACTGGAAGCGGGTTTTTTAAATGCTCTGTAGGCATTTCGTTGCAAGCGGGTTTTTAAGTGCTCTGGAGTTATTTCGTTGCAAGCGGGTTTTTACGTGTTCTGGAGTCATTTCGTTGCAAGCGGGTTTTTACATACTTCTCAGACATTTCACTGGAAGCGGGTTTTTTAAATGCTCTGTAGGCATTTCGTTGCAAGCGGGTTTTTAAGTACTCTGGAGTCATTTCGTTGCAAGCGGGTTTTTAAGTACTCTGGAGACATTTCGGTACAAGCGGGTTTTTAAGTGCTCTGGAGTCATTTCGTTGCAAACGGGTTTTTAAGTGCTCTGGAGTCATTTCGTTGCAAGCGGGTTTTTAAGTGCTCTGAAGGCATTTCGTTGCAAGCGGGTTTTTAAGTGCTCTGGAGTCATTTCGTTGCAAGCGGGTTTTTACGTGTTCTGGAGTCATTTCGTTGCAAGCGGGTTTTCTACATACTTCTCAGACATTTCACTGGAAGCGGGTTTTTTAAATGCTCTGTAGGCATTTCATTGCAAGCGGGTTTTTAAGTGCTCTGGAGTCATTTCGTTGCAAGCGGGTTTTTACGTGTTCTGGAGTCATTTCGTTGCAAGCGGGTTTTTACATACTTCTCAGACATCAGTGGAAGCGGGTTTTTTAAATGCTCTGTAGGCATTTCGTTGCAAGCGGGTTTTTAAGTGCTCTGGAGTCATTTCGTTGCAAGCGGGTTTTTAAGTGCTCTGGAGTCATTTCGTTGCAAGCGGGTTTTTACGTGTTCTGGAGTCATTTCGTTGCAAGCGGGTTTTTACATACTTCTCAGACATCAGTGGAAGCGGGTTTTTTAAATGCTCTGTAGGCATTTCGTTGCAAGCGGGTTTTTTAGTGCTCTGGAGTCATTTCGTTGCAAGCGGGTTTTTAAGTGCTCTGGAGTCATTTCGTTGCATGCGGGTTTTTAAGTGCTCTGAAGGCATTTCGTTGTAAGCGGGTTTTTAAGTGCTCTGGAGTCATTTCGTTGCAAGCGGGTTTTTACGTGTTCTGGAGTCATTTCGTTGCAAGCGGGTTTTTACATACTTCTCAGACATTTCACTGGAAGCGGGTTTTTTAAATGCTCTGTAGGCATTTCGTTGCAAGCGGGTTTTTAAGTACTCTGGAGTCATTTCGTTGCAAACGGGTTTTTACGTGCTTGGAGTAATTTCGTTGCAAGCGGGTTTTTAAGTGCTCTGGAGTCATTTCGTTGCAAGCGGGTTTTTAAGTGCTCTGGAGTCATTTCGTTGCAAGCGGGTTTTTAAGTGCTCTGGAGTCATTTCGTTGCAAGCGGGTTTTTAAGTGCTCTGGAGTCATTTCGTTGCAAGCGGGTTTTTAAGTGTTCTGGAGTCATTTCGTTGCAAGCGGGTTTTTAAGTGCTCTGGAGTCATTTCGTTGCAAGCGGGTTTTTAAGTGCTCTGGAGTCATTTCGTTGCAAGCGGGTTTTTAAGTGCTCTGGAGTCATTTCGTTGCAAGCGGGTTTTTAAGTGTTCTGGAGTCATTTCGTTGCAAGCGGGTTTTTACATACTTCTCAGACATTTCACTGGAAGCGGGTTTTTTAAATGCTCTGTAGGCATTTCGTTGCAAGCGGGTTTTTAAGTGCTCTGGAGTCATTTCGTTGCAAGCGGGTTTTTACGTGTTCTGGAGTCATTTCGTTGCAAGCGGGTTTTTAAATACTTCTCAGACATTTCACTGGAAGCGGGTTTTTTAAATGCTCTGTAGGCATTTCGTTGCAAGCGGGTTTTTAAGTACTCTGGAGTCATTTCGTTTCAAGCGGGTTTTTACGTGTTCTGGAGTCATTTCGTTGCAAGCGGGTTTTTAAGTGCTCTGGAGTCATTTCGTTCCAAGCGGGTTTTTAAGTGCTCTGGAGTCATTTCGTTGCAAGCGGGTTTTTAAGTGCTCTGGAGTCATTTCGTTGCAAGCGGGTTTTTAAGTGCTCTGGAGTCATTTCGTTGCAAGCGGGTTTTTAAGTGCTCTGGAGTCATTTCGTTGCAAGCGGGTTTTTAAGTGCTCTGGATTCATTTCGTTGCAAGCGGGTTTTTAAGTGCTCTGCAGTCATTTCGTTGCAAGCGGGTTTTTAAGTGCTCTGGAGTCATTTCGTTGCAAGCGGGTTTTTAAGTACTCTGGAGACATTTCGGTACAAGCGGGTTTTTAAGTGCTCTGGAGTCATTTCGTTGCAAGCGGGTTTTTAAGTACTCTGGAGACATTTCGTTGCAAGCGGGTTTTTAAGTGCTCTGGAGTCATTTCGTTGCAAGCGGGTTTTTACGTGTTCTGGAGTCATTTCGTTGCAAGCGGGTTTTTACATACTTCTCAAACATTTCACTGGAAGCGGGTTTTTTAAATGCTCTGTAGGCATTTCGTTGCAAGCGGGTTTTTAAGTGCTCTGGAGTTATTTCGTTGCAAGCGGGTTTTTACGTGTTCTGGAGTCATTTCGTTGCAAGCGGGTTTTTACATACTTCTCAGACATTTCACTGGAAGCGGGTTTTTTAAATGCTCTGTAGGCATTTCGTTGCAAGCGGGTTTTTAAGTACTCTGGAGTCATTTCGTTGCAAGCGGGTTTTTACGTGTTCTGGAGTCATTTCGTTGCAAGCGGGTTTTTAAGTGCTCTGGAGTCATTTCGTTGCAAGCGGGTTTTTAAGTGCTCTGGAGTCATTTCGTTGCAAGCGGGTTTTTAAGTGCTCTGGAGTCATTTCGTTGCAAGCGGGTTTTTAAGTGCTCTGGAGTCATTTCGTTGCAAGCGGGTTTTTAAGTGCTCTGGAGTCATTTCGTTGCAAGCGGGTTTTTAAGTGCTCTGGAGTCATTTCGTTGCAAGCGGGTTTTTAAGTACTCTGGAGACATTTCGGTACAAGCGGGTTTTTAAGTGCTCTGGAGTCATTTCGTTGCAAGCGGGTTTTTAAGTGCTCTGGAGTCATTTCGTTGCAAGCGGGTTTTTAAGTGCTCTGAAGGCATTTCGTTGCAAGCGGGTTTTTACGTGTTCTGGAGTCATTTCGTTGCAAGCGGGTTTTCTACATACTTCTCAGACATTTCACTGGAAGCGGGTTTTTTAAATGCTCTGTAGGCATTTCATTGCAAGCGGGTTTTTAAGTGCTCTGGAGTCATTTCGTTGCAAGCGGGTTTTTACGTGTTCTGGAGTCATTTCGTTGCAAGCGGGTTTTTACATACTTCTCAGACATAAGTGGAAGCGGGTTTTTTAAATGCTCTGTAGGCATTTCGTTGCAAGCGGGTTTTTAAGTGCTCTGGAGTCATTTCGTTGCAAGCGGGTTTTTAAGTGCTCTGGAGTCATTTCGTTGCAAGCGGGTTTTTACGTGTTCTGGAGTCATTTCGTTGCAAGCGGGTTTTTACATACTTCTCAGACATCAGTGGAAGCGGGTTTTTTAAATGCTCTGTAGGCATTTCGTTGCAAGCGGGTTTTTTAGTGCTCTGGAGTCATTTCGTTGCAAGCGGGTTTTTAAGTGCTCTGGAGTCATTTCGTTGCATGCGGGTTTTTAAGTGCTCTGAAGGCATTTCGTTGTAAGCGGGTTTTTAAGTGCTCTGGAGTCATTTCGTTGCAAGCGGGTTTTTACGTGTTCTGGAGTCATTTCGTTGCAAGCGGGTTTTTACATACTTCTCAGACATTTCACTGGAAGCGGGTTTTTTAAATGCTCTGTAGGCATTTCGTTGCAAGCGGGTTTTTAAGTACTCTGGAGTCATTTCGTTGCAAACGGGTTTTTACGTGCTCTGGAGTAATTTCGTTGCAAGCGGGTTTTTAAGTGCTCTGGAGTCATTTCGTTGCAAGCGGGTTTTTAAGTGCTCTGGAGTCATTTCGTTGCAAGCGGGTTTTTAAGTGCTCTGGAGTCATTTCGTTGCAAGCGGGTTTTTAAGTGCTCTGGAGTCATTTCGTTGCAAGCGGGTTTTTAAGTGTTCTGGAGTCATTTCGTTGCAAGCGGGTTTTTAAGTGCTCTGGAGTCATTTCGTTGCAAGCGGGTTTTTAAGTGCTCTGGAGTCATTTCGTTGCAAGCGGGTTTTTAAGTGCTCTGGAGTCATTTCGTTGCAAGCGGGTTTTTAAGTGTTCTGGAGTCATTTCGTTGCAAGCGGGTTTTTACATACTTCTCAGACATTTCACTGGAAGCGGGTTTTTTAAATGCTCTGTAGGCATTTCGTTGCAAGCGGGTTTTTAAGTGCTCTGGAGTCATTTCGTTGCAAGCGGGTTTTTACGTGTTCTGGAGTCATTTCGTTGCAAGCGGGTTTTTAAATACTTCTCAGACATTTCACTGGAAGCGGGTTTTTTAAATGCTCTGTAGGCATTTCGTTGCAAGCTTGTTTTTAAGTACTCTGGAGTCATTTCGTTGCAAGCGGGTTTTTACGTGTTCTGGAGTCATTTCGTTGCAAGCGGGTTTTTAAGTGCTCTGGAGTCATTTCGTTCCAAGCGGGTTTTTAAGTGCTCTGAAGGCATTTCGTTGCAAGCGGGTTTTTAAGTGCTCTGGAGTCATTTCGTTGCAAGCGGGTTTTTAAGTGCTCTGGAGACATTTCGTTGCAAGCGGGTTTTTAAGTGCTCTGGAGTCATTTCATTGCAAGCGGGTTTTTAAGTGCTCTGAAGGCATTTCGTTGCAAGCGGATTTTTAAGTGCTCTGGAGTCATTTCGTTGCAAGCGGGTTTTTAAGTGCTCTGGAGACATTTCGTTGCAAGCGGGTTTTTAAGTGCTCTGGAGCCATTTCGTTGCAAGCGAGTTTTTAAGTGCTCTGGAGCCATTTCGTTGCAAGCGGGTTTTTAAGTGCTCTGGAGTCATTACGTTGCAAGCGGGTTTTTAAGTGCTCTGGAGTCATTTCGTTGCAAGCGGGTTTTTAAGTGCTCTGGAGTTATTTCGTTGCAAGCGGGTTTTTACGTGTTCTGGAGTCATTTCGTTGCAAGCGGGTTTTTACATACTTCTCAGACATTTCACTGGAAGCGGGTTTTTTAAATGCTCTGTAGGCATTTCGTTGCAAGCGGGTTTTTAAGTACTCTGGAGTCATTTCGTTGCAAGCGGGTTTTTACGTGTTCTGGAGTCATTTCGTTGCAAGCGGGTTTTTAAGTGCTCTGGAGTCATTTCGTTGCAAGCGGGTTTTTAAGTGCTCTGGAGTCATTTCGTTGCAAGCGGGTTTTTAAGTGCTCTGGAGTCATTTCGTTGCAACCGGGTTTTTAAGTGCTCTGGAGTCATTTCGTTGCAAGCGGGTTTTTAAGTGCTCTGGAGTCATTTCGTTGCAAGCGGGTTTTTAAGTGCTCTGGAGTCATTTCGTTGCAAGCGGGTTTTTAAGTACTCTGGAGACATTTCGGTACAAGCGGGTTTTTAAGTGCTCTGGAGTCATTTCGTTGCAAGCGGGTTTTTAAGTGCTCTGGAGTCATTTCGTTGCAAGCGGGTTTTTAAGTGCTCTGAAGGCATTTCGTTGCAAGCGGGTTTTTACGTGTTCTGGAGTCATTTCGTTGCAAGCGGGTTTTCTACATACTTCTCAGACATTTCACTGGAAGCGGGTTTTTTAAATGCTCTGTAGGCATTTCATTGCAAGCGGGTTTTTAAGTGCTCTGGAGTCATTTCGTTGCAAGCGGGTTTTTACGTGTTCTGGAGTCATTTCGTTGCAAGCGGGTTTTTACATACTTCTCAGACATAAGTGGAAGCGGGTTTTTTAAATGCTCTGTAGGCATTTCGTTGCAAGCGGGTTTTTAAGTGCTCTGGAGTCATTTCGTTGCAAGCGGGTTTTTAAGTGCTCTGGAGTCATTTCGTTGCAAGCGGGTTTTTACGTGTTCTGGAGTCATTTCGTTGCAAGCGGGTTTTTACATACTTCTCAGACATCAGTGGAAGCGGGTTTTTTAAATGCTCTGTAGGCATTTCGTTGCAAGCGGGTTTTTTAGTGCTCTGGAGTCATTTCGTTGCAAGCGGGTTTTTAAGTGCTCTGGAGTCATTTCGTTGCATGCGGGTTTTTAAGTGCTCTGAAGGCATTTCGTTGTAAGCGGGTTTTTAAGTGCTCTGGAGTCATTTCGTTGCAAGCGGGTTTTTACGTGTTCTGGAGTCATTTCGTTGCAAGCGGGTTTTTACATACTTCTCAGACATTTCACTGGAAGCGGGTTTTTTAAATGCTCTGTAGGCATTTCGTTGCAAGCGGGTTTTTAAGTACTCTGGAGTCATTTCGTTGCAAACGGGTTTTTACGTGCTCTGGAGTAATTTCGTTGCAAGCGGGTTTTTAAGTGCTCTGGAGTCATTTCGTTGCAAGCGGGTTTTTAAGTGCTCTGGAGTCATTTCGTTGCAAGCGGGTTTTTAAGTGCTCTGGAGTCATTTCGTTGCAAGCGGGTTTTTAAGTGCTCTGGAGTCATTTCGTTGCAAGCGGGTTTTTAAGTGTTCTGGAGTCATTTCGTTGCAAGCGGGTTTTTAAGTGCTCTGGAGTCATTTCGTTGCAAGCGGGTTTTTAAGTGCTCTGGAGTCATTTCGTTGCAAGCGGGTTTTTAAGTGCTCTGGAGTCATTTCGTTGCAAGCGGGTTTTTAAGTGTTCTGGAGTCATTTCGTTGCAAGCGGGTTTTTACATACTTCTCAGACATTTCACTGGAAGCGGGTTTTTTAAATGCTCTGTAGGCATTTCGTTGCAAGCGGGTTTTTAAGTGCTCTGGAGTCATTTCGTTGCAAGCGGGTTTTTACGTGTTCTGGAGTCATTTCGTTGCAAGCGGGTTTTTAAATACTTCTCAGACATTTCACTGGAAGCGGGTTTTTTAAATGCTCTGTAGGCATTTCGTTGCAAGCTTGTTTTTAAGTACTCTGGAGTCATTTCGTTGCAAGCGGGTTTTTACGTGTTCTGGAGTCATTTCGTTGCAAGCGGGTTTTTAAGTGCTCTGGAGTCATTTCGTTCCAAGCGGGTTTTTAAGTGCTCTGAAGGCATTTCGTTGCAAGCGGGTTTTTAAGTGCTCTGGAGTCATTTCGTTGCAAGCGGGTTTTTAAGTGCTCTGGAGACATTTCGTTGCAAGCGGGTTTTTAAGTGCTCTGGAGTCATTTCATTGCAAGCGGGTTTTTAAGTGCTCTGAAGGCATTTCGTTGCAAGCGGATTTTTAAGTGCTCTGGAGTCATTTCGTTGCAAGCGGGTTTTTAAGTGCTCTGGAGACATTTCGTTGCAAGCGGGTTTTTAAGTGCTCTGGAGCCATTTCGTTGCAAGCGAGTTTTTAAGTGCTCTGGAGCCATTTCGTTGCAAGCGGGTTTTTAAGTGCTCTGGAGTCATTACGTTGCAAGCGGGTTTTTAAGTGTTCTGGAGTCATTTCGTTGCAAGCGGGTTTTTAAGTGCTCTGGAGTCATTTCGTTGCAAGCGGGTTTTTAAGTGCTCTGGAGTCATTTCGTTGCAAGCGGGTTTTTAAGTGCTCTGGAGTCATTTCGTTGCAAGCGGGTTTTTAAGTGCTCTGGAGTCATTTCGTTGCAAGCGGGTTTTTAAGTGCTCTGGAGTCATTTCGTTGCAAGCGGGTTTTTAAGTGTTCTGGAGTCATTTCGTTGCAAGCGGGTTTTTAAGTGCTCTGGAGTCATTTCATTGCAATCGGGGTTTTTAGTGTTCTGGAGTCATTTCGTTGCAATCGGGTTTTTAAGTGCTCTGAAGGCATTTCGTTGCAAGCGGGTTTTTAAGTGCTCTGGATTCATTTCGTTGCAAGCGGGTTTTTAAGTGCTCTGGAGTCATTTCGTTGCAAGCGGGTTTTTACGTACTCTGGAGACATTTCGGTACAAGCGGGTTTTTAAGTGCTCTGGAGTCATTTCGTTGCAAGCGGGTTTTTAAGTGCTCTGGAGTCATTTCGTTGCAAGCGGGTTTTTAAGTGCTCTGAAGGCATTTCGTTGCAAGCGGGTTTTTAAGTGCTCTGGAGTCATTTCGTTGCAAGCGGGTTTTTACGTGTTCTGGAGTCATTTCGTTGCAAGCGGGTTTTTACATACTTCTCAGACATTTCACTGGAAGCGGGTTTTTTAAATGCTCTGTAGGCATTTCGTTGCAAGCGGGTTTTTAAGTGCTCTGGAGTCATTTCGTTGCAAGCGGGTTTTTACGTGTTCTGGAGTCGTTTCGTTGCAAGCGGGTTTTTACATACTTCTCAGACATTTCACTGGAAGCGGGTTTTTTAAATGCTCTGTAGGCATTTCGTTGCAAGCGGGTTTTTAAGTACTCTGGAGTCATTTCGTTGCAAGCGGGTTTTTACGTGTTCTGGAGTCATTTCGTTGCAAGCAGGTTTTTAAGTGCTCTGGAGTCATTTCGTTGCAAGCGGGTTTTTAAGTGCTCTGGAGCCATTTCGTTGCAAGCGGGTTTTTAAGTGCTCTGGAGCCATTTCGTTGCAAGCGGGTTTTTAAGTGCTCTGGAGCCATTTCGTTGCAAGCGGGTTTTTAAGTGCTCTGGAGCCATTTCGTTGCAAGCGGGTTTTTAAGTGCTCTGGAGTCATTACGTTGCAAGCGGGTTTTTAAGTGCTCTGGAGTCATTTCGTTGCAAGCGGGTTTTTAAGTGCTCTGGAGTCATTTCCTTGCAAGCGGGTTTTTAAGTGCTCTGGAGTCATTTCGTTGCAAGCGGGTTTTTAAGTGCTCTGGAGTCATTTCGTTGCAAGCGGGTTTTTAAGTGCTCTGGATTCATTTCGTTGCAAGCGGGTTTTTAAGTGCTCTGCAGTCATTTCGTTGCAAGCGGGTTTTTAAGTGCTCTGGAGTCATTTCGTTGCAAGCGGGTTTTTAAGTACTCTGGAGACATTTCGGTACAAGCGGGTTTTTAAGTGCTCTGGAGTCATTTCGTTGCAAGTGGGTTTTTAAGTACTCTGGAGACATTTCGTTGCAAGCGGGTTTTTAAGTGCTCTGGAGTCATTTCGTTGTAAGCGGGTTTTTACGTGTTCTGGAGTCATTTCGTTGCAAGCGGGTTTTTACATACTTCTCAGACATTTCACTGGAAGCGGGTTTTTTAAATGCTCTGTAGGCATTTCGTTGCAAGCGGGTTTTTAAGTGCTCTGGAGTTATTTCGTTGCAAGCGGGTTTTTACGTGTTCTGGAGTCATTTCGTTGCAAGCGGGTTTTTACATACTTCTCAGACATTTCACTGGATGCGGGTTTTTTAAATGCTCTGTAGGCATTTCGTTGCAAGCGGGTTTTTAAGTACTCTGGAGTCATTTCGTTGCAAGCGGGTTTTTACGTGTTCTGGAGTCATTTCGTTGCAAGCGGGTTTTTAAGTGCTCTGGAGTCATTTCGTTGCAAGCGGGTTTTTAAGTGCTCTGGAGTCATTTCGTTGCAAGCGGGTTTTTAAGTGCTCTGGAGTCATTTCGTTGCAAGCGGGTTTTTAAGTACTCTGGAGACATTTCGGTACAAGCGGGTTTTTAAGTGCTCTGGAGTCATTTCGTTGCAAGCGGGTTTTTAAGTGCTCTGGAGTCATTTCGTTGCAAGCGGGTTTTTAAGTGCTCTGAAGGCATTTCGTTGCAAGCGGGTTTTTAAGTGCTCTGGAGTCATTTCGTTGCAAGCGGGTTTTTACGTGTTCTGGAGTCATTTCGTTGCAAGCGGGTTTTCTACATACTTCTCAGACATTTCACTGGAAGCGGGTTTTTTAAATGCTCTGTAGGCATTTCGTTGCAAGAGGGTTTTTAAGTGCTCTGGAGTCATTTCGTTGCAAGCGGGTTTTTACGTGTTCTGGAGTCATTTCGTTGCAAGCGGGTTTTTACATACTTCTCAGACATCAGTGGAAGCGGGTTTTTTAAATGCTCTGTAGGCATTTCGTTGCAAGCGGGTTTTTAAGTGCTCTGGAGTCATTTCGTTGCAAGAGGGTTTTTAAGTGCTCTGGAGTCATTTCGTTGCAAGCGGGTTTTTACGTGTTCTGGAGTCATTTCGTTGCAAGCGGGTTTTTACATACTTCTCAGACATCAGTGGAAGCGGGTTTTTTAAATGCTCTGTAGGCATTTCGTTGCAAGCGGGTTTTTTAGTGCTCTGGAGTCATTTCGTTGCAAGCGGGTTTTTAAGTGCTCTGGAGTCATTTCGTTGCATGCGGGTTTTTAAGTGCTCTGAAGGCATTTCGTTGTAAGCGGGTTTTTAAGTGCTCTGGAGTCATTTCGTTGCAAGCGGGTTTTTACGTGTTCTGGAGTCATTTCGTTGCAAGCGGGTTTTTACATACTTCTCAGACATTTCACTGGAAGCGGGTTTTTTAAATGCTCTGTAGGCATTTCGTTGCAAGCGGGTTTTTAAGTACTCTGGAGTCATTTCGTTGCAAACGGGTTTTAACGTGCTCTGGAGTAATTTCGTTGCAAGCGGGTTTTTAAGTGCTCTGGAGTCATTTCGTTGCAAGCGGGTTTTTAAGTGCTCTGAAGGCATTTCGTTGCAAGCGGGTTTTTAAGTGCTCTGGAGTCATTTCGTTGCAAGCGGGTTTTTAAGTGCTCTGGAGACATTTCGTTGCAAGTGGGTTTTTAAGTGCTCTGGAGCCATTTCGTTGCAAGCGGGTTTTTAAGTGCTCTGGAGCCATTTCGTTGCAAGCGGGTTTTTAAGTGCTCTGGAGCCATTTCGTTGCAAGCGGGTTTTTAAGTGCTCTGGAGCCATTTCGTTGCAAGCGGGTTTTTAAGTGCTCTGGAGTCATTACGTTGCAAGCGGGTTTTTAAGTGCTCTGGAGTCATTTCGTTGCAAGCGGGTTTTTAAGTGCTCTGGAGTCATTTCGTTGCAAGCGGGTTTTTAAGTGCTCTGGAGTCATTTCGTTGCAAGCGGGTTTTTAAGTGCTCTGGAGTCATTTCGTTGCAAGCGGGTTTTTAAGTGCTCTGGAGTCATTTCGTTGCAAGCGGGTTTTTAAGTACTCTGGAGACATTTCGGTACAAGCGGGTTTTTAAGTACTCTGGAGACATTTCGGTACAAGCGGGTTTTTAAGTGCTCTGGAGTCATTTCGTTGCAAGTGGGTTTTTACGTACTCTGGAGACATTTCGTTGCAAGCGGGTTTTTAAGTGCTCTGGAGTCATTTCGTTGTAAGCGGGTTTTTACGTGTTCTGGAGTCATTTCGTTGCAAGCGGGTTTTTACATACTTCTCAGACATTTCACTGGAAGCGGGTTTTTTAAATGCTCTGTAGGCATTTCGTTGCAAGCGGGTTTTTAAGTGCTCTGGAGTTATTTCGTTGCAAGCGGGTTTTTACGTGTTCTGGAGTCATTTCGTTGCAAGCGGGTTTTTACATACTTCTCAGACATTTCACTGGAAGCGGGTTTTTTAAATGCTCTGTAGGCATTTCGTTGCAAGCGGGTTTTTAAGTACTCTGGAGTCATTTCGTTGCAAGCGGGTTTTTACGTGTTCTGGAGTCATTTCGTTGCAAGCGGGTTTTTAAGTGCTCTGGAGTCATTTCGTTGCAAGCGGGTTTTTAAGTGCTCTGGAGTCATTTCGTTGCAAGCGGGTTTTTAAGTGCTCTGGAGTCATTTCGTTGCAAGTGGGTTTTTAAGTGCTCTGGAGTCATTTCGTTGCAAGCGGGTTTTTAAGTGCTCTGGAGTCATTTCGTTGCAAGCGGGTTTTTAAGTGCTCTGGAGTCATTTCGTTGCAAGCGGGTTTTTAAGTACTCTGGAGACATTTCGGTACAAGCGGGTTTTTAAGTGCTCTGGAGTCATTTCGTTGCAAGCGGGTTTTTAAGTGCTCTGGAGTCATTTCGTTGCAAGCGGGTTTTTAAGTGCTCTGAAGGCATTTCGTTGCAAGCGGGTTTTTAAGTGCTCTGGAGTCATTTCGTTGCAAGCGGGTTTTTACGTGTTCTGGAGTCATTTCGTTGCAAGCAGGTTTTCTACATACTTCTCAGACATTTCACTGGAAGCGGGTTTTTTAAATGCTCTGTAGGCATTTCGTTGCAAGCGGGTTTTTAAGTGCTCTGGAGTCATTTCGTTGCAAGCGGGTTTTTACGTGTTCTGGAGTCATTTCGTTGCAAGCGGGTTTTAACATACTTCTCAGACATCAGTGGAAGCGGGTTTTTTAAATGCTCTGTAGGCATTTCGTTGCAAGCGGGTTTTTAAGTGCTCTGGAGTCATTTCGTTGCAAGCGGGTTTTTAAGTGCTCTGGAGTCATTTCGTTGCAAGCGGGTTTTTACGTGTTCTGGAGTCATTTCGTTGCAAGCGGGTTTTTACATACTTCTCAGACATCAGTGGAAGCGGGTTTTTTAAATGCTCTGTAGGCATTTCGTTGCAAGCGGGTTTTTTAGTGCTCTGGAGTCATTTCGTTGCAAGCGGGTTTTTAAGTGCTCTGGAGTCATTTCGTTGCATGCGGGTTTTTAAGTGCTCTGAAGGCATTTCGTTGTAAGCGGGTTTTTAAGTGCTCTGGAGTCATTTCGTTGCAAGCGGGTTTTTACGTGTTCTGGAGTCATTTCGTTGCAAGCGGGTTTTTACATACTTCTCAGACATTTCACTGGAAGCGGGTTTTTTAAATGCTCTGTAGGCATTTCTTTGCAAGCGGGTTTTTAAGTACTCTGGAGTCATTTCGTTGCAAACGGGTTTTTACGTGCTCTGGAGTAATTTCGTTGCAAGCGGGTTTTTAAGTGCTCTGGAGTCATTTCGTTGCAAGCGGGTTTTTAAGTGCTCTGAAGGCATTTCGTTGCAAGCGGGTTTTTAAGTGCTCTGGAGTCATTTCGTTGCAAGCGGGTTTTTAAGTGCTCTGGAGACATTTCGTTGCAAGCGGGTTTTTAAGTGCTCTGGAGCCATTTCGTTGCAAGCGGGTTTTTAAGTGCTCTGGAGCCATTTCGTTGCAAGCGGGTTTTTAAGTGCTCTGGAGCCATTTCGTTGCAAGCGGGTTTTTAAGTGCTCTGGAGTCATTACGTTGCAAGCGGGTTTTTAAGTGCTCTGGAGTCATTTCGTTGCAAGCGGGTTTTTAAGTGCTCTGGAGTCATTTCGTTGCAAGCGGGTTTTTAAGTGCTCTGGAGTCATTTCGTTGCAAGCGGGTTTTTAAGTGCTCTGGAGTCATTTCGTTGCAAGCGGGTTTTTAAGTGCTCTGGATTCATTTCGTTGCAAGCGGGTTTTTAAGTGCTCTGCAGTCATTTCGTTGCAAGCGGGTTTTTAAGTGCTCTGGAGTCATTTCGTTGCAAGCGGGTTTTTAAGTACTCTGGAGACATTTCGGTACAAGCGGGTTTTTAAGTGCTCTGGAGTCATTTCGTTGCAAGTGGGTTTTTAAGTACTCTGGAGACATTTCGTTGCAAGCGGGTTTTTAAGTGCTCTGGAGTCATTTCGTTGTAAGCGGGTTTTTACGTGTTCTGGAGTCATTTCGTTGCAAGCGGGTTTTTACATACTTCTCAGACATTTCACTGGAAGCGGGTTTTTTAAATGCTCTGTAGGCATTTCGTTGCAAGCGGGTTTTTAAGTGCTCTGGAGTTATTTCGTTGCAAGCGGGTTTTTACGTGTTCTGGAGTCATTTCGTTGCAAGCGGGTTTTTACATACTTCTCAGACATTTCACTGGAAGCGGGTTTTTTAAATGCTCTGTAGGCATTTCGTTGCAAGCGGGTTTTTAAGTACTCTGGAGTCATTTCGTTGCAAGCGGGTTTTTACGTGTTCTGGAGTCATTTCGTTGCAAGCGGGTTTTTAAGTGCTCTGGAGTCATTTCGTTGCAAGCGGGTTTTTAAGTGCTCTGGAGTCATTTCGTTGCAAGCGGGTTTTTAAGTGCTCTGGAGTCATTTCGTTGCAAGCGGGTTTTTAAGTGCTCTGGAGTCATTTCGTTGCAAGCGGGTTTTTAAGTGCTCTGGAGTCATTTCGTTGCAAGCGGGTTTTTAAGTGCTCTGGAGTCATTTCGTTGCAAGCGGGTTTTTAAGTACTCTGGAGACATTTCGGTACAAGCGGGTTTTTAAGTGCTCTGGAGTCATTTCGTTGCAAGCGGGTTTTTAAGTGCTCTGGAGTCATTTCGTTGCAAGCGGGTTTTTAAGTGCTCTGAAGGCATTTCGTTGCAAGCGGGTTTTTAAGTGCTCTGGAGTCATTTCGTTGCAAGCGGGTTTTTACGTGTTCTGGAGTCATTTCGTTGCAAGCGGGTTTTCTACATACTTCTCAGACATTTCACTGGAAGCGGGTTTTTTAAATGCTCTGTAGGCATTTCGTTGCAAGCGGGCTTTTAAGTGCTCTGGAGTCATTTCGTTGCAAGCGGGTTTTTACGTGTTCTGGAGTCATTTCGTTGCAAGCGGGTTTTTACATACTTCTCAGACATCAGTGGAAGCGGGTTTTTTTAATGCTCTGTAGGCATTTCGTTGCAAGCGGGTTTTTAAGTGCTCTGGAGTCATTTCGTTGCAAGCGGGTTTTTAAGTGCTCTGGAGTCATTTCGTTGCAAGCGGGTTTTTACGTGTTCTGGAGTCATTTCGTTGCAAGCGGGTTTTTACATACTTCTCAGACATCAGTGGAAGCGGGTTTTTTAAATGCTCTGTAGGCATTTCGTTGCAAGCGGGTTTTTTAGTGCTCTGGAGTCATTTCGTTGCAAGCGGGTTTTTACGTGCTCTGGAGTAATTTCGTTGCAAGCGGGTTTTTAAGTGCTCTGGAGTCATTTCGTTGCAAGCGGGTTTTTAAGTGCTCTGGAGTCATTTCGTTGCAAGCGGGTTTTTAAGTGCTCTGGAGTCATTTCGTTGCAAGCGGGTTTTTAAGTGCTCTGGAGTCATTTCGTTGCAAGCGCGTTTTTAAGTGTTCTGGAGTCATTTCGTTGCAAGCGGGTTTTTAAGTGCTCTGGAGTCATTTCGTTGCAAGCGGGTTTTTAAGTGCTCTGGAGTCATTTCGTTGCAAGCGGGTTTTTAAGTGCTCTGAAGGCATTTCGTTGCAAGCGGGTTTTTAAGTGCTCTGGAGTCATTTCGTTGCAAGCGGGTTTTTACGTGTTCTGGAGTCATTTCGTTGCAAGCAGGTTTTCTACATACTTCTCAGACATTTCACTGGAAGCGGGTTTTTTAAATGCTCTGTAGGCATTTCGTTGCAAGCGGGTTTTTAAGTGCTCTGGAGTCATTTCGTTGCAAGCGGGTTTTTACGTGTTCTGGAGTCATTTCGTTGCAAGCGGGTTTTAACATACTTCTCAGACATCAGTGGAAGCGGGTTTTTTAAATGCTCTGTAGGCATTTCGTTGCAAGCGGGTTTTTAAGTGCTCTGGAGTCATTTCGTTGCAAGCGGGTTTTTAAGTGCTCTGGAGTCATTTCGTTGCAAGCGGGTTTTTACGTGTTCTGGAGTCATTTCGTTGCAAGCGGGTTTTTACATACTTCTCAGACATCAGTGGAAGCGGGTTTTTTAAATGCTCTGTAGGCATTTCGTTGCAAGCGGGTTTTTTAGTGCTCTGGAGTCATTTCGTTGCAAGCGGGTTTTTAAGTGCTCTGGAGTCATTTCGTTGCATGCGGGTTTTTAAGTGCTCTGAAGGCATTTCGTTGTAAGCGGGTTTTTAAGTGCTCTGGAGTCATTTCGTTGCAAGCGGGTTTTTACGTGTTCTGGAGTCATTTCGTTGCAAGCGGGTTTTTACATACTTCTCAGACATTTCACTGGAAGCGGGTTTTTTAAATGCTCTGTAGGCATTTCTTTGCAAGCGGGTTTTTAAGTACTCTGGAGTCATTTCGTTGCAAACGGGTTTTTACGTGCTCTGGAGTAATTTCGTTGCAAGCGGGTTTTTAAGTGCTCTGGAGTCATTTCGTTGCAAGCGGGTTTTTAAGTGCTCTGAAGGCATTTCGTTGCAAGCGGGTTTTTAAGTGCTCTGGAGTCATTTCGTTGCAAGCGGGTTTTTAAGTGCTCTGGAGACATTTCGTTGCAAGCGGGTTTTTAAGTGCTCTGGAGCCATTTCGTTGCAAGCGGGTTTTTAAGTGCTCTGGAGCCATTTCGTTGCAAGCGGGTTTTTAAGTGCTCTGGAGCCATTTCGTTGCAAGCGGGTTTTTAAGTGCTCTGGAGTCATTACGTTGCAAGCGGGTTTTTAAGTGCTCTGGAGTCATTTCGTTGCAAGCGGGTTTTTAAGTGCTCTGGAGTCATTTCGTTGCAAGCGGGTTTTTAAGTGCTCTGGAGTCATTTCGTTGCAAGCGGGTTTTTAAGTGCTCTGGAGTCATTTCGTTGCAAGCGGGTTTTTAAGTGCTCTGGATTCATTTCGTTGCAAGCGGGTTTTTAAGTGCTCTGCAGTCATTTCGTTGCAAGCGGGTTTTTAAGTGCTCTGGAGTCATTTCGTTGCAAGCGGGTTTTTAAGTACTCTGGAGACATTTCGGTACAAGCGGGTTTTTAAGTGCTCTGGAGTCATTTCGTTGCAAGTGGGTTTTTAAGTACTCTGGAGACATTTCGTTGCAAGCGGGTTTTTAAGTGCTCTGGAGTCATTTCGTTGTAAGCGGGTTTTTACGTGTTCTGGAGTCATTTCGTTGCAAGCGGGTTTTTACATACTTCTCAGACATTTCACTGGAAGCGGGTTTTTTAAATGCTCTGTAGGCATTTCGTTGCAAGCGGGTTTTTAAGTGCTCTGGAGTTATTTCGTTGCAAGCGGGTTTTTACGTGTTCTGGAGTCATTTCGTTGCAAGCGGGTTTTTACATACTTCTCAGACATTTCACTGGAAGCGGGTTTTTTAAATGCTCTGTAGGCATTTCGTTGCAAGCGGGTTTTTTAGTACTCTGGAGTCATTTCGTTGCAAGCGGGTTTTTACGTGTTCTGGAGTCATTTCGTTGCAAGCGGGTTTTTAAGTGCTCTGGAGTCATTTCGTTGCAAGCGGGTTTTTAAGTGCTCTGGAGTCATTTCGTTGCAAGCGGGTTTTTAAGTGCTCTGGAGTCATTTCGTTGCAAGCGGGTTTTTAAGTGCTCTGGAGTCATTTCGTTGCAAGCGGGTTTTTAAGTGCTCTGGAGTCATTTCGTTGCAAGCGGGTTTTTAAGTGCTCTGGAGTCATTTCGTTGCAAGCGGGTTTTTAAGTACTCTGGAGACATTTCGGTACAAGCGGGTTTTTAAGTGCTCTGGAGTCATTTCGTTGCAAGCGGGTTTTTAAGTGCTCTGGAGTCATTTCGTTGCAAGCGGGTTTTTAAGTGCTCTGAAGGCATTTCGTTGCAAGCGGGTTTTTAAGTGCTCTGGAGTCATTTCGTTGCAAGCGGGTTTTTACGTGTTCTGGAGTCATTTCGTTGCAAGCGGGTTTTCTACATACTTCTCAGACATTTCACTGGAAGCGGGTTTTTTAAATGCTCTGTAGGCATTTCGTTGCAAGCGGGCTTTTAAGTGCTCTGGAGTCATTTCGTTGCAAGCGGGTTTTTACGTGTTCTGGAGTCATTTCGTTGCAAGCGGGTTTTTACATACTTCTCAGACATCAGTGGAAGCGGGTTTTTTAAATGCTCTGTAGGCATTTCGTTGCAAGCGGGTTTTTAAGTGCTCTGGAGTCATTTCGTTGCAAGCGGGTTTTTAAGTGCTCTGGAGTCATTTCGTTGCAAGCGGGTTTTTACGTGTTCTGGAGTCATTTCGTTGCAAGCGGGTTTTTACATACTTCTCAGACATCAGTGGAAGCGGGTTTTTTAAATGCTCTGTAGGCATTTCGTTGCAAGCGGGTTTTTTAGTGCTCTGGAGTCATTTCGTTGCAAGCGGGTTTTTACGTGCTCTGGAGTAATTTCGTTGCAAGCGGGTTTTTAAGTGCTCTGGAGTCATTTCGTTGCAAGCGGGTTTTTAAGTGCTCTGGAGTCATTTCGTTGCAAGCGGGTTTTTAAGTGCTCTGGAGTCATTTCGTTGCAAGCGGGTTTTTAAGTGCTCTGGAGTCATTTCGTTGCAAGCGCGTTTTTAAGTGTTCTGGAGTCATTTCGTTGCAAGCGGGTTTTTAAGTGCTCTGGAGTCATTTCGTTGCAAGCGGGTTTTTAAGTGCTCTGGAGTCATTTCGTTGCAAGCGGGTTTTTAAGTGTTCTGGAGTCATTTCGTTGCAAGCGGGTTTTTACATACTTCTCAGACATTTCACTGGAAGCGGGTTTTTTAAATGCTCTGTAGGCATTTCTTTGCAAGCGGGTTTTTAAGTGCTCTGGAGTCATTTCGTTGCAAGCGGGTTTTTACGTGTTCTGGAGTCATTTCGTTGCAAGCGGGTTTTTAAATACTTCTCAGACATTTTACTGGAAGCGGGTTTTTTAAATGCTCTGTAGGCATTTCGTTGCAAGCGGGTTTTTAAGTACTCTGGAGTCATTTCGTTGCAAGCGGGTTTTTACGTGTTCTGGAGTCATTTCGTTACAAGCGGGTTTTTAAGTGCTCTGGAGTCATTTCGTTCCAAGCGGGTTTTTAAGTGCTCTGAAGGCATTTCGTTGCAAGCGGGTTTTTAAGTGCTCTGGAGTCATTTCGTTGCAAGCGGGTTTTTAAGTGCTCTGGAGACATTTCGTTGCAAGCGGGTTTTTAAGTGCTCTGGAGCCATTTCGTTGCAAGCGGGTTTTTAAGTGCTCTGGAGTCATTACGTTGCAAGCGGGTTTTTAAGTGTTCTGGAGTCATTTCGTTGCAAGCGGGTTTTTAAGTGCTCTGGAGTCATTTCGTTGCAAGCGGGTTTTTAAGTGCTCTGGAGTCATTTCGTTGCAAGCGGGTTTTTAAGTGCTCTGGAGTCATTTCGTTGCAAGCGGGTTTTTAAGTGCTCTGGAGTCATTTCGTTGCAAGCGGGTTTTTAAGTGCTCTGAAGGCATTTCGTTGCAAGCGGGTTTTTAAGTGCTCTGGAGTCATTTCGTTGCAAGCGGGTTTTTACGTGTTCTGGAGTCATTTCGTTGCAAGCAGGTTTTCTACATACTTCTCAGACATTTCACTGGAAGCGGGTTTTTTAAATGCTCTGTAGGCATTTCGTTGCAAGCGGGTTTTTAAGTGCTCTGGAGTCATTTCGTTGCAAGCGGGTTTTTACGTGTTCTGGAGTCATTTCGTTGCAAGCGGGTTTTAACATACTTCTCAGACATCAGTGGAAGCGGGTTTTTTAAATGCTCTGTAGGCATTTCGTTGCAAGCGGGTTTTTAAGTGCTCTGGAGTCATTTCGTTGCAAGCGGGTTTTTAAGTGCTCTGGAGTCATTTCGTTGCAAGCGGGTTTTTACGTGTTCTGGAGTCATTTCGTTGCAAGCGGGTTTTTACATACTTCTCAGACATCAGTGGAAGCGGGTTTTTTAAATGCTCTGTAGGCATTTCGTTGCAAGCGGGTTTTTTAGTGCTCTGGAGTCATTTCGTTGCAAGCGGGTTTTTAAGTGCTCTGGAGTCATTTCGTTGCATGCGGGTTTTTAAGTGCTCTGAAGGCATTTCGTTGTAAGCGGGTTTTTAAGTGCTCTGGAGTCATTTCGTTGCAAGCGGGTTTTTACGTGTTCTGGAGTCATTTCGTTGCAAGCGGGTTTTTACATACTTCTCAGACATTTCACTGGAAGCGGGTTTTTTAAATGCTCTGTAGGCATTTCTTTGCAAGCGGGTTTTTAAGTACTCTGGAGTCATTTCGTTGCAAACGGGTTTTTACGTGCTCTGGAGTAATTTCGTTGCAAGCGGGTTTTTAAGTGCTCTGGAGTCATTTCGTTGCAAGCGGGTTTTTAAGTGCTCTGAAGGCATTTCGTTGCAAGCGGGTTTTTAAGTGCTCTGGAGTCATTTCGTTGCAAGCGGGTTTTTAAGTGCTCTGGAGACATTTCGTTGCAAGCGGGTTTTTAAGTGCTCTGGAGCCATTTCGTTGCAAGCGGGTTTTTAAGTGCTCTGGAGCCATTTCGTTGCAAGCGGGTTTTTAAGTGCTCTGGAGCCATTTCGTTGCAAGCGGGTTTTTAAGTGCTCTGGAGTCATTACGTTGCAAGCGGGTTTTTAAGTGCTCTGGAGTCATTTCGTTGCAAGCGGGTTTTTAAGTGCTCTGGAGTCATTTCGTTGCAAGCGGGTTTTTAAGTGCTCTGGAGTCATTTCGTTGCAAGCGGGTTTTTAAGTGCTCTGGAGTCATTTCGTTGCAAGCGGGTTTTTAAGTGCTCTGGATTCATTTCGTTGCAAGCGGGTTTTTAAGTGCTCTGCAGTCATTTCGTTGCAAGCGGGTTTTTAAGTGCTCTGGAGTCATTTCGTTGCAAGCGGGTTTTTAAGTACTCTGGAGACATTTCGGTACAAGCGGGTTTTTAAGTGCTCTGGAGTCATTTCGTTGCAAGTGGGTTTTTAAGTACTCTGGAGACATTTCGTTGCAAGCGGGTTTTTAAGTGCTCTGGAGTCATTTCGTTGTAAGCGGGTTTTTACGTGTTCTGGAGTCATTTCGTTGCAAGCGGGTTTTTACATACTTCTCAGACATTTCACTGGAAGCGGGTTTTTTAAATGCTCTGTAGGCATTTCGTTGCAAGCGGGTTTTTAAGTGCTCTGGAGTTATTTCGTTGCAAGCGGGTTTTTACGTGTTCTGGAGTCATTTCGTTGCAAGCGGGTTTTTACATACTTCTCAGACATTTCACTGGAAGCGGGTTTTTTAAATGCTCTGTAGGCATTTCGTTGCAAGCGGGTTTTTAAGTACTCTGGAGTCATTTCGTTGCAAGCGGGTTTTTACGTGTTCTGGAGTCATTTCGTTGCAAGCGGGTTTTTAAGTGCTCTGGAGTCATTTCGTTGCAAGCGGGTTTTTAAGTGCTCTGGAGTCATTTCGTTGCAAGCGGGTTTTTAAGTGCTCTGGAGTCATTTCGTTGCAAGCGGGTTTTTAAGTGCTCTGGAGTCATTTCGTTGCAAGCGGGTTTTTAAGTGCTCTGGAGTCATTTCGTTGCAAGCGGGTTTTTAAGTGCTCTGGAGTCATTTCGTTGCAAGCGGGTTTTTAAGTACTCTGGAGACATTTCGGTACAAGCGGGTTTTTAAGTGCTCTGGAGTCATTTCGTTGCAAGCGGGTTTTTAAGTGCTCTGGAGTCATTTCGTTGCAAGCGGGTTTTTAAGTGCTCTGAAGGCATTTCGTTGCAAGCGGGTTTTTAAGTGCTCTGGAGTCATTTCGTTGCAAGCGGGTTTTTACGTGTTCTGGAGTCATTTCGTTGCAAGCGGGTTTTCTACATACTTCTCAGACATTTCACTGGAAGCGGGTTTTTTAAATGCTCTGTAGGCATTTCGTTGCAAGCGGGCTTTTAAGTGCTCTGGAGTCATTTCGTTGCAAGCGGGTTTTTACGTGTTCTGGAGTCATTTCGTTGCAAGCGGGTTTTTAAGTGCTCTGGAGTCATTACGTTGCAAGCGGGTTTTTAAGTGCTCTGGAGTCATTTCGTTGCAAGCGGGTTTTTAAGTGCTCTGGAGTCATTTCGTTGCAAGCGGGTTTTTAAGTGCTCTGGAGTCATTTCGTTGCAAGCGGGTTTTTAAGTGCTCTGGAGTCATTTCGTTGCAAGCGGGTTTTTAAGTGCTCTGGATTCATTTCGTTGCAAGCGGGTTTTTAAGTGCTCTGCAGTCATTTCGTTGCAAGCGGGTTTTTAAGTGCTCTGGAGTCATTTCGTTGCAAGCGGGTTTTTAAGTACTCTGGAGACATTTCGGTACAAGCGGGTTTTTAAGTGCTCTGGAGTCATTTCGTTGCAAGTGGGTTTTTAAGTACTCTGGAGACATTTCGTTGCAAGCGGGTTTTTAAGTGCTCTGGAGTCATTTCGTTGTAAGCGGGTTTTTACGTGTTCTGGAGTCATTTCGTTGCAAGCGGGTTTTTACATACTTCTCAGACATTTCACTGGAAGCGGGTTTTTTAAATGCTCTGTAGGCATTTCGTTGCAAGCGGGTTTTTAAGTGCTCTGGAGTTATTTCGTTGCAAGCGGGTTTTTACGTGTTCTGGAGTCATTTCGTTGCAAGCGGGTTTTTACATACTTCTCAGACATTTCACTGGAAGCGGGTTTTTTAAATGCTCTGTAGGCATTTCGTTGCAAGCGGGTTTTTAAGTACTCTGGAGTCATTTCGTTGCAAGCGGGTTTTTACGTGTTCTGGAGTCATTTCGTTGCAAGCGGGTTTTTAAGTGCTCTGGAGTCATTTCGTTGCAAGCGGGTTTTTAAGTGCTCTGGAGTCATTTCGTTGCAAGCGGGTTTTTAAGTGCTCTGGAGTCATTTCGTTGCAAGCGGGTTTTTAAGTGCTCTGGAGTCATTTCGTTGCAAGCGGGTTTTTAAGTGCTCTGGAGTCATTTCGTTGCAAGCGGGTTTTTAAGTGCTCTGGAGTCATTTCGTTGCAAGCGGGTTTTTAAGTACTCTGGAGACATTTCGGTACAAGCGGGTTTTTAAGTGCTCTGGAGTCATTTCGTTGCAAGCGGGTTTTTAAGTGCTCTGGAGTCATTTCGTTGCAAGCGGGTTTTTAAGTGCTCTGAAGGCATTTCGTTGCAAGCGGGTTTTTAAGTGCTCTGGAGTCATTTCGTTGCAAGCGGGTTTTTACGTGTTCTGGAGTCATTTCGTTGCAAGCGGGTTTTCTACATACTTCTCAGACATTTCACTGGAAGCGGGTTTTTTAAATGCTCTGTAGGCATTTCGTTGCAAGCGGGCTTTTAAGTGCTCTGGAGTCATTTCGTTGCAAGCGGGTTTTTACGTGTTCTGGAGTCATTTCGTTGCAAGCGGGTTTTTACATACTTCTCAGACATCAGTGGAAGCGGGTTTTTTAAATGCTCTGTAGGCATTTCGTTGCAAGCGGGTTTTTAAGTGCTCTGGAGTCATTTCGTTGCAAGCGGGTTTTTAAGTGCTCTGGAGTCATTTCGTTGCAAGCGGGTTTTTACGTGTTCTGGAGTCATTTCGTTGCAAGCGGGTTTTTACATACTTCTCAGACATCAGTGGAAGCGGGTTTTTTAAATGCTCTGTAGGCATTTCGTTGCAAGCGGGTTTTTTAGTGCTCTGGAGTCATTTCGTTGCAAGCGGGTTTTTACGTGCTCTGGAGTAATTTCGTTGCAAGCGGGTTTTTAAGTGCTCTGGAGTCATTTCGTTGCAAGCGGGTTTTTAAGTGCTCTGGAGTCATTTCGTTGCAAGCGGGTTTTTAAGTGCTCTGGAGTCATTTCGTTGCAAGCGCGTTTTTAAGTGTTCTGGAGTCATTTCGTTGCAAGCGGGTTTTTAAGTGCTCTGGAGTCATTTCGTTGCAAGCGGGTTTTTAAGTGCTCTGGAGTCATTTCGTTGCAAGCGGGTTTTTAAGTGTTCTGGAGTCATTTCGTTGCAAGCGGGTTTTTACATACTTCTCAGACATTTCACTGGAAGCGGGTTTTTTAAATGCTCTGTAGGCATTTCTTTGCAAGCGGGTTTTTAAGTGCTCTGGAGTCATTTCGTTGCAAGCGGGTTTTTACGTGTTCTGGAGTCATTTCGTTGCAAGCGGGTTTTTACATACTTCTCAGACATTTTACTGGAAGCGGGTTTTTTAAATGCTCTGTAGGCATTTCGTTGCAAGCGGGTTTTTAAGTACTCTGGAGTCATTTCGTTGCAAGCGGGTTTTTACGTGTTCTGGAGTCATTTCGTTGCAAGCGGGTTTTTAAGTGCTCTGGAGTCATTTCGTTCCAAGCGGGTTTTTAAGTGCTCTGAAGGCATTTCGTTGCAAGCGGGTTTTTAAGTGCTCTGGAGTCATTTCGTTGCAAGCGGGTTTTTAAGTGCTCTGGAGACATTTCGTTGCAAGCGGGTTTTTAAGTGCTCTGGAGCCATTTCGTTGCAAGCGGGTTTTTAAGTGCTCTGGAGTCATTACGTTGCAAGCGGGTTTTTAAGTGTTCTGGAGTCATTTCGTTGCAAGCGGGTTTTTAAGTGCTCTGGAGTCATTTCGTTGCAAGCGGGTTTTTAAGTGCTCTGGAGTCATTTCGTTGCAAGCGGGTTTTTAAGTGCTCTGGAGTCATTTCGTTGCAAGCGGGTTTTTAAGTGCTCTGGAGTCATTTCGTTGCAAGCGGGTTTTTAAGTGCTCTGGAGTCATTTCGTTGCAAGCGGGTTTTTAAGTGCTCTGGATTCATTTCGTTGCAAGCGGGTTTTTAAGTGCTCTGCAGTCATTTCGTTGCAAGCAGGTTTTTAAGTGCTCTGGAGTCCTTTCGTTGCAAGCGGGTTTTTAAGTACTCTGGAGACATTTCGGTACAAGCGGGTTTTTAAGTGCTCTGGAGTCATTTCGTTGCAAGCGGGTTTTTACGTGTTCTGGAGTCATTTCGTTGCAAGCGGGTTTTTACATACTTCTCAGACATTTCACTGGAAGCGGGTTTTTTAAATGCTCTGTAGGCATTTCTTTGCAAGCGGGTTTTTAAGTGCTCTGGAGTCATTTCGTTGCAAGCGGGTTTTTACGTGTTCTGGAGGTATTTCGTTGCAAGCGGGTTTTTACATACTTCTCAGACATTTCACTGGAAGCGGGTTTTTTAAATGCTCTGTAGGCATTTCGTTGCAAGCGGGTTTTTAAGTACTCTGGAGTCATTTCGTTGCAAGCGGGTTTTTACGTGTTCTGGAGTCATTTCGTTGCAAGCGGGTTTTTAAGTGCTCTGGAGTCATTTCGTTGCAAGCGGGTTTTTAAGTGCTCTGGAGTCATTTCGTTGCAAGCGGGTTTTTAAGTGCTCTGGAGTCATTTCGTTGCAAGCGGGTTTTTAAGTGCTCTGGAGTCATTTCGTTGCAAGCGGGTTTTTAAGTGCTCTGGATTCATTTCGTTGCAAGCGGGTTTTTACTGGTTCTGGAGTCATTTCGTTGCAAGCGGGTTTTTACATACTTCTCAGACATTTCACTGGAAGCGGGTTTTTTAAATGCTCTGTAGGCATTTCGTTGCAAGCGGGTTTTTAAGTGCTCTGGAGTCATTTCGTTGCAAGCGGGTTTTTACGTGTTCTGGAGTCATTTCGTTGCAAGCGGGTTTTTACATACTTCTCAGACATTTCACTGGAAGCGGGTTTTTTAAATGCTCTGTAGGCATTTCGTTGCAAGCGGGTTTTTAAGTACTCTGGAGTCATTTCGTTGCAAGCGGGTTTTTACGTGTTCTGGAGTCATTTCGTTGCAAGCGGGTTTTTAAGTGCTCTGGAGTCATTTCGTTCCAAGCGGGTTTTTAAGTGCTCTGAAGGCATTTCGTTGCAAGCGGGTTTTTAAGTGCTCTGGAGTCATTTCGTTGCAAGCGGGTTTTTAAGTGCTCTGGAGACATTTCGTTGCAAGCGGGTTTTTAAGTGCTCTGGAGTCATTTCATTGCAAGCGGGTTTTTAAGTGCTCTGAAGGCATTTCGTTGCAAGCGGGTTTTTAAGTGCTCTGGAGTCATTTCGTTGCAAGCGGGTTTTTAAGTGCTCTGGAGCCATTTCGTTGCAAGCGGGTTTTTAAGTGCTCTGGAGTCATTACGTTGCAAGCGGGTTTTTAAGTGTTCTGGAGTCATTTCGTTGCAAGCGGGTTTTTAAGTGCTCTGGAGTCATTTCGTTGCAAGCGGGTTTTTAAGTGCTCTGGAGTCATTTCGTTGCAAGCGGGTTTTTAAGTGCTCTGGAGCCATTTCGTTGCAAGCGGGTTTTTAAGTGCTCTGGAGTCATTACGTTGCAAGCGGGTTTTTAAGTGCTCTGGAGTCATTACGTTGCAAGCGGGTTTTTAAGTGCTCTGGAGACATTTCGTTGCAAGCGGGTTTTTAAGTGCTCTGGAGTCATTTCGTTGCAAGCGGGTTTTTAAGTGCTCTGGAGTCATTTCGTTGCAAGCGGGTTTTTAAGTGCTCTGGAGCCATTTCGTTGCAAGCGGGTTTTTAAGTGCTCTGGAGTCATTACGTTGAAAGCGGGTTTTTAAGTGTTCTGGAGTCATTTCGTTGCAAGCGGGTTTTTAAGTGCTCTGGAGTCATTTCGTTGCAAGCGGGTTTTTAAGTGCTCTGGAGTCATTTCGTTGCAAGCGGGTTTTTAAGTGCTCTGGAGTCATTTCGTTGCAAGCGGGTTTTTAAGTGCTCTGGAGTCATTTCGTTGCAAGCGGGTTTTTAAGTGCTATGGAGTCATTTCGTTGCAAGCGGGTTTTTAAATGCTCTGGATTCATTTCGTTGCAAGCGGGTTTTTAAGTGCTCTGCAGTCATTTCGTTGCAAGCAGGTTTTTAAGTGCTCTGGAGTCCTTTCTATGCAAGCGGGTTTTTAAGTACTCTGGAGACATTTCGGTACAAGCGGGTTTTTAAGTGCTCTGGAGTCATTTCGTTGCAAGCGGGTTTTTACGTGTTCTGGAGTCATTTCGTTGCAAGCGGGTTTTTACATACTTCTCAGACATTTCACTGGAAGCGGGTTTTTTAAATGCTCTGTAGGCATTTCGTTGCAAGCGGGTTTTTAAGTGCTCTGGAGCCATTTCGTTGCAAGCGGGTTTTTACGTGCTCTGGAGCCATTTCGTTGCAAGCGGGTTTTTAAGTGCTCTGGAGTCATTACGTTGCAAGCGGGTTTTTAAGTGTTCTGGAGTCATTTCGTTGCAAGCGGGTTTTTAAGTGCTCTGGAGTCATTTCGTTGCAAGCGGGTTTTTAAGTGCTCTGGAGTCATTTCGTTGCAAGCGGGTTTTTAAGTGCTCTGGAGTCATTTCGTTGCAAGCGGGTTTTTAAGTGCTCTGGAGTCATTTCGTTGCAAGCGGGTTTTTAAGTGCTCTGGAGCCATTTCGTTGCAAGCGGGTTTTTAAGTGCTCTGGAGTCATTACGTTGCAAGCGGGTTTTTAAGTGCTCTGGAGTCATTACGTTGCAAGCGGGTTTTTAAGTGCTCTGGAGACATTTCGTTGCAAGCGGGTTTTTAAGTGCTCTGGAGTCATTTCGTTGCAAGCGGGTTTTTAAGTGCTCTGGAGTCATTTCGTTGCAAGCGGGTTTTTAAGTGCTCTGGAGCCATTTCGTTGCAAGCAGGTTTTTAAGTGCTCTGGAGTCATTACGTTGCAAGCGGGTTTTTAAGTGTTCTGGAGTCATTTCGTTGCAAGCGGGTTTTTAAGTGCTCTGGAGTCATTTCGTTGCAAGCGGGTTTTTAAGTGCTCTGGAGTCATTTCGTTGCAAGCGGGTTTTTAAGTGCTCTGGAGTCATTTCGTTGCAAGCGGGTTTTTAAGTGCTCTGGAGTCATTTCGTTGCAAGCGGGTTTTTAAGTGCTCTGGAGTCATTTCGTTGCAAGCGGGTTTTTAAGTGCTCTGGATTCATTTCGTTGCAAGCGGGTTTTTAAGTGCTCTGCAGTCATTTCGTTGCAAGCAGGTTTTTAAGTGCTCTGGAGTCCTTTCGTTGCAAGCGGGTATTTAAGTACTCTGGAGACATTTCGGTACAAGCGGGTTTTTAAGTGCTCTGGAGTCATTTCGTTGCAAGCGGGTTTTTACGTGTTCTGGAGTCATTTCGTTGCAAGCGGGTTTTTACATACTTCTCAGACATTTCACTGGAAGCGGGTTTTTTAAATGCTCTGTAAGCATTTCGTTGCAAGCGGGTTTTTAAGTGCTCTGGAGTCATTTCGTTGCAAGCGGGTTTTTACGTGTTCTGGAGTCATTTCGTTGCAAGCGGGTTTTTAAGTGCTCTGGAGTCCTTTCGTTGCAAGCGGGTTTTTAAGTACTCTGGAGACATTTCGGTACAAGCGGGTTTTTAAGTGCTCTGGATTCATTTCGTTGCAAGCGGGTTTTTACTGGTTCTGGAGTCATTTCGTTGCAAGCGGGTTTTTACATACTTCTCAGACATTTCACTGGAAGCGGGTTTTTTAAATGCTCTGTAGGCATTTCGTTGCAAGCGGGTTTTTACGTGTTCTGGAGTCATTTCGTTGCAAGCGGGTTTTTACATACTTCTCAGACATTTCACTGGAAGCGGGTTTTTTAAATGCTTTGTAGGCATTTCGTTGCAAGCGGGTTTTTAAGTACTCTGGAGTCATTTCGTTGCAAGCGGGTTTTTACGTGTTCTGGAGTCATTTCGTTGCAAGCGGGTTTTTAAGTGCTCTGAAGGCATTTCGTTGCAAGCGGGTTTTTAAGTGCTCTGGAGTCATTTCGTTGCAAGCGGGTTTTTAAGTGCTCTGGAGACATTTCGTTGCAAGCGGGTTTTTAAGTGCTCTGGAGTCATTTCATTGCAAGCGGGTTTTTAAGTGCTCTGAAGGCATTTCGTTGCAAGCGGGTTTTTAAGTGCTCTGGAGTCATTTCGTTGCAAGCGGGTTTTTAAGTGCTCTGGAGCCATTTCGTTGCAAGCGGGTTTTTAAGTGCTCTGGAGTCATTACGTTGCAAGCGGGTTTTTAAGTGTTCTGGAGTCATTTCGTTGCAAGCGGGTTTTTAAGTGCTCTGGAGTCATTTCGTTGCAAGCGGGTTTTTAAGTGCTCTGGAGTCATTTCGTTGCAAGCGGGTTTTTAAGTGCTCTGGAGTCATTTCGTTGCAAGCGGGTTTTTAAGTGCTCTGGAGTCATTTCGTTGCAAGCGGGTTTTTAAGTGCTCTGGAGTCATTTCGTTGCAAGCGGGTTTTTAAGTGCTCTGGATTCATTTCGTTGCAAGCGGGTTTTTAAGTGCTCTGCAGTCATTTCGTTGCAAGCAGGTTTTTAAGTGCTCTGGAGTCCTTTCGTTGCAAGCGGGTTTTTAAGTACTCTGGAGACATTTCGGTACAAGCGGGTTTTTAAGTGCTCTGGAGTCATTTCGTTGCAAGCGGGTTTTTACGTGTTCTGGAGTCATTTCGTTGCAAGCGGGTTTTTACATACTTCTCAGACATTTCACTGGAAGCGGGTTTTTTAAATGCTCTGTAGGCATTTCGTTGCAAGCGGGTTTTTAAGTGTCTGGAGTCATTTCGTTGCAAGCGGGTTTTTACGTGTTCTGGAGTCATTTCGTTGCAAGCGGGTTTTTACATACTTCTCAGACATTTCACTGGAAGCGGGTTTTTTAAATGCTCTGTAGGCATTTCGTTGCAAGCGGGTTTTTAAGTACTCTGGAGTCATTTCGTTGCAAGCGGGTTTTTACGTGTTCTGGAGTCATTTCGTTGCAAGCGGGTTTTTAAGTGCTCTGGAGTCATTTCGTTGCAAGCGGGTTTTTAAGTGCTCTGGAGTCATTTCGTTGCAAGCGGGTTTTTAAGTGCTCTGGATTCATTTCGTTGCAAGCGGGTTTTTACTGGTTCTGGAGTCATTTCGTTGCAAGCGGGTTTTTACATACTTCTCAGACATTTCACTGGAAGCGGGTTTTTTAAATGCTCTGTAGGCATTTCGTTGCAAGCGGGTTTTTAAGTGCTCTGGAGTCATTTCGTTGCAAGCGGGTTTTTACGTGTTCTGGAGTCATTTCGTTGCAAGCGGGTTTTTACATACTTCTCAGACATTTCACTGGAAGCGGGTTTTTTAAATGCTCTGTAGGCATTTCGTTGCAAGCGGGTTTTTAAGTACTCTGGAGTCATTTCGTTGCAAGCGGGTTTTTATGTGTTCTGGAGTCATTTCATTGCAAGCGGGTTTTTAAGTGCTCTGGAGTCATTTCGTTGCAAGCGGGTTTTTAAGTGCTCTGGAGTCATTTCGTTGCAAGCGGGTTTTTAAGTGCTCTGGAGTCATTTCGTTGCAAGCGGGTTTTTAAGTGCTCTGGAGTCATTTCGTTGCAAGCGGGTATTTAAGTGCTCTGGATTCATTTCGTTGCAAGCGGGTTTTTACTGGTTCTGGAGTCATTTCGTTGCAAGCGGGTTTTTACATACTTCTCAGACATTTCACTGGAAGCGGGTTTTTTTAAGTGCTCTGCAGGCATTTCGTTGTAAGCGGGTTTTTAAGTACTCTGGAGTCATTTCGTTGCAAGCGGGTTTTTAAGTGCTCTGGAGTCATTTCGTTGCAAGCGGGTTTTTAAGTGCTCTGGAGTCATTTCGTTGCAAGCGGGTTTTTAAGTGCTCTGGAGTCATTTCGTTGCAAGCGGGTTTTTAAGTGCTCTGAAGGCATTTCGTTGCAAGCGGGTTTTTAAGTGCTCTGGAGTCATTTCGTTGCAAGCAGGTTTTTACGTGTTCTGGAGTCATTTCGTTGCAAGCGGATTTTACATACTTCTCAGACATCAGTGGAAGCGGGTTTTTTAAATGCTCTGTAGGCATTTCGTTGCAAGCGGGTTTTTAAGTGCTCTGGAGTCATTTCTTTGCAAGCGGGTTTTTAAGTGCTCTGGAGTCATTTCGTTGCAAGAGGGTTTTTACGTGTTCTGGAGTCATTTCGTTGCAAGCGGGTTTTTACATACTTCTCAGACATCAGTGGAAGCGGGTTTTTTAAATGCTCTGTAGGCATTTCGTTGCAAGCGGGTTTTTAAGTGCTCTGGAGTCATTTCGTTGCAAGCGGGTTTTTAAGTGCTCTGGAGTCATTTCGTTGCAAGCGGGTTTTTAAGTGCTCTGCAGTCATTTCGTTGCAAGCGGGTTTTTAAGTGCTCTGGAGTCATTTCGTTGCAGGCGGGTTTTTAAGTGCTCTGGAGTCATTTCGTTGCAAGCGGGTTTTTAAGTGCTCTGGAGTCATTTCGTTGCAAGCGGGTTTTTAAGTGCTCTGGAGTCATTTCGTTGCAAGAGGGTTTTTAAGTGCTCTGGAGTCATTTCGTTGCAGGCGGGTTTTTACGTGCTCTGGATTCATTTCGTTGCAAGCGGGTTTTTAAGTGCTCTGGAGTCATTTCGTTGCAAGCGGGTTTTTACATACTTCTCAGACATTTCACTGGAAGCGGGTTTTTTAAGTGCTCTGCAGGCATTTCGTTGTAAGAGGGTTTTTAAGTACTCTGGAGTCATTTCGTTGCAAGCGGGTTTTTAAGTGCTCTGGAGTCATTTCGTTGCAAGCGGGTTTTTAAGTGCTCTGGAGTCATTTCGTTGCAAGCGGGTTTTTAAGTGCTCTGAAGGCATTTCGTTGCAAGCGGGTTTTTAAGTGCTCTGGAGACATTTCGTTGCAAGCTGGTTTTTAAGTGCTCTGGAGCCATTTCGTTGCAAGCGGGTTTTTAAGTGCTCTGGAGCCATTTCGTTGCAAGCGGGTTTTTAAGTGCTCTGGAGTCATTACGTTGCAAGCGGGTATTTAAGTGTTCTGGAGTCATTTCGTTGCAAGCGGGTTTTTAAGTGCTCTGGAGTCATTTCGTTGCAAGCGGGTTTTTAAGTGCTCTGGAGTCATTTCGTTGCAAGCGGGTTTTTAAGTGCTCTGGAGTCATTTCGATGCAAGCGGGTTTTTAAGTGCTCTGGAGTCATTTCGTTGCAGGCGGGTTTTTAAGTGCTCTGGAGTCATTTCGTTGCAAGCGGGTTTTTAAGTGCTCTGGAGTCATTTCGTTGCAGGCGGGTTTTTAAGTACTCTGGAGTCATTTCGGTACAAGCGGGTTTTTAAGTGCTCTGGAGTCATTTCGTTGCAAGCGGGTTTTTACGTGTTCTGGAGTCATTTCGTTGCAAGCGGGTTTTTACATACTTCTCAGACATTTCACTGGAAGCGGGTTTTTTAAATGCTCTGTAGGCATTTCGTTGCAAGCGGGTTTTTAAGTGCTCTGGAGTCATTTCGTTGCAAGCGGGTTTTTACGTGTTCTGGAGTCATTTCGTTGCAAGCGGGTTTTTACATACTTCTCAGACATTTCACTGGAAGCGGGTTTTTTAAATGCTCTGTAGGCATTTCGTTGCAAGCGGGTTTTTAAGTACTCTGGAGTCATTTCGTTGCAAGCGGGTTTTTACGTGTTCTGGAGTCATTTCGTTGCAAGCGGGTTTTTAAGTGCTCTGGAGTCATTTCGTTGCAAGCGGGTTTTTAAGTGCTCTGGAGTCATTTCATTGCAAGCGGGTTTTTAAGTGCTCTGGAGTCATTTCGTTGCAAGCGGGTTTTTAAGTGCTCTGGAGTCATTTCGTTGCAAGCGGGTTTTTAAGTGCTCTGGATTCATTTCGTTGCAAGCGGGTTTTTACTGGTTCTGGAGTCATTTCGTTGCAAGCGGGTTTTTACATACTTCTCAGACATTTCACTGGAAGCGGGTTTTTTAAATGCTCTGTAGGCATTTCGTTGCAAGCGGGTTTTTAAGTGCTCTGGAGTCATTTCGTTGCAAGCGGGTTTTTACGTGTTCTGGAGTCATTTCGTTGCAAGCGGGTTTTTACATACTTCTCAGACATTTCACTGGAAGCGGGTTTTTTAAATGCTCTGTAGGCATTTCGTTGCAAGCGGGTTTTTAAGTACTCTGGAGTCATTTCGTTGCAAGCGGGTTTTTACGTGTTCTGGAGTCATTTCGTTGCAAGCGGGTTTTTAAGTGCTCTGGAGTCATTTCGTTCCAAGCGGGTTTTTAAGTGCTCTGAAGGCATTTCGTTGCAAGCGGGTTTTTAAGTGCTCTGGAGTCATTTCGTTGCAAGCGGGTTTTTAAGTGCTCTGGAGACATTTCGTTGCAAGCGGGTTTTTAAGTGCTCTGGAGTCATTTCGTTGCAAGCGGGTTTTTAAGTGCTCTGAAGGCATTTCGTTGCAAGCGGGTTTTTAAGTGCTCTGGAGTCATTTCGTTGCAAGCGGGTTTTTAAGTGCTCTGGAGCCATTTCGTTGCAAGCGGGTTTTTAAGTGCTCTGGAGTCATTACGTTGCAAGCGGGTTTTTAAGTGTTCTGGAGTCATTTCGTTGCAAGCGGGTTTTTAAGTGCTCTGGAGTCATTTCGTTGCAAGCGGGTTTTTAAGTGCTCTGGAGTCATTTCGTTGCAAGCGGGTTTTTAAGTGCTCTGGAGTCATTTCGTTGCAAGCGGGTTTTTAAGTGCTCTGGAGTCATTTCGTTGCAAGCGGGTTTTTAAGTGCTCTGGAGTCCTTTCGTTGCAAGCGGGTTTTTAAGTACTCTGGAGACATTTCGTTGCAAGCGGGTTTTTAAGTGCTCTGGAGTCATTTCGTTGCAAGCGGGTTTTTAAGTGCTCTGGAGTCATTTCGATGCAAGCGGGTTTTTAAGTGCTCTGGAGTCATTTCGTTGCAGGCGGGTTTTTAAGTGCTCTGGAGTCATTTCGTTGCAAGCGGGTTTTTAAGTGCTCTGGAGTCATTTCGTTGCAGGCGGGTTTTTAAGTACTCTGGAGTCATTTCGGTACAAGCGGGTTTTTAAGTGCTCTGGAGTCATTTCGTTGCAAGCGGGTTTTTACGTGTTCTGGAGTCATTTCGTTGCAAGCGGGTTTTTACATACTTCTCAGACATTTCACTGGAAGCGGGTTTTTTAAATGCTCTGTAGGCATTTCGTTGCAAGCGGGTTTTTAAGTGCTCTGGAGTCATTTCGTTGCAAGCGGGTTTTTACGTGTTCTGGAGTCATTTCGTTGCAAGCGGGTTTTTACATACTTCTCAGACATTTCACTGGAAGCGGGTTTTTTAAATGCTCTGTAGGCATTTCGTTGCAAGCGGGTTTTTAAGTACTCTGGAGTCATTTCGTTGCAAGCGGGTTTTTACGTGTTCTGGAGTCATTTCGTTGCAAGCGGGTTTTTAAGTGCTCTGGAGTCATTTCGTTGCAAGCGGGTTTTTAAGTGCTCTGGAGTCATTTCATTGCAAGCGGGTTTTTAAGTGCTCTGGAGTCATTTCGTTGCAAGCGGGTTTTTAAGTGCTCTGGAGTCATTTCGTTGCAAGCGGGTTTTTAAGTGCTCTGGATTCATTTCGTTGCAAGCGGGTTTTTACTGGTTCTGGAGTCATTTCGTTGCAAGCGGGTTTTTACATACTTCTCAGACATTTCACTGGAAGCGGGTTTTTTAAATGCTCTGTAGGCATTTCGTTGCAAGCGGGTTTTTAAGTGCTCTGGAGTCATTTCGTTGCAAGCGGGTTTTTACGTGTTCTGGAGTCATTTCGTTGCAAGCGGGTTTTTACATACTTCTCAGACATTTCACTGGAAGCGGGTTTTTTAAATGCTCTGTAGGCATTTCGTTGCAAGCGGGTTTTTAAGTACTCTGGAGTCATTTCGTTGCAAGCGGGTTTTTACGTGTTCTGGAGTCATTTCGTTGCAAGCGGGTTTTTAAGTGCTCTGGAGTCATTTCGTTCCAAGCGGGTTTTTAAGTGCTCTGAAGGCATTTCGTTGCAAGCGGGTTTTTAAGTGCTCTGGAGTCATTTCGTTGCAAGCGGGTTTTTAAGTGCTCTGGAGACATTTCGTTGCAAGCGGGTTTTTAAGTGCTCTGGAGTCATTTCGTTGCAAGCGGGTTTTTAAGTGCTCTGAAGGCATTTCGTTGCAAGCGGGTTTTTAAGTGCTCTGGAGTCATTTCGTTGCAAGCGGGTTTTTAAGTGCTCTGGAGCCATTTCGTTGCAAGCGGGTTTTTAAGTGCTCTGGAGTCATTACGTTGCAAGCGGGTTTTTAAGTGTTCTGGAGTCATTTCGTTGCAAGCGGGTTTTTAAGTGCTCTGGAGTCATTTCGTTGCAAGCGGGTTTTTAAGTGCTCTGGAGTCATTTCGTTGCAAGCGGGTTTTTAAGTGCTCTGGAGTCATTTCGTTGCAAGCGGGTTTTTAAGTGCTCTGGAGTCATTTCGTTGCAAGCGGGTTTTTAAGTGCTCTGGAGTCCTTTCGTTGCAAGCGGGTTTTTAAGTACTCTGGAGACATTTCGGTACAAGCGGGTTTTTAAGTGCTCTGGAGTCATTTCGTTGCAAGCGGGTTTTTACGTGTTCTGGAGTCATTTCGTTGCAAGCGGGTTTTTACATACTTCTCAGACATTTCACTGGAAGCGGGTTTTTTAAATGCTCTGTAGGCATTTCGTTGCAAGCGGGTTTTTAAGTGCTCTGGAGTCATTTCGTTGCAAGCGGGTTTTTACGTGTTCTGGAGTCATTTCGTTGCAAGCGGGTTTTTACATACTTCTCAGACATTTCACTGGAAGCGGGTTTTTTAAATGCTCTGTAGGCATTTCGTTGCAAGCGGGTTTTTAAGTACTCTGGAGTCATTTCGTTGCAAGCGGGTTTTTACGTGTTCTGGAGTCATTTCGTTGCAAGCGGGTTTTTAAGTGCTCTGGAGTCATTTCGTTGCAAGCGGGTTTTTAAGTGCTCTGGAGTCATTTCGTTGCAAGCGGGTTTTTAAGTGCTCTGGAGTCATTTCGTTGCAAGCGGGTTTTTAAGTGCTCTGGAGTCATTTCGTTGCAAGCGGGTTTTTAAGTGCTCTGGATTCATTTCGTTGCAAGCGGGTTTTTACTGGTTCTGGAGTCATTTCGTTGCAAGCGGGTTTTTACATACTTCTCAGACATTTCACTGGAAGCGGGTTTTTTAAATGCTCTGTAGGCATTTCGTTGCAAGCGGGTTTTTAAGTGCTCTGGAGTCATTTCGTTGCAAGCGGGTTTTTACGTGTTCTGGAGTCATTTCGTTGCAAGCGGGTTTTTACATACGTCTCAGACATTTCACTGGAAGCGGGTTTTTTAAATGCTCTGTAGGCATTTCGTTGCAAGCGGGTTTTTAAGTACTCTGGAGTCATTTCGTTGCAAGCGGGTTTTTATGTGTTCTGGAGTCATTTCATTGCAAGCGGGTTTTTAAGTGCTCTGGAGTCATTTCGTTTCAAGCGGGTTTTTAAGTGCTCTGGAGTCATTTCGTTGCAAGCGGGTTTTTAAGTGCTCTGGAGTCATTTCGTTGCAAGCGGGTTTTTAAGTGCTCTGGATTCATTTCGTTGCAAGCGGGTTTTTACTGGTTCTGGAGTCATTTCGTTGCAAGCAAGTTTTTACATACTTCTCAGACATTTCACTGGAAGCGGGTTTTTTTAAGTGCTCTGCAGGCATTTCGTTGTAAGCGGGTTTTTAAGTACTCTGGAATCATTTCGTTGCAAGCGGGTTTTTAAGTACTCTGGAGTCATTTCGTTGCAAGCGGGTTTTTATGTGTTCTGGAGTCATTTCATTGCAAGCGGGTTTTTAAGTGCTCTGGAGTCATTTCGTTTCAAGCGGGTTTTTAAGTGCTCTGGAGTCATTTCGTTGCAAGCGGGTTTTTAAGTGCTCTGGAGTCATTTCGTTGCAAGCGGGTTTTTAAGTGCTCTGGATTCATTTCGTTGCAAGCGGGTTTTTACTGGTTCTGGAGTCATTTCGTTGCAAGCAAGTTTTTACATACTTCTCAGACATTTCACTGGAAGCGGGTTTTTTTAAGTGCTCTGCAGGCATTTCGTTGTAAGCGGGTTTTTAAGTACTCTGGAATCATTTCGTTGCAAGCGGGTTTTTAAGTGCTCTGGAGTCATTTCGTTGCAAGCGGGTTTTTAAGTGCTCTGGAGTCATTTCGTTGCAAGCGGGTTTTTAAGTGCTCTGGAGTCATTTCGTTGCAAGCGGGTTTTTAAGTGCTCTGAAGGCATTTCGTTGCAAGCGGGTTTTTAAGTGCTCTGGAGTCATTTCGTTGCAAGCAGGTTTTTACGTGTTCTGGAGTCATTTCGTTGCAAGCGGGTTTTTACATACTTCTCAGACATCAGTGGAAGCGGGTTTTTTAAATGCTCTGTAGGCATTTCGTTGCAAGCGGGTTTGTAAGTGCTCTGGAGTCATTTCTTTGCAAGCGGGTTTTTAAGTGCTCTGGAGTCATTTCGTTGCAAGAGGGTTTTTACGTGTTCTGCAGTCATTTCGTTGCAAGCGGGTTTTTACATACTTCTCAGACATCAGTGGAAGCGGGTTTTTTAAATGCTCTGGAGTCATTTCGTTGCAAGCGGGTTTTTAAGTGCTCTGGAGTCATTTCGTTGCAAGCGGGTTTTTAAGTGCTCTGGAGTCATTTCGTTGCAAGCGGGTTTTTAAGTGCTCTGGAGTCATTTCGTTGCAAGCGGGTTTTTAAGTGCTCTGGAGTCATTTCGTTGCAAGCGGGTTTTTAAGTGCTCTGGATTCATTTCGTTGCAAGTGGGTTTTTACTGGTTCTGGAGTCATTTCGTTGCAAGCGGGTTTTTACATACTTCTCAGACATTTTACTGGAAGCGGGTTTTTTAAATGCTCTGTAGGCATTTCGTTGCAAGCGGGTTTTTAAGTGCTCTGGAGTCATTTCGTTGCAAGCGGGTTTTTACGTGTTCTGGAGTCATTTCGTTGCAAGCGGGTTTTTACATACTTCTCAGACATTTCACTGGAAGCGGGTTTTTTAAATGCTCTGTAGGCATTTCGTTGCAAGCGGGTTTTTAAGTACTCTGGAATCATTTCGTTGCAAGCGGGTTTTTATGTGTTCTGGAGTCATTTCATTGCAAGCGGGTTTTTAAGTGCTCAGGAGTCATTTCGTTGCAAGCGGGTTTTTAAGTGCTCTGGAGTCATTTCGTTGCAAGCGGGTTTTTAAGTGCTCTGGAGTCATTTCGTTGCAAGCGGGTTTTTAAGTGCTCTGGAGTCATTTCGTTGCAAGCGGGTTTTTAAGTGCTCTGGATTCATTTCGTTGCAAGCGGGTTTTTACTGGTTCTGGAGTTATTTCGTTGCAAGCGGGTTTTTACATACTTCTCAGACATTTCACTGGAAGCGGGTTTTTTTAAGTGCTCTGCAGGCATTTCGTTGTAAGCGGGTTTTTAAGTACTCTGGAGTCATTTCGTTGCAAGCGGGTTTTTAAGTGCTCTGGAGTCATTTCGTTGCAAGCGGGTTTTTAAGTGCTCTGGAGTCATTTCGTTGCAAGCGGGTTTTTAAGTGCTCTGGAGTCATTTCGTTGCAAGCGGGTTTTTAAGTGCTCTGAAGGCATTTCGTTGCAAGCGGGTTTTTAAGTGCTCTGGAGTCATTTCGTTGCAAGCAGGTTTTTACGTGTTCTGGAGTCATTTCGTTGCAAGCGGGTTTTTACATACTTCTCAGACATCAGTGGAAGCGGGTTTTTTAAATGCTCTGTAGGCATTTCGTTGCAAGCGGGTTTTTAAGTGCTCTGGAGTCATTTCTTTGCAAGCGGGTTTTTAAGTGCTCTGGAGTCATTTCGTTGCAAGAGGGTTTTTACGTGTTCTGGAGTCATTTCGTTGCAAGCGGGTTTTTACATACTTCTCAGACATCAGTGGAAGCGGGTTTTTTAAATGCTCTGTAGGCATTTCGTTGCAAGCGGGTTTTTAAGTGCTCTGGAGTCATTTCGTTGCAAGCGGGTTTTTAAGTGCTCTGGAGTCATTTCGTTGCAAGCGGGTTTTTAAGTGCTCTGGAGTCATTTCGTTGCAAGCGGGTTTTTAAGTGCTCTGGAGTCATTTCGTTGCAGGCGGGTTTTTAAGTGCTCTGGAGTCATTTCGTTGCAAGCGGGTTTTTAAGTGCTCTGGAGTCATTTCGTTGCAAGCGGGTTTTTAAGTGCTCTGGAGTCATTTCGTTGCAAGCGGGTTTTTAAGTGCTCTGGAGTCATTTCGTTGCAAGCGGGTTTTTAAGTGCTCTGGAGTCATTTCGTTGCAAGAGGGTTTTTAAGTGCTCTGGAGTCATTTCGTTGCAGGCGGGTTTTTACGTGCTCTGGATTCATTTCGTTGCAAGTGGGTTTTTAAGTGCTCTTTAGTCATTTCGTTGCAAGCGGGTTTTTACATACTTCTCAGACATTTCACTGGAAGCGGGTTTTTTAAGTGCTCTGCAGGCATTTCGTTGTAAGAGGGTTTTTAAGTACTCTGGAGTCATTTCGTTGCAAGCGGGTTTTTAAGTGCTCTGGAGTCATTTCGTTGCAAGCGGGTTTTTAAGTGCTCTGGAGTCATTTCGTTGCAAGCGGGTTTTTAAGTGCTCTGAAGGCATTTCGTTGCAAGCGGGTTTTTAAGTGCTCTGGAGTCATTTCGTTGCAAGCGGGTTTTTAAGTGCTCTGGAGACATTTCGTTGCAAGCTGGTTTTTAAGTGCTCTGGAGCCATTTCGTTGCAAGCGGGTTTTTAAGTGCTCTGGAGCCATTTCGTTGCAAGCGGGTTTTTAAGTGCTCTGGAGTCATTACGTTGCAAGCGGGTATTTAAGTGTTCTGGAGTCATTTCGTTGCAAGCGGGTTTTTAAGTGCTCTGGAGTCATTTCGTTGCAAGCGGGTTTTTAAGTGCTCTGGAGTCATTTCGTTGCAAGCGGGTTTTTAAGAGCTCTGGATTCATTTCGTTGCAAGCGGGTTTTTAAGTGCTCTGTAGTCATTTCGTTGCAAGCGGGTTTTTAAGTGCTCTGGAGTCATTTCGATGCAAGCGGGTTTTTAAGTGCTCTGGAGTCATTTCGTTGCAGGCGGGTTTTTAAGTGCTCTGGAGTCATTTCGTTGCAAGCGGGTTTTTAAGTGCTCTGGAGTCATTTCGTTGCAAGCGGGTTTTTAAGTGCTCTGGAGTCATTTCGTTGCAAGCGGGTTTTTAAGTGCTCTGGAGTCATATCGTTGCAAGCGGGTTTTTAAGTGCTCTGGAGTCATTTCGTTGCAAGAGGGTTTTTAAGTGCTCTGGAGTCATTTCGTTGCAGGCGGGTTTTACGTGCTCTGGATTCATTTCGTTGCAAGCGGGTTTTTAAGTGCTCTGGAGTCATTTCGTTGCAAGCGGGTTTTTACATACTTCTCAGACATTTCACTGGAAGCGGGTTTTTTAAGTGCTCTGCAGGCATTTCGTTGTAAGAGGGTTTTTAAGTACTCTGGAGTCATTTCGTTGCAAGCGGGTTTTTAAGTGCTCTGGAGTCATTTCGTTGCAAGAGGGTTTTTAAGTGCTCTGGAGTCATTTCGTTGCAGGCGGGTTTTTACCTGCTCTGGAGTCATTTCGTTGCAAGCGGGTTTTTACGGGTTCTGGAGTCATTTCGTTGCAAGCGGGTTTTTACATACTTCTCAGACATTTCACTGGAAGCGGGTTTTTTAAGTGCTCTGCAGGCATTTCGTTGTAAGCGGGTTTTTAAGTACTCTGGAGTCATTTCGTTGCAAGCGGGTTTTTAAGTGCTCTGGAGTCATTTCGTTGCAAGCGGGTTTTTAAGTGCTCTGGAGTCATTTCGTTGCAAGCGGGTTTTTAAGGGCTCTGGAGTCATTTCGTTGCAAGCGGGTTTTTAAGTGCTCTGGAGTCATTTCGTTGCAAGCGGGTTTTTAAGGGCTCTGGAGTCATTTCGTTGCAAGCGGGTTTTTAAGGGCTCTGGAGTCATTTCGTTGCAAGCGGGTTTTTAAGTGCTCTGGAGTCATTTCGTTGCAAGCGGGTTTTTAAGTGCTCTGAAGGCATTTCGTTGCAAGCGGGTTTTTAAGTGCTCTGGAGTCATTTCGTTGCAAGCGGGTTTTTAAGTGCTCTGGAGACATTTCGTTGCAAGCGGGTTTTTAAGTGCTCTGGAGCCATTTCGTTGCAAGCCGGTTTTTAAGTGCTCTGGAGTCATTTCGTTGCAAGCGGGTTTTTAAGTACTCTGGAGTCATTTCGTTGCAAGCGGGTTTTTAAGTGCTCTGGAGTCATTTTGTTGCAATCGGGTTTTTAAGTGCTCTGGAGTCATTTCGTTGCAAGCGGGTTTTTAAGTGCTCTGGAGTCATTTCGTTGCAAGCGGGTTTTTAAGTGCTCTGGATTCATTTCGTTGCAAGCGGGTTTTTAAGTGCTCTGGAGTCATTTCGTTGCAAGCAGGTTTTTAAGTGCTCTGGAGTCATTTCGTTGCAAGCGGGTTTTTAAGTACTCTGGAGACATTTCGGTACAAGCGGGTTTTTAAGTGCTCTGGAGTCATTTCGTTGCAAGCGGGTTTTTACGTGTTCTGGAGTCATTTCGTTGCAAGCGGGTTTTTACATACTTCTCAGACATTTCACTGGAAGCGGGTTTTTTAAATGCTCTGTAGGCATTTCGTTGCAAGCGGGTTTTTAAGTGCTCTGGAGTCATTTCGTTGCAAGCGGGTTTTTACGTGTTCTGGAGTCATTTCGTTGCAAGCGGGTTTTTACATACTTCTCAGACATTTCACTGGAAGCGGGTTTTTTAAATGCTCTGTAGGCATTTCGTTGCAAGCGGGTTTTTACGTGTTCTGGAGTCATTTCGTTGCAAGCGGGTTTTTAAGTGCTCTGGAATCATTTCGTTGCAAGCGGGTTTTTAAGTGCTCTGAAGGCATTTCGTTGCAAGCGGGTTTTTAAGTGCTCTGAAGGCATTTCGTTGCAAGCGGGTTTTTAAGTGCTCTGGAGTCATTTCGTTGCAAGCGGGTTTTTAAGTGCTCTGGAGTCATTTCGTTGCAAGCGGGTTTTTAAGTGCTCTGGAGTCATTTCGTTGCAAGCGGGTTTTTAAGTGCTCTGAAGGCATTTCGTTGCAAGCGGGTTTTTAAGTGCTCTGGAGTCATTTCGTTGCAAGCGGGTTTTTAAGTGCTCTGGAGACATTTCGTTGCAAGCTGGTTTTTAAGTGCTCTGGAGCCATTTCGTTGCAAGCGGGTTTTTAAGTGCTCTGGAGCCATTTCGTTGCAAGCGGGTTTTTAAGTGCTCTGGAGTCATTACGTTGCAAGCGGGTATTTAAGTGCTCTGGAGTCATTTCGTTGCAGGCGGGTTTTTAAGTGCTCTGGAGTCATTTCGTTGCAGGCGGGTTTTTAAGTGCTCTGGAGTCATTTCGTTGCAAGCGGGTTTTTAAGTACTCTGGAGTCATTTCGGTACAAGCGGGTTTTTAAGTGCTCTGGAGTCATTTCGTTGCAAGCGGGTTTTTACGTGTTCTGGAGTCATTTCGTTGCAAGCGGGTTTTTACATACTTCTCAGACATTTCACTGGAAGCGGGTTTTTTAAATGCTCTGTAGGCATTTCGTTGCAAGCGGGTTTTTAAGTGCTCTGGAGTCATTTCGTTGCAAGCGGGTTTTTACGTGTTCTGGAGTCATTTCGTTGCAAGCGGGTTTTTACATACTTCTCAGACATTTCACTGGAAGCGGGTTTTTTAAATGCTCTGTAGGCATTTCGTTGCAAGCGGGTTTTTAAGTACTCTGGAGTCATTTCGTTGCAAGCGGGTTTTTACGTGTTCTGGAGTCATTTCGTTGCAAGCGGGTTTTTAAGTGCTCTGGAGTCATTTCGTTGCAAGCGGGTTTTTAAGTGCTCTGGAGTCATTTCGTTGCAAGCGGGTTTTTAAGTGCTCTGGAGTCATTTCGTTGCAAGCGGGTTTTTAAGTGCTCTGGAGTCATTTCGTTGCAAGCGGGTTTTTAAGTGCTCTGGATTCATTTCGTTGCAAGCGGGTTTTTACTGGTTCTGGAGTCATTTCGTTGCAAGCGGGTTTTTACATACTTCTCAGACATTTCACTGGAAGCGGGTTTTTTAAATGCTCTGTAGGCATTTCGTTGCAAGCGGGTTTTTAAGTGCTCTGGAGTCATTTCGTTGCAAGCGGGTTTTTACGTGTTCTGGAGTCATTTCGTTGCAAGCGGGATTTTAAGTGCTCTGGAGTCATTTCGTTGCAAGCGGGTTTTTAAGTGCTCTGGAGTCATTTCGTTGCAAGCGGGTTTTTAAGTGCTCTGGAGTCATTTCGTTGCAAGCGGGTTTTTAAGTGCTCTGGAGTCATTTCGTTGCAAGCGGTTTTTTAAGTGCTCTGGAGTCATTTCGTTGCAAGCGGGTTTTTAAGTGCTCTGGATTCATTTCGTTGCAAGCGGGTTTTTAAGTGCTCTGCAGTCATTTCGTTGCAAGCAGGTTTTTAAGTGCTCTGGAGTCCTTTCGTTGCAAGCGGGTTTTTAAGTACTCTGGAGACATTACGGTACAAGCGGGTTTTTAAGTGCTCTGGAGTCATTTCGTTGCAAGCGGGTTTTTACGTGTTCTGGAGTCATTTCGTTGCAAGCGGGTTTTTACATACTTCTCAGACATTTCACTGGAAGCGGGTTTTTTAAATGCTCTGTAGGCATTTCGTTGCAAGCGGGTTTTTAAGTGCTCTGGAGTCATTTCGTTGCAAGAGGGTTTTTACGTGTTCTGGAGTCATTTCGTTGCAAGCGGGTTTTTACATACTTCTCAGACATTTCACTGGAAGCGGGTTTTTTAAATGCTCTGTAGGCATTTCGTTGCAAGCGGGTTTTTAAGTACTCTGGAGTCATTTCGTTGCAAGCGGGTTTTTACGTGTTCTGGAGTCATTTCGTTGCAAGCGGGTTTTTAAGTGCTCTGGAGTCATTTCGTTGCAAGCGGGTTTTTAAGTGCTCTGGAGTCATTTCGTTGCAAGCGGGTTTTTAAGTGCTCTGGAGTCATTTCGTTGCAAGCGGGTTTTTAAGTGCTCTGGAGTCATTTCGTTGCAAGCGGGTTTTTAAGTGCTCTGGATTCATTTCGTTGCAAGCGGGTTTTTACTGGTTCTGGAGTCATTTCGTTGCAAGCGGGTTTTTACATACTTCTCAGACATTTCACTGGAAGCGGGTTTTTTAAATGCTCTGTAGGCATTTCGTTGCAAGCGGGTTTTTAAGTACTCTGGAGTCATTTCGTTGCAAGCGGGTTTTTATGTGTTCTGGAGTCATTTCATTGCAAGCGGGTTTTTAAGTGCTCTGGAGTCATTTCGTTTCAAGCGGGTTTTTAAGTGCTCTGGAGTCATTTCGTTGCAAGCGGGTTTTTAAGTGCTCTGGAGTCATTTCGTTGCAAGCGGGTTTTTAAGTGCTCTGGAGTCATTTCGTTGCAAGCGGGTTTTTAAGTGCTCTGGAGTCATTTCGTTGCAAGCGGGTTTTTAAGTGCTCTGGAGGCATTTCGTTGCCAGCGGGTTTTTAAGTGCTCTGGAGTCATTTCGTTGCAAGCAGGTTTTTACGTGTTCTGGAGTCATTTCGTTGCAAGCGGGTTTTTACATACTTCTCAGACATCAGTGGAAGCGGGTTTTTTAAATGCTCTGTAGGCATTTCGTTGCAAGCGGGTTTTTAAGTGCTCTGGAGTCATTTCTTTGCAAGTGGGTTTTTAAGTGCTCTGGAGTCATTTCGTTGCAAGAGGGTTTTTACGTGTTCTGCAGTCATTTCGTTGCAAGCGGGTTTTTACATACTTCTCAGACATCAGTGGAAGCGGGTTTTTTAAATGCTCTGGAGTCATTTCGTTGCAAGCGGGTTTTTAAGTGCTCTGGAGTCATTTCGTTGCAAGCGGGTTTTTAAGTGCTCTGGAGTCATTTCGTTGCAAGCGGGTTTTTAAGTGCTCTGGAGTCATTTCGTTGCAAGCGGGTTTTTAAGTGCTCTGGAGTCATTTCGTTGCAAGCGGGTTTTTAAGTGCTCTGGATTCATTTCGTTGCAAGCGGGTTTTTACTGGTTCTGGAGTCATTTCGTTGCAAGCGGGTTTTTACATACTTCTCAGACATTTCACTGGAAGCGGGTTTTTTAAATGCTCTGTAGGCATTTCGTTGCAAGCGGGTTTTTAAGTGCTCTGGAGTCATTTCGTTGCAAGCGGGTTTTTACGTGTTCTGGAGTCATTTCGTTGCAAGCGGGTTTTTACATACTTCTCAGACATTTCACTGGAAGCGGGTTTTTTAAATGCTCTGTAGGCATTTCGTTGCAAGCGGGTTTTTAAGTACTCTGGAGTCATTTCGTTGCAAGCGGGTTTTTATGTGTTCTGGAGTCATTTCATTGCAAGCGGGTTTTTAAGTGCTCTGGAGTCATTTCGTTGCAAGCGGGTTTTTAAGTGCTCTGGAGTCATTTCGTTGCAAGCGGGTTTTTAAGTGCTCTGGAGTCATTTCGTTGCAAGCGGGTTTTTAAGTGCTCTGGAGTCATTTCGTTGCAAGCGGGTTTTTAAGTGCTCTGGATTCATTTCGTTGCAAGCGGGTTTTTACTGGTTCTGGAGTCATTTCGTTGCAAGCGGGTTTTTACATACTTCTCAGACATTTCACTGGAAGCGGGTTTTTTTAAGTGCTCTGCAGGCATTTCGTTGTAAGCGGGTTTTTAAGTACTCTGGAGTCATTTCGTTGCAAGCGGGTTTTTAAGTGCTCTGGAGTCATTTCGTTGCAAGCGGGTTTTTAAGTGCTCTGGAGTCATTTCGTTGCAAGCGGGTTTTTAAGTGCTCTGGAGTCATTTCGTTGCAAGCGGGTTTTTAAGTGCTCTGAAGGCATTTCGTTGCAAGCGGGTTTTTAAGTGCTCTGGAGTCATTTCGTTGCAAGCAGGTTTTTACGTGTTCTGGAGTCATTTCGTTGCAAGCGGGTTTTTACATACTTCTCAGACATCAGTGGAAGCGGGTTTTTTAAATGCTCTGTGGGCATTTCGTTGCAAGCGGGTTTTTAAGTGCTCTGGAGTCATTTCGTTGCAAGCGGGTTTTTAAGTGCTCTGGAGTCATTTCGTTGCAAGCGGGTTTTTAAGTGCTCTGGAGTCATTTCGTTGCAAGAGGGTTTTTAAGTCCTCTGGAGTCATTTCGTTGCAGGCGGGTTTTTAAGTGCTCTGGATTCATTTCGTTGCAAGCGGGTTTTTAAGTGCTCTGGAGTCATTTCGTTGCAAGCGGGTTTTCACATACTTCTCAGACATTTCACTGGAAGCGGGTTTTTTAAGTGCTCTGCAGGCATTTCGTTGTAAGAGGGTTTTTAAGTACTCTGGAGTCATTTCGTTGCAAGCGGGTTTTTAAGTGCTCTGGAGTCATTTCGTTGCAAGCGGGTTTTTAAGTGCTCTGGAGTCATTTCGTTGCAAGCGGGTTTTTAAGTGCTCTGAAGGCATTTCGTTGCAAGCGGGTTTTTAAGTGCTCTGGAGTCATTTCGTTGCAAGCGGGTTTTTAAGTGCTCTGGAGACATTTCGTTGCAAGCTGGTTTTTAAGTGCTCTGGAGCCATTTCGTTGCAAGCGGGTTTTTAAGTGCTCTGGAGCCATTTCGTTGCAAGCGGGTTTTTAAGTGCTCTGGAGTCATTACGTTGCAAGCGGGTATTTAAGTGTTCTGGAGTCATTTCGTTGCAAGCGGGTTTTTAAGTGCTCTGGAGTCATTTCATTGCAAGCTGGTTTTTAAGTGCTCTGGAGTCATTTCGTTGCAAGCGGGTTTTTACATACTTCTCAGACATTTCACTGGAAGCGGGTTTTTTAAGTGCTCTACAGGCATTTCGTTGTAAGAGGGTTTTTTAGTACTCTGGAGTCATTTCGTTGCAAGCGGGTTTTTAAGTGCTCTGGAGTCATTTCGTTGCAAGAGGGTTTTTAAGTGCTCTGGAGTCATTTCGTTGCAGGCGGGTTTTTACCTGCTCTGGAGTCATTTCGTTGCAAGCGGGTTTTTACGGGTTCTGGAGTCATTTCGTTGCAAGCGGGTTTTTATATACTTCTCAGACATTTCACTGGAAGCGGGTTTTTTAAGTGCTCTGCAGGCATTTCGTTGTAAGCGGGTTTTTAAGTACTCTGGAGTCATTTCGTTGCAAGCGGGTTTTTAAGTGCTCTGGAGTCATTTCGTTGCAAGCGGGTTTTTAAGTGCTCTGGAGTCATTTCGTTGCAAGCGGGTTTTTAAGGGCTCTGGAGTCATTTCGTTGCAAGCGGGTTTTTAAGTGCTCTGGAGTCATTTCATTGCAAGCGGGTTTTTAAGGGCTCTGGAGTCATTTCGTTGCAAGCGGGTTTTTAAGTGCTCTGGAGTCATTTCGTTGCAAGCGGGTTTTTAAGTGCTCTGGAGTCATTTCGTTGCAAGCGGGTTTTTAAGTGCTCTGAAGGCATTTCGTTGCAAGCGGGTTTTTAAGTGCTCTGGAGTCATTTCGTTGCAAGCGGGTTTTTAAGTGCTCTGGAGACATTTCGTTGCAAGCGGGTTTTTAAGTGCTCTGGAGCCATTTCGTTGCAAGCCGGTTTTTAAGTGCTCTGGAGTCATTTCGTTGCAAGCGGGTTTTTAAGTGCTCTGGAGTCATTTCGTTGCAAGCGGGTTTTTAAGTGCTCTGGAGTCATTTCGTTGCAAGCGGGTTTTTAAGTGCTCTGGAGTCATTTCGTTGCAAGCGGGTTTTTAAGTGCTCTGGAGTCATTTCGTTGCAAGCGGGTTTTTAAGTGCTCTGGATTCATTTCGTTGCACGCGGGTTTTTAAGTGCTCTGCAGTCATTTCGTTGCAAGCAGGTTTTTAAGTGCTCTGGAGTCATTTCGTTGCAAGCGGGTTTTTAAGTACTCTGGAGACATTTCGGTACAAGCGGGTTTTTAAGTGCTCTGGAGTCATTTCGTTGCAAGCGGGTTTTTACGTGTTCTGGAGTCATTTCGTTGCAAGCGGGTTTTTACATACTTCTCAGACATTTCACTGGAAGCGGGTTTTTTAAATGCTCTGTAGGCATTTCGTTGCAAGCGGGTTTTTAAGTGCTCTGGAGTCATTTAGTTGCAAGCGGGTTTTTACGTGTTCTGGAGTCATTTCGTTGCAAGCGGGTTTTTACATACTTCTCAGACATTTCACTGGAAGCGGGTTTTTTAAATGCTCTGTAGGCATTTCGTTGCAAGCGGGTTTTTACGTGTTCTGGAGTCATTTCGTTGCAAGCGGGTTTTTAAGTGCTCTGGAGTCATTTCGTTGCAAGCGGGTTTTTAAGTGCTCTGAAGGCATTTCGTTGCAAGCGGGTTTTTAAGTGCTCTGAAGGCATTTCGTTGCAAGCGGGTTTTTAAGTGCTCTGGAGTCATTTCGTTGCAAGCGGGTTTTTAAGTGCTCTGGAGACATTTCGTTGCAAGCGGGTTTTTAAGTGCTCTGGATTCATTTCGTTGCAAGCGGGTTTTTAAGTGCTCTGCAGTCATTTCGTTGCAAGCAGGTTTTTAAGTGCTCTGGAGTCATTTCGTTGCAAGCGGGTTTTTAAGTACTCTGGAGACATTTCGGTACAAGCGGGTTTTTAAGTGCTCTGGAGTCATTTCGTTGCAAGCGGGTTTTTAAGTGCTCTGGAGTCATTTCGTTGCAAGCGGGTTTTTAAGTGCTCTGGATTCATTTCGTTGCAAGCGGGTTTTTAAGTGCTCTGCAGTCATTTCGTTGCAAGCGGGTTTTTAAGTGCTCTGGAGTCATTTCGTTGCAAGCGGGTTTTTAAGTACTCTGGAGACATTTCGGTACAAGCGGGTTTTTAAGTGCTCTGGAGTCATTTCGTTGCAAGCGGGTTTTTAAGTGCTCTGGAGTCATTTCGTTGCAAGCGGGTTTTTAAGTGCTCTGAAGGCATTTCGTTGCAAGCTGGTTTTTAAGTGCTCTGGAGTCATTTCGTTGCAAGCGGGTTTTTACGTGATCTGGAGTCATTTCGTTGCAAGCGGGTTTTTACATACTTCTCAGACATTTCACTGGAAGCGGGTTTTTTAAATGCTCTGTAGGCATTTCGTTGCAAGCGGGTTTTTAAGTGCTCTGGAGTCATTTCGTTGCAAGCGGGTTTTTACGTGTTCTGGAGTCATTTCGTTGCAAGCGGGTTTTTACATACTTCTCAGACATTTCACTGGAAGCGGGTTTTTTAAATGCTCTGTAGGCATTTCGTTGCAAGCGGGTTTTTAAGTACTCTGGAGTCATTTCGTTGCAAGCGGGTTTTTACGTGTTCTGGAGTCATTTCGTTGCAAGCGGGTTTTTAAGTGCTCTGGAGTCATTTCGTTGCAAGCGGGTTTTTAAGTGCTCTGGAGTCATTTCGTTGCAAGCGGGTTTTTAAGTGCTCTGGAGTCATTTCGTTGCAAGCGGGTTTTTAAGTGCTCTGGAGTCATTTCGTTGCAAGCGGGTTTTTAAGTGCTCTGGATTCATTTCGTTGCAAGCGGGTTTTTACGGGTTCTGGAGTCATTTCGTTGCAAGCGGGTTTTTACATACTTCTCAGACATTTCACTGGAAGCGGGTTTTTTACGTGCTCTGCAGGCATTTCGTTGTAAGCGGGTTTTTAAGTACTCTGGAGTCATTTCGTTGCAAGCGGGTTTTTAAGTGCTCTGGAGTCATTTCGTTGCAAGCGGGTTTTTAAGTGCTCTGGAGTCATTTCGTTGCAAGCGGGTTTTTAAGTGCTCTGGAGTCATTTCGTTGCAAGCGGGTTTTTAAGTGCTCTGAAGGCATTTCGTTGCAAGCGGGTTTTTAAGTGCTCTGGAGTCATTTCGTTGCAAGCAGGTTTTTACGTGTTCTGGAGTCATTTCGTTGCAAGCGGGTTTTTACATACTTCTCAGACATCAGTGGAAGCGGGTATTTTAAATGCTCTGTAGGCATTTCGTTGCAAGCGGGTTTTTAAGTGCTCTGGAGTCATTTCTTTGCAAGCGGGTTTTTAAGTGCTCTGGAGTCATTTCGTTGCAAGAGGGTTTTTACGTGTTCTGGAGTCATTTTGTTGCAAGCGGGTTTTTACATACTTCTCAGACATCAGTGGAAGCGGGTTTTTTAAATGCTCTGTAGGCATTTCGTTGCAAGCGGGTTTTTAAGTGCTCTGGAGTCATTTCGTTGCAAGCGGGTTTTTAAGTGCTCTGGAGTCATTTCGTTGCAAGCGGGTTTTTAAGTGCTCTGGAGTCATTTCGTTGCAAGCGGGTTTTTAAGTGCTCTGGAGTCATTTCGTTGCAAGCGGGTTTTTAAGTGCTCTGGATTCATTTCGTTGCAAGCGGGTTTTTAAGTGCTCTGGAGTCATTTCGTTGCAAGCGGGTTTTTAAGTGCTCTGGAGTCATTTCGTTGCAAGCGGGTTTTTAAGTGTTCTGGAGTCATTTCGTTGCAAGCGGGTTTTTAAGTGCTCTGGAGTCATTTCGTTGCAAGCGGGTTTTTAAGTGCTCTGGAGTCATTTCGTTGCAAGCGGGTTTTTAAGTGCTCTGGAGTCATTTCGTTGCAAGCGGGTTTTTAAGTGTTCTGGAGTCATTTCGCTGCAAGCGGGTTTTTACATACTTCTCAGACATTTCACTGGAAGCGGGTTTTTTAAATGCTCTGTAGGCATTTCGTTGCAAGCGGGTTTTTAAGTGCACTGGAGTCATTTCGTTGCAAGCGGGTTTTTAAGTGCTCTGGAGTCATTTCGTTGCAAGCGGGTTTTTAAGTGCTCTGGAGTCATTTCGTTGCAAGCGGGTTTTTAAGTGCTATGGAGTCATTTCGTTGCAAGAGGGTTTTTACGTGCTCTGGATTCATTTCGTTGCAAGCGGGTTTTTAAGTGCTCTGGAGTCATTTCGTTGCAAGCGGGTTTTTACATACTTCTCACACATTTCACTGGAAGCGGGTTTTTTAAGTGCTCTGCAGGCATTTCGTTGTAAGAGGGTTTTTAAGTACTCTGGAGTCATTTCGTTGCAAGCGGGTTTTTAAGTGCTCTGGAGTCATTTCGTTGCAAGCGGGTTTTTAAGTGCTCTGGAGTCATTTCGTTGCAAGCGGGTTTTTAAGTGCTCTGAAGGCATTTCGTTGCAAGCGGGTTTTTAAGTGCTCTGGAGTCATTTCGTTGCAAGCGGGTTTTTAAGTGCTCTGGAGACATTTCGTTGCAAGCTGGTTTTTAAGTGCTCTGGAGCCATTTCGTTGCAAGCGGGTTTTTAAGTGCTCTGGAGCCATTTCGTTGCAAGCGGGTTTTTAAGTGCTCTGGAGTCATTACGTTGCAAGCGGGTATTTAAGTGTTCTGGAGTCATTTCATTGCAAGCGGGTTTTTAAGTGCTCTGGAGTCATTTCGTTGCAAGCGGGTTTTTAAGTGCTCTGGAGTCATTTCGTTGCAAGCGGGTTTTTAAGAGCTCTGGAGTCATTTCGTTGCAAGCGGGTTTTTAAGTGCTCTGTAGTCATTTCGTTGCAAACGGGTTTTTAAGTGCTCTGGAGTCATTTCGTTGCAAGCGGGTTTTTAAGTGCTCTGGAGTCATTTCGTTGCAGGTGGGTTTTTAAGTGCTCTGGAGTCTTTTCGTTGCAAGCGGGTTTTTAAGTGCTCTGGAGTCATTTCGTTGCAAGCGGTTTTTAAGTGCTCTGGAGTCATTTCGTTGCAAGCGGGTTTTTAAGTGCTCTGGAGTCATTTCGTTGCAAGCGGGTTTTTAAGTGCTCTGGAGTCATTTCGTTGCAAGAGGGTTTTTAAGTGCTCTGGAGTCATTTCGTTGCAGGCGGGTTTTTACCTGCTCTGGAGTCATTTAGTTGCAAGCGGGTTTTTACGGGTTCTGGAGTCATTTCGTTGCAAGCGGGTTTTTACATACTTCTCAGACATTTCACTGGAAGCGGGTTTTTTAAGTGCTCTGCAGGCATTTCGTTGTAAGCGGGTTTTTAAGTACTCTGGAGTCATTTCGTTGCAAGCGGGTTTTTAAGTGCTCTGGAGTCATTTCGTTGCAAGCGGGTTTTTAAGTGCTCTGGAGTCATTTCGTTGCAAGCGGGTTTTTAAGGGCTCTGGAGTCATTTCGTTGCAAGCGGGTTTTTAAGGGCTCTGGAGTCATTTCGTTGCAAGCGGGTTTTTAAGGGCTCTGGAGTCATTTCGTTGCAAGCGGATTTTAAGTGCTCTGGAGTCATTTCGTTGCAAGCGGGTTTTTAAGTGCTCTGGAGTCATTTCGTTGCAAGCGGGTTTTTAAGTGCTCTGAAGGCATTTCGTTGCAAGCAGGTTTTTAAGTGCTCTGGAGTCATTTCGTTGCAAGCGGGTTTTTAAGTGCTCTGAAGTCATTTCGTTGCAAGCGGGTTTTTAAGTGCTCTGGAGTCATTTTGTTGCAAGCGGGTTTTTAAGTGCTCTGGAGTCATTTCGTTGCAAGCGGGTTTTTAAGTGCTCTGTAGTCATTTCGTTGCAAACGGGTTTTTAAGTGCTCTGGAGTCATTTCGTTGCAAGCGGGTTTTTAAGTGCTCTGGAGTCATTTCGTTGCAGGTGGGTTTTTAAGTGCTCTGGAGTCTTTTCGTTGCAAGCGGGTTTTTAAGTGCTCTGGAGTCATTTCGTTGCAAGCGGTTTTTAAGTGCTCTGGAGTCATTTCGTTGCAAGCGGGTTTTTAAGTGCTCTGGAGTCATTTCGTTGCAAGCGGGTTTTTAAGTGCTCTGGAGTCATTTCGTTGCAAGAGGGTTTTTAAGTGCTCTGGAGTCATTTCGTTGCAGGCGGGTTTTTACGTGCTCTGGATTCATTTCGTTGCAAGCGGGTTTTTAAGTGCTCTGGAGTCATTTCGTTGCAAGCGGGTTTTTACATACTTCTCAGACATTTCACTGGAAGCGGGTTTTTTAAGTGCTCTGCAGGCATTTCGTTGTAAGAGGGTTTTTAAGTACTCTGGAGTCATTTCGTTGCAAGCGGGTTTTTAAGTGCTCTGGAGTCATTTCGTTGCAAGAGGGTTTTTAAGTGCTCTGGAGTCATTTCGTTGCAGGCGGGTTTTTACCTGCTCTGGAGTCATTTAGTTGCAAGCGGGTTTTTACGGGTTCTGGAGTCATTTCGTTGCAAGCGGGTTTTTACATACTTCTCAGACATTTCACTGGAAGCGGGTTTTTTAAGTGCTCTGCAGGCATTTCGTTGTAAGCGGGTTTTTAAGTACTCTGGAGTCATTTCGTTGCAAGCGGGTTTTTAAGTGCTCTGGAGTCATTTCGTTGCAAGCGGGTTTTTAAGTGCTCTGGAGTCATTTCGTTGCAAGCGGGTTTTTAAGGGCTCTGGAGTCATTTCGTTGCAAGCGGGTTTTTAAGGGCTCTGGAGTCATTTCGTTGCAAGCGGGTTTTTAAGGGCTCTGGAGTCATTTCGTTGCAAGCGGATTTTAAGTGCTCTGGAGTCATTTCGTTGCAAGCGGGTTTTTAAGTGCTCTGGAGTCATTTCGTTGCAAGCGGGTTTTTAAGTGCTCTGAAGGCATTTCGTTGCAAGCAGGTTTTTAAGTGCTCTGGAGTCATTTCGTTGCAAGCGGGTTTTTAAGTGCTCTGAAGTCATTTCGTTGCAAGCGGGTTTTTAAGTGCTCTGGAGTCATTTTGTTGCAAGCGGGTTTTTAAGTGCTCTGGAGTCATTTCGTTGCAAGCGGGTTTTTAAGTGCTCTGGAGTCATTTCGTTGCAAGCGGGTTTTTAAGTGCTCTGGATTCATTTCGTTGCAAGCAGGTTTTTAAGTGCTCTGCAGTCCTTTCGTTGCAAGCAGGTTTTTAAGTGCTCTGGAGTCATTTCGTTGCAAGCGGGTTTTTAAGTACTCTGGAGACATTTCGGTACAAGCGGGTTTTTAAGTGCTCTGGAGTCATTTCGTTGCAAGCGGGCTTTTACGTGTTCTGGAGTCATTTCGTTGCAAGCGGGTTTTTACATACTTCTCAGACATTTCACTGGAAGCGGGTTTTTTAAATGCTCTGTAGGCATTTCGTTGCAAGCGGGTTTTTAAGTGCTCTGGAGTCATTTCGTTGCAAGCGGGTTTTTACGTGTTCTGGAGTCATTTCGTTGCAAGCGGGTTTTTACATACTTCTCAGACATTTCACTGGAAGCGGGTTTTTTAAATGCTCTGTAGGCATTTCGTTGCAAGCGGGTTTTTACGTGTTCTGGAGTCATTTCGTTGCAAGCGGGTTTTTAAGTGCTCTGGAGTCATTTCGTTGCAAGCGGGTTTTTAAGTGCTCTGAAGGCATTTCGTTGCAAGCGGGTTTTTAAGTGCTCTGAAGGCATTTCGTTGCAAGCGGGTTTTTAAGTGCTCTGGAGTCATTTCGTTGCAAGCGGGTTTTTAAGTGCTCTGGAGACATTTCGTTGCAAGCGGGTTTTTAAGGGCTCTGGAGTCATTTCGTTGCAAGCGGGTTTTTAAGGGCTCTGGAGTCATTTCGTTGCAAGCGGGTTTTTAAGGGCTCTGGAGTCATTTCGTTGCAAGCGGGTTTTTAAGTGCTCTGGAGTCATTTCGTTGCAAGCGGGTTTTTAAGTGCTCTGGAGTCATTTCGTTGCAAGCGGGTTTTTAAGGGCTCTGGAGTCATTTCGTTGCAAGCGGGTTTTTAAGTGCTCTGGAGTCATTTCGTTGCAAGCGGGTTTTTAAGTGCTCTGGAGTCATTTCGTTGCAAGCGGGTTTTTAAGTGCTCTGAAGGCATTTCGTTGCAAGCAGGTTTTTAAGTGCTCTGGAGTCATTTCGTTGCAAGCGGGTTTTTAAGTGCTCTGAAGTCATTTCGTTGCAAGCGGGTTTTTAAGTGCTCTGGAGTCATTTTGTTGCAAGCGGGTTTTTAAGTGCTCTGGAGTCATTTCGTTGCAAGCGGGTTTTTAAGTGCTCTGGAGTCATTTCGTTGCAAGCGGGTTTTTAAGTGCTCTGGATTCATTTCGTTGCAAGCGGGTTTTTAAGTGCTCTGCAGTCCTTTCGTTGCAAGCAGGTTTTTAAGTGCTCTGGAGTCATTTCGTTGCAAGCGGGTTTTTAAGTACTCTGGAGACATTTCGGTACAAGCGGGTTTTTAAGTGCTCTGGAGTCATTTCGTTGCAAGCGGGTTTTTACGTGTTCTGGAGTCATTTCGTTGCAAGCGGGTTTTTACATACTTCTCAGACATTTCACTGGAAGCGGGTTTTTTAAATGCTCTGTAGGCATTTCGTTGCAAGCGGGTTTTTAAGTGCTCTGGAGTCATTTCGTTGCAAGCGGGTTTTTACGTGTTCTGGAGTCATTTCGTTGCAAGCGGGTTTTTACATACTTCTCAGACATTTCACTGGAAGCGGGTTTTTTAAATGCTCTGTAGGCATTTCGTTGCAAGCGGGTTTTTACGTGTTCTGGAGTCATTTCGTTGCAAGCGGGTTTTTAAGTGCTCTGGAGTCATTTCGTTGCAAGCGGGTTTTTAAGTGCTCTGAAGGCATTTCGTTGCAAGCGGGTTTTTAAGTGCTCTGAAGGCATTTCGTTGCAAGCGGGTTTTTAAGTGCTCTGGAGTCATTTCGTTGCAAGCGGGTTTTTAAGTGCTCTGGAGACATTTCGTTGCAAGCGGGTTTTTAAGTGCTCTGGATTCATTTCGTTGCAAGCGGGTTTTTAAGTGCTCTGCAGTCATTTCGTTGCAAGCGGGTTTTTAAGTGCTCTGGAGTCATTTCGTTGCAAGCGGGTTTTTAAGTACTCTGGAGACATTTCGGTACAAGCGGGTTTTTAAGTGCTCTGGAGTCATTTCGTTGCAAGCGGGTTTTTAAGTGCTCTGGAGTCATTTCGTTGCAAGCGGGTTTTTAAGTGCTCTGGATTCATTTCGTTGCAAGCGGGTTTTTAAGTGCTCTGCAGTCATTTCGTTGCAAGCGGGTTTTTAAGTGCTCTGGAGTCATTTCATTGCAAGCGGGTTTTTAAGTACTCTGGAGACATTTCGGTACAAGCGGGTTTTTACGTGTTCTGGAGTCATTTCGTTGCAAGCGGGTTTTTACATACTTCTCAGACATTTCACTGGAAGCGGGTTTTTTAAATGCTCTGTAGGCATTTCGTTGCAAGCGGGTTTTTAAGTACTCTGGAGTCATTTCGTTGCAAGCGGGTTTTTACGTGTTCTGGAGTCATTTCGTTGCAAGCGGGGTTTAAGTGCTCTGGAGTCATTTCGTTGCAAGCGGGTTTTTAAGTGCTCTGGAGTCATTTCGTTGCAAGCGGGTTTTTAAGTGCTCTGGAGTCATTTCGTTGCAAGCGGGTTTTTAAGTACTCTGGAGACATTTCGGTACAAGCGGGTTTTTAAGTGCTCTGGAGTCATTTCGTTGCAAGCAGGTTTTTACGTGTTCTGGAGTCATTTCGTTGCAAGCGGGTTTTTACATACTTCTCAGACATCAGTGGAAGCGGGTTTTTTAAATGCTCTGTAGGCATTTCGTTGCAAGCGGGTTTTTAAGTGCTCTGGAGTCATTTCTTTGCAAGCGGGTTTTTAAGTGCTCTGGAGTCATTTCGTTGCAAGAGGGTTTTTACGTGTTCTGGAGTCATTTCGTTGCAAGCGGGTTTTTACATACTTCTCAGACATCAGTGGAAGCGGGTTTTTTAAATGCTCTGTAGGCATTTCGTTGCAAGCGGGTTTTTAAGTGCTCTGGAGTCATTTCGTTGCAAGCGGGTTTTTAAGTGCTCTGGAGTCATTTCGTTGCAAGCGGGTTTTTAAGTGCTCTGGAGTCATTTCGTTGCAAGCGGGTTTTTAAGTGTTCTGGAGTCATTTCGTTGCAAGCGGGTTTTTACATACTTCTCAGACATTTCACTGGAAGCGGGTTTTTTAAATGCTCTGTAGGCATTTCGTTGCAAGCGGGTTTTTAAGTGCTCTGGAGTCATTTCGTTGCAAGCGGGTTTTTAAGTGCTCTGGAGTCATTTCGTTGCAAGCGGGTTTTTAAGTGCTCTGGAGTCATTTCGTTGCAAGCGGGTTTTTAAGTGCTCTGGAGTCATTTCGTTGCAAGCGGGTTTTTAAGAGCTCTGGAGTCATTTCGTTGCAAGCGGGTTTTTAAGTGCTCTGTAGTCATTTCGTTGCAAGCGGGTTTTTAAGTGCTCTGGAGTCATTTCGTTGCAAGCGGGTTTTTAAGTGCTCTGGAGTCATTTCGTTGCAGGCGGGTTTTTAAGTGCTCTGGAGTCTTTTCGTTGCAAGCGGGTTTTTAAGTGCTCTGGAGTCATTTCGTTGCAAGCGGGTTTTTAAGTGCTCTGGAGTCATTTCGTTGCAAGCGGGTTTTTAAGTGCTCTGGAGTCATTTCGTTGCAAGCGGGTTTTTAAGTGCTCTTGAGTCATTTCGTTGCAAGAGGGTTTTTAAGTGCTCTGGAGTCATTTCGTTGCAGGCGGGTTTTTACGTGCTCTGGATTCATTTCGTTGCAAGCGGGTTTTTAAGTGCTCTGGAGTCATTTCGTTGCAAGCGGGTTTTTACATACTTCTCAGACATTTCACTGGAAGCGGGTTTTTTAAGTGCTCTGCAGGCATTTCGTTGTAAGAGGGTTTTTAAGTACTCTGGAGTCATTTCGTTGCAAGCGGGTTTTTAAGTGCTCTGGAGTCATTTCGTTGCAAGAGGGTTTTTAAGTGCTCTGGAGTCATTTCGTTGCAGGCGGGTTTTTACCTGCTCTGGAGTCATTTCGTTGCAAGCGGGTTTTTACGGGTTCTGGAGTCATTTCGTTGCAAGCGGGTTTTTACATACTTCTCAGACATTTCACTGGAAGCGGGTTTTTTAAGTGCTCTGCAGGCATTTCGTTGTAAGCGGGTTTTTAAGTACTCTGGAGTCATTTCGTTGCAAGCGGGTTTTTAAGTGCTCTGGAGTCATTTCGTTGCAAGCGGGTTTTTAAGTGCTCTGGAGTCATTTCGTTGCAAGCGGGTTTTTAAGGGCTCTGGAGTCATTTCGTTGCAAGCGGGTTTTTAAGTGCTCTGGAGTCATTTCGTTGCAAGCGGGTTTTTAAGGGCTCTGGAGTCATTTCGTTGCAAGCGGGTTTTTAAGTGCTCTGGAGTCATTTCGTTGCAAGCGGGTTTTTAAGTGCTCTGGAGTCATTTCGTTGCAAGCGGGTTTTTAAGTGCTCTGAAGGCATTTCGTTGCAAGCAGGTTTTTAAGTGCTCTGGAGTCATTTCGTTGCAAGCGGGTTTTTAAGTGCTCTGGAGACATTTCATTGCAAGCGGGTTTTTAAGTGCTCTGGAGCCATTTCGTTGCAAGCCGGTTTTTAAGTGCTCTGGAGTCATTTCGTTGCAAGCGGGTTTTTAAGTGCTCTGGAGTCATTTCGTTGCAAGCGGGTTTTTAAGTGCTCTGGAGTCATTTCGTTGCAAGCGGGTTTTTAAGTGCTCTGGAGTCATTTCGTTGCAAGCGGGTTTTTAAGTGCTCTGGAGTCATTTCGTTGCAAGCGGGTTTTTAAGTGCTCTGGATTCATTTCGTTGCAAGCGGGTTTTTAAGTGCTCTGCAGTCATTTCGTTGCAAGCAGGTTTTTAAGTGCTCTGGAGTCATTTCGTTGCAAGCGGGTTTTTAAGTACTCTGGAGACATTTCGGTACAAGCGGGTTTTTAAGTGCTCTGGAGTCATTTCGTTGCAAGCGGGTTTTTACGTGTTCTGGAGTCATTTCGTTGCAAGCGGGTTTTTACATACTTCTCAGACATTTCACTGGAAGCGGGTTTTTTAAATGCTCTGTAGGCATTTCGTTGCAAGCGGGTTTTTAAGTGCTCTGGAGTCATTTCGTTGCAAGCGGGTTTTTAAGTGCTCTGGATTCATTTCATTGCAAGCGGGTTTTTAAGTGCTCTGCAGTCATTTCGTTGCAAGCAGGTTTTTAAGTGCTCTGGAGTCATTTCGTTGCAAGCGGGTTTTTAAGTACTCTGGAGACATTTCGGTACAAGCGGGTTTTTAAGTGCTCTGGAGTCATTTCGTTGCAAGCGGGTTTTTAAGTGCTCTGGAGTCATTTCGTTGCAAGCGGGTTTTTAAGTGCTCTGGATTCATTTCGTTGCAAGCGGGTTTTTAAGTGCTCTGCAGTCATTTCGTTGCAAGCGGGTTTTTAAGTGCTCTGGAGTCATTTCGTTGCAAGCGGGTTTTTAAGTACTCTGGAGACATTTCGGTATAAGCGGGTTTTTACGTGTTCTGGAGTCATTTCGTTGCAAGCGGGTTTTTACATACTTCTCAGACATTTCACTGGAAGCGGGTTTTTTAAGTGCTCTGCAGGCATTTCGTTGTAAGCGGGTTTTTAAGTACTCTGGAGTCATTTCGTTGCAAGCGGGTTTTTAAGTGCTCTGGACTCATTTCATTGCAAGCGGGTTTTTAAGTGCTCTGGAGTCATTTCGTTGCAAGCGGGTTTTTAAGTGCTCTGGAGTCATTTCGTTGCAAGCGGGTTTTTAAGTGCTCTGGAGTCATTTCGTTGCAAGCGGGTTTTTAAGTGCTCTGTATTCATTTCGTTGCAAGCGGGTTTTTAAGTGCTCTGCAGTCATTTCGTTGCAAGCAGGTTTTTAAGTGCTCTGGAGTCCTTTCGTTGCAAGCGGGTTTTTAAGTACTCTGGGGACATTTCGGTACAAGCGGGTTTTTAAGTGCTCTGGAGTCATTTCGTTGCAAGCGGGTTTTTACGTGTTCTGGAGTCATTTCGTTGCAAGCGGGTTTTTACATACTTCTCAGACATTTCACTGGAAGCGGGTTTTTTAAATGCTCTGTAGGCATTTCGTTGCAAGCGGGGTTTTAAGTGCTCTGGAGTCATTTCGTTGCAAGCGGGTTTTTACGTGTTCTGGAGTCATTTCGTTGCAAGCGGGTTTTTACATACTTCTCAGACATTTCACTGGAAGCGGGTTTTTTAAATGCTCTGTAGGCATTTCGTTGCAAGCGGGTTTTTAAGTACTCTGGAGTCATTTCGTTGCAAGCGGGTTTTTACGTGTTCTGGAGTCATTTCGTTGCAAGCGGGTTTTTAAGTGCTCTGGAGTCATTTCGTTGCAAGCGGGTTTTTAAGTGCTCTGGAGTCATTTCGTTGCAAGCGGGTTTTTAAGTGCTCTGGAGTCATTTCGTTGCAAGCGGGTTTTTAAGTGCTCTGGAGTCATTTCGTTGCAAGCGGGTTTTTAAGTGCTCTGGATTCATTTCGTTGCAAGCGGGTTTTTACTGGTTCTGGAGTCATTTCGTTGCAAGCGGGTTTTTACATACTTCTCAGACATTTCACTGGAAGCGGGTTTTTTAAATGCTCTGTAGGCATTTCGTTGCAAGCGGGTTTTTAAGTGCTCTAGAGTCATTTCGTTGCAAGCGGGTTTTTACGTGTTCTGGAGTCATTTCGTTGCAAGCGGGTTTTTACATACTTCTCAGACATTTCACTGGAAGCGGGTTTTTTAAATGCTCTGTAGGCATTTCGTTGCAAGCGGGTTTTTAAGTACTCTGGAGTCATTTCGTTGCAAGCGGGTTTTTATGTGTTCTGGAGTCATTTCGTTGCAAGCGGGTTTTTAAGTGCTCTGGAGTCATTTCGTTGCAAGCGGGTTTTTAAGTGCTCTGGAGTCATTTCGTTGCAAGCGGGTTTTTAAGTGCTCTGGAGTCATTTCGTTGCAAGCGGGTTTTTAAGTGCTCTGGAGTCATTTCGTTGCAAGCGGGTTTTTAAGTGCTCTGGATTCATTTCGTTGCAAGCGGGTTTTTACTGGTTCTGGAGTCATTTCGTTGCAAGCGGGTTTTTACATACTTCTCAGACATCAGTGGAAGCGGGTTTTTTAAATGCTCTGTAGGCATTTCGTTGCAAGCGGGTTTTTAAGTGCTCTGGAGTCATTTCTTTGCAAGCGGGTTTTTAAGTGCTCTGGAGTCATTTCGTTGCAAGAGGGTTTTTACGTGTTCTGGAGTCATTTCGTTGCAAGCGGGTTTTTACATACTTCTCAGACATCAGTGGAAGCGGGTTTTTTAAATGCTCTGTAGGCATTTCGTTGCAAGCGGGTTTTTAAGTGCTCTGGAGTCATTTCGTTGCAAGCGGGTTTTTAAGTGCTCTGGAGTCATTTCGTTGCAAGCGGGTTTTTAAGTGCTCTGGAGTCATTTCGTTGCAAGCGGGTTTTTAAGTGCTCTGGAGTCATTTCGTTGCAAGCGGGTTTTTAAGTGCTCTGGATTCATTTCGTTGCAAGCGGGTTTTTAAGTGCTCTGCAGTCATTTCGTTGCAAGCGGGTTTTTAAGTGCTCTGGAGTCATTTCGTTGCAAGCGGGTTTTTAAGTACTCTGGAGACATTTCGGTACAAGCGGGTTTTTAAGTGCTCTGGAGTCATTTCGTTGCAAGCGGGTTTTTAAGTGCTCTGGAGTCATTTCGTTGCAAGCGGGTTTTTATGTGCTCTGAAGGCATTTCGTTGCAAGCGGGTTTTTAAGTGCTCTGGAGTCATTTCGTTGCAAGCGGGTTTTTACGTGTTCTGGAGTCATTTCGTTGCAAGCGGGTTTTTACATACTTCTCAGACATTTCACTGGAAGCGGGTTTTTTAAGTGCTCTGCAGGCATTTCGTTGTAAGCGGGTTTTTAAGTACTCTGGAGTCATTTCATTGCAAGCGGGTTTTTAAGTGCTCTGGAGTCATTTCGTTGCAAGCGGGTTTTTAAGGGCTCTGGAGTCATTTCGTTGCAAACGGGTTTTTAAGTGCTCTGGAGTCATTTCGTTGCAAGCGGGTTTTTAAGTGCTCTGGAGTCATTTCGTTGCAAGCGGGTTTTTAAGTGCTCTGAAGGCATTTCGTTGCAAGCAGGTTTTTAAGTGCTCTGGAGTCATTTCGTTGCAAGCGGGTTTTTAAGTGCTCTGGAGACATTTCGTTGCAAGCGGGTTTTTAAGTGCTCTGGAGCCATTTCGTTGCAAGCCGGTTTTTAAGTGCTCTGGAGTCATTTAGTTGCAAGCGGGTTTTTAAGTGCTCTGGAGTCATTTCGTTGCAAGCGGGTTTTTAAGTGCTCTGGAGTCATTTTGTTGCAAGCGGGTTTTTAAGTGCTCTGGAGTCATTTCGTTGCAAGCGGGTTTTTAAGTGCTCTGGAGTCATTTCGTTGCAAGCGGGTTTTTAAGTGCTCTGGATTCATTTCGTTGCAAGCGGGTTTTTAAGTGCTCTGCAGTCATTTCGTTGCAAGCGGGTTTTTAAGTGCTCTGGAGTCATTTCGTTGCAAGCGGGTTTTTAAGTACTCTGGAAACATTTCGGTACAAGCGGGTTTTTAAGTGCTCTGGAGTCATTTCGTTGCAAGCGGGTTTTTACGTGTTCTGGAGTCATTTCGTTGCAAGCGGGTTTTTACATACTTCTCAGACATTTCACTGGAAGCGGGTTTTTTAAATGCTCTGTAGGCATTTCGTTGCATGCGGGTTTTTAAGTGCTCTGGAGTCATTTCGTTGCAAGCGGGTTTTTAAGTGCTCTGGATTCATTTCGTTGCAAGCGGGTTTTTAAGTGCTCTGCAGTCATTTCGTTGCAAGCAGGTTTTTAAGTGCTCTGGAGTCATTTCGTTGCAAGCGGGTTTTTAAGTGCTCTGAAGGCATTTCGTTGCAAGCGGGTTTTTAAGTGCTCTGGAGTCATTTCGTTGCAAGCAGGTTTTTACGTGTTCTGGAGTCATTTCGTTGCAAGCGGGTTTTTACATACTTCTCAGACATGAGTGGAAGCGGGTTTTTTAAATTCTCTGTAGGCATTTCGTTGCAAGCGGGTTTTTAAGTGCTCTGGAGTCATTTCTTTGCAAGCAGGTTTTTAAGTGCTCTGCAGTCATTTCGTTGCAAGAGGGTTTTTACGTGTTCTGGAGTCATTTCGTTGCAAGCGGGTTTTTACATACTTCTCAGACATCAGTGGAAGCGGGTTTTTTAAATGCTCTGTAGGCATTTCGTTGCAAGCGGGTTTTTAAGTGCTCTGGAGTCATTTCGTTGCAAGCGGGTTTTTAAGTGCTCTGGAGTCATTTCGTTGCAAGCGGGTTTTTAAGTGCTCTGGATTCATTTCGTTGCAAGCGGGTTTTTAAGTGCTCTGCAGTCATTTCGTTGCAAGCAGGTTTTTAAGTGCTCTGGAGTCATTTCGTTGCAAGCGGGTTTTTAAGTACTCTGGAGACATTTCGGTACAAGCGGGTTTTTAAGTGCTCTGGAGTCATTTCGTTGCAAGCGGGTTTTTACGTGTTCTGGAGTCATTTCGTTGCAAGCGGGTTTTTACATACTTCTCAGACATTTCACTGGAAGCGGGTTTTTTAAATGCTCTGTAGGCATTTCGTTGCAAGCGGGTTTTTAAGTGCTCTGGAGTCATTTCGTTGCAAGCGGGTTTTTAAGTGCTCTGGATTCATTTCGTTGCAAGCGGGTTTTTAAGTGCTCTGCAGTCATTTCGTTGCAAGCAGGTTTTTAAGTGCTCTGGAGTCATTTCGTTGCAAGCGGGTTTTTAAGTACTCTGGAGACATTTCGGTACAATTGGGTTTTTAAGTGCTCTGGAGTCATTTCGTTGCAAGCGGGTTTTTAAGTGCTCTGGAGTCATTTCGTTGCAAGCGGGTTTTTAAGTGCTCTGGATTCATTTCGTTGCAAGCGGGTTTTTAAGTGCTCTGCAGTCATTTCGTTGCAAGCGGGTTTTTAAGTGCTCTGGAGTCATTTCGTTGCAAGCGGGTTTTTAAGTACTCTGGAGACATTTCGGTACAAGCGGGTTTTTACGTGTTCTGGAGTCATTTCGTTGCAAGCGGGTTTTTACATACTTCTCAGACATTTCACTGGAAGCGGGTTTTTTAAGTACTCTGCAGGCATTTCGTTGTAAGCGGGTTTTTAAGTACTCTGGAGTCATTTCGTTGCAAGCGGATTTTTAAGTGCTCTGAGGTCATTTCGTTGCAAGCGGGTTTTTAAGTGCTCTGGAGTCATTTCGTTGCAAGCGGGTTTTTAAGTGCTCTGGAGTCATTTCATTGCAAGCGGGTTTTTAAGTGCTCTGAAGGCATTTCGTTGCAAGCGGGTTTTTAAGTGCTCTGGAGTCATTTCGTTGCAAGCAGGTTTTTACGTGTTCTGGAGTCATTTCGTTGCAAGCGGGTTTTTACATACTTCTCAGACATGAGTGGAAGCGGGTTTTTTAAATGCTCTGTAGGCATTTCGTTGCAAGCGGGTTTTTAAGTGCTCTGGAGTCATTTCTTTGCAAGCATGTTTTTAAGTGCTCTGCAGTCATTTCGTTGCAAGAGGGTTTTTACGTGTTCTGGAGTCATTTCGTTGCAAGCGGGTTTTTACATACTTCTCAGACATCAGTGGAAGCGGGTTTTTTAAATGCTCTGTAGGCATTTCGTTGCAAGCGGGTTTTTAAGTGCTCTGGAGTCATTTCGTTGCAAGCGGGTTTTTAAGTGCTCTGGAGTCATTTCGTTGCAAGCGGGTTTTTAAGTGCTCTGGAGTCATTTCGTTGCAAGCGGGTTTTTAAGTGCTCTGGAGTCATTTCGTTGCAAGCGGGTTTTTAAGTGCTCTGGAGTCATTTCGTTGCAAGCGGGTTTTTAAGTGCTCTGGAGTCATTTCGTTGCAAGCGGGTTTTTAAGTGCTCTGGAGTCATTTCGTTGCAAGCGGGTTTTTAAGTGTTCTGGAGTCATTTCGTTGCAAGCGGGTTTTTAAGTGCTCTGGAGTCATTTCGTTGCAAGCGGGTTTTTAAGTGCTCTGGAGTCATTTCGTTGCAAGCGGGTTTTTAAGTGCTCTGGAGTCATTTCGTTGCAAGCGGGTTTTTAAGTGTTCTGGAGTCATTTCGTTGCAAGCGGGTTTTTACATACTTCTCAGACATTTCACTGGAAGCGGGTTTTTTAAATGCTCTGTAGGCATTTCGTTGCAAGCGGGTTTTTAAGTGCTCTGGAGTCATTTCGTTGCAAGCGGGTTTTTACGTGTTCTGGAGTCATTTCGTTGCAAGCGGGTTTTTACATACTTCTCAGACATTTCACTGGAAGCGGGTTTTTTAAATGCTCTGTAGGCATTTCGTTGCAAGCGGGTTTTTAAGTACTCTGGAGTCATTTCGTTGCAAGCGGGTTTTTACGTGTTCTGGAGTCATTTCGTTGCAAGCGGGTTTTTAAGTGCTCTGGAGTCATTTCGTTCCAAGCGGGTTTTTAAGTGCTCTGAAGGCAATTCGTTGCAAGCGGGTTTTTAAGTGCTCTGGAGTCATTTCGTTGCAAGCGGGTTTTTAAGTGCTCTGGAGTCATTTCGTTGCAAGCGGGTTTTTAAGTGCTCTGGAGTCATTTCGTTGCAAGCGGGTTTTTACGTGTTCTGGAGTCATTTCGTTGCAAGCGGGTTTTTACATACTTCTCAGACATTTCACTGGAAGCGGGTTTTTTAAATGCTCTGTAGGCATTTCGTTGCAAGCGGGTTTTTAAGTACTCTGGAGTCATTTCGTTGCAAGCGGGTTTTTAAGTGCTCTGGAGTCATTTCGTTGCAAGCGGGTTTTTAAGTGCTCTGGAGTCATTTCGTTGCAAGCGGGTTTTTACGTGTTCTGGAGTCATTTCGTTGCAAGCGGGTTTTTACATACTTCTCAGACATTTCACTGGAAGCGGGTTTTTTAAATGCTCTGTAGGCATTTCGTTGCAAGCGGGTTTTTAAGTGCTCTGGAGTCATTTCGTTGCAAGCGGGTTTTTAAGTGCTCTGGATTCATTTCGTTGCAAGCGGGTTTTTACTGGTTCTGGAGTCATTTCGTTGCAAGCGGGTTTTTACATACTTCTCAGACATTTCACTGGAAGCGGGTTTTTTAAATGCTCTGTAGGCATTTCGTTGCAAGCGGGTTTTTAAGTGCTCTAGAGTCATTTCGTTGCAAGCGGTTTTTTACGTGTTCTGGAGTCATTTCGTTGCAAGCGGGTTTTTACATACTTCTCAGACATTTCACTAGAAGCGGGTTTTTTAAATGCTCTGTAGGCATTTCGTTGCAAGCGGGTTTTTAAGTACTCTGGAGTCATTTCGTTGCAAGCGGGTTTTTATGTGTTCTGGAGTCATTTCGTTGCAAGCGGGTTTTTAAGTGCTCTGGAGTCATTTCGTTGCAAGCGGGTTTTTAAGTGCTCTGGAGTCATTTCGTTGCAAGCGGGTTTTTAAGTGCTCTGAAGGCATTTCGTTGCAAGCGGGTTTTTAAGTGCTCTGGAGTCATTTCGTTGCAAGCGGGTTTTTAAGTGCTCTGGAGTCATTTCGTTGCAAGCGGGTTTTTAAGTGCTCTGGAGTCATTTCTTTGCAAGCGGGTTTTTAAGTGCTCTGGAGTCATTTCGTTGCAAGAGGGTTTTTACGTGTTCTGGAGTCATTTCGTTGCAAGCGGGTTTTTACATACTTCTCAGACATCAGTGGAAGCGGGTTTTTTAAATGCTCTGTAGGCATTTCGTTGCAAGCGGGTTTTTAAGTGCTCTGGAGTCATTTCGTTGCAAGCGGGTTTTTAAGTGCTCTGGAGTCATTTCGTTGCAAGCGGGTTTTTAAGTGCTCTGGAGTCATTTCGTTGCAAGCGGGTTTTTAAGTGCTCTGGAGTCATTTCGTTGCAAGCGGGTTTTTAAGTGCTCTGGATTCATTTCGTTGCAAGCGGGTTTTTAAGTGCTCTGCAGTCATTTCGTTGCAAGCGGGTTTTTAAGTGCTCTGGAGTCATTTCGTTGCAAGCGGGTTTTTAAGTACTCTGGAGACATTTCGGTACAAGCGGGTTTTTAAGTGCTCTGGAGTCATTTCGTTGCAAGCGGGTTTTTAAGTGCTCTGGAGTCATTTCGTTGCAAGCGGGTTTTTAAGTGCTCTGAAGGCATTTCGTTGCAAGCGGGTTTTTAAGTGCTCTGGAGTCATTTCGTTGCAAGCGGGTTTTTACGTGTTCTGGAGTCATTTCGTTGCAAGCGGGTTTTTACATACTTCTCAGACATTTCACTGGAAGCGGGTTTTTTAAATGCTCTGTAGTCATTTCGTTGCAAGCGCGTTTTTAAGTGCTCTGGAGTTATTTCGTTGCAAGCGGGTTTTTACTGGTTCTGGAGTCATTTCGTTGCAAGCGGGTTTTTACATACTTCTCAGACATTTCACTGGAAGCGGGTTTTTTAAGTGCTCTGCAGGCATTTCGTTGTAAGCGGGTTTTTAAGTACTCTGGAGTCATTTCGTTGCAAGCGGGTTTTTAAGTGCTCTGCAGGCATTTCGTTGCAAGCGGGTTTTTAAGTGCTCTGGAGTCATTTCGTTGCAAGCGGGTTTTTAAGTGCTCTGGAGTCATTTCGTTGCAAGCGGGTTTTTAAGTGCTCTGAAGGCATTTCGTTGCAAGCGGGTTTTTAAGTGCTCTGGAGTCATTTCGTTGCAAGCAGGTTTTTACGTGTTCTGGAGTCATTTCGTTGCAAGCGGGTTTTTACATACTTCTCAGACATCAGTGGAAGCGGGTTTTTTAAATGCTCTGTAGGCATTTCGTTGCAAGCGGGTTTTTAAGTGCTCTGGAGTCATTTCTTTGCAAGCGGGTTTTTAAGTGCTCTGGAGTCATTTCGTTGCAAGAGGGTTTTTACGTGTTCTGGAGTCATTTTTTTGCAAGCGGGTTTTTACATACTTCTCAGACATCAGTGGAAGCGGGTTTTTTAAATGCTCTGTAGGCATTTCGTTGCAAGCGGGTTTTTAAGTGCTCTGGAGTCATTTCGTTGCAAGCGGGTTTTTAAGTGCTCTGGAGTCATTTCGTTGCAAGCGGGTTTTTAAGTGCTCTGGATTCATTTCGTTGCAAGCGGGTTTTTAAGTGCTCTGCAGTCATTTCGTTGCAAGCGGGTTTTTAAGTGCTCTGGAGTCATTTCGTTGCAAGCGGGTTTTTAAGTACTCTGGAGACATTTCGGTACAAGCGGGTTTTTAAGTGCTCTGGAGTCATTTCGTTGCAAGCGGGTTTTTAAGTGCTCTGGAGTCATTTCGTTGCAAGCGGGTTTTTAAGTGCTCTGAAGGCATTTCGTTGCAAGCGGGTTTTTAAGTGCTCTGGAGTCATTTCGTTGCAAGCGGGTTTTTACGTGTTCTGGAGTCATTTCGTTGCAAGCGGGTTTTTACATACTTCTCAGACATTTCACTGGAAGCGGGTTTTTTAAATGCTCTGTAGGCATTTCGTTGCAAGCGGGTTTTTAAGTTCTCTGGAGTCATTTCGTTGCAAGCGGGTTTTTACGTGTTCTGGAGTCATTTCGTTGCAAGCGGGTTTTTACATACTTCTCAGACATTTCACTGGAAGCGGGTTTTTTAAGTGCTCTGCAGGCATTTCGTTGTAAGCGGGTTTTTAAGTACTCTGGAGTCATTTCGTTGCAAGCGGGTTTTTAAGTGCTCTGGAGTCATTTCGTTGCAAGCGGGTTTTTAAGTGCTCTGGAGTCATTTCGTTGCAAGCGGGTTTTTAAGTGCTCTGGAGTCATTTCGTTGCAAGCGGGTTTTTAAGTGCTCTGAAGGCATTTCGTTGCAAGCGGGTTTTTAAGTGCTCTGGAGTCATTTCGTTGCAAGCAGCTTTTTACGTGTTCTGGAGTCATTTCGTTGCAAGCGGGTTTTTACATACTTCTCAGACATCAGTGGAAGCGGGTTTTTTAAATGCTCTGTAGGCATTTCGTTGCAAGCGGGTTTTTAAGTGCTCTGGAGTCATTTCTTTGCAAGCGGGTTTTTAAGTGTTCTGGAGTCATTTCGTTGCAAGAGGGTTTTTACGTGTTCTGGAGTCATTTCGTTGCAAGCGGGTTTTTACATACTTCTCAGACATCAGTGGAAGCGGGTTTTTTAAATGCTCTGTAGGCATTTCGTTGCAAGCGGGTTTTTAAGTGCTCTGGAGTCATTTCGTTGCAAGCGGGTTTTTAAGTGCTCTGGAGTCATTTCGTTGCAAGCGGGTTTTTAAGTGCTCTGGAGTCATTTCGTTGCAAGCGGGTTTTTAAGTGCTCTGGAGTCATTTCGTTGCAAGCGGGTTTTTAAGTGCTCTGGATTCATTTCGTTGCAAGCGGGTTTTTAAGTGCTCTGCAGTCATTTCGTTGCAAGCGGGTTTTTAAGTGCTCTGGAGTCATTTCGTTGCAAGCGGGTTTTTAAGTACTCTGGAGACATTTCGGTACAAGCGGGTTTTTAAGTGCTCTGGAGTCATTTCGTTGCAAGCGGGTTTTTAAGTGCTCTGGAGTCATTTCGTTGCAAGCGGGTTTTTAAGTGCTCTGAAGGCATTTCGTTGCAAGCGGGTTTTTAAGTGCTCTGGAGTCATTTCGTTGCAAGCGGGTTTTTACGTGTTCTGGAGTCATTTCGTTGCAAGCGGGTTTTTACATACTTCTCAGACATTTCACTGGAAGCGGGTTTTTTAAATGCTCTGTAGGCATTTCGTTGCAAGCGCGTTTTTAAGTGCTCTGGAGTTATTTCGTTGCAAGCGGGTTTTTACTGGTTCTGGAGTCATTTCGTTGCAAGCGGGTTTTTACATACTTCTCAGACATTTCACTGGAAGCGGGTTTTTTAAGTGCTCTGCAGGCATTTCGTTGTAAGCGGGTTTTTAAGTACTCTGGAGTCATTTCGTTGCAAGCGGGTTTTTAAGTGCTCTGCAGGCATTTCGTTGCAAGCGGGTTTTTAAGTGCTCTGGAGTCATTTCGTTGCAAGCGGGTTTTTAAGTGCTCTGGAGTCATTTCGTTGCAAGCGGGTTTTTAAGTGCTCTGAAGGCATTTCGTTGCAAGCGGGTTTTTAAGTGCTCTGGAGTCATTTCGTTGCAAGCAGGTTTTTACGTGTTCTGGAGTCATTTCGTTGCAAGCGGGTTTTTACATACTTCTCAGACATCAGTGGAAGCGGGTTTTTTAAATGCTCTGTAGGCATTTCGTTGCAAGCGGGTTTTTAAGTGCTCTGGAGTCATTTCTTTTTCAAGCGGGTTTTTAAGTGCTCTGGAGTCATTTCGTTGCAAGAGGGTTTTTACGTGTTCTGGAGTCATTTCGTTGCAAGCGGGTTTTTACATACTTCTCAGACATCAGTGGAAGCGGGTTTTTTAAATGCTCTGTAGGCATTTCGTTGCAAGCGGGTTTTTAAGTGCTCTGGAGTCATTTCGTTGCAAGCGGGTTTTTAAGTGCTCTGGAGTCATTTCGTTGCAAGCGGGTTTTTAAGTGCTCTGGAGTCATTTCGTTGCAAGCGGGTTTTTAAGTGCTCTGGATTCATTTCGTTGCAAGCGGGTTTTTAAGTGCTCTGCAGTCATTTCGTTGCAAGCGGGTTTTTAAGTGCTCTGGAGTCATTTCGTTGCAAGCGGGTTTTTAAGTACTCTGGAGACATTTCGGTACAAGCGGGTTTTTAAGTGCTCTGGAGTCATTTCGTTGCAAGCGGGTTTTTAAGTGCTCTGGAGTCATTTCGTTGCAAGCGGGTTTTTAAGTGCTCTGAAGGCATTTCGTTGCAAGCGGGTTTTTAAGTGCTCTGGAGTCATTTCGTTGCAAGCGGGTTTTTACGTGTTCTGGAGTCATTTCGTTGCAAGCGGGTTTTTACATACTTCTCAGACATTTCACTGGAAGCGGGTTTTTTAAGTGCTCTGCAGGCATTTCGTTGTAAGCGGGTTTTTAAGTACTCTGGAGTCATTTCGTTGCAAGCGGGTTTTTAAGTGCTCTGGAGTCATTTCGTTGCAAGCGAGTTTTTAAGTGCTCTGGAGTCATTTCGTTGCAAGCGGGTTTTTAAGTGCTCTGGAGTCATTTCGTTGCAAGCGGGTTTTTAAGTGCTCTGAAGGCATTTCGTTGCAAGCGGGTTTTTAAGTGCTCTGGAGTCATTTCGTTGCAAGCAGGTTTTTACGTGTTCTGGAGTCATTTCGTTGCAAGCGGGTTTTTACATACTTCTCAGACATCAGTGGAAGCGGGTTTTTTAAATGCTCTGTAGGCATTTCGTTGCAAGCGGGTTTTTAAGTGCTCTGGAGTCATTTCTTTGCAAGCGGGTTTTTAAGTGCTCTGGAGTCATTTCGTTGCAAGAGGGTTTTTACGTGTTCTGGAGTCATTTCGTTGCAAGCGGGTTTTTACATACTTCTCAGACATCAGTGGAAGCGGGTTTTTTAAATGCTCTGTAGGCATTTCGTTGCAAGCGGGTTTTTAAGTGCTCTGGAGTCATTTCGTTGCAAGCGGGTTTTTAAGTGCTCTGGAGTCATTTCGTTGCAAGCGGGTTTTTAAGTGCTCTGGAGTCATTTCGTTGCAAGCGGGTTTTTAAGTGCTCTGGAGTCATTTCGTTGCAAGCGGGTTTTTAAGTGCTCTGGATTCATTTCGTTGCAAGCGGGTTTTTAAGTGCTCTGCAGTCATTTCGTTGCAAGCGGGTTTTTAAGTGCTCTGGAGTCATTTCGTTGCAAGCGGGTTTTTAAGTACTCTGGAGACATTTCGGTACAAGCGGGTTTTTAAGTGCTCTGGAGTCATTTCGTTGCAAGCGGGTTTTTAAGTGCTCTGGAGTCATTTCGTTGCAAGCGGGTTTTTAAGTGCTCTGAAGGCATTTCGTTGCAAGCGGGTTTTTAAGTGCTCTGGAGTCATTTCGTTGCAAGCGGGTTTTTACGTGTTCTGGAGTCATTTCGTTGCAAGCGGGTTTTTACATACTTCTCAGACATTTCACTGGAAGCGGGTTTTTTAAATGCTCTGTAGGCATTTCGTTGCAAGCGCGTTTTTAAGTGCTCTGGAGTTATTTCGTTGCAAGCGGGTTTTTACTGGTTCTGGAGTCATTTCGTTGCAAGCGGGTTTTTACATACTTCTCAGACATTTCACTGGAAGCGGGTTTTTTAAGTGCTCTGTAGGCATTTCGTTGTAAGCGGGTTTTTAAGTACTCTGGAGTCATTTCGTTGCAAGCGGGTTTTTAAGTGCTCTGCAGGCATTTCGTTGCAAGCGGGTTTTTAAGTGCTCTGGAGTCATTTCGTTGCAAGCGGGTTTTTAAGTGCTCTGGAGTCATTTCGTTGCAAGCGGGTTTTTAAGTGCTCTGAAGGCATTTCGTTGCAAGCGGGTTTTTAAGTGCTCTGGAGTCATTTCGTTGCAAGCAGGTTTTTACGTGTTCTGGAGTCATTTCGTTGCAAGCGGGTTTTTACATACTTCTCAGACATCAGTGGAAGCGGGTTTTTTAAATGCTCTGTAGGCATTTCGTTGCAAGCGGGTTTTTAAGTGCTCTGGAGTCATTTCTTTGCAAGCGGGTTTTTAAGTGCTCTGGAGTCATTTCGTTGCAAGAGGGTTTTTACGTGTTCTGGAGTCATTTCGTTGCAAGCGGGTTTTTACATACTTCTCAGACATCAGTGGAAGCGGGTTTTTTAAATGCTCTGTAGGCATTTCGTTGCAAGCGGGTTTTTAAGTGCTCTGGAGTCATTTCGTTGCAAGCGGGTTTTTAAGTGCTCTGGAGTCATTTCGTTGCAAGCGGGTTTTTAAGTGCTCTGGAGTCATTTCGTTGCAAGCGGGTTTTTAAGTGCTCTGGAGTCATTTCGTTGCAAGCGGGTTTTTAAGTGCTCTGGATTCATTTCGTTGCAAGCGGGTTTTTAAGTGCTCTGCAGTCATTTCGTTGCAAGCGGGTTTTTAAGTGCTCTGGAGTCATTTCGTTGCAAGCGGGTTTTTAAGTACTCTGGAGACATTTCGGTACAAGCGGGTTTTTAAGTGCTCTGGAGTCATTTCGTTGCAAGCGGGTTTTTAAGTGCTCTGGAGTCATTTCATTGCAAGCGGGATTTTAAGTGCTCTGAAGGCATTTCGTTGCAAGCGGGTTTTTAAGTGCTCTGGAGTCATTTCGTTGCATGCGGGTTTTTAAGTGCTCTGAAGGCATTTCGTTGTAAGCGGGTTTTTAAGTGCTCTGGAGTCATTTCGTTGCAAGCGGGTTTTTACGTGTTCTGGAGTCATTTCGTTGCAAGCGGGTTTTTACATACTTCTCAGACATTTCACTGGAAGCGGGTTTTTTAAATGCTCTGTAGGCATTTCGTTGCAAGCGCGTTTTTAAGTGCTCTGGAGTTATTTCGTTGCAAGCGGGTTTTTACGTTTTCTGGAGTCATTTCGTTGCAAGTGGGTTTTTACATACTTCTCAGACATTTCACTGGAAGCGGGTTTTTTAAATGCTCTGTAGGCATTTCGTTGCAAGCGCGTTTTTAAGTGCTCTGGAGTTATTTCGTTGCAAGCGCGTTTTTAAGTGCTCTGGAGTTATTTCGTTGCAAGCGGGTTTTTAAGTACTCTGGAGTCATTTCGTTGCAAGCGGGTTTTTAAGTGCTCTGGAGTCATTTCGTTGCAAGCGGGTTTTTAAGTGCTCTGGAGTCATTTCGTTGCAAGCGGGTTTTTAAGTGTTCTGGAGTCATTTCGTTGCAAGCGGGTTTTTAAGTGCTCTGGAGTCATTTCATTGCAATCGGGTTTTTTAGTGCTCTGGAGTCATTTCGCTGCAAGTGGGTTTTTAAGTGCTCTGGAGTCATTTCGTTGCATGCGGGTTTTTAAGTGCTCTGAAGGCATTTCGTTGTAAGCGGGTTTTTAAGTGCTCTGGAGTCATTTCGTTGCAAGCGGGTTTTTACGTGTTCTGGAGTCATTTCGTTGCAAGCGGGTTTTTACATACTTCTCAGACATTTCACTGGAAGTGGGTTTTTTAAATGCTCTGTAGGCATTTCGTTGCAAGCGGGTTTTTAAGTACTCTGGAGTCATTTCGTTGCAAACGGGTTTTTACGTGCTCTGGAGTCATTTCGTTTCAAGCGGGTTTTTAAGTGCTCTGGAGTCATTTCGTTGCAAGCGGGTTTTTAAGTGCTCTGGAGTCAATTCGTTGCAAGCGAGTTTTTAAGTGCTCTGGAGTCATTTCGTTGCAAGCGGGTTTTTAAGTGTTCTGGAGTCATTTCGTTGCAAGCGGGTTTTTAAGTGCTCTGGAATCATTTCATTGCAATCGTTTTTTTTAGTGCTCTGGAGTCATTTCGTTGCAAGCGGGTTTTTAAGTGCTCTGGAGTCATTTCGTTGCAAGCGGGTTTTTAAGTGCTCTGGAGTCATTTCGTTGCAAGCGGGTTTTTAAGTACTCTGGAGACATTTCGGTACAAGCGGGTTTTTAAGTGCTCTGGAGTCATTTCGTTGCAAGCGGGTTTTTAAGTGCTCTGGAGTCATTTCGTTGCAAGCGGGTTTTTAAGTGCTCTGAAGGCATTTCGTTGCAAGCGGGTTTTTAAGTGCTCTGGAGTCATTTCGTTGCAAGCGGGTTTTTACGTGTTCTGGAGTCATTTCGTTGCAAGCGGGTTTTTACATACTTCTCAGACATCAGTGGAAGCGGGTTTTTTAAATGCTCTGTAGGCATTTCGTTGCAAGCGGGTTTTTAAGTGCTCTGGAGTCATTTCGTTGCAAGCGGGTTTTTAAGTGCTTTGGAGTCATTTCGTTGCAAGCGGGTTTTTAAGTGCTCTGGAGTCATTTCGTTGCAAGCGGGTTTTTAAGTGCTCTGGAGTCATTTCGTTGCAAGCGGGTTTTTAAGTGCTCTGGATTCATTTCGTTGCAAGCGGGTTTTTAAGTGCTCTGCAGTCATTTCGTTGCAAGCGGGTTTTTAAGTGCTCTGGAGTCATTTCGTTGCAAGCGGGTTTTTAAGTACTCTGGAGACATTTCGGTACAAGCGGGTTTTTAAGTGCTCTGGAGTCATTTCGTTGCAAGCGGGTTTTTAAGTGCTCTGGAGTCATTTCGTTGCAAGCGGGTTTTTAAGTGCTCTGAAGGCATTTCGTTGCAAGCGGGTTTTTAAGTGCTCTGGAGTCATTTCGTTGCAAGCGGGTTTTTACGTGTTCTGGAGTCATTTCGTTGCAAGCGGGTTTTTACATACTTCTCAGACATTTCACTGGAAGCGGGTTTTTTAAATGCTCTGTAGGCATTTCGTTGCAAGCGCGTTTTTAAGTGCTCTGGAGTTATTTCGTTGCAAGCGGGTTTTTACTGGTTCTGGAGTCATTTCGTTGCAAGCGGGTTTTTACATACTTCTCAGACATTTCACTGGAAGCGGGTTTTTTAAGTGCTCTGTAGGCATTTCGTTGTAAGCGGGTTTTTAAGTACTCTGGAGTCATTTCGTTGCAAGCGGGTTTTTAAGTGCTCTGCAGGCATTTCGTTGCAAGCGGGTTTTTAAGTGCTCTGGAGTCATTTCGTTGCAAGCGGGTTTTTAAGTGCTCTGGAGTCATTTCGTTGCAAGCGGGTTTTTAAGTGCTCTGAAGGCATTTCGTTGCAAGCGGGTTTTTAAGTGCTCTGGAGTCATTTCGTTGCAAGCAGGTTTTTACGTGTTCTGGAGTCATTTCGTTGCAAGCGGGTTTTTACATACTTCTCAGACATCAGTGGAAGCGGGTTTTTTAAATGCTCTGTAGGCATTTCGTTGCAAGCGGGTTTTTAAGTGCTCTGGAGTCATTTCTTTGCAAGCGGGTTTTTAAGTGCTCTGGAGTCATTTCGTTGCAAGAGGGTTTTTACGTGTTCTGGAGTCATTTCGTTGCAAGCGGGTTTTTACATACTTCTCAGACATCAGTGGAAGCGGGTTTTTTAAATGCTCTGTAGGCATTTCGTTGCAAGCGGGTTTTTAAGTGCTCTGGAGTCATTTCGTTGCAAGCGGGTTTTTAAGTGCTCTGGAGTCATTTCGTTGCAAGCGGGTTTTTAAGTGCTCTGGAGTCATTTCGTTGCAAGCGGGTTTTTAAGTGCTCTGGAGTCATTTCGTTGCAAGCGGGTTTTTAAGTGCTCTGGATTCATTTCGTTGCAAGCGGGTTTTTAAGTGCTCTGCAGTCATTTCGTTGCAAGCGGGTTTTTAAGTGCTCTGGAGTCATTTCGTTGCAAGCGGGTTTTTAAGTACTCTGGAGACATTTCGGTACAAGCGGGTTTTTAAGTGCTCTGGAGTCATTTCGTTGCAAGCGGGTTTTTAAGTGCTCTGGAGTCATTTCGTTGCAAGCGGGATTTTAAGTGCTCTGAAGGCATTTCGTTGCAAGCGGGTTTTTAAGTGCTCTGGAGTCATTTCGTTGCAAGCGGGTTTTTACGTGTTCTGGAGTCATTTCGTTGCAAGCGGGTTTTTACATACTTCTCAGACATTTCACTGGAAGCGGGTTTTTTAAATGCTCTGTAGGCATTTCGTTGCAAGCGCGTTTTTAAGTGCTCTGGAGTTATTTCGTTGCAAGCGGGTTTTTACGTTTTCTGGAGTCATTTCGTTGCAAGTGGGTTTTTACATACTTCTCAGACATTTCACTGGAAGCGGGTTTTTTAAATGCTCTGTAGGCATTTCGTTGCAAGCGCGTTTTTAAGTGCTCTGGAGTTATTTCGTTGCAAGCGCGTTTTTAAGTGCTCTGGAGTTATTTCGTTGCAAGCGGGTTTTTAAGTACTCTGGAGTCATTTCGTTGCAAGCGGGTTTTTAAGTGCTCTGGAGTCATTTCGTTGCAAGCGGGTTTTTAAGTGCTCTGGAGTCATTTCGTTGCAAGCGGGTTTTTAAGTGTTCTGGAGTCATTTCGTTGCAAGCGGGTTTTTAAGTGCTCTGGAGTCATTTCATTGCAATCGGGTTTTTTAGTGCTCTGGAGTCATTTCGCTGCAAGCGGGTTTTTAAGTGCTCTGGAGTCATTTCGTTGCATGCGGGTTTTTAAGTGCTCTGAAGGCATTTCGTTGTAAGCGGGTTTTTAAGTGCTCTGGAGTCATTTCGTTGCAAGCGGGTTTTTACGTGTTCTGGAGTCATTTCGTTGCAAGCGGGTTTTTACATACTTCTCAGACATTTCACTGGAAGTGGGTTTTTTAAATGCTCTGTAGGCATTTCGTTGCAAGCGGGTTTTTAAGTACTCTGGAGTCATTTTGTTGCAAACGGGTTTTTACGTGCTCTGGAGTCATTTCGTTGCAAGCGGGTTTTTAAGTGCTCTGGAGTCATTTCGTTGCAAGCGAGTTTTTAAGTGCTCTGGAGTCATTTCGTTGCAAGCGGGTTTTTAAGTACTCTGGAGTCATTTCGTTGCAAGCGGGTTTTTACGTGCTCTGGAGTCATTTCGTTGCAAGCGGGTTTTTAAGTGCTCTGGAGTCATTTCGTTGCAAGCGGGTTTTTAAGTGCTCTGGAGTCATTTCGTTGCAAGCGGGTTTTTAAGTGCTCTGGAGTCAATTCGTTGCAAGCGAGTTTTTAAGTGCTCTGGAGTCATTTCGTTGCAAGCGGGTTTTTAAGTGTTCTGGAGTCATTTCGTTGCAAGCGGGTTTTTAAGTGCTCTGGAATCATTTCATTGCAATCGTTTTTTTTAGTGCTCTGGAGTCATTTCGTTGCAAGCGGGTTTTTAAGTGCTCTGGAGTCATTTCGTTGCAAGCGGGTTTTTAAGTGCTCTGGAGTCATTTCGTTGCAAGCGGGTTTTTAAGTACTCTGGAGACATTTCGGTACAAGCGGGTTTTTAAGTGCTCTGGAGTCATTTCGTTGCAAGCGGGTTTTTAAGTGCTCTGGAGTCATTTCGTTGCAAGCGGGTTTTTAAGTGCTCTGAAGGCATTTCGTTGCAAGCGGGTTTTTAAGTGCTCTGGAGTCATTTCGTTGCAAGCGGGTTTTTACGTGTTCTGGAGTCATTTCGTTGCAAGCGGGTTTTTACATACTTCTCAGACATTTCACTGGAAGCGGGTTTTTTAAATGCTCTGTAGGCATTTCGTTGCAAGCGGGTTTTTAAGTGCTCTGGAGTCATTTCGTTGCAAGCGGGTTTTTACGTGTTCTGGAGTCATTTCGTTGCAAGCGGGTTTTTACATACTTCTCAGACATTTCACTGGAAGCGGGTTTTTTAAATGCTCTGTAGGCATTTCGTTGCAAGCGGGTTTTTAAGTACTCTGGAGTCATTTCGTTGCAAACGGGTTTTTACGTGTTCTGGAGTCATTTCGTTGCAAGCGGGTTTTTAAGTGCTCTGGAGTCATTTCGTTGCAAGCGGGTTTTTAAGTGCCCTGAAGGCATTTCGTTGCAAGCGGGTTTTTAAGTGCTCTGGAGTCATTTCGTTGCAAGCGGGTTTTTACGTGTTCTGGAGTCATTTCGTTGCAAGCGGGTTTTTACATACTTCTCAGACATTTCACTGGAAGCGGGTTTTTTAAATGCTCTGTAGGCATTTCGTTGCAAGCGCGTTTTTAAGTGCTCTGGAGTTATTTCCTTGCAAGCGGGTTTTTACGTGTTCTGGAGTCATTTCGTTGCAAGCGGGTTTTTACATACTTCTCAGACATTTCACTGGAAGCGGGTTTTTTAAATGCTCTGTAGGCATTTCGTTGCAAGCGCGTTTTTAAGTGCTCTGGAGTTATTTCGTTGCAAGCGCGTTTTTAAGTGCTCTGGAGTTATTTCGTTGCAAGCGGGTTTTTAAGTACTCTGGAGTCATTTCGTTGCAAGCGGCTTTTTAAGTGCTCTGGAGTCATTTCGTTGCAAGCGGGTTTTTAAGTGCTCTGGAGTCATTTCGTTGCAAGCGGGTTTTTAAGTGTTCTGGAGTCATTTCGTTGCAAGCGGGTTTTTAAGTGCTCTGGAGTCATTTCATTGCAATCGGGTTTTTTAGTGCTCTGGAGTCATTTCGCTGCAAGCGGGTTTTTAAGTGCTCTGGAGTCATTTCGTTGCATGCGGGTTTTTAAGTGCTCTGAAGGCATTTCGTTGTAAGCGGGTTTTTAAGTGCTCTGGAGTCATTTCGTTGCAAGCGGGTTTTTACGTGTTCTGGAGTCATTTCGTTGCAAGCGGGTTTTTACATACTTCTCAGACATTTCACTGGAAGCAGGTTTTTTAAATGCTCTGTAGGCATTTCGTTGCAAGCGGGTTTTTAAGTACTCTGGAGTCATTTTGTTGCAAACGGGTTTTTACGTGCTCTGGAGTCATTTCGTTGCAAGCGGGTTTTTAAGTGCTCTGGAGTCATTTCGTTGCAAGCGAGTTTTTAAGTGCTCTGGAGTCATTTCGTTGCAAGCGGGTTTTTAAGTACTCTGGAGTCATTTCGTTGCAAGCGGGTTTTTACGTGCTCTGGAGTCATTTCGTTGCAAGCGGGTTTTTAAGTGCTCTGGAGTCATTTCGTTGCAAGCGGGTTTTTAAGTGCTCTGGAGTCATTTCGTTGCAAGCGGGTTTTTAAGTGCTCTGGAGTCATTTCGTTGCAAGCGGGTTTTTAAGTGTTCTGGAGTCATTTCGTTGCAAGCGGGTTTTTAAGTGCTCTGGAGTCATTTCATTGCAATCGGGTTTTTTAGTGCTCTGGAGTCATTTCGTTGCAAGCGGGTTTTTAAGTGCTCTGGAGTCATTTCGTTGCAAGCGGGTTTTTAAGTGCTCTGGAGTCATTTCGTTGCAAGCGGGTTTTTAAGTACTCTGGAGACATTTCGGTACAAGCGGGTTTTTAAGTGCTCTGGAGTCATTTCGTTGCAAGCGGGTTTTTAAGTGCTCTGGAGTCATTTCGTTGCAAGCGGGTTTTTAAGTGCTCTGAAGGCATTTCGTTGCAAGCGGGTTTTTACGTGCTCTGGAGTCATTTCGTTGCAAGCGGGTTTTTACGTGTTCTGGAGTCATTTCGTTGCAAGCGGGTTTTTACATACTTCTCAGACATTTCACTGGAAGCGGGTTTTTTAAATGCTCTGTAGGCATTTCGTTGCAAGCGGGTTTTTAAGTGCTCTGGAGTCATTTCGTTGCAAGCGGGTTTTTACGTGTTCTGGAGTCATTTCGTTGCAAGCGGGTTTTTACATACTTCTCAGACATTTCACTGGAAGCGGGTTTTTTAAATGCTCTGTAGGCATTTCGTTGCAAGTGGGTTTTTAAGTACTCTGGAGTCATTTCGTTGCAAACGGGTTTTTACGTGTTCTGGAGTCATTTCGTTGCAAGCGGGTTTTTAAGTGCTCTGGAGTCATTTCGTTGCAAGCGGGTTTTTAAGTGCTCTGAAGGCATTTCGTTGCAAGCGCGTTTTTAAGTGCTCTGGAGTCATTTCGTTGCAAGCGGGTTTTTACGTGTTCTGGAGTCATTTCGTTGCAAGCGGATTTTTACATACTTCTCAGATATTTCACTGGAAGCGGGTTTTTTAAATGCTCTGTAGGCATTTCGTTGCAAGCGCGTTTTTAAGTGCTCTGGAGTTATTTCGTTGCAAGCGGGTTTTTACGTGTTCTGGAGTCATTTCGTTGCAAGCGGGTTTTTACATAGTTCTCAGACATTTCACTGGAAGCGGGTTTTTTAAATGCTCTGTAGGCATTTCGTTGCAAGCGCGTTTTTAAGTGCTCTGGAGTTATTTCGTTGCAAGCGCGTTTTTAAGTGCTCTGGAGTTATTTCGTTGCAAGCGGGTTTTTAAGTACTCTGGAGTCATTTCGTTGCAAGCGGGTTTTTAAGTGCTCTGGAGTCATTTCGTTGCAAGCGGGTTTTTAAGTGCTCTGGAGTCATTTCGTTGCAAGCGGGTTTTTAAGTGTTCTGGAGTCATTTCGTTGCAAGCGGGTTTTTAAGTGCTCTGGAGTCATTTCATTGCAATCGGGTTTTTTAGTGCTCTGGAGTCATTTCGCTGCAAGCGGGTTTTTAAGTGCTCTGGAGTCATTTCGTTGCATGCGGGTTTTTAAGTGCTCTGAAGGCATTTCGTTGTAAGCGGGTTTTTAAGTGCTCTGGAGTCATTTCGTTGCAAGCGGGTTTTTACGTGTTCTGGAGTCATTTCGTTGCAAGCGGGTTTTTACATACTTCTCAGACATTTCACTGGAAGCAGGTTTTTTAAATGCTCTGTAGGCATTTCGTTGCAAGCGGGTTTTTAAGTACTCTGGAGTCATTTCGTTGCAAACGGGTTTTTACGTGCTCTGGAGTCATTTCGTTGCAAGCGGGTTTTTAAGTGCTCTGGAGTCATTTCGTTGCAATCGAGTTTTTAAGTGCTCTGGAGTCATTTCGTTGCAAGCGGGTTTTTAAGTGCTCTGGAGTCATTTCGTTGCAAGCGGGTTTTTACGTGCTCTGGAGTCATTTCGTTGCAAGCGGGTTTTTAAGTGCTCTGGAGTCATTTCGTTGCAAGCGGGTTTTTAAGTGCTCTGGAGTCATTTCGTTGCAAGCGGGTTTTTAAGTGCTCTGGAGTCATTTCGTTGCAAGCGGGTTTTTAAGTGCTCTGGAGTCATTTCGTTGCAAGCGAGTTTTTAAGTGCTCTGGAGTCATTTCGTTGCAAGCGGGTTTTTAAGTGTTCTGGAGTCATTTCGTTGCAAGCGGGTTTTTAAGTGCTCTGGAGTCATTTCATTGCAATCGGGTTTTTTAGTGCTCTGGAGTCATTTCGTTGCAAGCGGGTTTTTAAGTGCTCTGGAGTCATTTCGTTGCAAGCGGGTTTTTAAGTGCTCTGGAGTCATTTCATTGCAAGCGGGTTTTTAAGTACTCTGGAGACATTTCGGTACAAGCGGGTTTTTAAGTGCTCTGGAGTCATTTCGTTGCAAGCGGGTTTTTAAGTGCTCTGGAGTCATTTCGTTGCAAGCGGGTTTTTAAGTGCTCTGAACGCATTTCGTTGCAAGCGGGTTTTTAAGTGCTCTGGAGTCATTTCGTTGCAAGCGGGTTTTTACGTGTTCTGGAGTCATTTCGTTGCAAGCGGGTTTTTACATACTTCTCAGACATTTCACTGGAAGCGGGTTTTTTAAGTGCTCTGCAGGCATTTCGTTGTAAGCGGGTTTTTAAGTACTCTGGAGTCATTTCGTTGCAAGCGGGTTTTTAAGTGCTCTGGAGTCATTTCGTTGCAAGCGGGTTTTTAAGTGCTCTGGAGTCATTTCGTTGCAAGCGGGTTTTTAAGTGCTCTGGAGTCATTTCGTTGCAAGCGGGTTTTTAAGTGCTCTGAAGGCATTTCGTTGCAAGCGGGTTTTTAAGTGCTCTGGAGTCATTTCGTTGCAAGCAGGTTTTTACGTGTTCTGGAGTCATTTCGTTGCAAGCGGGTTTTTACATACTTCTCAGACATCAGTGGAAGCGGGTTTTTTAAATGCTCTGTAGGCATTTCGTTGCAAGCGGGTTTTTAAGTGCTCTGGAGTCATTTCTTTGCAAGCGGGTTTTTAAGTGCTCTGGAGTCATTTCGTTGCAAGAGGGTTTTTACGTGTTCTGGAGTCATTTCGTTGCAAGCGGGTTTTTACATACTTCTCAGACATCTGTGGAAGCGGGTTTTTTAAATGCTCTGTAGGCATTTCGTTGCAAGCGGGTTTTTAAGTGCTCTGGAGTCATTTCGTTGCAAGCGGGTTTTTAAGTGCTCTGGAGTCATTTCGTTGCAAGCGGGTTTTTAAGTGCTCTGGAGTCATTTCGTTGCAAGCGGGTTTTTAAGTGCTCTGGAGTCATTTCGTTGCAAGCGGGTTTTTAAGTGCTCTGGATTCATTTCGTTGCAAGCGGGTTTTTAAGTGCTCTGCAGTCATTTCGTTGCAAGCGGGTTTTTAAGTGCTCTGGAGTCATTTCGTTGCAAGCGGGTTTTTAAGTACTCTGGAGACATTTCGGTACAAGCGGGTTTTTAAGTGCTCTGGAGTCATTTCGTTGCAAGCGGGTTTTTAAGTGCTCTGGAGTCATTTCGTTGCAAGCGGGTTTTTAAGTGCTCTGAAGGCATTTCGTTGCAAGCGGGTTTTTAAGTGCTCTGGAGTCATTTCGTTGCAAGCGGGTTTTTACGTGTTCTGGAGTCATTTCGTTGCAAGCGGGTTTTTACATACTTCTCAGACATTTCACTGGAAGCGGGTTTTTTAAATGCTATGTAGGCATTTCGTTGCAAGCGCGTTTTTAAGTGCTCTGGAGTTATTTCGTTGCAAGCGGGTTTTTACGTTTTCTGGAGTCATTTCGTTGCAAGTGGGTTTTTACATACTTCTCAGACATTTCACTGGAAGCGGGTTTTTTAAATGCTCTGTAGGCATTTCGTTGCAAGCGCGTTTTTAAGTGCTCTGGAGTTATTTCGTTGCAAGTGCGTTTTTAAGTGCTCTGGAGTTATTTCGTTGCAAGCGGGTTTTTAAGTACTCTGGAGTCATTTCGTTGCAAGCGGGTTTTTAAGTGCTCTGGAGTCATTTCGTTGCAAGCGGGTTTTTAAGTGCTCTGGAGTCATTTCGTTGCAAGCGGGTTTTTAAGTGCTCTGAAGGCATTTCGTTGCAAGCGGGTTTTTACGTGCTCTGGAGTCATTTCGTTGCAAGCGGGTTTTTAAGTGCTCTGAAGGCATTTCGTTGCAAGCGGGTTTTTAAGTGCTCTGAAGGCATTTCGTTGCAAGCGGGTTTTTACGTTTTCTGGAGTCATTTCGTTGCAAGCGGGTTTTTACATACTTCTCAGACATTTCACTGGAAGCGGGTTTTTTAAATGCTCTGTAGGCATTTCGTTGCAAGCGGGTTTTTAAGTACTCTGGAGTCATTTCGTTGCAAACGGGTTTTTACGTGCTCTGGAGTCATTTCGTTGCAAGCGGGTTTTTAAGTGCTCTGGAGTCATTTCGTTGCAAGCGGGTTTTTAAGTGTTCTGGAGTCATTTCGTTGCAAGCGGGTTTTTAAGTGCTCTGGAGTCATTTCATTGCAATCGGGTTTTTTAGTGCTCTGGAGTCATTTCGTTGCAAGCGGGTTTTTAAGTGCTCTGGAGTCATTTCGTTGCAAGCGGGTTTCTTAAGTGCTCTGGATTCATTTCGTTGCAAGCGGGTTTTTAAGTGCTCTGGAGTCATTTCGTTGCAAGCGGGTTTTTAAGTGCTCTGGAGTCATTTCGTTGCAAGCGGGTTTTTAAGTGCTCTGGAGTCATTTCGTTGCAAGCGGGTTTCTTAAGTGCTCTGGATTCATTTCGTTGCAAGCGGGTTTTTAAGTGCTCTGGAGTCATTTCGTTGCAAGCGGGTTTTTAAGTGCTCTGGAGTCATTTCGTTGCAAGCGGGTTTTTAAGTGTTCTGGAGTCATTTCGTTGCAAGCGGGTTTTTAAGTGCTCTGGAGTCATTTCGTTGCAATCGGGTTTTTCAGTGCTCTGGAGTCATTTCGTTGCAAGCGGGTTTTTAAGTGCTCTGGAGTCATTTCGTTGCAAGCGGGTTTTTAAGTGCTCTGGAGTCATTTCGTTGCAAGCGGGTTTTTAAGTACTCTGGAGACATTTCGGTACAAGCGGGTTTTTAAGTGCTCTGGAGTCATTTCGTTGCAAGCGGGTTTTTAAGTGCTCTGGAGTCATTTCGTTGCAAGCGGGTTTTTAAGTGCTCTGAAGGCATTTCGTTGCAAGCGGGTTTTTAAGTGCTCTGGAGTCATTTCGTTGCAAGCGGGTTTTTACGTGTTCTGGAGTCATTTCGTTGCAAGCGGGTTTTTACATACTTCTCAGACATTTCACTGGAAGCGGGTTTTTTAAATGCTCTGTAGGCATTTCGTTGCAAGCGGGTTTTTAAGTGCTCTGGAGTCATTTCGTTGCAAGCGGGTTTTTACGTGTTCTGGAGTCGTTTCGTTGCAAGCGGGTTTTTACATACTTCTCAGACATTTCACTGGAAGCGGGTTTTTTAAATGCTCTGTAGGCATTTCGTTGCAAGCGGGTTTTTAAGTACTCTGGAGTCATTTCGTTGCAAGCGGGTTTTTACGTGTTCTGGAGTCATTTCGTTGCAAGCGGGTTTTTAAGTGCTCTGGAGTCATTTCGTTGCAAGCGGGTTTTTAAGTGCTCTGAAGGCATTTCGTTGCAAGCGGGTTTTTAAGTGCTCTGGAGTCATTTCGTTGCAAGCGGGTTTTTACGTGTTCTGGAGTCATTTCGTTGCAAGCGGGTTTTTACATACTTCTCAGACATTTCACTGGAAGCGGGTTTTTTAAATGCTCTGTAGGCATTTCGTTGCAAGCGGGTTTTTAAGTGCTCTGGAGTCATTTCGTTGCAAGCGGGTTTTTACGTGTTCTGGAGTCGTTTCGTTGCAAGCGGGTTTTTACATACTTCTCAGACATTTCACTGGAAGCGGGTTTTTTAAATGCTCTGTAGGCATTTCGTTGCAAGCGGGTTTTTAAGTACTCTGGAGTCATTTCGTTGCAAGCGGGTTTTTACGTGTTCTGGAGTCATTTCGTTGCAAGCGGGTTTTTAAGTGCTCTGGAGTCATTTCGTTGCTAGCGGGTTTTTAAGTGCTCTGAAGGCATTTCGTTGCAAGCGGGTTTTTAAGTGCTCTGGAGTCATTTCGTTGCAAGCGGGTTTTTAAGTGCTCTGGATTCATTTCGTTGCAAGCGGGTTTTTAAGTGCTCTGCAGTCATTTCGTTGCAAGCGGGTTTTTAAGTGCTCTGGAGTCATTTCGTTGCAAGCGGGTTTTTAAGTGCTCTGGAGTCATTTCGTTGCAAGCGGGTTTTTAAGTGCTCTGGAGTCATTTCGTTACAAGCGGGTTTTTAAGTACTCTGGAGTCATTTCGTTGCAAGCGGGTTTTTAAGTGCTCTGGAGTCATTTCGTTGCAAGCGGGTTTTTAAGTGCTCTGGAGTCATTTCGTTGCAAGCGGGTTTTTAAGTGCTCTGGAGTCATTTCGTTGCAAGCGGGTTTTTAAGTACTCTGGAGACATTTCGGTACAAGCGGGTTTTTAAGTGCTCTGGAGTCATTTCGTTGCAAGCGGGTTTTTAAGTGCTCTGGAGTCATTTCGTTGCAAGCGGGTTTTTAAGTGCTCTGAAGGCATTTCGTTGCAAGCGGGTTTTTAAGTGCTCTGGAGTCATTTCGTTGCAAGCGGGTTTTTACGTGTTCTGGAGTCATTTCGTTGCAAGCGTGTTTTTACATACTTCTCAGACATCAGTGGAAGCGGGTTTTTTAAATGCTCTGTAGGCATTTCGTTGCAAGCGGGTTTTTAAGTGCTCTGGAGTCATTTCGTTGCAAACGGGTTTTTAAGTGCTCTGGAGTCATTTCGTTGCAAGCGGGTTTTTACGTGTTCTGGAGTCATTTCGTTGCAAGCGGGCTTTTACATACTTCTCAGACATCAGTGGAAGCGGGTTTTTTAAATGCTCTGTAGGCATTTCGTTGCAAGCGGGTTTTTAAGTGCTCTGGAGTCATTTCGTTGCATGCGGGTTTTTAAGTGCTTTGAAGGCATTTCGTTGTAAGCGGGTGTTTAAGTGCTCTGGAGTCATTTCGTTGCAAGCGGGTTTTTACGTGTTCTGGAGTCATTTCGTTGCAAGCGGGTTTTTACATACTTCTCAGACATTTCACTGGAAGCGGGTTTTTTAAATGCTCTGTAGGCATTTCGTTGCAAGCGGGTTTTTAAGTACTCTGGAGTCATTTCGTTGCAAACAAGTTTTTACGTGCTCTGGAGTAATTTCGTTGCAAGCGGGTTTTTAAGTGGTCTGGAGTCATTTCGTTGCAAGCGGGTTTTTAAGTGCTCTGGAGTCATTTCGTTGCAAGCGGGTTTTTAAGTACTCTGGAGTCATTTCGTTGCAAGCGGGTTTTTAAGTGCTCTGGAGTCATTTCGTTGCAAGCGGGTTTTTAAGTGCTCTGGAGTCATTTCGTTGCAATCGGGTTTTTTAGTGCTCTGGAGTCATTTCGTTGCAAGCGGGTTTTTAAGTGCTCTGGAGTCATTTCGTTGCATGCGGGTTTTTAAGTGCTCTGAAGGCATTTCGTTGTAAGCGGGTTTTTAAGTGCTCTGGAGTCATTTCGTTGCAAGCGGGTTTTTACGTGTTCTGGAGTCATTTAGTTGCAAGCGGGTTTTTACATACTTCTCAGACATTTCACTGGAAGCGGGTTTTTTAAATGCTCTGTAGGCATTTCGTTGCAAGCGGGTTTTTAAGTACTCTGGAGTCATTTCGTTGCAAACGGGTTTTTACGTGCTCTGGAGTCATTTCGTTGCAAGCGGGTTTTTAAGTGCTCTGGAGTCATTTCGTTGCAAGCGAGTTTTTAAGTGCTCTGGAGTCATTTCGTTGCAAGCGGGTTTTTAAGTACTCTGGAGTCATTTCGTTGCAAGCGGGTTTTTAAGTGCTCTGGAGTCATTTCGTTGCAAGCGGGTTTTTAAGTGCTCTGGAGTCATTTCGTTGCAAGCGGGTTTTTAAGTGCTCTGGAGTCATTTCGTTGCAAGCGGGTTTCTTAAGTGCTCTGGATTCATTTCGTTGCAAGCGGGTTTTTAAGTGCTCTGGAGTCATTTCGTTGCAAGCGGGTTTTTAAGTGCTCTGGAGTCATTTCGTTGCAAGCGGGTTTTTAAGTGTTCTGGAGTCATTTCGTTGCAAGCGGGTTTTTAAGTGCTCTGGAGTCATTTCGTTGCAATCGGGTTTTTCAGTGCTCTGGAGTCATTTCGTTGCAAGCGGGTTTTTAAGTGCTCTGAAGGCATTTCGTTGCAAGCGGGTTTTTAAGTGCTCTGGAGTCATTTCGTTGCAAGCGGGTTTTTACGTGTTCTGGAGTCATTTCGTTGCAAGCGGGTTTTTACATACTTCTCAGACATTTCACTGGAAGCGGGTTTTTTAAATGCTCTGTAGGCATTTCGTTGCAAGCGGGTTTTTAAGTGCTCTGGAGTCATTTCGTTGCAAGCGGGTTTTTACGTGTTCTGGAGTCGTTTCGTTGCAAGCGGGTTTTTACATACTTCTCAGACATTTCACTGGAAGCGGGTTTTTTAAATGCTCTGTAGGCATTTCGTTGCAAGCGGGTTTTTAAGTACTCTGGAGTCATTTCGTTGCAAGCGGGTTTTTACGTGTTCTGGAGTCATTTCGTTGCAAGCGGGTTTTTAAGTGCTCTGGAGTCATTTCGTTGCAAGCGGGTTTTTAAGTGCTCTGAAGGCATTTCGTTGCAAGCGGGTTTTTAAGTGCTCTGGAGTCATTTCGTTGCAAGCGGGTTTTTACGTGTTCTGGAGTCATTTCGTTGCAAGCGGGTTTTTACATACTTCTCAGACATTTCACTGGAAGCGGGTTTTTTAAATGCTCTGTAGGCATTTCGTTGCAAGCGGGTTTTTAAGTGCTCTGGAGTCATTTCGTTGCAAGCGGGTTTTTACGTGTTCTGGAGTCGTTTCGTTGCAAGCGGGTTTTTACATACTTCTCAGACATTTCACTGGAAGCGGGTTTTTTAAATGCTCTGTAGGCATTTCGTTGCAAGCGGGTTTTTAAGTACTCTGGAGTCATTTCGTTGCAAGCGGGTTTTTACGTGTTCTGGAGTCATTTCGTTGCAAGCGGGTTTTTAAGTGCTCTGGAGTCATTTCGTTGCAAGCGGGTTTTTAAGTGCTCTGAAGGCATTTCGTTGCAAGCGGGTTTTTAAGTGCTCTGGAGTCATTTCGTTGCAAGCGGGTTTTTAAGTGCTCTGGATTCATTTCGTTGCAAGCGGGTTTTTAAGTGCTCTGCAGTCATTTCGTTGCAAGCGGGTTTTTAAGTGCTCTGGAGTCATTTCGTTGCAAGCGGGTTTTTAAGTGCTCTGGAGTCATTTCGTTGCAAGCGGGTTTTTAAGTGCTCTGGAGTCATTTCGTTACAAGCGGGTTTTTAAGTGCTCTGGAGTCATTTCGTTGCAAGCGGGTTTTTAAGTGCTCTGGAGTCATTTCGTTGCAAGCGGGTTTTTAAGTGCTCTGGAGTCATTTCGTTGCAAGCGGGTTTTTAAGTGCTCTGGAGTCATTTCGTTGCAAGCGGGTTTTTAAGTACTCTGGAGACATTTCGGTACAAGCGGGTTTTTAAGTGCTCTGGAGTCATTTCGTTGCAAGCGGGTTTTTAAGTGCTCTGGAGTCATTTCGTTGCAAGCGGGTTTTTAAGTGCTCTGAAGGCATTTCGTTGCAAGCGGGTTTTTAAGTGCTCTGGAGTCATTTCGTTGCAAGCGGGTTTTTACGTGTTCTGGAGTCATTTCGTTGCAAGCGTGTTTTTACATACTTCTCAGACATCAGTGGAAGCGGGTTTTTTAAATGCTCTGTAGGCATTTCGTTGCAAGCGGGTTTTTAAGTGCTCTGGAGTCATTTCGTTGCAAACGGGTTTTTAAGTGCTCTGGAGTCATTTCGTTGCAAGCGGGTTTTTACGTGTTCTGGAGTCATTTCGTTGCAAGCGGGCTTTTACATACTTCTCAGACATCAGTGGAAGCGGGTTTTTTAAATGCTCTGTAGGCATTTCGTTGCAAGCGGGTTTTTAAGTGCTCTGGAGTCATTTCGTTGCATGCGGGTTTTTAAGTGCTCTGAAGGCATTTCGTTGTAAGCGGGTGTTTAAGTGCTCTGGAGTCATTTCGTTGCAAGCGGGTTTTTACGTGTTCTGGTGTCATTTCGTTGCAAGCGGGTTTTTACATACTTCTCAGACATTTCACTGGAAGCGGGTTTTTTAAATGCTCTGTAGGCATTTCGTTGCAAGCGGGTTTTTAAGTGCTCTGGAGTCATTTCGTTGCAAGCGGGTTTTTAAGTGCTCTGGAGTCATTTCGTTGCAAGCGGGTTTTTAAGTGCTCTGGAGTCATTTCGTTGCAAGCGGGTTTTTAAGTGCTCTGAAGGCATTTCGTTGCAAGCGGGTTTTTAAGTGCTCTGGAGTCATTTCGTTGCAAGCGGGTTTTTAAGTGCTCTGGATTCATTTCGTTGCAAGCGGGTTTTTAAGTGCTCTGCAGTCATTTCGTTGCAAGCGGGATTTTAAGTGCTCTGGAGTCATTTCGTTGCAAGCGGGTTTTTAAGTGCTCTGGAGTCATTTCGTTGCAAGCGGGTTTTTAAGTGCTCTGGAGTCATTTCGTTACAAGCGGGTTTTTAAGTACTCTGGAGTCATTTCGTTGCAAGCGGGTTTTTAAGTGCTCTGGAGTCATTTCGTTGCAAGCGGGTTTTTAAGTGCTCTGGAGTCATTTCGTTGCAAGCGGGTTTTTAAGTGCTCTGGAGTCATTTCGTTGCAAGCGGGTTTTTAAGTACTCTGGAGACATTTCGGTACAAGCGGGTTTTTAAGTGCTCTGGAGTCATTTCGTTGCAAGCGGGTTTTTAAGTGCTCTGGAGTCATTTCGTTGCAAGCGGGTTTTTAAGTGCTCTGAAGGCATTTCGTTGCAAGCGGGTTTTTAAGTGCTCTGGAGTCATTTCGTTGCAAGCGGGTTTTTACGTGTTCTGGAGTCATTTCGTTGCAAGCGTGTTTTTACATACTTCTCAGACATCAGTGGAAGCGGGTTTTTTAAATGCTCTGTAGGCATTTCGTTGCAAGCGGGTTTTTAAGTGCTCTGGAGTCATTTCGTTGCATGCGGGTTTTTAAGTGCTCTGAAGGCATTTCGTTGTAAGCGGGTGTTTAAGTGCTCTGGAGTCATTTCGTTGCAAGCGGGTTTTTACGTGTTCTGGAGTCATTTCGTTGCAAGCGGGTTTTTACATACTTCTCAGACATTTCACTGGAAGCGGGTTTTTTAAATGCTCTGTAGGCATTTCGTTGCAAGCGGGTTTTTAAGTACTCTGGAGTCATTTCGTTGCAAACAAGTTTTTACGTGCTCTGGAGTAATTTCGTTGCAAGCGGGTTTTTAAGTGGTCTGGAGTCATTTCGTTGCAAGCGGGTTTTTAAGTGCTCTGGAGTCATTTCGTTGCAAGCGGGTTTTTAAGTACTCTGGAGTCATTTCGTTGCAAGCGGGTTTTTAAGTGCTCTGGAGTCATTTCGTTGCAAGCGGGTTTTTAAGTGCTCTGGAGTCATTTCGTTGCAAGCGGGTTTTTAAGTGCTCTGGAGTCATTTCGTTGCAAGCGGGTTTTTAAGTGCTCTGGAGTCATTTCGTTGCAATCGGGTTTTTTAGTGCTCTGGAGTCATTTCGTTGCAAGCGGGTTTTTAAGTGCTCTGGAGTCATTTCGTTGCATGCGGGTTTTTAAGTGCTCTGAAGGCATTTCGTTGTAAGCGGGTTTTTAAGTGCTCTGGAGTCATTTCGTTGCAAGCGGGTTTTTACGTGTTCTGGAGTCATTTAGTTGCAAGCGGGTTTTTACATACTTCTCAGACATTTCACTGGAAGCGGGTTTTTTAAATGCTCTGTAGGCATTTCGTTGCAAGCGGGTTTTTAAGTACTCTGGAGTCATTTCGTTGCAAACGGGTTTTTACGTGCTCTGGAGTCATTTCGTTGCAAGCGGGTTTTTAAGTGCTCTGGAGTCATTTCGTTGCAAGCGGGTTTTTAAGTGCTCTGGAGTCATTTCGTTGCAAGCGGGTTTTTAAGTGCTCTGGATTCATTTCGTTGCAAGCGGGTTTTTAAGTGCTCTGCAGTCATTTCGTTGCAAGCGGGTTTTTAAGTGCTCTGGAGTCATTTCGTTGCAAGCGGGTTTTTAAGTACTCTGGAGACATTTCGGTACAAGCGGGTTTTTAAGTGCTCTGGAGTCATTTCGTTGCAAGCGGGTTTTTAAGTGCTCTGGAGTCATTTCGTTGCAAGCGGGTTTTTAAGTGCTCTGAAGGCATTTCGTTGCAAGCGGGTTTTTAAGTGCTCTGGAGTCATTTCGTTGCAAGCGGGTTTTTACGTGTTCTGGAGTCATTTCGTTGCAAGCGGGTTTTTACATACTTCTCAGACATTTCACTGGAAGCGGGTTTTTTAAATGCTATGTAGGCATTTCGTTGCAAGCGCGTTTTTAAGTGCTCTGGAGTTATTTCGTTGCAAGCGGGTTTTTACGTTTTCTGGAGTCATTTCGTTGCAAGTGGGTTTTTACATACTTCTCAGACATTTCACTGGAAGCGGGTTTTTTAAATGCTCTGTAGGCATTTCGTTGCAAGCGCGTTTTTAAGTGCTCTGGAGTTATTTCGTTGCAAGTGCGTTTTTAAGTGCTCTGGAGTTATTTCGTTGCAAGCGGGTTTTTAAGTACTCTGGAGTCATTTCGTTGCAAGCGGGTTTTTAAGTGCTCTGGAGTCATTTCGTTGCAAGCGGGTTTTTAAGTGCTCTGGAGTCATTTCGTTGCAAGCGGGTTTTTAAGTGCTCTGAAGGCATTTCGTTGCAAGCGGGTTTTTACGTGCTCTGGAGTCATTTCGTTGCAAGCGGGTTTTTAAGTGCTCTGAAGGCATTTCGTTGCAAGCGGGTTTTTAAGTGCTCTGAAGGCATTTCGTTGCAAGCGGGTTTTTACGTTTTCTGGAGTCATTTCGTTGCAAGCGGGTTTTTACATACTTCTCAGACATTTCACTGGAAGCGGGTTTTTTAAATGCTCTGTAGGCATTTCGTTGCAAGCGGGTTTTTAAGTACTCTGGAGTCATTTCGTTGCAAACGGGTTTTTACGTGCTCTGGAGTCATTTCGTTGCAAGCGGGTTTTTAAGTGCTCTGGAGTCATTTCGTTGCAAGCGGGTTTTTAAGTGTTCTGGAGTCATTTCGTTGCAAGCGGGTTTTTAAGTGCTCTGGAGTCATTTCATTGCAATCGGGTTTTTTAGTGCTCTGGAGTCATTTCGTTGCAAGCGGGTTTTTAAGTGCTCTGGAGTCATTTCGTTGCAAGCGGGTTTCTTAAGTGCTCTGGATTCATTTCGTTGCAAGCGGGTTTTTAAGTGCTCTGGAGTCATTTCGTTGCAAGCGGGTTTTTAAGTGCTCTGGAGTCATTTCGTTGCAAGCGGGTTTTTAAGTGCTCTGGAGTCATTTCGTTGCAAGCGGGTTTCTTAAGTGCTCTGGATTCATTTCGTTGCAAGCGGGTTTTTAAGTGCTCTGGAGTCATTTCGTTGCAAGCGGGTTTTTAAGTGCTCTGGAGTCATTTCGTTGCAAGCGGGTTTTTAAGTGTTCTGGAGTCATTTCGTTGCAAGCGGGTTTTTAAGTGCTCTGGAGTCATTTCGTTGCAATCGGGTTTTTCAGTGCTCTGGAGTCATTTCGTTGCAAGCGGGTTTTTAAGTGCTCTGGAGTCATTTCGTTGCAAGCGGGTTTTTAAGTGCTCTGGAGTCATTTCGTTGCAAGCGGGTTTTTAAGTACTCTGGAGACATTTCGGTACAAGCGGGTTTTTAAGTGCTCTGGAGTCATTTCGTTGCAAGCGGGTTTTTAAGTGCTCTGGAGTCATTTCGTTGCAAGCGGGTTTTTAAGTGCTCTGAAGGCATTTCGTTGCAAGCGGGTTTTTAAGTGCTCTGGAGTCATTTCGTTGCAAGCGGGTTTTTACGTGTTCTGGAGTCATTTCGTTGCAAGCGGGTTTTTACATACTTCTCAGACATTTCACTGGAAGCGGGTTTTTTAAATGCTCTGTAGGCATTTCGTTGCAAGCGGGTTTTTAAGTGCTCTGGAGTCATTTCGTTGCAAGCGGGTTTTTACGTGTTCTGGAGTCGTTTCGTTGCAAGCGGGTTTTTACATACTTCTCAGACATTTCACTGGAAGCGGGTTTTTTAAATGCTCTGTAGGCATTTCGTTGCAAGCGGGTTTTTAAGTACTCTGGAGTCATTTCGTTGCAAGCGGGTTTTTACGTGTTCTGGAGTCATTTCGTTGCAAGCGGGTTTTTAAGTGCTCTGGAGTCATTTCGTTGCAAGCGGGTTTTTAAGTGCTCTGAAGGCATTTCGTTGCAAGCGGGTTTTTAAGTGCTCTGGAGTCATTTCGTTGCAAGCGGGTTTTTACGTGTTCTGGAGTCATTTCGTTGCAAGCGGGTTTTTACATACTTCTCAGACATTTCACTGGAAGCGGGTTTTTTAAATGCTCTGTAGGCATTTCGTTGCAAGCGGGTTTTTAAGTGCTCTGGAGTCATTTCGTTGCAAGCGGGTTTTTACGTGTTCTGGAGTCGTTTCGTTGCAAGCGGGTTTTTACATACTTCTCAGACATTTCACTGGAAGCGGGTTTTTTAAATGCTCTGTAGGCATTTCGTTGCAAGCGGGTTTTTAAGTACTCTGGAGTCATTTCGTTGCAAGCGGGTTTTTACGTGTTCTGGAGTCATTTCGTTGCAAGCGGGTTTTTAAGTGCTCTGGAGTCATTTCGTTGCTAGCGGGTTTTTAAGTGCTCTGAAGGCATTTCGTTGCAAGCGGGTTTTTAAGTGCTCTGGAGTCATTTCGTTGCAAGCGGGTTTTTAAGTGCTCTGGATTCATTTCGTTGCAAGCGGGTTTTTAAGTGCTCTGCAGTCATTTCGTTGCAAGCGGGTTTTTAAGTGCTCTGGAGTCATTTCGTTGCAAGCGGGTTTTTAAGTGCTCTGGAGTCATTTCGTTGCAAGCGGGTTTTTAAGTGCTCTGGAGTCATTTCGTTACAAGCGGGTTTTTAAGTACTCTGGAGTCATTTCGTTGCAAGCGGGTTTTTAAGTGCTCTGGAGTCATTTCGTTGCAAGCGGGTTTTTAAGTGCTCTGGAGTCATTTCGTTGCAAGCGGGTTTTTAAGTGCTCTGGAGTCATTTCGTTGCAAGCGGGTTTTTAAGTACTCTGGAGACATTTCGGTACAAGCGGGTTTTTAAGTGCTCTGGAGTCATTTCGTTGCAAGCGGGTTTTTAAGTGCTCTGGAGTCATTTCGTTGCAAGCGGGTTTTTAAGTGCTCTGAAGGCATTTCGTTGCAAGCGGGTTTTTAAGTGCTCTGGAGTCATTTCGTTGCAAGCGGGTTTTTACGTGTTCTGGAGTCATTTCGTTGCAAGCGTGTTTTTACATACTTCTCAGACATCAGTGGAAGCGGGTTTTTTAAATGCTCTGTAGGCATTTCGTTGCAAGCGGGTTTTTAAGTGCTCTGGAGTCATTTCGTTGCAAACGGGTTTTTAAGTGCTCTGGAGTCATTTCGTTGCAAGCGGGTTTTTACGTGTTCTGGAGTCATTTCGTTGCAAGCGGGCTTTTACATACTTCTCAGACATCAGTGGAAGCGGGTTTTTTAAATGCTCTGTAGGCATTTCGTTGCAAGCGGGTTTTTAAGTGCTCTGGAGTCATTTCGTTGCATGCGGGTTTTTAAGTGCTTTGAAGGCATTTCGTTGTAAGCGGGTGTTTAAGTGCTCTGGAGTCATTTCGTTGCAAGCGGGTTTTTACGTGTTCTGGAGTCATTTCGTTGCAAGCGGGTTTTTACATACTTCTCAGACATTTCACTGGAAGCGGGTTTTTTAAATGCTCTGTAGGCATTTCGTTGCAAGCGGGTTTTTAAGTACTCTGGAGTCATTTCGTTGCAAACAAGTTTTTACGTGCTCTGGAGTAATTTCGTTGCAAGCGGGTTTTTAAGTGGTCTGGAGTCATTTCGTTGCAAGCGGGTTTTTAAGTGCTCTGGAGTCATTTCGTTGCAAGCGGGTTTTTAAGTACTCTGGAGTCATTTCGTTGCAAGCGGGTTTTTAAGTGCTCTGGAGTCATTTCGTTGCAAGCGGGTTTTTAAGTGCTCTGGAGTCATTTCGTTGCAATCGGGTTTTTTAGTGCTCTGGAGTCATTTCGTTGCAAGCGGGTTTTTAAGTGCTCTGGAGTCATTTCGTTGCATGCGGGTTTTTAAGTGCTCTGAAGGCATTTCGTTGTAAGCGGGTTTTTAAGTGCTCTGGAGTCATTTCGTTGCAAGCGGGTTTTTACGTGTTCTGGAGTCATTTAGTTGCAAGCGGGTTTTTACATACTTCTCAGACATTTCACTGGAAGCGGGTTTTTTAAATGCTCTGTAGGCATTTCGTTGCAAGCGGGTTTTTAAGTACTCTGGAGTCATTTCGTTGCAAACGGGTTTTTACGTGCTCTGGAGTCATTTCGTTGCAAGCGGGTTTTTAAGTGCTCTGGAGTCATTTCGTTGCAAGCGAGTTTTTAAGTGCTCTGGAGTCATTTCGTTGCAAGCGGGTTTTTAAGTACTCTGGAGTCATTTCGTTGCAAGCGGGTTTTTAAGTGCTCTGGAGTCATTTCGTTGCAAGCGGGTTTTTAAGTGCTCTGGAGTCATTTCGTTGCAAGCGGGTTTTTAAGTGCTCTGGAGTCATTTCGTTGCAAGCGGGTTTCTTAAGTGCTCTGGATTCATTTCGTTGCAAGCGGGTTTTTAAGTGCTCTGGAGTCATTTCGTTGCAAGCGGGTTTTTAAGTGCTCTGGAGTCATTTCGTTGCAAGCGGGTTTTTAAGTGTTCTGGAGTCATTTCGTTGCAAGCGGGTTTTTAAGTGCTCTGGAGTCATTTCGTTGCAATCGGGTTTTTCAGTGCTCTGGAGTCATTTCGTTGCAAGCGGGTTTTTAAGTGCTCTGAAGGCATTTCGTTGCAAGCGGGTTTTTAAGTGCTCTGGAGTCATTTCGTTGCAAGCGGGTTTTTACGTGTTCTGGAGTCATTTCGTTGCAAGCGGGTTTTTACATACTTCTCAGACATTTCACTGGAAGCGGGTTTTTTAAATGCTCTGTAGGCATTTCGTTGCAAGCGGGTTTTTAAGTGCTCTGGAGTCATTTCGTTGCAAGCGGGTTTTTACGTGTTCTGGAGTCGTTTCGTTGCAAGCGGGTTTTTACATACTTCTCAGACATTTCACTGGAAGCGGGTTTTTAAATGCTCTGTAGGCATTTCGTTGCAAGCGGGTTTTTAAGTACTCTGGAGTCATTTCGTTGCAAGCGGGTTTTTACGTGTTCTGGAGTCATTTCGTTGCAAGCGGGTTTTTAAGTGCTCTGGAGTCATTTCGTTGCAAGCGGGTTTTTAAGTGCTCTGAAGGCATTTCGTTGCAAGCGGGTTTTTAAGTGCTCTGGAGTCATTTCGTTGCAAGCGGGTTTTTACGTGTTCTGGAGTCATTTCGTTGCAAGCGGGTTTTTACATACTTCTCAGACATTTCACTGGAAGCGGGTTTTTTAAATGCTCTGTAGGCATTTCGTTGCAAGCGGGTTTTTAAGTGCTCTGGAGTCATTTCGTTGCAAGCGGGTTTTTACGTGTTCTGGAGTCGTTTCGTTGCAAGCGGGTTTTTACATACTTCTCAGACATTTCACTGGAAGCGGGTTTTTTAAATGCTCTGTAGGCATTTCGTTGCAAGCGGGTTTTTAAGTACTCTGGAGTCATTTCGTTGCAAGCGGGTTTTTACGTGTTCTGGAGTCATTTCGTTGCAAGCGGGTTTTTAAGTGCTCTGGAGTCATTTCGTTGCAAGCGGGTTTTTAAGTGCTCTGAAGGCATTTCGTTGCAAGCGGGTTTTTAAGTGCTCTGGAGTCATTTCGTTGCAAGCGGGTTTTTAAGTGCTCTGGATTCATTTCGTTGCAAGCGGGTTTTTAAGTGCTCTGCAGTCATTTCGTTGCAAGCGGGTTTTTAAGTGCTCTGGAGTCATTTCGTTGCAAGCGGGTTTTTAAGTGCTCTGGAGTCATTTCGTTGCAAGCGGGTTTTTAAGTGCTCTGGAGTCATTTCGTTACAAGCGGGTTTTTAAGTACTCTGGAGTCATTTCGTTGCAAGCGGGTTTTTAAGTGCTCTGGAGTCATTTCGTTGCAAGCGGGTTTTTAAGTGCTCTGGAGTCATTTCGTTGCAAGCGGGTTTTTAAGTGCTCTGGAGTCATTTCGTTGCAAGCGGGTTTTTAAGTACTCTGGAGACATTTCGGTACAAGCGGGTTTTTAAGTGCTCTGGAGTCATTTCGTTGCAAGCGGGTTTTTAAGTGCTCTGGAGTCATTTCGTTGCAAGCGGGTTTTTAAGTGCTCTGAAGGCATTTCGTTGCAAGCGGGTTTTTAAGTGCTCTGGAGTCATTTCGTTGCAAGCGGGTTTTTACGTGTTCTGGAGTCATTTCGTTGCAAGCGTGTTTTTACATACTTCTCAGACATCAGTGGAAGCGGGTTTTTTAAATGCTCTGTAGGCATTTCGTTGCAAGCGGGTTTTTAAGTGCTCTGGAGTCATTTCGTTGCAAACGGGTTTTTAAGTGCTCTGGAGTCATTTCGTTGCAAGCGGGTTTTTACGTGTTCTGGAGTCATTTCGTTGCAAGCGGGCTTTTACATACTTCTCAGACATCAGTGGAAGCGGGTTTTTTAAATGCTCTGTAGGCATTTCGTTGCAAGCGGGTTTTTAAGTGCTCTGGAGTCATTTCGTTGCATGCGGGTTTTTAAGTGCTCTGAAGGCATTTCGTTGTAAGCGGGTGTTTAAGTGCTCTGGAGTCATTTCGTTGCAAGCGGGTTTTTACGTGTTCTGGAGTCATTTCGTTGCAAGCGGGTTTTTACATACTTCTCAGACATTTCACTGGAAGCGGGTTTTTTAAATGCTCTGTAGGCATTTCGTTGCAAGCGGGTTTTTAAGTGCTCTGGAGTCATTTCGTTGCAAGCGGGTTTTTAAGTGCTCTGGAGTCATTTCGTTGCAAGCGGGTTTTTAAGTGCTCTGGAGTCATTTCGTTGCAAGCGGGTTTTTAAGTGCTCTGAAGGCATTTCGTTGCAAGCGGGTTTTTAAGTGCTCTGGAGTCATTTCGTTGCAAGCGGGTTTTTAAGTGCTCTGGATTCATTTCGTTGCAAGCGGGTTTTTAAGTGCTCTGCAGTCATTTCGTTGCAAGCGGGATTTTAAGTGCTCTGGAGTCATTTCGTTGCAAGCGGGTTTTTAAGTGCTCTGGAGTCATTTCGTTGCAAGCGGGTTTTTAAGTGCTCTGGAGTCATTTCGTTACAAGCGGGTTTTTAAGTACTCTGGAGTCATTTCGTTGCAAGCGGGTTTTTAAGTGCTCTGGAGTCATTTCGTTGCAAGCGGGTTTTTAAGTGCTCTGGAGTCATTTCGTTGCAAGCGGGTTTTTAAGTGCTCTGGAGTCATTTCGTTGCAAGCGGGTTTTTAAGTACTCTGGAGACATTTCGGTACAAGCGGGTTTTTAAGTGCTCTGGAGTCATTTCGTTGCAAGCGGGTTTTTAAGTGCTCTGGAGTCATTTCGTTGCAAGCGGGTTTTTAAGTGCTCTGAAGGCATTTCGTTGCAAGCGGGTTTTTAAGTGCTCTGGAGTCATTTCGTTGCAAGCGGGTTTTTACGTGTTCTGGAGTCATTTCGTTGCAAGCGTGTTTTTACATACTTCTCAGACATCAGTGGAAGCGGGTTTTTTAAATGCTCTGTAGGCATTTCGTTGCAAGCGGGTTTTTAAGTGCTCTGGAGTCATTTCGTTGCATGCGGGTTTTTAAGTGCTCTGAAGGCATTTCGTTGTAAGCGGGTGTTTAAGTGCTCTGGAGTCATTTCGTTGCAAGCGGGTTTTTACGTGTTCTGGAGTCATTTCGTTGCAAGCGGGTTTTTACATACTTCTCAGACATTTCACTGGAAGCGGGTTTTTTAAATGCTCTGTAGGCATTTCGTTGCAAGCGGGTTTTTAAGTACTCTGGAGTCATTTCGTTGCAAACAAGTTTTTACGTGCTCTGGAGTAATTTCGTTGCAAGCGGGTTTTTAAGTGGTCTGGAGTCATTTCGTTGCAAGCGGGTTTTTAAGTGCTCTGGAGTCATTTCGTTGCAAGCGGGTTTTTAAGTACTCTGGAGTCATTTCGTTGCAAGCGGGTTTTTAAGTGCTCTGGAGTCATTTCGTTGCAAGCGGGTTTTTAAGTGCTCTGGAGTCATTTCGTTGCAAGCGGGTTTTTAAGTGCTCTGGAGTCATTTCGTTGCAAGCGGGTTTTTAAGTGCTCTGGAGTCATTTCGTTGCAATCGGGTTTTTTAGTGCTCTGGAGTCATTTCGTTGCAAGCGGGTTTTTAAGTGCTCTGGAGTCATTTCGTTGCATGCGGGTTTTTAAGTGCTCTGAAGGCATTTCGTTGTAAGCGGGTTTTTAAGTGCTCTGGAGTCATTTCGTTGCAAGCGGGTTTTTACGTGTTCTGGAGTCATTTAGTTGCAAGCGGGTTTTTACATACTTCTCAGACATTTCACTGGAAGCGGGTTTTTTAAATGCTCTGTAGGCATTTCGTTGCAAGCGGGTTTTTAAGTACTCTGGAGTCATTTCGTTGCAAACGGGTTTTTACGTGCTCTGGAGTCATTTCGTTGCAAGCGGGTTTTTAAGTGCTCTGGAGTCATTTCGTTGCAAGCGGGTTTTTAAGTGCTCTGAAGGCATTTCGTTGCAAGCGGGTTTTTAAGTGCTCTGGAGTCATTTCGTTGCAAGCGGGTTTTTACGTGTTCTGGAGTCATTTCGTTGCAAGCGGGTTTTTACATACTTCTCAGACATTTCACTGGAAGCGGGTTTTTTAAATGCTCTGTAGGCATTTCGTTGCAAGCGGGTTTTTAAGTGCTCTGGAGTCATTTCGTTGCAAGCGGGTTTTTACGTGTTCTGGAGTCGTTTCGTTGCAAGCGGGTTTTTACATACTTCTCAGACATTTCACTGGAAGCGGGTTTTTTAAATGCTCTGTAGGCATTTCGTTGCAAGCGGGTTTTTAAGTACTCTGGAGTCATTTCGTTGCAAGCGGGTTTTTACGTGTTCTGGAGTCATTTCGTTGCAAGCGGGTTTTTAAGTGCTCTGGAGTCATTTCGTTGCAAGCGGGTTTTTAAGTGCTCTGAAGGCATTTCGTTGCAAGCGGGTTTTTAAGTGCTCTGGAGTCATTTCGTTGCAAGCGGGTTTTTAAGTGCTCTGGATTCATTTCGTTGCAAGCGGGTTTTTAAGTGCTCTGCAGTCATTTCGTTGCAAGCGGGTTTTTAAGTGCTCTGGAGTCATTTCGTTGCAAGCGGGTTTTTAAGTGCTCTGGAGTCATTTCGTTGCAAGCGGGTTTTTAAGTGCTCTGGAGTCATTTCGTTACAAGCGGGTTTTTAAGTGCTCTGGAGTCATTTCGTTGCAAGCGGGTTTTTAAGTGCTCTGGAGTCATTTCGTTGCAAGCGGGTTTTTAAGTGCTCTGGAGTCATTTCGTTGCAAGCGGGTTTTTAAGTGCTCTGGAGTCATTTCGTTGCAAGCGGGTTTTTAAGTACTCTGGAGACATTTCGGTACAAGCGGGTTTTTAAGTGCTCTGGAGTCATTTCGTTGCAAGCGGGTTTTTAAGTGCTCTGGAGTCATTTCGTTGCAAGCGGGTTTTTAAGTGCTCTGAAGGCATTTCGTTGCAAGCGGGTTTTTAAGTGCTCTGGAGTCATTTCGTTGCAAGCGGGTTTTTACGTGTTCTGGAGTCATTTCGTTGCAAGCGTGTTTTTACATACTTCTCAGACATCAGTGGAAGCGGGTTTTTTAAATGCTCTGTAGGCATTTCGTTGCAAGCGGGTTTTTAAGTGCTCTGGAGTCATTTCGTTGCAAACGGGTTTTTAAGTGCTCTGGAGTCATTTCGTTGCAAGCGGGTTTTTACGTGTTCTGGAGTCATTTCGTTGCAAGCGGGCTTTTACATACTTCTCAGACATCAGTGGAAGCGGGTTTTTTAAATGCTCTGTAGGCATTTCGTTGCAAGCGGGTTTTTAAGTGCTCTGGAGTCATTTCGTTGCATGCGGGTTTTTAAGTGCTCTGAAGGCATTTCGTTGTAAGCGGGTGTTTAAGTGCTCTGGAGTCATTTCGTTGCAAGCGGGTTTTTACGTGTTCTGGAGTCATTTCGTTGCAAGCGGGTTTTTACATACTTCTCAGACATTTCACTGGAAGCGGGTTTTTTAAATGCTCTGTAGGCATTTCGTTGCAAGCGGGTTTTTAAGTACTCTGGAGTCATTTCGTTGCAAACAAGTTTTTACGTGCTCTGGAGTAATTTCGTTGCAAGCGGGTTTTTAAGTGGTCTGGAGTCATTTCGTTGCAAGCGGGTTTTTAAGTGCTCTGGAGTCATTTCGTTGCAAGCGGGTTTTTAAGTACTCTGGAGTCATTTCGTTGCAAGCGGGTTTTTAAGTGCTCTGGAGTCATTTCGTTGCAAGCGGGTTTTTAAGTGCTCTGGAGTCATTTCGTTGCAAGCGGGTTTTTAAGTGCTCTGGAGTCATTTCGTTGCAAGCGGGTTTTTAAGTGCTCTGGAGTCATTTCGTTGCAATCGGGTTTTTTAGTGCTCTGGAGTCATTTCGTTGCAAGCGGGTTTTTAAGTGCTCTGGAGTCATTTCGTTGCATGCGGGTTTTTAAGTGCTCTGAAGGCATTTCGTTGTAAGCGGGTTTTTAAGTGCTCTGGAGTCATTTCGTTGCAAGCGGGTTTTTACGTGTTCTGGAGTCATTTAGTTGCAAGCGGGTTTTTACATACTTCTCAGACATTTCACTGGAAGCGGGTTTTTTAAATGCTCTGTAGGCATTTCGTTGCAAGCGGGTTTTTAAGTACTCTGGAGTCATTTCGTTGCAAACGGGTTTTTACGTGCTCTGGAGTCATTTCGTTGCAAGCGGGTTTTTAAGTGCTCTGGAGTCATTTCGTTGCAAGCGAGTTTTTAAGTGCTCTGGAGTCATTTCGTTGCAAGCGGGTTTTTAAGTACTCTGGAGTCATTTCGTTGCAAGCGGGTTTTTAAGTGCTCTGGAGTCATTTCGTTGCAAGCGGGTTTTTAAGTGCTCTGGAGTCATTTCGTTGCAAGCGGGTTTTTAAGTGCTCTGGAGTCATTTCGTTGCAAGCGGGTTTCTTAAGTGCTCTGGATTCATTTCGTTGCAAGCGGGTTTTTAAGTGCTCTGGAGTCATTTCGTTGCAAGCGGGTTTTTAAGTGCTCTGGAGTCATTTCGTTGCAAGCGGGTTTTTAAGTGTTCTGGAGTCATTTCGTTGCAAGCGGGTTTTTAAGTGCTCTGGAGTCATTTCGTTGCAATCGGGTTTTTCAGTGCTCTGGAGTCATTTCGTTGCAAGCGGGTTTTTAAGTGCTCTGGAGTCATTTCGTTGCAAGCGGGTTTTTAAGTGCTCTGGAGTCATTTCGTTGCAAGCGGGTTTTTAAGTACTCTGGAGACATTTCGGTACAAGCGGGTTTTTAAGTGCTCTGGAGTCATTTCGTTGCAAGCGGGTTTTTAAGTGCTCTGGAGTCATTTCGTTGCAAGCGGGTTTTTAAGTGCTCTGAAGGCATTTCGTTGCAAGCGGGTTTTTAAGTGCTCTGGAGTCATTTCGTTGCAAGCGGGTTTTTACGTGTTCTGGAGTCATTTCGTTGCAAGCGGGTTTTTACATACTTCTCAGACATTTCACTGGAAGCGGGTTTTTTAAATGCTCTGTAGGCATTTCGTTGCAAGCGGGTTTTTAAGTGCTCTGGAGTCATTTCGTTGCAAGCGGGTTTTTACGTGTTCTGGAGTCGTTTCGTTGCAAGCGGGTTTTTACATACTTCTCAGACATTTCACTGGAAGCGGGTTTTTTAAATGCTCTGTAGGCATTTCGTTGCAAGCGGGTTTTTAAGTACTCTGGAGTCATTTCGTTGCAAGCGGGTTTTTACGTGTTCTGGAGTCATTTCGTTGCAAGCGGGTTTTTAAGTGCTCTGGAGTCATTTCGTTGCAAGCGGGTTTTTAAGTGCTCTGAAGGCATTTCGTTGCAAGCGGGTTTTTAAGTGCTCTGGAGTCATTTCGTTGCAAGCGGGTTTTTACGTGTTCTGGAGTCATTTCGTTGCAAGCGGGTTTTTACATACTTCTCAGACATTTCACTGGAAGCGGGTTTTTTAAATGCTCTGTAGGCATTTCGTTGCAAGCGGGTTTTTAAGTGCTCTGGAGTCATTTCGTTGCAAGCGGGTTTTTACGTGTTCTGGAGTCGTTTCGTTGCAAGCGGGTTTTTACATACTTCTCAGACATTTCACTGGAAGCGGGTTTTTTAAATGCTCTGTAGGCATTTCGTTGCAAGCGGGTTTTTAAGTGCTCTGGAGTCATTTCGTTGCATGCGGGTTTTTAAGTGCTCTGAAGGCATTTCGTTGTAAGCGGGTGTTTAAGTGCTCTGGAGTCATTTCGTTGCAAGCGGGTTTTTACGTGTTCTGGAGTCATTTCGTTGCAAGCGGGTTTTTACATACTTCTCAGACATTTCACTGGAAGCGGGTTTTTTAAATGCTCTGTAGGCATTTCGTTGCAAGCGGGTTTTTAAGTACTCTGGAGTCATTTCGTTGCAAACAAGTTTTTACGTGCTCTGGAGTAATTTCGTTGCAAGCGGGTTTTTAAGTGGTCTGGAGTCATTTCGTTGCAAGCGGGTTTTTAAGTGCTCTGGAGTCATTTCGTTGCAAGCGGGTTTTTAAGTACTCTGGAGTCATTTCGTTGCAAGCGGGTTTTTAAGTGCTCTGGAGTCATTTCGTTGCAAGCGGGTTTTTAAGTGCTCTGGAGTCATTTCGTTGCAAGCGGGTTTTTAAGTGCTCTGTAGTCATTTCGTTGCAAGCGGGTTTTTAAGTGCTCTGGAGTCATTTCGTTGCAAGCGGGTTTTTAAGTGCTCTGGAGTCATTTCGTTGCAAGCGGGTTTTTACGTGTTCTGGAGTCATTTCGTTGCAAGCGGGTTTTTAAGTGCTCTGGAGTCATTTCGTTGCAAGCGGGTTTTTAAGTGCTCTGAAGGCATTTCGTTGCAAGCGGGTTTTTAAGTGCTCTGGAGTCATTTCGTTGCAAGCGGGTTTTTAAGTGCTCTGGATTCATTTCGTTGCAAGCGGGTTTTTAAGTGCTCTGCAGTCATTTCGTTGCAAGCGGGTTTTTAAGTGCTCTGGAGTCATTTCGTTGCAAGCGGGTTTTTAAGTGCTCTGGAGTCATTTCGTTGCAAGCGGGTTTTTAAGTGCTCTGGAGTCATTTCGTTACAAGCGGGTTTTTAAGTACTCTGGAGTCATTTCGTTGCAAGCGGGTTTTTAAGTGCTCTGGAGTCATTTCGTTGCAAGCGGGTTTTTAAGTGCTCTGGAGTCATTTCGTTGCAAGCGGGTTTTTAAGTGCTCTGGAGTCATTTCGTTGCAAGCGGGTTTTTAAGTACTCTGGAGACATTTCGGTACAAGCGGGTTTTTAAGTGCTCTGGAGTCATTTCGTTGCAAGCGGGTTTTTAAGTGCTCTGGAGTCATTTCGTTGCAAGCGGGTTTTTAAGTGCTCTGAAGGCATTTCGTTGCAAGCGGGTTTTTAAGTGCTCTGGAGTCATTTCGTTGCAAGCGGGTTTTTACGTGTTCTGGAGTCATTTCGTTGCAAGCGTGTTTTTACATACTTCTCAGACATCAGTGGAAGCGGGTTTTTTAAATGCTCTGTAGGCATTTCGTTGCAAGCGGGTTTTTAAGTGCTCTGGAGTCATTTCGTTGCAAACGGGTTTTTAAGTGCTCTGGAGTCATTTCGTTGCAAGCGGGTTTTTACGTGTTCTGGAGTCATTTCGTTGCAAGCGGGCTTTTACATACTTCTCAGACATCAGTGGAAGCGGGTTTTTTAAATGCTCTGTAGGCATTTCGTTGCAAGCGGGTTTTTAAGTGCTCTGGAGTCATTTCGTTGCATGCGGGTTTTTAAGTGCTCTGAAGGCATTTCGTTGTAAGCGGGTGTTTAAGTGCTCTGGAGTCATTTCGTTGCAAGCGGGTTTTTACGTGTTCTGGAGTCATTTCGTTGCAAGCGGGTTTTTACATACTTCTCAGACATTTCACTGGAAGCGGGTTTTTTAAATGCTCTGTAGGCATTTCGTTGCAAGCGGGTTTTTAAGTGCTCTGGAGTCATTTCGTTGCAAGCGGGTTTTTAAGTGCTCTGGAGTCATTTCGTTGCAAGCGGGTTTTTAAGTGCTCTGGAGTCATTTCGTTGCAGGCGGGTTTTTAAGTGCTCTGGAGTCATTTCGTTGCAGGCGGGTTTTTAAGTGCTCTGGAGTCATTTCGTTGCAAGCGGGTTTTTAAGTGCTCTGGAGTCATTTCGTTGCAAGCGGGTTTTTAAGTGCTCTGGAGTCATTTCGTTGCAGGCGGGTTTTTAAGTGCTCTGGAGTCATTTCGTTGCAAGCGGGTTTTTAAGTGCTCTGGAGTCATTTCGTTGCAAGCGGGCTTTTACATACTTCTCAGACATCAGTGGAAGCGGGTTTTTTAAATGCTCTGTAGGCATTTCGTTGCAAGCGGGTTTTTAAGTGCTCTGGAGTCATTTCGTTGCATGCGGGTTTTTAAGTGCTCTGAAGGCATTTCGTTGTAAGCGGGTGTTTAAGTGCTCTGGAGTCATTTCGTTGCAAGCGGGTTTTTACGTGTTCTGGAGTCATTTCGTTGCAAGCGGGTTTTTACATACTTCTCAGACATTTCACTGGAAGCGGGTTTTTTAAATGCTCTGTAGGCATTTCGTTGCAAGCGGGTTTTTAAGTGCTCTGGAGTCATTTCGTTGCAAGCGGGTTTTTAAGTGCTCTGGAGTCATTTCGTTGCAGGCGGGTTTTTAAGTGCTCTGGAGTCATTTCGTTGCAAGCGGGTTTTTAAGTGCTCTGGAGTCATTTCGTTGCAAGCGGGTTTTTAAGTGCTCTGGAGTCATTTCGTTGCAAGCGGGTTTTTAAGTGCTCTGGAGTCATTTCGTTGCAAGCGGGTTTTTAAGTGCTCTGGAGTCATTTCGTTGCAAGCGGGTTTTTAAGTGCTCTGAAGGCATTTCGTTGCAAGCGGGTTTTTAAGTGCTCTGGAGTCATTTCGTTGCAAGCGGGTTTTTAAGTGCTCTGGATTCATTTCGTTGCAAGCGGGTTTTTAAGTGCTCTGCAGTCATTTCGTTGCAAGCGGGTTTTTAAGTGCTCTGGAGTCATTTCGTTGCAAGCGGGTTTTTAAGTGCTCTGGAGTCATTTCGTTGCAAGCGGGTTTTTAAGTGCTCTGGAGTCATTTCGTTACAAGCGGGTTTTTAAGTACTCTGGAGTCATTTCGTTGCAAGCGGGTTTTTAAGTGCTCTGGAGTCATTTCGTTGCAAGCGGGTTTTTAAGTGCTCTGGAGTCATTTCGTTGCAAGCGGGTTTTTAAGTGCTCTGGAGTCATTTCGTTGCAAGCGGGTTTTTAAGTACTCTGGAGACATTTCGGTACAAGCGGGTTTTTAAGTGCTCTGGAGTCATTTCGTTGCAAGCGGGTTTTTAAGTGCTCTGGAGTCATTTCGTTGCAAGCGGGTTTTTAAGTGCTCTGAAGGCATTTCGTTGCAAGCGGGTTTTTAAGTGCTCTGGAGTCATTTCGTTGCAAGCGGGTTTTTACGTGTTCTGGAGTCATTTCGTTGCAAGCGTGTTTTTACATACTTCTCAGACATCAGTGGAAGCGGGTTTTTTAAATGCTCTGTAGGCATTTCGTTGCAAGCGGGTTTTTAAGTGCTCTGGAGTCATTTCGTTGCAAACGGGTTTTTAAGTGCTCTGGAGTCATTTCGTTGCAAGCGGGTTTTTACGTGTTCTGGAGTCATTTCGTTGCAAGCGGGCTTTTACATACTTCTCAGACATCAGTGGAAGCGGGTTTTTTAAATGCTCTGTAGGCATTTCGTTGCAAGCGGGTTTTTAAGTGCTCTGGAGTCATTTCGTTGCATGCGGGTTTTTAAGTGCTCTGAAGGCATTTCGTTGTAAGCGGGTGTTTAAGTGCTCTGGAGTCATTTCGTTGCAAGCGGGTTTTTACGTGTTCTGGAGTCATTTCGTTGCAAGCGGGTTTTTACATACTTCTCAGACATTTCACTGGAAGCGGGTTTTTTAAATGCTCTGTAGGCATTTCGTTGCAAGCGGGTTTTTAAGTACTCTGGAGTCATTTCGTTGCAAACAAGTTTTTACGTGCTCTGGAGTAATTTCGTTGCAAGCGGGTTTTTAAGTGGTCTGGAGTCATTTCGTTGCAAGCGGGTTTTTAAGTGCTCTGGAGTCATTTCGTTGCAAGCGGGTTTTTAAGTACTCTGGAGTCATTTCGTTGCAAGCGGGTTTTTAAGTGCTCTGGAGTCATTTCGTTGCAAGCGGGTTTTTAAGTGCTCTGGAGTCATTTCGTTGCAAGCGGGTTTTTAAGTGCTCTGTAGTCATTTCGTTGCAAGCGGGTTTTTAAGTGCTCTGGAGTCATTTCGTTGCAAGCGGGTTTTTAAGTGCTCTGGAGTCATTTCGTTGCAAGCGGGTTTTTACGTGTTCTGGAGTCATTTCGTTGCAAGCGGGTTTTTAAGTGCTCTGGAGTCATTTCGTTGCAAGCGGGTTTTTAAGTGCTCTGAAGGCATTTCGTTGCAAGCGGGTTTTTAAGTGCTCTGGAGTCATTTCGTTGCAAGCGGGTTTTTAAGTGCTCTGGATTCATTTCGTTGCAAGCGGGTTTTTAAGTGCTCTGCAGTCATTTCGTTGCAAGCGGGTTTTTAAGTGCTCTGGAGTCATTTCGTTGCAAGCGGGTTTTTAAGTGCTCTGGAGTCATTTCGTTGCAAGCGGGTTTTTAAGTGCTCTGGAGTCATTTCGTTACAAGCGGGTTTTTAAGTACTCTGGAGTCATTTCGTTGCAAGCGGGTTTTTAAGTGCTCTGGAGTCATTTCGTTGCAAGCGGGTTTTTAAGTGCTCTGGAGTCATTTCGTTGCAAGCGGGTTTTTAAGTGCTCTGGAGTCATTTCGTTGCAAGCGGGTTTTTAAGTACTCTGGAGACATTTCGGTACAAGCGGGTTTTTAAGTGCTCTGGAGTCATTTCGTTGCAAGCGGGTTTTTAAGTGCTCTGGAGTCATTTCGTTGCAAGCGGGTTTTTAAGTGCTCTGAAGGCATTTCGTTGCAAGCGGGTTTTTAAGTGCTCTGGAGTCATTTCGTTGCAAGCGGGTTTTTACGTGTTCTGGAGTCATTTCGTTGCAAGCGTGTTTTTACATACTTCTCAGACATCAGTGGAAGCGGGTTTTTTAAATGCTCTGTAGGCATTTCGTTGCAAGCGGGTTTTTAAGTGCTCTGGAGTCATTTCGTTGCAAACGGGTTTTTAAGTGCTCTGGAGTCATTTCGTTGCAAGCGGGTTTTTACGTGTTCTGGAGTCATTTCGTTGCAAGCGGGCTTTTACATACTTCTCAGACATCAGTGGAAGCGGGTTTTTTAAATGCTCTGTAGGCATTTCGTTGCAAGCGGGTTTTTAAGTGCTCTGGAGTCATTTCGTTGCATGCGGGTTTTTAAGTGCTCTGAAGGCATTTCGTTGTAAGCGGGTGTTTAAGTGCTCTGGAGTCATTTCGTTGCAAGCGGGTTTTTACGTGTTCTGGAGTCATTTCGTTGCAAGCGGGTTTTTACATACTTCTCAGACATTTCACTGGAAGCGGGTTTTTTAAATGCTCTGTAGGCATTTCGTTGCAAGCGGGTTTTTAAGTGCTCTGGAGTCATTTCGTTGCAAGCGGGTTTTTAAGTGCTCTGGAGTCATTTCGTTGCAAGCGGGTTTTTAAGTGCTCTGGAGTCATTTCGTTGCAGGCGGGTTTTTAAGTGCTCTGGAGTCATTTCGTTGCAGGCGGGTTTTTAAGTGCTCTGGAGTCATTTCGTTGCAAGCGGGTTTTTAAGTGCTCTGGAGTCATTTCGTTGCAAGCGGGTTTTTAAGTGCTCTGGAGTCATTTCGTTGCAGGCGGGTTTTTAAGTGCTCTGGAGTCATTTCGTTGCAAGCGGGTTTTTAAGTGCTCTGGAGTCATTTCGTTGCAAGCGGGCTTTTACATACTTCTCAGACATCAGTGGAAGCGGGTTTTTTAAATGCTCTGTAGGCATTTCGTTGCAAGCGGGTTTTTAAGTGCTCTGGAGTCATTTCGTTGCATGCGGGTTTTTAAGTGCTCTGAAGGCATTTCGTTGTAAGCGGGTGTTTAAGTGCTCTGGAGTCATTTCGTTGCAAGCGGGTTTTTACGTGTTCTGGAGTCATTTCGTTGCAAGCGGGTTTTTACATACTTCTCAGACATTTCACTGGAAGCGGGTTTTTTAAATGCTCTGTAGGCATTTCGTTGCAAGCGGGTTTTTAAGTGCTCTGGAGTCATTTCGTTGCAAGCGGGTTTTTAAGTGCTCTGGAGTCATTTCGTTGCAGGCGGGTTTTTAAGTGCTCTGGAGTCATTTCGTTGCAAGCGGGTTTTTAAGTGCTCTGGAGTCATTTCGTTGCAAGCGGGTTTTTAAGTGCTCTGGAGTCATTTCGTTGCAAGCGGGTTTTTAAGTGCTCTGGAGTCATTTCGTTGCAAGCGGGTTTTTAAGTGCTCTGGAGTCATTTCGTTGCAAGCGGGTTTTTAAGTGCTCTGAAGGCATTTCGTTGCAAGCGGGTTTTTAAGTGCTCTGGAGTCATTTCGTTGCAAGCGGGTTTTTAAGTGCTCTGGATTCATTTCGTTGCAAGCGGGTTTTTAAGTGCTCTGCAGTCATTTCGTTGCAAGCGGGTTTTTAAGTGCTCTGGAGTCATTTCGTTGCAAGCGGGTTTTTAAGTGCTCTGGAGTCATTTCGTTGCAAGCGGGTTTTTAAGTGCTCTGGAGTCATTTCGTTACAAGCGGGTTTTTAAGTACTCTGGAGTCATTTCGTTGCAAGCGGGTTTTTAAGTGCTCTGGAGTCATTTCGTTGCAAGCGGGTTTTTAAGTGCTCTGGAGTCATTTCGTTGCAAGCGGGTTTTTAAGTGCTCTGGAGTCATTTCGTTGCAAGCGGGTTTTTAAGTACTCTGGAGACATTTCGGTACAAGCGGGTTTTTAAGTGCTCTGGAGTCATTTCGTTGCAAGCGGGTTTTTAAGTGCTCTGGAGTCATTTCGTTGCAAGCGGGTTTTTAAGTGCTCTGAAGGCATTTCGTTGCAAGCGGGTTTTTAAGTGCTCTGGAGTCATTTCGTTGCAAGCGGGTTTTTACGTGTTCTGGAGTCATTTCGTTGCAAGCGTGTTTTTACATACTTCTCAGACATCAGTGGAAGCGGGTTTTTTAAATGCTCTGTAGGCATTTCGTTGCAAGCGGGTTTTTAAGTGCTCTGGAGTCATTTCGTTGCAAACGGGTTTTTAAGTGCTCTGGAGTCATTTCGTTGCAAGCGGGTTTTTACGTGTTCTGGAGTCATTTCGTTGCAAGCGGGCTTTTACATACTTCTCAGACATCAGTGGAAGCGGGTTTTTTAAATGCTCTGTAGGCATTTCGTTGCAAGCGGGTTTTTAAGTGCTCTGGAGTCATTTCGTTGCATGCGGGTTTTTAAGTGCTCTGAAGGCATTTCGTTGTAAGCGGGTGTTTAAGTGCTCTGGAGTCATTTCGTTGCAAGCGGGTTTTTACGTGTTCTGGAGTCATTTCGTTGCAAGCGGGTTTTTACATACTTCTCAGACATTTCACTGGAAGCGGGTTTTTTAAATGCTCTGTAGGCATTTCGTTGCAAGCGGGTTTTTAAGTACTCTGGAGTCATTTCGTTGCAAACAAGTTTTTACGTGCTCTGGAGTAATTTCGTTGCAAGCGGGTTTTTAAGTGGTCTGGAGTCATTTCGTTGCAAGCGGGTTTTTAAGTGCTCTGGAGTCATTTCGTTGCAAGCGGGTTTTTAAGTACTCTGGAGTCATTTCGTTGCAAGCGGGTTTTTAAGTGCTCTGGAGTCATTTCGTTGCAAGCGGGTTTTTAAGTGCTCTGGAGTCATTTCGTTGCAAGCGGGTTTTTAAGTGCTCTGGAGTCATTTCGTTGCAAGCGGGTTTTTAAGTGCTCTGGAGTCATTTCGTTGCAATCGGGTTTTTTAGTGCTCTGGAGTCATTTCGTTGCAAGCGGGTTTTTAAGTGCTCTGGAGTCATTTCGTTGCATGCGGGTTTTTAAGTGCTCTGAAGGCATTTCGTTGTAAGCGGGTTTTTAAGTGCTCTGGAGTCATTTCGTTGCAAGCGGGTTTTTACGTGTTCTGGAGTCATTTAGTTGCAAGCGGGTTTTTACATACTTCTCAGACATTTCACTGGAAGCGGGTTTTTTAAATGCTCTGTAGGCATTTCGTTGCAAGCGGGTTTTTAAGTACTCTGGAGTCATTTCGTTGCAAACGGGTTTTTACGTGCTCTGGAGTCATTTCGTTGCAAGCGGGTTTTTAAGTGCTCTGGAGTCATTTCGTTGCAAGCGAGTTTTTAAGTGCTCTGGAGTCATTTCGTTGCAAGCGGGTTTTTAAGTACTCTGGAGTCATTTCGTTGCAAGCGGGTTTTTAAGTGCTCTGGAGTCATTTCGTTGCAAGCGGGTTTTTAAGTGCTCTGGAGTCATTTCGTTGCAAGCGGGTTTTTAAGTGCTCTGGAGTCATTTCGTTGCAAGCGGGTTTCTTAAGTGCTCTGGATTCATTTCGTTGCAAGCGGGTTTTTAAGTGCTCTGGAGTCATTTCGTTGCAAGCGGGTTTTTAAGTGCTCTGGAGTCATTTCGTTGCAAGCGGGTTTTTAAGTGTTCTGGAGTCATTTCGTTGCAAGCGGGTTTTTAAGTGCTCTGGAGTCATTTCGTTGCAATCGGGTTTTTTAGTGCTCTGGAGTCATTTCGTTGCAAGCGGGTTTTTAAGTGCTCTGGAGTCATTTCGTTGCATGCGGGTTTTTAAGTGCTCTGAAGGCATTTCGTTGTAAGCGGGTTTTTAAGTGCTCTGGAGTCATTTCGTTGCAAGCGGGTTTTTACGTGTTCTGGAGTCATTTAGTTGCAAGCGGGTTTTTACATACTTCTCAGACATTTCACTGGAAGCGGGTTTTTTAAATGCTCTGTAGGCATTTCGTTGCAAGCGGGTTTTTAAGTACTCTGGAGTCATTTCGTTGCAAACGGGTTTTTACGTGCTCTGGAGTCATTTCGTTGCAAGCGGGTTTTTAAGTGCTCTGGAGTCATTTCGTTGCAAGCGAGTTTTTAAGTGCTCTGGAGTCATTTCGTTGCAAGCGGGTTTTTAAGTACTCTGGAGTCATTTCGTTGCAAGCGGGTTTTTAAGTGCTCTGGAGTCATTTCGTTGCAAGCGGGTTTTTAAGTGCTCTGGAGTCATTTCGTTGCAAGCGGGTTTTTAAGTGCTCTGGAGTCATTTCGTTGCAAGCGGGTTTCTTAAGTGCTCTGGATTCATTTCGTTGCAAGCGGGTTTTTAAGTGCTCTGGAGTCATTTCGTTGCAAGCGGGTTTTTAAGTGCTCTGGAGTCATTTCGTTGCAAGCGGGTTTTTAAGTGTTCTGGAGTCATTTCGTTGCAAGCGGGTTTTTAAGTGCTCTGGAGTCATTTCGTTGCAATCGGGTTTTTTAGTGCTCTGGAGTCATTTCGTTGCAAGCGGGTTTTTAAGTGCTCTGGAGTCATTTCGTTGCAAGCGGGTTTTTAAGTGCTCTGGAGTCATTTCGTTGCAAGCGGGTTTTTAAGTACTCTGGAGACATTTCGGTACAAGCGGGTTTTTAAGTGCTCTGGAGTCATTTCGTTGCAAGCGGGTTTTTAAGTGCTCTGGAGTCATTTCGTTGCAAGCGGGTTTTTAAGTGCTCTGAAGGCATTTCGTTGCAAGCGGGTTTTTAAGTGCTCTGGAGTCATTTCGTTGCAAGCGGGTTTTTACGTGTTCTGGAGTCATTTCGTTGCAAGCGGGTTTTTACATACTTCTCAGACATTTCACTGGAAGCGGGTTTTTTAAATGCTCTGTAGGCATTTCGTTGCAAGCGGGTTTTTAAGTGCTCTGGAGTCATTTCGTTGCAAGCGGGTTTTTACGTGTTCTGGAGTCGTTTCGTTGCAAGCGGGTTTTTACATACTTCTCAGACATTTCACTGGAAGCGGGTTTTTTAAATGCTCTGTAGGCATTTCGTTGCAAGCGGGTTTTTAAGTACTCTGGAGTCATTTCGTTGCAAGCGGGTTTTTACGTGTTCTGGAGTCATTTCGTTGCAAGCGGGTTTTTAAGTGCTCTGGAGTCATTTCGTTGCAAGCGGGTTTTTAAGTGCTCTGAAGGCATTTCGTTGCAAGCGGGTTTTTAAGTGCTCTGGAGTCATTTCGTTGCAAGCGGGTTTTTACGTGTTCTGGAGTCATTTCGTTGCAAGCGGGTTTTTACATACTTCTCAGACATTTCACTGGAAGCGGGTTTTTTAAATGCTCTGTAGGCATTTCGTTGCAAGCGGGTTTTTAAGTGCTCTGGAGTCATTTCGTTGCAAGCGGGTTTTTACGTGTTCTGGAGTCGTTTCGTTGCAAGCGGGTTTTTACATACTTCTCAGACATTTCACTGGAAGCGGGTTTTTTAAATGCTCTGTAGGCATTTCGTTGCAAGCGGGTTTTTAAGTACTCTGGAGTCATTTCGTTGCAAGCGGGTTTTTACGTGTTCTGGAGTCATTTCGTTGCAAGCGGGTTTTTAAGTGCTCTGGAGTCATTTCGTTGCAAGCGGGTTTTTAAGTGCTCTGAAGGCATTTCGTTGCAAGCGGGTTTTTAAGTGCTCTGGAGTCATTTCGTTGCAAGCGGGTTTTTACATACTTCTCAGACATTTCACTGGAAGCGGGTTTTTTAAATGCTCTGTAGGCATTTCGTTGCAAGCGGGTTTTTAAGTGCTCTGGAGTCATTTCGTTGCAAGCGGGTTTTTAAGTGCTCTGGAGTCATTTCGTTGCAAGCGGGTTTTTAAGTGTTCTGGAGTCATTTCGTTGCAAGCGGGTTTTTAAGTGCTCTGGAGTCATTTCGTTGCAATCGGGTTTTTTAGTGCTCTGGAGTCATTTCGTTGCAAGCGGGTTTTTAAGTGCTCTGGAGTCATTTCGTTGCATGCGGGTTTTTAAGTGCTCTGAAGGCATTTCGTTGTAAGCGGGTTTTTAAGTGCTCTGGAGTCATTTCGTTGCAAGCGGGTTTTTACGTGTTCTGGAGTCATTTAGTTGCAAGCGGGTTTTTACATACTTCTCAGACATTTCACTGGAAGCGGGTTTTTTAAATGCTCTGTAGGCATTTCGTTGCAAGCGGGTTTTTAAGTACTCTGGAGTCATTTCGTTGCAAACGGGTTTTTACGTGCTCTGGAGTCATTTCGTTGCAAGCGGGTTTTTAAGTGCTCTGGAGTCATTTCGTTGCAAGCGAGTTTTTAAGTGCTCTGGAGTCATTTCGTTGCAAGCGGGTTTTTAAGTACTCTGGAGTCATTTCGTTGCAAGCGGGTTTTTAAGTGCTCTGGAGTCATTTCGTTGCAAGCGGGTTTTTAAGTGCTCTGGAGTCATTTCGTTGCAAGCGGGTTTTTAAGTGCTCTGGAGTCATTTCGTTGCAAGCGGGTTTCTTAAGTGCTCTGGATTCATTTCGTTGCAAGCGGGTTTTTAAGTGCTCTGGAGTCATTTCGTTGCAAGCGGGTTTTTAAGTGCTCTGGAGTCATTTCGTTGCAAGCGGGTTTTTAAGTGTTCTGGAGTCATTTCGTTGCAAGCGGGTTTTTAAGTGCTCTGGAGTCATTTCGTTGCAATCGGGTTTTTTAGTGCTCTGGAGTCATTTCGTTGCAAGCGGGTTTTTAAGTGCTCTGGAGTCATTTCGTTGCAAGCGGGTTTTTAAGTGCTCTGGAGTCATTTCGTTGCAAGCGGGTTTTTACGTGTTCTGGAGTCATTTAGTTGCAAGCGGGTTTTTACATACTTCTCAGACATTTCACTGGAAGCGGGTTTTTTAAATGCTCTGTAGGCATTTCGTTGCAAGCGGGTTTTTAAGTACTCTGGAGTCATTTCGTTGCAAACGGGTTTTTACGTGCTCTGGAGTCATTTCGTTGCAAGCGGGTTTTTAAGTGCTCTGGAGTCATTTCGTTGCAAGCGAGTTTTTAAGTGCTCTGGAGTCATTTCGTTGCAAGCGGGTTTTTAAGTACTCTGGAGTCATTTCGTTGCAAGCGGGTTTTTAAGTGCTCTGGAGTCATTTCGTTGCAAGCGGGTTTTTAAGTGCTCTGGAGTCATTTCGTTGCAAGCGGGTTTTTAAGTGCTCTGGAGTCATTTCGTTGCAAGCGGGTTTCTTAAGTGCTCTGGATTCATTTCGTTGCAAGCGGGTTTTTAAGTGCTCTGGAGTCATTTCGTTGCAAGCGGGTTTTTAAGTGCTCTGGAGTCATTTCGTTGCAAGCGGGTTTTTAAGTGTTCTGGAGTCATTTCGTTGCAAGCGGGTTTTTAAGTGCTCTGGAGTCATTTCGTTGCAATCGGGTTTTTCAGTGCTCTGGAGTCATTTCGTTGCAAGCGGGTTTTTAAGTGCTCTGAAGGCATTTCGTTGCAAGCGGGTTTTTAAGTGCTCTGGAGTCATTTCGTTGCAAGCGGGTTTTTACGTGTTCTGGAGTCATTTCGTTGCAAGCGGGTTTTTACATACTTCTCAGACATTTCACTGGAAGCGGGTTTTTTAAATGCTCTGTAGGCATTTCGTTGCAAGCGGGTTTTTAAGTGCTCTGGAGTCATTTCGTTGCAAGCGGGTTTTTACGTGTTCTGGAGTCGTTTCGTTGCAAGCGGGTTTTTACATACTTCTCAGACATTTCACTGGAAGCGGGTTTTTAAATGCTCTGTAGGCATTTCGTTGCAAGCGGGTTTTTAAGTACTCTGGAGTCATTTCGTTGCAAGCGGGTTTTTACGTGTTCTGGAGTCATTTCGTTGCAAGCGGGTTTTTAAGTGCTCTGGAGTCATTTCGTTGCAAGCGGGTTTTTAAGTGCTCTGAAGGCATTTCGTTGCAAGCGGGTTTTTAAGTGCTCTGGAGTCATTTCGTTGCAAGCGGGTTTTTACGTGTTCTGGAGTCATTTCGTTGCAAGCGGGTTTTTACATACTTCTCAGACATTTCACTGGAAGCGGGTTTTTTAAATGCTCTGTAGGCATTTCGTTGCAAGCGGGTTTTTAAGTGCTCTGGAGTCATTTCGTTGCAAGCGGGTTTTTACGTGTTCTGGAGTCGTTTCGTTGCAAGCGGGTTTTTACATACTTCTCAGACATTTCACTGGAAGCGGGTTTTTTAAATGCTCTGTAGGCATTTCGTTGCAAGCGGGTTTTTAAGTACTCTGGAGTCATTTCGTTGCAAGCGGGTTTTTACGTGTTCTGGAGTCATTTCGTTGCAAGCGGGTTTTTAAGTGCTCTGGAGTCATTTCGTTGCAAGCGGGTTTTTAAGTGCTCTGAAGGCATTTCGTTGCAAGCGGGTTTTTAAGTGCTCTGGAGTCATTTCGTTGCAAGCGGGTTTTTAAGTGCTCTGGATTCATTTCGTTGCAAGCGGGTTTTTAAGTGCTCTGCAGTCATTTCGTTGCAAGCGGGTTTTTAAGTGCTCTGGAGTCATTTCGTTGCAAGCGGGTTTTTAAGTGCTCTGGAGTCATTTCGTTGCAAGCGGGTTTTTAAGTGCTCTGGAGTCATTTCGTTACAAGCGGGTTTTTAAGTACTCTGGAGTCATTTCGTTGCAAGCGGGTTTTTAAGTGCTCTGGAGTCATTTCGTTGCAAGCGGGTTTTTAAGTGCTCTGGAGTCATTTCGTTGCAAGCGGGTTTTTAAGTGCTCTGGAGTCATTTCGTTGCAAGCGGGTTTTTAAGTACTCTGGAGACATTTCGGTACAAGCGGGTTTTTAAGTGCTCTGGAGTCATTTCGTTGCAAGCGGGTTTTTAAGTGCTCTGGAGTCATTTCGTTGCAAGCGGGTTTTTAAGTGCTCTGAAGGCATTTCGTTGCAAGCGGGTTTTTAAGTGCTCTGGAGTCATTTCGTTGCAAGCGGGTTTTTACGTGTTCTGGAGTCATTTCGTTGCAAGCGTGTTTTTACATACTTCTCAGACATCAGTGGAAGCGGGTTTTTTAAATGCTCTGTAGGCATTTCGTTGCAAGCGGGTTTTTAAGTGCTCTGGAGTCATTTCGTTGCAAACGGGTTTTTAAGTGCTCTGGAGTCATTTCGTTGCAAGCGGGTTTTTACGTGTTCTGGAGTCATTTCGTTGCAAGCGGGCTTTTACATACTTCTCAGACATCAGTGGAAGCGGGTTTTTTAAATGCTCTGTAGGCATTTCGTTGCAAGCGGGTTTTTAAGTGCTCTGGAGTCATTTCGTTGCATGCGGGTTTTTAAGTGCTCTGAAGGCATTTCGTTGTAAGCGGGTGTTTAAGTGCTCTGGAGTCATTTCGTTGCAAGCGGGTTTTTACGTGTTCTGGAGTCATTTCGTTGCAAGCGGGTTTTTACATACTTCTCAGACATTTCACTGGAAGCGGGTTTTTTAAATGCTCTGTAGGCATTTCGTTGCAAGCGGGTTTTTAAGTGCTCTGGAGTCATTTCGTTGCAAGCGGGTTTTTAAGTGCTCTGGAGTCATTTCGTTGCAAGCGGGTTTTTAAGTGCTCTGGAGTCATTTCGTTGCAAGCGGGTTTTTAAGTGCTCTGAAGGCATTTCGTTGCAAGCGGGTTTTTAAGTGCTCTGGAGTCATTTCGTTGCAAGCGGGTTTTTAAGTGCTCTGGATTCATTTCGTTGCAAGCGGGTTTTTAAGTGCTCTGCAGTCATTTCGTTGCAAGCGGGATTTTAAGTGCTCTGGAGTCATTTCGTTGCAAGCGGGTTTTTAAGTGCTCTGGAGTCATTTCGTTGCAAGCGGGTTTTTAAGTGCTCTGGAGTCATTTCGTTACAAGCGGGTTTTTAAGTACTCTGGAGTCATTTCGTTGCAAGCGGGTTTTTAAGTGCTCTGGAGTCATTTCGTTGCAAGCGGGTTTTTAAGTGCTCTGGAGTCATTTCGTTGCAAGCGGGTTTTTAAGTGCTCTGGAGTCATTTCGTTGCAAGCGGGTTTTTAAGTACTCTGGAGACATTTCGGTACAAGCGGGTTTTTAAGTGCTCTGGAGTCATTTCGTTGCAAGCGGGTTTTTAAGTGCTCTGGAGTCATTTCGTTGCAAGCGGGTTTTTAAGTGCTCTGAAGGCATTTCGTTGCAAGCGGGTTTTTAAGTGCTCTGGAGTCATTTCGTTGCAAGCGGGTTTTTACGTGTTCTGGAGTCATTTCGTTGCAAGCGTGTTTTTACATACTTCTCAGACATCAGTGGAAGCGGGTTTTTTAAATGCTCTGTAGGCATTTCGTTGCAAGCGGGTTTTTAAGTGCTCTGGAGTCATTTCGTTGCATGCGGGTTTTTAAGTGCTCTGAAGGCATTTCGTTGTAAGCGGGTGTTTAAGTGCTCTGGAGTCATTTCGTTGCAAGCGGGTTTTTACGTGTTCTGGAGTCATTTCGTTGCAAGCGGGTTTTTACATACTTCTCAGACATTTCACTGGAAGCGGGTTTTTTAAATGCTCTGTAGGCATTTCGTTGCAAGCGGGTTTTTAAGTACTCTGGAGTCATTTCGTTGCAAACAAGTTTTTACGTGCTCTGGAGTAATTTCGTTGCAAGCGGGTTTTTAAGTGGTCTGGAGTCATTTCGTTGCAAGCGGGTTTTTAAGTGCTCTGGAGTCATTTCGTTGCAAGCGGGTTTTTAAGTACTCTGGAGTCATTTCGTTGCAAGCGGGTTTTTAAGTGCTCTGGAGTCATTTCGTTGCAAGCGGGTTTTTAAGTGCTCTGGAGTCATTTCGTTGCAAGCGGGTTTTTAAGTGCTCTGGAGTCATTTCGTTGCAAGCGGGTTTTTAAGTGCTCTGGAGTCATTTCGTTGCAATCGGGTTTTTTAGTGCTCTGGAGTCATTTCGTTGCAAGCGGGTTTTTAAGTGCTCTGGAGTCATTTCGTTGCATGCGGGTTTTTAAGTGCTCTGAAGGCATTTCGTTGTAAGCGGGTTTTTAAGTGCTCTGGAGTCATTTCGTTGCAAGCGGGTTTTTACGTGTTCTGGAGTCATTTAGTTGCAAGCGGGTTTTTACATACTTCTCAGACATTTCACTGGAAGCGGGTTTTTTAAATGCTCTGTAGGCATTTCGTTGCAAGCGGGTTTTTAAGTACTCTGGAGTCATTTCGTTGCAAACGGGTTTTTACGTGCTCTGGAGTCATTTCGTTGCAAGCGGGTTTTTAAGTGCTCTGGAGTCATTTCGTTGCAAGCGGGTTTTTAAGTGCTCTGAAGGCATTTCGTTGCAAGCGGGTTTTTAAGTGCTCTGGAGTCATTTCGTTGCAAGCGGGTTTTTACGTGTTCTGGAGTCATTTCGTTGCAAGCGGGTTTTTACATACTTCTCAGACATTTCACTGGAAGCGGGTTTTTTAAATGCTCTGTAGGCATTTCGTTGCAAGCGGGTTTTTAAGTGCTCTGGAGTCATTTCGTTGCAAGCGGGTTTTTACGTGTTCTGGAGTCGTTTCGTTGCAAGCGGGTTTTTACATACTTCTCAGACATTTCACTGGAAGCGGGTTTTTTAAATGCTCTGTAGGCATTTCGTTGCAAGCGGGTTTTTAAGTACTCTGGAGTCATTTCGTTGCAAGCGGGTTTTTACGTGTTCTGGAGTCATTTCGTTGCAAGCGGGTTTTTAAGTGCTCTGGAGTCATTTCGTTGCAAGCGGGTTTTTAAGTGCTCTGAAGGCATTTCGTTGCAAGCGGGTTTTTAAGTGCTCTGGAGTCATTTCGTTGCAAGCGGGTTTTTAAGTGCTCTGGATTCATTTCGTTGCAAGCGGGTTTTTAAGTGCTCTGCAGTCATTTCGTTGCAAGCGGGTTTTTAAGTGCTCTGGAGTCATTTCGTTGCAAGCGGGTTTTTAAGTGCTCTGGAGTCATTTCGTTGCAAGCGGGTTTTTAAGTGCTCTGGAGTCATTTCGTTACAAGCGGGTTTTTAAGTGCTCTGGAGTCATTTCGTTGCAAGCGGGTTTTTAAGTGCTCTGGAGTCATTTCGTTGCAAGCGGGTTTTTAAGTGCTCTGGAGTCATTTCGTTGCAAGCGGGTTTTTAAGTGCTCTGGAGTCATTTCGTTGCAAGCGGGTTTTTAAGTACTCTGGAGACATTTCGGTACAAGCGGGTTTTTAAGTGCTCTGGAGTCATTTCGTTGCAAGCGGGTTTTTAAGTGCTCTGGAGTCATTTCGTTGCAAGCGGGTTTTTAAGTGCTCTGAAGGCATTTCGTTGCAAGCGGGTTTTTAAGTGCTCTGGAGTCATTTCGTTGCAAGCGGGTTTTTACGTGTTCTGGAGTCATTTCGTTGCAAGCGTGTTTTTACATACTTCTCAGACATCAGTGGAAGCGGGTTTTTTAAATGCTCTGTAGGCATTTCGTTGCAAGCGGGTTTTTAAGTGCTCTGGAGTCATTTCGTTGCAAACGGGTTTTTAAGTGCTCTGGAGTCATTTCGTTGCAAGCGGGTTTTTACGTGTTCTGGAGTCATTTCGTTGCAAGCGGGCTTTTACATACTTCTCAGACATCAGTGGAAGCGGGTTTTTTAAATGCTCTGTAGGCATTTCGTTGCAAGCGGGTTTTTAAGTGCTCTGGAGTCATTTCGTTGCATGCGGGTTTTTAAGTGCTCTGAAGGCATTTCGTTGTAAGCGGGTGTTTAAGTGCTCTGGAGTCATTTCGTTGCAAGCGGGTTTTTACGTGTTCTGGAGTCATTTCGTTGCAAGCGGGTTTTTACATACTTCTCAGACATTTCACTGGAAGCGGGTTTTTTAAATGCTCTGTAGGCATTTCGTTGCAAGCGGGTTTTTAAGTACTCTGGAGTCATTTCGTTGCAAACAAGTTTTTACGTGCTCTGGAGTAATTTCGTTGCAAGCGGGTTTTTAAGTGGTCTGGAGTCATTTCGTTGCAAGCGGGTTTTTAAGTGCTCTGGAGTCATTTCGTTGCAAGCGGGTTTTTAAGTACTCTGGAGTCATTTCGTTGCAAGCGGGTTTTTAAGTGCTCTGGAGTCATTTCGTTGCAAGCGGGTTTTTAAGTGCTCTGGAGTCATTTCGTTGCAAGCGGGTTTTTAAGTGCTCTGGAGTCATTTCGTTGCAAGCGGGTTTTTAAGTGCTCTGGAGTCATTTCGTTGCAATCGGGTTTTTTAGTGCTCTGGAGTCATTTCGTTGCAAGCGGGTTTTTAAGTGCTCTGGAGTCATTTCGTTGCATGCGGGTTTTTAAGTGCTCTGAAGGCATTTCGTTGTAAGCGGGTTTTTAAGTGCTCTGGAGTCATTTCGTTGCAAGCGGGTTTTTACGTGTTCTGGAGTCATTTAGTTGCAAGCGGGTTTTTACATACTTCTCAGACATTTCACTGGAAGCGGGTTTTTTAAATGCTCTGTAGGCATTTCGTTGCAAGCGGGTTTTTAAGTACTCTGGAGTCATTTCGTTGCAAACGGGTTTTTACGTGCTCTGGAGTCATTTCGTTGCAAGCGGGTTTTTAAGTGCTCTGGAGTCATTTCGTTGCAAGCGAGTTTTTAAGTGCTCTGGAGTCATTTCGTTGCAAGCGGGTTTTTAAGTACTCTGGAGTCATTTCGTTGCAAGCGGGTTTTTAAGTGCTCTGGAGTCATTTCGTTGCAAGCGGGTTTTTAAGTGCTCTGGAGTCATTTCGTTGCAAGCGGGTTTTTAAGTGCTCTGGAGTCATTTCGTTGCAAGCGGGTTTCTTAAGTGCTCTGGATTCATTTCGTTGCAAGCGGGTTTTTAAGTGCTCTGGAGTCATTTCGTTGCAAGCGGGTTTTTAAGTGCTCTGGAGTCATTTCGTTGCAAGCGGGTTTTTAAGTGTTCTGGAGTCATTTCGTTGCAAGCGGGTTTTTAAGTGCTCTGGAGTCATTTCGTTGCAATCGGGTTTTTCAGTGCTCTGGAGTCATTTCGTTGCAAGCGGGTTTTTAAGTGCTCTGGAGTCATTTCGTTGCAAGCGGGTTTTTAAGTGCTCTGGAGTCATTTCGTTGCAAGCGGGTTTTTAAGTACTCTGGAGACATTTCGGTACAAGCGGGTTTTTAAGTGCTCTGGAGTCATTTCGTTGCAAGCGGGTTTTTAAGTGCTCTGGAGTCATTTCGTTGCAAGCGGGTTTTTAAGTGCTCTGAAGGCATTTCGTTGCAAGCGGGTTTTTAAGTGCTCTGGAGTCATTTCGTTGCAAGCGGGTTTTTACGTGTTCTGGAGTCATTTCGTTGCAAGCGGGTTTTTACATACTTCTCAGACATTTCACTGGAAGCGGGTTTTTTAAATGCTCTGTAGGCATTTCGTTGCAAGCGGGTTTTTAAGTGCTCTGGAGTCATTTCGTTGCAAGCGGGTTTTTACGTGTTCTGGAGTCGTTTCGTTGCAAGCGGGTTTTTACATACTTCTCAGACATTTCACTGGAAGCGGGTTTTTTAAATGCTCTGTAGGCATTTCGTTGCAAGCGGGTTTTTAAGTACTCTGGAGTCATTTCGTTGCAAGCGGGTTTTTACGTGTTCTGGAGTCATTTCGTTGCAAGCGGGTTTTTAAGTGCTCTGGAGTCATTTCGTTGCAAGCGGGTTTTTAAGTGCTCTGAAGGCATTTCGTTGCAAGCGGGTTTTTAAGTGCTCTGGAGTCATTTCGTTGCAAGCGGGTTTTTACGTGTTCTGGAGTCATTTCGTTGCAAGCGGGTTTTTACATACTTCTCAGACATTTCACTGGAAGCGGGTTTTTTAAATGCTCTGTAGGCATTTCGTTGCAAGCGGGTTTTTAAGTGCTCTGGAGTCATTTCGTTGCAAGCGGGTTTTTACGTGTTCTGGAGTCGTTTCGTTGCAAGCGGGTTTTTACATACTTCTCAGACATTTCACTGGAAGCGGGTTTTTTAAATGCTCTGTAGGCATTTCGTTGCAAGCGGGTTTTTAAGTGCTCTGGAGTCATTTCGTTGCATGCGGGTTTTTAAGTGCTCTGAAGGCATTTCGTTGTAAGCGGGTGTTTAAGTGCTCTGGAGTCATTTCGTTGCAAGCGGGTTTTTACGTGTTCTGGAGTCATTTCGTTGCAAGCGGGTTTTTACATACTTCTCAGACATTTCACTGGAAGCGGGTTTTTTAAATGCTCTGTAGGCATTTCGTTGCAAGCGGGTTTTTAAGTACTCTGGAGTCATTTCGTTGCAAACAAGTTTTTACGTGCTCTGGAGTAATTTCGTTGCAAGCGGGTTTTTAAGTGGTCTGGAGTCATTTCGTTGCAAGCGGGTTTTTAAGTGCTCTGGAGTCATTTCGTTGCAAGCGGGTTTTTAAGTACTCTGGAGTCATTTCGTTGCAAGCGGGTTTTTAAGTGCTCTGGAGTCATTTCGTTGCAAGCGGGTTTTTAAGTGCTCTGGAGTCATTTCGTTGCAAGCGGGTTTTTAAGTGCTCTGTAGTCATTTCGTTGCAAGCGGGTTTTTAAGTGCTCTGGAGTCATTTCGTTGCAAGCGGGTTTTTAAGTGCTCTGGAGTCATTTCGTTGCAAGCGGGTTTTTACGTGTTCTGGAGTCATTTCGTTGCAAGCGGGTTTTTAAGTGCTCTGGAGTCATTTCGTTGCAAGCGGGTTTTTAAGTGCTCTGAAGGCATTTCGTTGCAAGCGGGTTTTTAAGTGCTCTGGAGTCATTTCGTTGCAAGCGGGTTTTTAAGTGCTCTGGATTCATTTCGTTGCAAGCGGGTTTTTAAGTGCTCTGCAGTCATTTCGTTGCAAGCGGGTTTTTAAGTGCTCTGGAGTCATTTCGTTGCAAGCGGGTTTTTAAGTGCTCTGGAGTCATTTCGTTGCAAGCGGGTTTTTAAGTGCTCTGGAGTCATTTCGTTACAAGCGGGTTTTTAAGTACTCTGGAGTCATTTCGTTGCAAGCGGGTTTTTAAGTGCTCTGGAGTCATTTCGTTGCAAGCGGGTTTTTAAGTGCTCTGGAGTCATTTCGTTGCAAGCGGGTTTTTAAGTGCTCTGGAGTCATTTCGTTGCAAGCGGGTTTTTAAGTACTCTGGAGACATTTCGGTACAAGCGGGTTTTTAAGTGCTCTGGAGTCATTTCGTTGCAAGCGGGTTTTTAAGTGCTCTGGAGTCATTTCGTTGCAAGCGGGTTTTTAAGTGCTCTGAAGGCATTTCGTTGCAAGCGGGTTTTTAAGTGCTCTGGAGTCATTTCGTTGCAAGCGGGTTTTTACGTGTTCTGGAGTCATTTCGTTGCAAGCGTGTTTTTACATACTTCTCAGACATCAGTGGAAGCGGGTTTTTTAAATGCTCTGTAGGCATTTCGTTGCAAGCGGGTTTTTAAGTGCTCTGGAGTCATTTCGTTGCAAACGGGTTTTTAAGTGCTCTGGAGTCATTTCGTTGCAAGCGGGTTTTTACGTGTTCTGGAGTCATTTCGTTGCAAGCGGGCTTTTACATACTTCTCAGACATCAGTGGAAGCGGGTTTTTTAAATGCTCTGTAGGCATTTCGTTGCAAGCGGGTTTTTAAGTGCTCTGGAGTCATTTCGTTGCATGCGGGTTTTTAAGTGCTCTGAAGGCATTTCGTTGTAAGCGGGTGTTTAAGTGCTCTGGAGTCATTTCGTTGCAAGCGGGTTTTTACGTGTTCTGGAGTCATTTCGTTGCAAGCGGGTTTTTACATACTTCTCAGACATTTCACTGGAAGCGGGTTTTTTAAATGCTCTGTAGGCATTTCGTTGCAAGCGGGTTTTTAAGTGCTCTGGAGTCATTTCGTTGCAAGCGGGTTTTTAAGTGCTCTGGAGTCATTTCGTTGCAAGCGGGTTTTTAAGTGCTCTGGAGTCATTTCGTTGCAGGCGGGTTTTTAAGTGCTCTGGAGTCATTTCGTTGCAGGCGGGTTTTTAAGTGCTCTGGAGTCATTTCGTTGCAAGCGGGTTTTTAAGTGCTCTGGAGTCATTTCGTTGCAAGCGGGTTTTTAAGTGCTCTGGAGTCATTTCGTTGCAGGCGGGTTTTTAAGTGCTCTGGAGTCATTTCGTTGCAAGCGGGTTTTTAAGTGCTCTGGAGTCATTTCGTTGCAAGCGGGCTTTTACATACTTCTCAGACATCAGTGGAAGCGGGTTTTTTAAATGCTCTGTAGGCATTTCGTTGCAAGCGGGTTTTTAAGTGCTCTGGAGTCATTTCGTTGCATGCGGGTTTTTAAGTGCTCTGAAGGCATTTCGTTGTAAGCGGGTGTTTAAGTGCTCTGGAGTCATTTCGTTGCAAGCGGGTTTTTACGTGTTCTGGAGTCATTTCGTTGCAAGCGGGTTTTTACATACTTCTCAGACATTTCACTGGAAGCGGGTTTTTTAAATGCTCTGTAGGCATTTCGTTGCAAGCGGGTTTTTAAGTGCTCTGGAGTCATTTCGTTGCAAGCGGGTTTTTAAGTGCTCTGGAGTCATTTCGTTGCAGGCGGGTTTTTAAGTGCTCTGGAGTCATTTCGTTGCAAGCGGGTTTTTAAGTGCTCTGGAGTCATTTCGTTGCAAGCGGGTTTTTAAGTGCTCTGGAGTCATTTCGTTGCAAGCGGGTTTTTAAGTGCTCTGGAGTCATTTCGTTGCAAGCGGGTTTTTAAGTGCTCTGGAGTCATTTCGTTGCAAGCGGGTTTTTAAGTGCTCTGAAGGCATTTCGTTGCAAGCGGGTTTTTAAGTGCTCTGGAGTCATTTCGTTGCAAGCGGGTTTTTAAGTGCTCTGGATTCATTTCGTTGCAAGCGGGTTTTTAAGTGCTCTGCAGTCATTTCGTTGCAAGCGGGTTTTTAAGTGCTCTGGAGTCATTTCGTTGCAAGCGGGTTTTTAAGTGCTCTGGAGTCATTTCGTTGCAAGCGGGTTTTTAAGTGCTCTGGAGTCATTTCGTTACAAGCGGGTTTTTAAGTACTCTGGAGTCATTTCGTTGCAAGCGGGTTTTTAAGTGCTCTGGAGTCATTTCGTTGCAAGCGGGTTTTTAAGTGCTCTGGAGTCATTTCGTTGCAAGCGGGTTTTTAAGTGCTCTGGAGTCATTTCGTTGCAAGCGGGTTTTTAAGTACTCTGGAGACATTTCGGTACAAGCGGGTTTTTAAGTGCTCTGGAGTCATTTCGTTGCAAGCGGGTTTTTAAGTGCTCTGGAGTCATTTCGTTGCAAGCGGGTTTTTAAGTGCTCTGAAGGCATTTCGTTGCAAGCGGGTTTTTAAGTGCTCTGGAGTCATTTCGTTGCAAGCGGGTTTTTACGTGTTCTGGAGTCATTTCGTTGCAAGCGTGTTTTTACATACTTCTCAGACATCAGTGGAAGCGGGTTTTTTAAATGCTCTGTAGGCATTTCGTTGCAAGCGGGTTTTTAAGTGCTCTGGAGTCATTTCGTTGCAAACGGGTTTTTAAGTGCTCTGGAGTCATTTCGTTGCAAGCGGGTTTTTACGTGTTCTGGAGTCATTTCGTTGCAAGCGGGCTTTTACATACTTCTCAGACATCAGTGGAAGCGGGTTTTTTAAATGCTCTGTAGGCATTTCGTTGCAAGCGGGTTTTTAAGTGCTCTGGAGTCATTTCGTTGCATGCGGGTTTTTAAGTGCTCTGAAGGCATTTCGTTGTAAGCGGGTGTTTAAGTGCTCTGGAGTCATTTCGTTGCAAGCGGGTTTTTACGTGTTCTGGAGTCATTTCGTTGCAAGCGGGTTTTTACATACTTCTCAGACATTTCACTGGAAGCGGGTTTTTTAAATGCTCTGTAGGCATTTCGTTGCAAGCGGGTTTTTAAGTACTCTGGAGTCATTTCGTTGCAAACAAGTTTTTACGTGCTCTGGAGTAATTTCGTTGCAAGCGGGTTTTTAAGTGGTCTGGAGTCATTTCGTTGCAAGCGGGTTTTTAAGTGCTCTGGAGTCATTTCGTTGCAAGCGGGTTTTTAAGTACTCTGGAGTCATTTCGTTGCAAGCGGGTTTTTAAGTGCTCTGGAGTCATTTCGTTGCAAGCGGGTTTTTAAGTGCTCTGGAGTCATTTCGTTGCAAGCGGGTTTTTAAGTGCTCTGGAGTCATTTCGTTGCAAGCGGGTTTTTAAGTGCTCTGGAGTCATTTCGTTGCAATCGGGTTTTTTAGTGCTCTGGAGTCATTTCGTTGCAAGCGGGTTTTTAAGTGCTCTGGAGTCATTTCGTTGCATGCGGGTTTTTAAGTGCTCTGAAGGCATTTCGTTGTAAGCGGGTTTTTAAGTGCTCTGGAGTCATTTCGTTGCAAGCGGGTTTTTACGTGTTCTGGAGTCATTTAGTTGCAAGCGGGTTTTTACATACTTCTCAGACATTTCACTGGAAGCGGGTTTTTTAAATGCTCTGTAGGCATTTCGTTGCAAGCGGGTTTTTAAGTACTCTGGAGTCATTTCGTTGCAAACGGGTTTTTACGTGCTCTGGAGTCATTTCGTTGCAAGCGGGTTTTTAAGTGCTCTGGAGTCATTTCGTTGCAAGCGAGTTTTTAAGTGCTCTGGAGTCATTTCGTTGCAAGCGGGTTTTTAAGTACTCTGGAGTCATTTCGTTGCAAGCGGGTTTTTAAGTGCTCTGGAGTCATTTCGTTGCAAGCGGGTTTTTAAGTGCTCTGGAGTCATTTCGTTGCAAGCGGGTTTTTAAGTGCTCTGGAGTCATTTCGTTGCAAGCGGGTTTCTTAAGTGCTCTGGATTCATTTCGTTGCAAGCGGGTTTTTAAGTGCTCTGGAGTCATTTCGTTGCAAGCGGGTTTTTAAGTGCTCTGGAGTCATTTCGTTGCAAGCGGGTTTTTAAGTGTTCTGGAGTCATTTCGTTGCAAGCGGGTTTTTAAGTGCTCTGGAGTCATTTCGTTGCAATCGGGTTTTTTAGTGCTCTGGAGTCATTTCGTTGCAAGCGGGTTTTTAAGTGCTCTGGAGTCATTTCGTTGCATGCGGGTTTTTAAGTGCTCTGAAGGCATTTCGTTGTAAGCGGGTTTTTAAGTGCTCTGGAGTCATTTCGTTGCAAGCGGGTTTTTACGTGTTCTGGAGTCATTTAGTTGCAAGCGGGTTTTTACATACTTCTCAGACATTTCACTGGAAGCGGGTTTTTTAAATGCTCTGTAGGCATTTCGTTGCAAGCGGGTTTTTAAGTACTCTGGAGTCATTTCGTTGCAAACGGGTTTTTACGTGCTCTGGAGTCATTTCGTTGCAAGCGGGTTTTTAAGTGCTCTGGAGTCATTTCGTTGCAAGCGAGTTTTTAAGTGCTCTGGAGTCATTTCGTTGCAAGCGGGTTTTTAAGTACTCTGGAGTCATTTCGTTGCAAGCGGGTTTTTAAGTGCTCTGGAGTCATTTCGTTGCAAGCGGGTTTTTAAGTGCTCTGGAGTCATTTCGTTGCAAGCGGGTTTTTAAGTGCTCTGGAGTCATTTCGTTGCAAGCGGGTTTCTTAAGTGCTCTGGATTCATTTCGTTGCAAGCGGGTTTTTAAGTGCTCTGGAGTCATTTCGTTGCAAGCGGGTTTTTAAGTGCTCTGGAGTCATTTCGTTGCAAGCGGGTTTTTAAGTGTTCTGGAGTCATTTCGTTGCAAGCGGGTTTTTAAGTGCTCTGGAGTCATTTCGTTGCAATCGGGTTTTTTAGTGCTCTGGAGTCATTTCGTTGCAAGCGGGTTTTTAAGTGCTCTGGAGTCATTTCGTTGCAAGCGGGTTTTTAAGTGCTCTGGAGTCATTTCGTTGCAAGCGGGTTTTTAAGTACTCTGGAGACATTTCGGTACAAGCGGGTTTTTAAGTGCTCTGGAGTCATTTCGTTGCAAGCGGGTTTTTAAGTGCTCTGGAGTCATTTCGTTGCAAGCGGGTTTTTAAGTGCTCTGAAGGCATTTCGTTGCAAGCGGGTTTTTAAGTGCTCTGGAGTCATTTCGTTGCAAGCGGGTTTTTACGTGTTCTGGAGTCATTTCGTTGCAAGCGGGTTTTTACATACTTCTCAGACATTTCACTGGAAGCGGGTTTTTTAAATGCTCTGTAGGCATTTCGTTGCAAGCGGGTTTTTAAGTGCTCTGGAGTCATTTCGTTGCAAGCGGGTTTTTACGTGTTCTGGAGTCGTTTCGTTGCAAGCGGGTTTTTACATACTTCTCAGACATTTCACTGGAAGCGGGTTTTTTAAATGCTCTGTAGGCATTTCGTTGCAAGCGGGTTTTTAAGTACTCTGGAGTCATTTCGTTGCAAGCGGGTTTTTACGTGTTCTGGAGTCATTTCGTTGCAAGCGGGTTTTTAAGTGCTCTGGAGTCATTTCGTTGCAAGCGGGTTTTTAAGTGCTCTGAAGGCATTTCGTTGCAAGCGGGTTTTTAAGTGCTCTGGAGTCATTTCGTTGCAAGCGGGTTTTTACGTGTTCTGGAGTCATTTCGTTGCAAGCGGGTTTTTACATACTTCTCAGACATTTCACTGGAAGCGGGTTTTTTAAATGCTCTGTAGGCATTTCGTTGCAAGCGGGTTTTTAAGTGCTCTGGAGTCATTTCGTTGCAAGCGGGTTTTTACGTGTTCTGGAGTCGTTTCGTTGCAAGCGGGTTTTTACATACTTCTCAGACATTTCACTGGAAGCGGGTTTTTTAAATGCTCTGTAGGCATTTCGTTGCAAGCGGGTTTTTAAGTACTCTGGAGTCATTTCGTTGCAAGCGGGTTTTTACGTGTTCTGGAGTCATTTCGTTGCAAGCGGGTTTTTAAGTGCTCTGGAGTCATTTCGTTGCAAGCGGGTTTTTAAGTGCTCTGAAGGCATTTCGTTGCAAGCGGGTTTTTAAGTGCTCTGGAGTCATTTCGTTGCAAGCGGGTTTTTACATACTTCTCAGACATTTCACTGGAAGCGGGTTTTTTAAATGCTCTGTAGGCATTTCGTTGCAAGCGGGTTTTTAAGTGCTCTGGAGTCATTTCGTTGCAAGCGGGTTTTTAAGTGCTCTGGAGTCATTTCGTTGCAAGCGGGTTTTTAAGTGTTCTGGAGTCATTTCGTTGCAAGCGGGTTTTTAAGTGCTCTGGAGTCATTTCGTTGCAATCGGGTTTTTTAGTGCTCTGGAGTCATTTCGTTGCAAGCGGGTTTTTAAGTGCTCTGGAGTCATTTCGTTGCATGCGGGTTTTTAAGTGCTCTGAAGGCATTTCGTTGTAAGCGGGTTTTTAAGTGCTCTGGAGTCATTTCGTTGCAAGCGGGTTTTTACGTGTTCTGGAGTCATTTAGTTGCAAGCGGGTTTTTACATACTTCTCAGACATTTCACTGGAAGCGGGTTTTTTAAATGCTCTGTAGGCATTTCGTTGCAAGCGGGTTTTTAAGTACTCTGGAGTCATTTCGTTGCAAACGGGTTTTTACGTGCTCTGGAGTCATTTCGTTGCAAGCGGGTTTTTAAGTGCTCTGGAGTCATTTCGTTGCAAGCGAGTTTTTAAGTGCTCTGGAGTCATTTCGTTGCAAGCGGGTTTTTAAGTACTCTGGAGTCATTTCGTTGCAAGCGGGTTTTTAAGTGCTCTGGAGTCATTTCGTTGCAAGCGGGTTTTTAAGTGCTCTGGAGTCATTTCGTTGCAAGCGGGTTTTTAAGTGCTCTGGAGTCATTTCGTTGCAAGCGGGTTTCTTAAGTGCTCTGGATTCATTTCGTTGCAAGCGGGTTTTTAAGTGCTCTGGAGTCATTTCGTTGCAAGCGGGTTTTTAAGTGCTCTGGAGTCATTTCGTTGCAAGCGGGTTTTTAAGTGTTCTGGAGTCATTTCGTTGCAAGCGGGTTTTTAAGTGCTCTGGAGTCATTTCGTTGCAATCGGGTTTTTTAGTGCTCTGGAGTCATTTCGTTGCAAGCGGGTTTTTAAGTGCTCTGGAGTCATTTCGTTGCAAGCGGGTTTTTAAGTGCTCTGGAGTCATTTCGTTGCAAGCGGGTTTTTAAGTACTCTGGAGACATTTCGGTACAAGCGGGTTTTTAAGTGCTCTGGAGTCATTTCGTTGCAAGCGGGTTTTTAAGTGCTCTGGAGTCATTTCGTTGCAAGCGGGTTTTTAAGTGCTCTGAAGGCATTTCGTTGCAAGCGGGTTTTTAAGTGCTCTGGAGTCATTTCGTTGCAAGCGGGTTTTTACGTGTTCTGGAGTCATTTCGTTGCAAGCGGGTTTTTACATACTTCTCAGACATTTCACTGGAAGCGGGTTTTTTAAATGCTCTGTAGGCATTTCGTTGCAAGCGGGTTTTTAAGTGCTCTGGAGTCATTTCGTTGCAAGCGGGTTTTTACGTGTTCTGGAGTCGTTTCGTTGCAAGCGGGTTTTTACATACTTCTCAGACATTTCACTGGAAGCGGGTTTTTTAAATGCTCTGTAGGCATTTCGTTGCAAGCGGGTTTTTAAGTACTCTGGAGTCATTTCGTTGCAAGCGGGTTTTTACGTGTTCTGGAGTCATTTCGTTGCAAGCGGGTTTTTAAGTGCTCTGGAGTCATTTCGTTGCAAGCGGGTTTTTAAGTGCTCTGAAGGCATTTCGTTGCAAGCGGGTTTTTAAGTGCTCTGGAGTCATTTCGTTGCAAGCGGGTTTTTACGTGTTCTGGAGTCATTTCGTTGCAAGCGGGTTTTTACATACTTCTCAGACATTTCACTGGAAGCGGGTTTTTTAAATGCTCTGTAGGCATTTCGTTGCAAGCGGGTTTTTAAGTGCTCTGGAGTCATTTCGTTGCAAGCGGGTTTTTACGTGTTCTGGAGTCGTTTCGTTGCAAGCGGGTTTTTACATACTTCTCAGACATTTCACTGGAAGCGGGTTTTTTAAATGCTCTGTAGGCATTTCGTTGCAAGCGGGTTTTTAAGTACTCTGGAGTCATTTCGTTGCAAGCGGGTTTTTACGTGTTCTGGAGTCATTTCGTTGCAAGCGGGTTTTTAAGTGCTCTGGAGTCATTTCGTTGCAAGCGGGTTTTTAAGTGCTCTGAAGGCATTTCGTTGCAAGCGGGTTTTTAAGTGCTCTGGAGTCATTTCGTTGCAAGCGGGTTTTTACGTGTTCTGGAGTCATTTCGTTGCAAGCGGGTTTTTACATACTTCTCAGACATTTCACTGGAAGCGGGTTTTTTAAATGCTCTGTAGGCATTTCGTTGCAAGCGGGTTTTTAAGTGCTCTGGAGTCATTTCGTTGCAAGCGGGTTTTTACGTGTTCTGGAGTCGTTTCGTTGCAAGCGGGTTTTTACATACTTCTCAGACATTTCACTGGAAGCGGGTTTTTTAAATGCTCTGTAGGCATTTCGTTGCAAGCGGGTTTTTAAGTACTCTGGAGTCATTTCGTTGCAAGCGGGTTTTTACGTGTTCTGGAGTCATTTCGTTGCAAGCGGGTTTTTAAGTGCTCTGGAGTCATTTCGTTGCAAGCGGGTTTTTAAGTGCTCTGAAGGCATTTCGTTGCAAGCGGGTTTTTAAGTGCTCTGGAGTCATTTCGTTGCAAGCGGGTTTTTAAGTGCTCTGGATTCATTTCGTTGCAAGCGGGTTTTTAAGTGCTCTGCAGTCATTTCGTTGCAAGCGGGTTTTTAAGTGCTCTGGAGTCATTTCGTTGCAAGCGGGTTTTTAAGTGCTCTGGAGTCATTTCGTTGCAAGCGGGTTTTTAAGTGCTCTGGAGTCATTTCGTTACAAGCGGGTTTTTAAGTGCTCTGGAGTCATTTCGTTGCAAGCGGGTTTTTAAGTGCTCTGGAGTCATTTCGTTGCAAGCGGGTTTTTAAGTGCTCTGGAGTCATTTCGTTGCAAGCGGGTTTTTAAGTGCTCTGGAGTCATTTCGTTGCAAGCGGGTTTTTAAGTACTCTGGAGACATTTCGGTACAAGCGGGTTTTTAAGTGCTCTGGAGTCATTTCGTTGCAAGCGGGTTTTTAAGTGCTCTGGAGTCATTTCATTGCAAGCGGGTTTTTAAGTGCTCTGAAGGCATTTCGTTGCAAGCGGGTTTTTAAGTGCTCTGGAGTCATTTCGTTGCAAGCGGGTTTTTACGTGTTCTGGAGTCATTTCGTTGCAAGCGTGTTTTTACATACTTCTCAGACATCAGTGGAAGCGGGTTTTTTAAATGCTCTGTAGGCATTTCGTTGCAAGCGGGTTTTTAAGTGCTCTGGAGTCATTTCGTTGCAAACGGGTTTTTAAGTGCTCTGGAGTCATTTCGTTGCAAGCGGGTTTTTACGTGTTCTGGAGTCATTTCGTTGCAAGCGGGCTTTTACATACTTCTCAGACATCAGTGGAAGCGGGTTTTTTAAATGCTCTGTAGGCATTTCGTTGCAAGCGGGTTTTTAAGTGCTCTGGAGTCATTTCGTTGCATGCGGGTTTTTAAGTGCTCTGAAGGCATTTCGTTGTAAGCGGGTGTTTAAGTGCTCTGGAGTCATTTCGTTGCAAGCGGGTTTTTACATGTTCTGGAGTCATTTCGTTGCAAGCGGGTTTTTACATACTTCTCAGACATTTCACTGGAAGCGGGTTTTTTAAATGCTCTGTAGGCATTTCGTTGCAAGCGGGTTTTTAAGTACTCTGGAGTCATTTCGTTGCAAACAATTTTTTACGTGCTCTGGAGTAATTTCGTTGCAAGCGGGTTTTTAAGTGGTCTGGAGTCATTTCGTTGCAAGCGGGTTTTTAAGTGCTCTGGAGTCATTTCGTTGCAAGCGGGTTTTTAAGTACTCTGGAGTCATTTCGTTGCAAGCGGGTTTTTAAGTGCTCTGGAGTCATTTCGTTGCAAGCGGGTTTTTAAGTGCTCTGGAGTCATTTCGTTGCAAGCGGGTTTTTAAGTGCTCTGGAGTCATTTCGTTGCAAGCGGGTTTTTAAGTGCTCTGGAGTCATTTCGTTGCAATCGGGTTTTTTAGTGCTCTGGAGTCATTTCGTTGCAAGCGGGTTTTTAAGTGCTCTGGAGTCATTTCGTTGCATGCGGGTTTTTAAGTGCTCTGAAGGCATTTCGTTGTAAGCGGGTTTTTAAGTGCTCTGGAGTCATTTCGTTGCAAGCGGGTTTTTACGTGTTCTGGAGTCATTTAGTTGCAAGCGGGTTTTTACATACTTCTCAGACATTTCACTGGAAGCGGGTTTTTTAAATGCTCTGTAGGCATTTCGTTGCAAGCGGGTTTTTAAGTGCTCTGGAGTCATTTCGTTGCAAGCGGGTTTTTACGTGTTCTGGAGTCGTTTCGTTGCAAGCGGGTTTTTACATACTTCTCAGACATTTCACTGGAAGCGGGTTTTTTAAATGCTCTGTAGGCATTTCGTTGCAAGCGGGTTTTTAAGTACTCTGGAGTCATTTCGTTGCAAGCGGGTTTTTACGTGTTCTGGAGTCATTTCGTTGCAAGCGGGTTTTTAAGTGCTCTGGAGTCATTTCGTTGCAAGCGGGTTTTTAAGTGCTCTGAAGGCATTTCGTTGCAAGCGGGTTTTTAAGTGCTCTGGAGTCATTTCGTTGCAAGCGGGTTTTTACGTGTTCTGGAGTCATTTCGTTGCAAGCGGGTTTTTACATACTTCTCAGACATTTCACTGGAAGCGGGTTTTTTAAATGCTCTGTAGGCATTTCGTTGCAAGCGGGTTTTTAAGTGCTCTGGAGTCATTTCGTTGCAAGCGGGTTTTTACGTGTTCTGGAGTCGTTTCGTTGCAAGCGGGTTTTTACATACTTCTCAGACATTTCACTGGAAGCGGGTTTTTTAAATGCTCTGTAGGCATTTCGTTGCAAGCGGGTTTTTAAGTACTCTGGAGTCATTTCGTTGCAAGCGGGTTTTTACGTGTTCTGGAGTCATTTCGTTGCAAGCGGGTTTTTAAGTGCTCTGGAGTCATTTCGTTGCAAGCGGGTTTTTAAGTGCTCTGAAGGCATTTCGTTGCAAGCGGGTTTTTAAGTGCTCTGGAGTCATTTCGTTGCAAGCGGGTTTTTAAGTGCTCTGGATTCATTTCGTTGCAAGCGGGTTTTTAAGTGCTCTGCAGTCATTTCGTTGCAAGCGGGTTTTTAAGTGCTCTGGAGTCATTTCGTTGCAAGCGGGTTTTTAAGTGCTCTGGAGTCATTTCGTTGCAAGCGGGTTTTTAAGTGCTCTGGAGTCATTTCGTTACAAGCGGGTTTTTAAGTACTCTGGAGTCATTTCGTTGCAAGCGGGTTTTTAAGTGCTCTGGAGTCATTTCGTTGCAAGCGGGTTTTTAAGTGCTCTGGAGTCATTTCGTTGCAAGCGGGTTTTTAAGTGCTCTGGAGTCATTTCGTTGCAAGCGGGTTTTTAAGTACTCTGGAGACATTTCGGTACAAGCGGGTTTTTAAGTGCTCTGGAGTCATTTCGTTGCAAGCGGGTTTTTAAGTGCTCTGGAGTCATTTCGTTGCAAGCGGGTTTTTAAGTGCTCTGGAGTCATTTCGTTGCAAGCGGGTTTTTACGTGTTCTGGAGTCATTTCGTTGCAAGCGTGTTTTTACATACTTCTCAGACATCAGTGGAAGCGGGTTTTTTAAATGCTCTGTAGGCATTTCGTTGCAAGCGGGTTTTTAAGTGCTCTGGAGTCATTTCGTTGCAAACGGGTTTTTAAGTGCTCTGGAGTCATTTCGTTGCAAGCGGGTTTTTACGTGTTCTGGAGTCATTTCGTTGCAAGCGGGCTTTTACATACTTCTCAGACATCAGTGGAAGCGGGTTTTTTAAATGCTCTGTAGGCATTTCGTTGCAAGCGGGTTTTTAAGTGCTCTGGAGTCATTTCGTTGCATGCGGGTTTTTAAGTGCTCTGAAGGCATTTCGTTGTAAGCGGGTGTTTAAGTGCTCTGGAGTCATTTCGTTGCAAGCGGGTTTTTACGTGTTCTGGAGTCATTTCGTTGCAAGCGGGTTTTTACATACTTCTCAGACATTTCACTGGAAGCGGGTTTTTTAAATGCTCTGTAGGCATTTCGTTGCAAGCGGGTTTTTAAGTACTCTGGAGTCATTTCGTTGCAAACAATTTTTTACGTGCTCTGGAGTAATTTCGTTGCAAGCGGGTTTTTAAGTGGTCTGGAGTCATTTCGTTGCAAGCGGGTTTTTAAGTGCTCTGGAGTCATTTCGTTGCAAGCGGGTTTTTAAGTACTCTGGAGTCATTTCGTTGCAAGCGGGTTTTTAAGTGCTCTGGAGTCATTTCGTTGCAAGCGGGTTTTTAAGTGCTCTGGAGTCATTTCGTTGCAAGCGGGTTTTTAAGTGCTCTGGAGTCATTTCGTTGCAAGCGGGTTTTTAAGTGCTCTGGAGTCATTTCGTTGCAATCGGGTTTTTTAGTGCTCTGGAGTCATTTCGTTGCAAGCGGGTTTTTAAGTGCTCTGGAGTCATTTCGTTGCATGCGGGTTTTTAAGTGCTCTGAAGGCATTTCGTTGTAAGCGGGTTTTTAAGTGCTCTGGAGTCATTTCGTTGCAAGCGGGTTTTTACGTGTTCTGGAGTCATTTAGTTGCAAGCGGGTTTTTACATACTTCTCAGACATTTCACTGGAAGCGGGTTTTTTAAATGCTCTGTAGGCATTTCGTTGCAAGCGGGTTTTTAAGTACTCTGGAGTCATTTCGTTGCAAACGGGTTTTTACGTGCTCTGGAGTCATTTCGTTGCAAGCGGGTTTTTAAGTGCTCTGGAGTCATTTCGTTGCAAGCGAGTTTTTAAGTGCTCTGGAGTCATTTCGTTGCAAGCGGGTTTTTAAGTACTCTGGAGTCATTTCGTTGCAAGCGGGTTTTTAAGTGCTCTGGAGTCATTTCGTTGCAAGCGGGTTTTTAAGTGCTCTGGAGTCATTTCGTTGCAAGCGGGTTTTTAAGTGCTCTGGAGTCATTTCGTTGCAAGCGGGTTTCTTAAGTGCTCTGGATTCATTTCGTTGCAAGCGGGTTTTTAAGTGCTCTGGAGTCATTTCGTTGCAAGCGGGTTTTTAAGTGCTCTGGAGTCATTTCGTTGCAAGCGGGTTTTTAAGTGTTCTGGAGTCATTTCGTTGCAAGCGGGTTTTTAAGTGCTCTGGAGTCATTTCGTTGCAATCGGGTTTTTTAGTGCTCTGGAGTCATTTCGTTGCAAGCGGGTTTTTAAGTGCTCTGGAGTCATTTCGTTGCAAGCGGGTTTTTAAGTGCTCTGGAGTCATTTCGTTGCAAGCGGGTTTTTAAGTACTCTGGAGACATTTCGGTACAAGCGGGTTTTTAAGTGCTCTGGAGTCATTTCGTTGCAAGCGGGTTTTTAAGTGCTCTGGAGTCATTTCGTTGCAAGCGGGTTTTTACATACTTCTCAGACATCAGTGGAAGCGGGTTTTTTAAATGCTCTGTAGGCATTTCGTTGCAAGCGGGTTTTTAAGTGCTCTGAAGGCATTTCGTTGCAAGCGGGTTTTTAAGTGCTCTGGAGTCATTTCGTTGCAAGCGGGTTTTTACGTGTTCTGGAGTCATTTCGTTGCAAGCGGGTTTTTACATACTTCTCAGACATTTCACTGGAAGCGGGTTTTTTAAATGCTCTGTAGGCATTTCGTTGCAAGCGGGTTTTTAAGTGCTCTGGAGTCATTTCGTTGCAAGCGGGTTTTTACGTGTTCTGGAGTCGTTTCGTTGCAAGCGGGTTTTTACATACTTCTCAGACATTTCACTGGAAGCGGGTTTTTTAAATGCTCTGTAGGCATTTCGTTGCAAGCGGGTTTTTAAGTACTCTGGAGTCATTTCGTTGCAAGCGGGTTTTTACGTGTTCTGGAGTCATTTCGTTGCAAGCGGGTTTTTAAGTGCTCTGGAGTCATTTCGTTGCAAGCGGGTTTTTAAGTGCTCTGAAGGCATTTCGTTGCAAGCGGGTTTTTAAGTGCTCTGGAGTCATTTCGTTGCAAGCGGGTTTTTAAGTGCTCTGGATTCATTTCGTTGCAAGCGGGTTTTTAAGTGCTCTGCAGTCATTTCGTTGCAAGCGGGTTTTTAAGTGCTCTGGAGTCATTTCGTTGCAAGCGGGTTTTTAAGTACTCTGGAGACATTTCGGTACAAGCGGGTTTTTAAGTGCTCTGGAGTCATTTCGTTGCAAGCGGGTTTTTAAGTACTCTGGAGACATTTCGTTGCAAGCGGGTTTTTAAGTGCTCTGGAGTCATTTCGTTGCAAGCGGGTTTTTACGTGTTCTGGAGTCATTTCGTTGCAAGCGGGTTTTTACATACTTCTCAGACATTTCACTGGAAGCGGGTTTTTTAAATGCTCTGTAGGCATTTCCTTGCAAGCGGGTTTTTAAGTGCTCTGGAGTTATTTCGTTGCAAGCGGGTTTTTACGTGTTCTGGAGTCATTTCGTTGCAAGCGGGTTTTTACATACTTCTCACACATTTCACTGGAAGCGGGGTTTTAAATGCTCTGTAGGCATTTCGTTGCAAGCGGGTTTTTAAGTACTCCGGAGTCATTTCGTTGCAAGCGGGTTTTTACGTGTTCTGGAGTCATTTCGTTGCAAGCGGGTTTTTAAGTGCTCTGGAGTCATTTCGTTGCAAGCGGGTTTTTAAGTGCTCTGGAGTCATTTCGTTGCAAGCGGGTTTTTAAGTGCTCTGGAGTCATTTCGTTGCAAGCGGGTTTTTAAGTGCTCTGGAGTCATTTCGTTGCAAGCGGGTTTTTAAGTGCTCTGGAGTCATTTCGTTGCAAGCGGGTTTCTTAAGTGCTCTGGATTCATTTCGTTGCAAGCGGGTTTTTAAGTGCTCTGGAGTCATTTCGTTGCAAGCGGGTTTTTAAGTGCTCTGGAGTCATTTCGTTGCAAGCGGGTTTTTAAGTGTTCTGGAGTCATTTCGTTGCAAGCGGGTTTTTAAGTGCTCTGGAGTCATTTCGTTGCAATCGGGTTTTTTAGTGCTCTGGAGTCATTTCGTTGCAAGCGGGTTTTTAAGTGCTCTGGAGTCATTTCGTTGCAAGCGGGTTTTTAAGTGCTCTGGAGTCATTTCGTTGCAAGCGGGTTTTTAAGTACTCTGGAGACATTTCGGTACAAGCGGGTTTTTAAGTGCTCTGGAGTCATTTCGTTGCAAGCGGGTTTTTAAGTGCTCTGGAGTCATTTCGTTGCAAGCGGGTTTTTACATACTTCTCAGACATCAGTGGAAGCGGGTTTTTTAAATGCTCTGTAGGCATTTCGTTGCAAGCGGGTTTTTAAGTGCTCTGAAGGCATTTCGTTGCAAGCGGGTTTTTAAGTGCTCTGGAGTCATTTCGTTGCAAGCGGGTTTTTACGTGTTCTGGAGTCATTTCGTTGCAAGCGGGTTTTTACATACTTCTCAGACATTTCACTGGAAGCGGGTTTTTTAAATGCTCTGTAGGCATTTCGTTGCAAGCGGGTTTTTAAGTGCTCTGGAGTCATTTCGTTGCAAGCGGGTTTTTACGTGTTCTGGAGTCGTTTCGTTGCAAGCGGGTTTTTACATACTTCTCAGACATTTCACTGGAAGCGGGTTTTTTAAATGCTCTGTAGGCATTTCGTTGCAAGCGGGTTTTTAAGTACTCTGGAGTCATTTCGTTGCAAGCGGGTTTTTACGTGTTCTGGAGTCATTTCGTTGCAAGCGGGTTTTTAAGTGCTCTGGAGTCATTTCGTTGCAAGCGGGTTTTTAAGTGCTCTGAAGGCATTTCGTTGCAAGCGGGTTTTTAAGTGCTCTGGAGTCATTTCGTTGCAAGCGGGTTTTTAAGTGCTCTGGATTCATTTCGTTGCAAGCGGGTTTTTAAGTGCTCTGCAGTCATTTCGTTGCAAGCGGGTTTTTAAGTGCTCTGGAGTCATTTCGTTGCAAGCGGGTTTTTAAGTACTCTGGAGACATTTCGGTACAAGCGGGTTTTTAAGTGCTCTGGAGTCATTTCGTTGCAAGCGGGTTTTTAAGTACTCTGGAGACATTTCGTTGCAAGCGGGTTTTTAAGTGCTCTGGAGTCATTTCGTTGCAAGCGGGTTTTTACGTGTTCTGGAGTCATTTCGTTGCAAGCGGGTTTTTACATACTTCTCAGACATTTCACTGGAAGCGGGTTTTTTAAATGCTCTGTAGGCATTTCCTTGCAAGCGGGTTTTTAAGTGCTCTGGAGTTATTTCGTTGCAAGCGGGTTTTTACGTGTTCTGGAGTCATTTCGTTGCAAGCGGGTTTTTACATACTTCTCACACATTTCACTGGAAGCGGGGTTTTAAATGCTCTGTAGGCATTTCGTTGCAAGCGGGTTTTTAAGTACTCCGGAGTCATTTCGTTGCAAGCGGGTTTTTACGTGTTCTGGAGTCATTTCGTTGCAAGCGGGTTTTTAAGTGCTCTGGAGTCATTTCGTTGCAAGCGGGTTTTTAAGTGCTCTGGAGTCATTTCGTTGCAAGCGGGTTTTTAAGTGCTCTGGAGTCATTTCGTTGCAAGCGGGTTTTTAAGTGCTCTGGAGTCATTTCGTTGCAAGCGGGTTTTTAAGTGCTCTGGAGTCATTTCGTTGCAAGCGGGTTTCTTAAGTGCTCTGGATTCATTTCGTTGCAAGCGGGTTTTTAAGTGCTCTGGAGTCATTTCGTTGCAAGCGGGTTTTTAAGTGCTCTGGAGTCATTTCGTTGCAAGCGGGTTTTTAAGTGTTCTGGAGTCATTTCGTTGCAAGCGGGTTTTTAAGTGCTCTGGAGTCATTTCGTTGCAATCGGGTTTTTTAGTGCTCTGGAGTCATTTCGTTGCAAGCGGGTTTTTAAGTGCTCTGGAGTCATTTCGTTGCAAGCGGGTTTTTAAGTGCTCTGGAGTCATTTCGTTGCAAGCGGGTTTTTAAGTACTCTGGAGACATTTCGGTACAAGCGGGTTTTTAAGTGCTCTGGAGTCATTTCGTTGCAAGCGGGTTTTTAAGTGCTCTGGAGTCATTTCGTTGCAAGCGGGTTTTTACATACTTCTCAGACATCAGTGGAAGCGGGTTTTTTAAATGCTCTGTAGGCATTTCGTTGCAAGCGGGTTTTTAAGTGCTCTGAAGGCATTTCGTTGCAAGCGGGTTTTTAAGTGCTCTGGAGTCATTTCGTTGCAAGCGGGTTTTTACGTGTTCTGGAGTCATTTCGTTGCAAGCGGGTTTTTACATACTTCTCAGACATTTCACTGGAAGCGGGTTTTTTAAATGCTCTGTAGGCATTTCGTTGCAAGCGGGTTTTTAAGTGCTCTGGAGTCATTTCGTTGCAAGCGGGTTTTTACGTGTTCTGGAGTCGTTTCGTTGCAAGCGGGTTTTTACATACTTCTCAGACATTTCACTGGAAGCGGGTTTTTTAAATGCTCTGTAGGCATTTCGTTGCAAGCGGGTTTTTAAGTACTCTGGAGTCATTTCGTTGCAAGCGGGTTTTTACGTGTTCTGGAGTCATTTCGTTGCAAGCGGGTTTTTAAGTGCTCTGGAGTCATTTCGTTGCAAGCGGGTTTTTAAGTGCTCTGAAGGCATTTCGTTGCAAGCGGGTTTTTAAGTGCTCTGGAGTCATTTCGTTGCAAGCGGGTTTTTAAGTGCTCTGGATTCATTTCGTTGCAAGCGGGTTTTTAAGTGCTCTGCAGTCATTTCTTTGCAAGCGGGTTTTTAAGTGCTCTGGAGTCATTTCGTTGCAAGCGGGTTTTTAAGTACTCTGGAGACATTTCGGTACAAGCGGGTTTTTAAGTGCTCTGGAGTCATTTCGTTGCAAGCGGGTTTTTACATACTTCTCAGACATTTCACTGGAAGCGGGTTTTTTAAATGCTCTGTAGGCATTTCCTTGCAAGCGGGTTTTTAAGTGCTCTGGAGTTATTTCGTTGCAAGCGGGTTTTTACGTGTTCTGGAGTCATTTCGTTGCAAGCGGGTTTTTACATACTTCTCACACATTTCACTGGAAGCGGGGTTTTAAATGCTCTGTAGGCATTTCGTTGCAAGCGGGTTTTTAAGTACTCTGGAGTCATTTCGTTGCAAGCGGGTTTTTACGTGTTCTGGAGTCATTTCGTTGCAAGCGGGTTTTTAAGTGCTCTGGAGTCATTTCGTTGCAAGCGGGTTTTTAAGTGCTCTGGAGTCATTTCGTTGCAAGCGGGTTTTTAAGTGCTCTGGAGTCATTTCGTTGCAAGCGGGTTTTTAAGTGCTCTGGAGTCATTTCGTTGCAAGCGGGTTTTTAAGTGCTCTGGAGTCATTTCGTTGCAAGCGGGTTTCTTAAGTGCTCTGGATTCATTTCGTTGCAAGCGGGTTTTTAAGTGCTCTGGAGTCATTTCGTTGCAAGCGGGTTTTTAAGTGCTCTGGAGTCATTTCGTTGCAAGCGGGTTTTTAAGTGTTCTGGAGTCATTTCGTTGCAAGCGGGTTTTTAAGTGCTCTGGAGTCATTTCGTTGCAATCGGGTTTTTTAGTGCTCTGGAGTCATTTCGTTGCAAGCGGGTTTTTAAGTGCTCTGGAGTCATTTCGTTGCAAGCGGGTTTTTAAGTGCTCTGGAGTCATTTCGTTGCAAGCGGGTTTTTAAGTACTCTGGAGACATTTCGGTACAAGCGGGTTTTTAAGTGCTCTGGAGTCATTTCGTTGCAAGCGGGTTTTTAAGTGCTCTGGAGTCATTTCGTTGCAAGCGGGTTTTTACATACTTCTCAGACATCAGTGGAAGCGGGTTTTTTAAATGCTCTGTAGGCATTTCGTTGCAAGCGGGTTTTTAAGTGCTCTGAAGGCATTTCGTTGCAAGCGGGTTTTTAAGTGCTCTGGAGTCATTTCGTTGCAAGCGGGTTTTTACGTGTTCTGGAGTCATTTCGTTGCAAGCGGGTTTTTACATACTTCTCAGACATTTCACTGGAAGCGGGTTTTTTAAATGCTCTGTAGGCATTTCGTTGCAAGCGGGTTTTTAAGTGCTCTGGAGTCATTTCGTTGCAAGCGGGTTTTTACGTGTTCTGGAGTCGTTTCGTTGCAAGCGGGTTTTTACATACTTCTCAGACATTTCACTGGAAGCGGGTTTTTTAAATGCTCTGTAGGCATTTCGTTGCAAGCGGGTTTTTAAGTACTCTGGAGTCATTTCGTTGCAAGCGGGTTTTTACGTGTTCTGGAGTCATTTCGTTGCAAGCGGGTTTTTAAGTGCTCTGGAGTCATTTCGTTGCAAGCGGGTTTTTAAGTGCTCTGAAGGCATTTCGTTGCAAGCGGGTTTTTAAGTGCTCTGGAGTCATTTCGTTGCAAGCGGGTTTTTAAGTGCTCTGGATTCATTTCGTTGCAAGCGGGTTTTTAAGTGCTCTGCAGTCATTTCGTTGCAAGCGGGTTTTTAAGTGCTCTGGAGTCATTTCGTTGCAAGCGGGTTTTTAAGTACTCTGGAGACATTTCGGTACAAGCGGGTTTTTAAGTGCTCTGGAGTCATTTCGTTGCAAGCGGGTTTTTAAGTACTCTGGAGACATTTCGTTGCAAGCGGGTTTTTAAGTGCTCTGGAGTCATTTCGTTGCAAGCGGGTTTTTACGTGTTCTGGAGTCATTTCGTTGCAAGCGGGTTTTTACATACTTCTCAGACATTTCACTGGAAGCGGGTTTTTTAAATGCTCTGTAGGCATTTCCTTGCAAGCGGGTTTTTAAGTGCTCTGGAGTTATTTCGTTGCAAGCGGGTTTTTACGTGTTCTGGAGTCATTTCGTTGCAAGCGGGTTTTTACATACTTCTCACACATTTCACTGGAAGCGGGGTTTTAAATGCTCTGTAGGCATTTCGTTGCAAGCGGGTTTTTAAGTACTCCGGAGTCATTTCGTTGCAAGCGGGTTTTTACGTGTTCTGGAGTCATTTCGTTGCAAGCGGGTTTTTAAGTGCTCTGGAGTCATTTCGTTGCAAGCGGGTTTTTAAGTGCTCTGGAGTCATTTCGTTGCAAGCGGGTTTTTAAGTGCTCTGGAGTCATTTCGTTGCAAGCGGGTTTTTAAGTGCTCTGGAGTCATTTCGTTGCAAGCGGGTTTTTAAGTGCTCTGGAGTCATTTCGTTGCAAGCGGGTTTCTTAAGTGCTCTGGATTCATTTCGTTGCAAGCGGGTTTTTAAGTGCTCTGGAGTCATTTCGTTGCAAGCGGGTTTTTAAGTGCTCTGGAGTCATTTCGTTGCAAGCGGGTTTTTAAGTGTTCTGGAGTCATTTCGTTGCAAGCGGGTTTTTAAGTGCTCTGGAGTCATTTCGTTGCAATCGGGTTTTTTAGTGCTCTGGAGTCATTTCGTTGCAAGCGGGTTTTTAAGTGCTCTGGAGTCATTTCGTTGCAAGCGGGTTTTTAAGTGCTCTGGAGTCATTTCGTTGCAAGCGGGTTTTTAAGTACTCTGGAGACATTTCGGTACAAGCGGGTTTTTAAGTGCTCTGGAGTCATTTCGTTGCAAGCGGGTTTTTAAGTGCTCTGGAGTCATTTCGTTGCAAGCGGGTTTTTACATACTTCTCAGACATCAGTGGAAGCGGGTTTTTTAAATGCTCTGTAGGCATTTCGTTGCAAGCGGGTTTTTAAGTGCTCTGAAGGCATTTCGTTGCAAGCGGGTTTTTAAGTGCTCTGGAGTCATTTCGTTGCAAGCGGGTTTTTACGTGTTCTGGAGTCATTTCGTTGCAAGCGGGTTTTTACATACTTCTCAGACATTTCACTGGAAGCGGGTTTTTTAAATGCTCTGTAGGCATTTCGTTGCAAGCGGGTTTTTAAGTGCTCTGGAGTCATTTCGTTGCAAGCGGGTTTTTACGTGTTCTGGAGTCGTTTCGTTGCAAGCGGGTTTTTACATACTTCTCAGACATTTCACTGGAAGCGGGTTTTTTAAATGCTCTGTAGGCATTTCGTTGCAAGCGGGTTTTTAAGTACTCTGGAGTCATTTCGTTGCAAGCGGGTTTTTACGTGTTCTGGAGTCATTTCGTTGCAAGCGGGTTTTTAAGTGCTCTGGAGTCATTTCGTTGCAAGCGGGTTTTTAAGTGCTCTGAAGGCATTTCGTTGCAAGCGGGTTTTTAAGTGCTCTGGAGTCATTTCGTTGCAAGCGGGTTTTTAAGTGCTCTGGATTCATTTCGTTGCAAGCGGGTTTTTAAGTGCTCTGCAGTCATTTCTTTGCAAGCGGGTTTTTAAGTGCTCTGGAGTCATTTCGTTGCAAGCGGGTTTTTAAGTACTCTGGAGACATTTCGGTACAAGCGGGTTTTTAAGTGCTCTGGAGTCATTTCGTTGCAAGCGGGTTTTTAAGTACTCTGGAGACATTTCGTTGCAAGCGGGTTTTTAAGTGCTCTGGAGTCATTTCGTTGCAAGCGGGTTTTTACGTGTTCTGGAGTCATTTCATTGCAAGCGGGTTTTTACATACTTCTCAGACATTTCACTGGAAGCGGGGTTTTTAAATGCTCTGTAGGCATTTCGTTGCAAGCGGGTTTTTAAGTGCTCTGGAGTTATTTCGTTGCAAGCGGGTTTTTACGTGTTCTGGAGTCATTTCGTTGCAAGCGGGTTTTTACATACTTCTCACACATTTCACTGGAAGCGGGGTTTTAAATGCTCTGTAGGCATTTCGTTGCAAGCGGGTTTTTAAGTACTCTGGAGTCATTTCGTTGCAAGCGGGTTTTTACGTGTTCTGGAGTCATTTCGTTGCAAGCGGGTTTTTAAGTGCTCTGGAGTCATTTCGTTGCAAGCGGGTTTTTAAGTGCTCTGGAGTCATTTCGTTGCAAGCGGGTTTTTAAGTGCTCTGGAGTCATTTCGTTGCAAGCGGGTTTTTAAGTGCTCTGGAGTCATTTCGTTGCAAGCGGGTTTTTAAGTGCTCTGGAGTCATTTCGTTGCAAGCGGGTTTTTAAGTGCTCTGGAGTCATTTCGTTGCAAGCGGGTTTTTAAGTACTCTGGAGACATTTCGGTACAAGCGGGTTTTTAAGTGCTCTGGAGTCATTTCGTTGCAAGCGGGTTTTTAAGTGCTCTGGAGTCATTTCGTTGCAAGCGGGTTTTTAAGTGCTCTGAAGGCATTTCGTTGCAAGCGGGTTTTTAAGTGCTCTGGAGTCATTTCGTTGCAAGCGGGTTTTTACGTGTTCTGGAGTCATATCGTTGCAAGCGGGTTTTCTACATACTTCTCAGACATTTCACTGGAAGCGGGCTTTTTAAATGCTCTGTAGGCATTTCGTTGCAAGCGGGTTTTTAAGTGCTCTGGAGTCATTTCGTTGCAAGCGGGTTTTTACGTGTTCTGGAGTCATTTCGTTGCAAGCGGGTTTTTACATACTTCTCAGACATCAGTGGAAGCGGGTTTTTTAAATGCTCTGTAGGCATTTCGTTGCAAGCGGGTTTTTAAGTGCTCTGGAGTCATTTCGTTGCAAGCGGGTTTTTAAGTGCTCTGGAGTCATTTCGTTGCAAGCGGGTTTTTAAGTGCTCTGGAGTCATTTCGTTGCAAGCGGGTTTTTAAGTGCTCTGGAGACATTTCGGTACAAGCGGGTTTTTAAGTGCTCTGGAGTCATTTCGTTGCAAGCGGGTTTTTAAGTACTCTGGAGACATTTCGTTGCAAGCGGGTTTTTAAGTGCTCTGGAGTCATTTCGTTGCAAGCGGGTTTTTACGTGTTCTGGAGTCATTTCGTTGCAAGCGGGTTTTTACATACTTCTCAGACATTTCACTGGAAGCGGGTTTTTTAAATGCTCTGTAGGCATTTCCTTGCAAGCGGGTTTTTAAGTGCTCTGGAGTTATTTCGTTGCAAGCGGGTTTTTACGTGTTCTGGAGTCATTTCGTTGCAAGCGGGTTTTTACATACTTCTCACACATTTCACTGGAAGCGGGGTTTTAAATGCTCTGTAGGCATTTCGTTGCAAGCGGGTTTTTAAGTACTCTGGAGTCATTTCGTTGCAAGCGGGTTTTTACGTGTTCTGGAGTCATTTCGTTGCAAGCGGGTTTTTAAGTGCTCTGGAGTCATTTCGTTGCAAGCGGGTTTTTAAGTGCTCTGGAGTCATTTCGTTGCAAGCGGGTTTTTAAGTGCTCTGGAGTCATTTCGTTGCAAGCGGGTTTTTAAGTGCTCTGGAGTCATTTCGTTGCAAGCGGGTTTTTAAGTGCTCTGGAGTCATTTCGTTGCAAGCGGGTTTCTTAAGTGCTCTGGATTCATTTCGTTGCAAGCGGGTTTTTAAGTGCTCTGGAGTCATTTCGTTGCAAGCGGGTTTTTAAGTGCTCTGGAGTCATTTCGTTGCAAGCGGGTTTTTAAGTGTTCTGGAGTCATTTCGTTGCAAGCGGGTTTTTAAGTGCTCTGGAGTCATTTCGTTGCAATCGGGTTTTTTAGTGCTCTGGAGTCATTTCGTTGCAAGCGGGTTTTTAAGTGCTCTGGAGTCATTTCGTTGCAAGCGGGTTTTTAAGTGCTCTGGAGTCATTTCGTTGCAAGCGGGTTTTTAAGTACTCTGGAGACATTTCGGTACAAGCGGGTTTTTAAGTGCTCTGGAGTCATTTCGTTGCAAGCGGGTTTTTAAGTGCTCTGGAGTCATTTCGTTGCAAGCGGGTTTTTACATACTTCTCAGACATCAGTGGAAGCGGGTTTTTTAAATGCTCTGTAGGCATTTCGTTGCAAGCGGGTTTTTAAGTGCTCTGAAGGCATTTCGTTGCAAGCGGGTTTTTAAGTGCTCTGGAGTCATTTCGTTGCAAGCGGGTTTTTACGTGTTCTGGAGTCATTTCGTTGCAAGCGGGTTTTTACATACTTCTCAGACATTTCACTGGAAGCGGGTTTTTTAAATGCTCTGTAGGCATTTCGTTGCAAGCGGGTTTTTAAGTGCTCTGGAGTCATTTCGTTGCAAGCGGGTTTTTACGTGTTCTGGAGTCGTTTCGTTGCAAGCGGGTTTTTACATACTTCTCAGACATTTCACTGGAAGCGGGTTTTTTAAATGCTCTGTAGGCATTTCGTTGCAAGCGGGTTTTTAAGTGCTCTGGAGTCATTTAGTTGCAAGCGGGTTTTTAAGTGCTCTGAAGGCATTTCGTTGAAAGCGGGTTTTTAAGTGCTCTGGAGTCATTTCGTTGCAAGCGGGTTTTTAAGTGCTCTGGATTCATTTCGTTGCAAGCGGGTTTTTAAGTGCTCTGCAGTCATTTCGTTGCAAGCGGGTTTTTAAGTGCTCTGGAGTCATTTCGTTGCAAGCGGGTTTTTAAGTACTCTGGAGACATTTCGGTACAAGCGGGTTTTTAAGTGCTCTGGAGTCATTTCGTTGCAAGCGGGTTTTTAAGTACTCTGGAGACATTTCGTTGCAAGCGGGTTTTTAAGTGCTCTGGAGTCATTTCGTTGCAAGCGGGTTTTTACGTGTTCTGGAGTCATTTCGTTGCAAGCGGGTTTTTACATACTTCTCAGACATTTCACTGGAAGCGGGTTTTTTAAATGCTCTGTAGGCATTTCCTTGCAAGCGGGTTTTTAAGTGCTCTGGAGTTATTTCGTTGCAAGCGGGTTTTTACGTGTTCTGGAGTCATTTCGTTGCAAGCGGGTTTTTACATACTTCTCACACATTTCACTGGAAGCGGGGTTTTAAATGCTCTGTAGGCATTTCGTTGCAAGCGGGTTTTTAAGTACTCTGGAGTCATTTCGTTGCAAGCGGGTTTTTACGTGTTCTGGAGTCATTTCGTTGCAAGCGGGTTTTTAAGTGCTCTGGAGTCATTTCGTTGCAAGCGGGTTTTTAAGTGCTCTGGAGTCATTTCGTTGCAAGCGGGTTTTTAAGTGCTCTGGAGTCATTTCGTTGCAAGCGGGTTTTTAAGTGCTCTGGAGTCATTTCGTTGCAAGCGGGTTTTTAAGTGCTCTGGAGTCATTTCGTTGCAAGCGGGTTTCTTAAGTGCTCTGGATTCATTTCGTTGCAAGCGGGTTTTTAAGTGCTCTGGAGTCATTTCGTTGCAAGCGGGTTTTTAAGTGCTCTGGAGTCATTTCGTTGCAAGCGGGTTTTTAAGTGTTCTGGAGTCATTTCGTTGCAAGCGGGTTTTTAAGTGCTCTGGAGTCATTTCGTTGCAATCGGGTTTTTTAGTGCTCTGGAGTCATTTCGTTGCAAGCGGGTTTTTAAGTGCTCTGGAGTCATTTCGTTGCAAGCGGGTTTTTAAGTGCTCTGGAGTCATTTCGTTGCAAGCGGGTTTTTAAGTACTCTGGAGACATTTCGGTACAAGCGGGTTTTTAAGTGCTCTGGAGTCATTTCGTTGCAAGCGGGTTTTTAAGTGCTCTGGAGTCATTTCGTTGCAAGCGGGTTTTTACATACTTCTCAGACATCAGTGGAAGCGGGTTTTTTAAATGCTCTGTAGGCATTTCGTTGCAAGCGGGTTTTTAAGTGCTCTGAAGGCATTTCGTTGCAAGCGGGTTTTTAAGTGCTCTGGAGTCATTTCGTTGCAAGCGGGTTTTTACGTGTTCTGGAGTCATTTCGTTGCAAGCGGGTTTTTACATACTTCTCAGACATTTCACTGGAAGCGGGTTTTTTAAATGCTCTGTAGGCATTTCGTTGCAAGCGGGTTTTTAAGTGCTCTGTAGTCATTTCGTTGCAAGCGGGTTTTTACGTGTTCTGGAGTCGTTTCGTTGCAAGCGGGTTTTTACATACTTCTCAGACATTTCACTGGAAGCGGGTTTTTTAAATGCTCTGTAGGCATTTCGTTGCAAGCGGGTTTTTAAGTACTCTGGAGTCATTTCGTTGCAAGCGGGTTTTTACGTGTTCTGGAGTCATTTCGTTGCAAGCGGGTTTTTAAGTGCTCTGGAGTCATTTCGTTGCAAGCGGGTTTTTAAGTGCTCTGAAGGCATTTCGTTGCAAGCGGGTTTTTAAGTGCTCTGGAGTCATTTCGTTGCAAGCGGGTTTTTAAGTGCTCTGGATTCATTTCGTTGCAAGCGGGTTTTTAAGTGCTCTGCAGTCATTTCTTTGCAAGCGGGTTTTTAAGTGCTCTGGAGTCATTTCGTTGCAAGCGGGTTTTTAAGTACTCTGGAGACATTTCGGTACAAGCGGGTTTTTAAGTGCTCTGGAGTCATTTCGTTGCAAGCGGGTTTTTAAGTACTCTGGAGACATTTCGTTGCAAGCGGGTTTTTAAGTGCTCTGGAGTCATTTCGTTGCAAGCGGGTTTTTACGTGTTCTGGAGTCATTTCGTTGCAAGCGGGTTTTTACATACTTCTCAGACATTTCACTGGAAGCGGGTTTTTTAAATGCTCTGTAGGCATTTCGTTGCAAGCGGGTTTTTAAGTGCTCTGGAGTTATTTCGTTGCAAGCGGGTTTTTACGTGTTCTGGAGTCATTTCGTTGCAAGCGGGTTTTTACATACTTCTCACACATTTCACTGGAAGCGGGGTTTTAAATGCTCTGTAGGCATTTCGTTGCAAGCGGGTTTTTAAGTACTCTGGAGTCATTTCGTTGCAAGCGGGTTTTTACGTGTTCTGGAGTCATTTCGTTGCAAGCGGGTTTTTAAGTGCTCTGGAGTCATTTCGTTGCAAGCGGGTTTTTAAGTGCTCTGGAGTCATTTCGTTGCAAGCGGGTTTTTAAGTGCTCTGGAGTCATTTCGTTGCAAGCGGGTTTTTAAGTGCTCTGGAGTCATTTCGTTGCAAGCGGGTTTTTAAGTGCTCTGGAGTCATTTCGTTGCAAGCGGGTTTTTAAGTGCTCTGGAGTCATTTCGTTGCAAGCGGGTTTTTAAGTACTCTGGAGACATTTCGGTACAAGCGGGTTTTTAAGTGCTCTGGAGTCATTTCGTTGCAAGCGGGTTTTTAAGTGCTCTGGAGTCATTTCGTTGCAAGCGGGTTTTTAAGTGCTCTGAAGGCATTTCGTTGCAAGCGGGTTTTTAAGTGCTCTGGAGTCATTTCGTTGCAAGCGGGTTTTTACGTGTTCTGGAGTCATATCGTTGCAAGCGGGTTTTCTACATACTTCTCAGACATTTCACTGGAAGCGGGTTTTTTAAATGCTCTGTAGGCATTTCGTTGCAAGCGGGTTTTTAAGTGCTCTGGAGTCATTTCGTTGCAAGCGGGTTTTTACGTGTTCTGGAGTCATTTCGTTGCAAGCGGGTTTTTACATACTTCTCAGACATCAGTGAAAGCGGGTTTTTTAAATGCTCTGTAGGCATTTCGTTGCAAGCGGGTTTTTAAGTGCTCTGGAGTCATTTCGTTGCAAGCGGGTTTTTAAGTGCTCTGGAGTCATTTCGTTGCAAGCGGGTTTTTAAGTGCTCTGGAGTCATTTCGTTGCAAGCGGGTTTTTAAGTGCTCTGGAGTCATTTCGTTGCAAGCGGGTTTTTAAGTGTTCTGGAGTCATTTCGTTGCAAGCGGGTTTTTAAGTGCTCTGGAGTCATTTCGTTGCAAGCGGGTTTTTAAGTGCTCTGGAGTCATTTCGTTGCAAGCGGGTTTGTACGTGCTCTGGAGTCATTTCGTTGCAAGCGGGTTTTTAAGTGTTCTGGAGTCATTTCGTTGCAAGCGGGTTTTTACATACTTCTCAGACATTTCACTGGAAGCGGGTTTTTTAAATGCTCTGTAGGCATTTCGTTGCAAGCGGGTTTTTAAGTGCTCTGGAGTCATTTCGTTGCAAGCGGGTTTTTAAGTGCTCTGGAGTCATTTCGTTGCAAGCGGGTTTTTAAGTGCTCTGGAGTCATTTCGTTGCAAGCGGGTTTTTAAGTACTCTGGAGACATTTCGGTACAAGCGGGTTTTTAAGTGCTCTGGAGTCATTTCGTTGCAAGCGGGTTTTTAAGTGCTCTGGAGTCATTTCGTTGCAAGCGGGTTTTTAAGTGCTCTGAAGGCATTTCGTTGCAAGCGGGTTTTTAAGTGCTCTGGAGTCATTTCGTTGCAAGCGTGTTTTTACGTGTTCTGGAGTCATTTCGTTGCAAGCGTGTTTTTACATACTTCTCAGACATCAGTGGAAGCGGGTTTTTTAAATGCTCTGTAGGCATTTCGTTGCAAGCGGGTTTTTAAGTGCTCTGGAGTCATTTCGTTGCAAACGGGTTTTTAAGTGCTCTGGAGTCATTTCGTTGCAAGCGGGTTTTTACGTGTTCTGGAGTCATTTCGTTGCAAGCGGGCTTTTACATACTTCTCAGACATCAGTGGAAGCGGGTTTTTTAAATGCTCTGTAGGCATTTCGTTGCAAGCGGGTTTTTAAGTGCTCTGGAGTCATTTCGTTGCATGCGGGTTTTTAAGTGCTCTGAAGGCATTTCGTTGTAAGCGGGTGTTTAAGTGCTCTGGAGTCATTTCGTTGCAAGCGGGTTTTTACGTGTTCTGGAGTCATTTCGTTGCAAGCGGGTTTTTACATACTTCTCAGACATTTCACTGGAAGCGGGTTTTTTAAATGCTCTGTAGGCATTTCGTTGCAAGCGGGTTTTTAAGTACTCTGGAGTCATTTCGTTGCAAACAAGTTTTTACGTGCTCTGGAGTAATTTCGTTGCAAGCGGGTTTTTAAGTGGTCTGGAGTCATTTCGTTGCAAGCGGGTTTTTAAGTGCTCTGGAGTCATTTCGTTGCAAGCGGGTTTTTAAGTACTCTGGAGTCATTTCGTTGCAAGCGGGTTTTTAAGTGCTCTGGAGTCATTTCGTTGCAAGCGGGTTTTTAAGTGCTCTGGAGTCATTTCGTTGCAAGCGGGTTTTTAAGTGCTCTGGAGTCATTTCGTTGCAAGCGGGTTTCTTAAGTGCTCTGGATTCATTTCGTTGCAAGCGGGTTTTTAAGTGCTCTGGAGTCATTTCGTTGCAAGCGGGTTTTTAAGTGCTCTGGAGTCATTTCGTTGCAAGCGGGTTTTTAAGTGTTCTGGAGTCATTTCGTTGCAAGCGGGTTTTTAAGTGCTCTGGAGTCATTTCGTTGCAATCGGGTTTTTTAGTGCTCTGGAGTCATTTCGTTGCAAGCGGGTTTTTAAGTGCTCTGGAGTCATTTCGTTGCAAGCGGGTTTTTAAGTGCTCTGGAGTCATTTCGTTGCAAGCGGGTTTTTAAGTACTCTGGAGACATTTCGGTACAAGCGGGTTTTTAAGTGCTCTGGAGTCATTTCGTTGCAAGCGGGTTTTTAAGTGCTCTGGAGTCATTTCGTTGCAAGCGGGTTTTTACATACTTCTCAGACATCAGTGGAAGCGGGTTTTTTAAATGCTCTGTAGGCATTTCGTTGCAAGCGGGTTTTTAAGTGCTCTGAAGGCATTTCGTTGCAAGCGGGTTTTTAAGTGCTCTGGAGTCATTTCGTTGCAAGCGGGTTTTTACGTGTTCTGGAGTCATTTCGTTGCAAGCGGGTTTTTACATACTTCTCAGACATTTCACTGGAAGCGGGTTTTTTAAATGCTCTGTAGGCATTTCGTTGCAAGCGGGTTTTTAAGTGCTCTGGAGTCATTTCGTTGCAAGCGGGTTTTTACGTGTTCTGGAGTCGTTTCGTTGCAAGCGGGTTTTTACATACTTCTCAGACATTTCACTGGAAGCGGGTTTTTTAAATGCTCTGTAGGCATTTCGTTGCAAGCGGGTTTTTAAGTACTCTGGAGTCATTTCGTTGCAAGCGGGTTTTTACGTGTTCTGGAGTCATTTCGTTGCAAGCGGGTTTTTAAGTGCTCTGGAGTCATTTCGTTGCAAGCGGGTTTTTAAGTGCTCTAAAGGCATTTCGTTGCAAGCGGGTTTTTAAGTGCTCTGGAGTCATTTCGTTGCAAGCGGGTTTTTAAGTGCTCTGGAGTCATTTCGTTGCAAGCGGGTTTTTAAGTGCTCTGCAGTCATTTCGTTGCAAGCGGGTTTTTAAGTGCTCTGGAGTCATTTCGTTGCAAGCGGGTTTTTAAGTACTCTGGAGACATTTCGGTACAAGCGGGTTTTTAAGTGCTCTGGAGTCATTTCGTTGCAAGCGGGTTTTTAAGTACTCTGGAGACATTTCGTTGCAAGCGGGTTTTTAAGTGCTCTGGAGTCATTTCGTTGCAAGCGGGTTTTTACGTGTTCTGGAGTCATTTCGTTGCAAGCGGGTTTTTACATACTTCTCAGACATTTCACTGGAAGCGGGTTTTTTAAATGCTCTGTAGGCATTTCGTTGCAAGCGGGTTTTTAAGTGCTCTGGAGTTATTTCGTTGCAAGCGGGTTTTTACGTGTTCTGGAGTCATTTCGTTGCAAGCGGGTTTTTACATACTTCTCACACATTTCACTGGAAGCGGGGTTTTAAATGCTCTGTAGGCATTTCGTTGCAAGCGGGTTTTTAAGTACTCTGGAGTCATTTCGTTGCAAGCGGGTTTTTACGTGTTCTGGAGTCATTTCGTTGCAAGCGGGTTTTTAAGTGCTCTGGAGTCATTTCGTTGCAAGCGGGTTTTTAAGTGCTCTGGAGTCATTTCGTTGCAAGCGGGTTTTTAAGTGCTCTGGAGTCATTTCGTTGCAAGCGGGTTTTTAAGTGCTCTGGAGTCATTTCGTTGCAAGCGGGTTTTTAAGTGCTCTGGAGTCATTTCGTTGCAAGCGGGTTTTTAAGTGCTCTGGAGTCATTTCGTTGCAAGCGGGTTTTTAAGTACTCTGGAGACATTTCGGTACAAGCGGGTTTTTAAGTGCTCTGGAGTCATTTCGTTGCAAGCGGGTTTTTAAGTGCTCTGGAGTCATTTCGTTGCAAGCGGGTTTTTAAGTGCTCTGAAGGCATTTCGTTGCAAGCGGGTTTTTAAGTGCTCTGGAGTCATTTCGTTGCAAGCGGGTTTTTACGTGTTCTGGAGTCATATCGTTGCAAGCGGGTTTTCTACATACTTCTCAGACATTTCACTGGAAGCGGGTTTTTTAAATGCTCTGTAGGCATTTCGTTGCAAGCGGGTTTTTAAGTGCTCTGGAGTCATTTCGTTGCAAGCGGGTTTTTACGTGTTCTGGAGTCATTTCGTTGCAAGCGGGTTTTTACATACTTCTCAGACATCAGTGGAAGCGGGTTTTTTAAATGCTCTGTAGGCATTTCGTTGCAAGCGGGTTTTTAAGTGCTCTGGAGTCATTTCGTTGCAAGCGGGTTTTTAAGTGCTCTGGAGTCATTTCGTTGCAAGCGGGTTTTTAAGTGCTCTGGAGTCATTTCGTTGCAAGCGGGTTTTTAAGTGCTCTGGAGTCATTTCGTTGCAAGCGGGTTTTTAAGTGTTCTGGAGTCATTTCGTTGCAAGCGGGTTTTTAAGTGCTCTGGAGTCATTTCGTTGCAAGCGGGTTTTTAAGTGCTCTGGAGTCATTTCGTTGCAAGCGGGTTTGTACGTGCTCTGGAGTCATTTCGTTGCAAGCGGGTTTTTAAGTGTTCTGGAGTCATTTCGTTGCAAGCGGGTTTTTACATACTTCTCAGACATTTCACTGGAAGCGGGTTTTTTAAATGCTCTGTAGGCATTTCGTTGCAAGCGGGTTTTTAAGTGCTCTGGAGTCATTTCGTTGCAAGCGGGTTTTTACGTGTTCTTGAGTCATTTCGTTGCAAGCGGGTTTTTACATACTTCTCAGACATTTCACTGGAAGCGGGTTTTTTAAATGCTCTGTAGGCATTTTGTTGCAAGCCGGTTTTTAAGTACTCTGGAGTCATTTCGTTGCAAGCGGGTTTTTACGTGTTCTGGAGTCATTTCGTTGCAAGCGGGTTTTTAAGTGCTCTGGAGTCATTTCGTTGCAAGCGGGTTTTTAAGTGCTCTGGAGTCATTTCGTTGCAAGCGGGTTTTTAAGTGCTCTGGAGTCATTTCGTTGCAAGCGGGTTTTTAAGTGCTCTGGATTCATTTCGTTGCAAGCGGGTTTTTAAGTACTCTGGAGACATTTCGGTATAAGCGGGTTTTTAAGTGCTCTGGAGTCATTTCGTTGCAAGCGGGTTTTTAAGTGCTCTGGAGTCATTTCGTTGCAAGGGGGTTTTTAAGTGCTCTGGAGTCATTTCGTTGCAAGCGGGTTTTTAAGTGCTCTGGAGTCATTTCGTTGCAAGCGGGTTTTTAAGTACTCTGGAGACATTTCGGTACAAGCGGGTTTTTAAGTGCTCTGGCGTCATTTCGTTGCAAGCGGGTTTTTAAGTGCTCTGGAGTCATTTCGTTGCAAGCGGGTTTTTAAGTGCTCTGAAGGCATTTCGTTGCAAGCGGGTTTTTAAGTGCTCTGGAGTCATTTCGTTGCAAGCGGGTTTTTACGTGTTCTGGAGTCATTTCGTTGCAAGCGGGTTTTTACATACTTCTCAGACATTTCACTGGAAGCGGGTTTTTTAAATGCTCTGTAGGCATTTCGTTGCAAGCGGGTTTTTAAGTGCTCTTGAGTCATTTCGTTGCAAGCGGGTTTTTACGTGTTCTGGAGTCGTTTCGTTGCAAGCGGGTTTTTACATACTTCTCAGACATTTCACTGGAAGCGGGTTTTTTAAATGCTCTGTAGGCATTTCGTTGCAAGCGGGTTTTTAAGTACTCTGGAGTCATTTCGTTGCAAGCGGGTTTTTACGTGTTCTGGAGTCATTTCGTTGCAAGCGGGTTTTTAAGTGCTCTGGAGTCATTTCGTTGTAAGCGGGTTTTTAAGTGCTCTGAAGGCATTTCGTTGCAAGCGGGTTTTTAAGTGCTCTGGAGTCATTTCGTTGCAAGCGGGTTTTTAAGTGCTCTGGATTCATTTCGTTGCAAGCGGGTTTTTAAGTGCTCTGCAGTCATTTCGTTGCAAGCGGGTTTTTAAGTGCTCTGGAGTCATTTCGTTGCAAGCGGGTTTTTAAGTACTCTGGAGACATTTCGGTACAAGCGGGTTTTTAAGTGCTCTGGAGTCATTTCGTTGCAAGCGGGTTTTTAAGTACTCTGGAGACATTTCGTTGCAAGCGGGTTTTTAAGTGCTCTGGAGTCATTTCGTTGCAAGCGGGTTTTTGCGTGTTCTGGAGTCATTTCGTTGCAAGCGGGTTTTTACATACTTCTCAGACATTTCACTGGAAGCGGGTTTTTTAAATGCTCTGTAGGCATTTCGTTGCAAGCGGGTTTTTAAGTGCTCTGGAGTTATTTCGTTGCAAGCGGGTTTTTACGTGTTCTGGAGTCATTTCGTTGCAAGCGGGTTTTTACATACTTCTCAGACATTTCACTGGAAGCGGGTTTTTTAAATGCTCTGTAGGCATTTCGTTGCAAGCGGGTTTTTAAGTACTCTGGAGTCATTTCGTTGCAAGCGGGTTTTTACGTGTTCTGGAGTCATTTCGTTGCAAGCGGGTTTTTAAGTGCTCTGGAGTCATTTCGTTGCAAGCGGGTTTTTAAGTGCTCTGGAGTCATTTCGTTGCAAGCGGGTTTTTAAGTGCTCTGGAGTCATTTCGTTGCAAGCGGGTTTTTAAGTGCTCTGGAGTCATTTCGTTGCAAGCGGGTTTTTAAGTGCTCTGGAGTCATTTCGTTGCAAGCGGGTTTTTAAGTGCTCTGGAGTCATTTCGTTGCAAGCGGGTTTTTAAGTACTCTGGAGACATTTCGGTACAAGCGGGTTTTTAAGTGCTCTGGAGTCATTTCGTTGCAAGCAGGTTTTTAAGTGCTCTGGAGTCATTTCATTGCAAGCGGGTTTTTAAGTGCTCTGAAGGCATTTCGTTGCAAGGGGGTTTTTAAGTGCTCTGGAGTCATTTCGTTGCAAGCGGGTTTTATGTGTTCTGGAGTCATTTCGTTGCAAGCGGGTTTTCTACATACTTCTCAGACATTTCACTGGAAGCGGGTTTTTTAAATGCTCTGTAGGCATTTCGTTGCAAGCGGGTTTTTAAGTGCTCTGGAGTCATTTCGTTGCAAGCGGGTTTTTACGTGTTCTGGAGTCATTTCGTTGCAAGCGGGTTTTTACATACTTCTCAGACATCAGTGGAAGCGGGTTTTTTAAATGCTCTGTAGGCATTTCGTTGCAAGCGGGTTTTTAAGTGCTCTGGAGTAATTTCGTTGCAAGCGGGTTTTTAAGTCCTCTGGAGTCATTTCGTTGCAAGCGGGTTTTTAAGTGCTCTGGAGTCATTTCGTTGCAAGCGGGTTTTTAAGTGCTCTGGAGTCATTTCGTTGCAAGCGGGTTTTTAAGTGCTCTGGAGTCATTTCGTTGTAAGCGGGTTTTTAAGTGTTCTGGAGTCATTTCGTTGCAAGCGGGTTTTTAAGTGCTCTGGAGTCATTTCGTTGCAAGCGGGTTTTTAAGTGCTCTGAAGTCATTTCGTTGCAAGCGGGTTTGTACGTGCTCTGGAGTCATTTCGTTGCAAGCGGGTTTTTACATACTTCTCAGACATTTCACTGGAAGCGGGTTTTTTAAATGCTCTGTAGGCATTTCGTTGCAAGCGGGTTTTTAAGTACTCTGGAGTCATTTCGTTGCAAGCGGGTTTTTACGTGTTCTGGAGTCATTTCGTTGCAAGCGGGTTTTTACGTGTTCTGGAGTCATTTCGTTCCAAGCGGGTTTTTAAGTGCTCTGAAGGCATTTCGTTGCAAGCGGGTTTTTAAGTGCTCTGGAGTCATTTCGTTGCAAGCGGGTTTTTAAGTGCTCTGGAGACATTTCGTTGCAAGCGGGTTTTTAAGTGCTCTGGAGTCATTTCATTGCAAGCGGGTTTTTAAGTGCTCTGAAGGCATTTCGTTGCATGCGGGTTTTTAAGTGCTCTGGAGTCATTTCGTTGCAAGCGGGTTTTTAAGTGCTCTGGAGACATTTCGTTGCAAGCGGGTTTTTAAGTGCTCTGGAGCCATTTCGTTGCAAGCGGGTTTTTAAGTGCTCTGGAGCCATTTCGTTGCAAGCGGGTTTTTAAGTGCTCTGGAGTCATTACGTTGCAAGCGGGTTTTTAAGTGTTCTGGAGTCATTTCGTTGCAAGCGGGTTTTTAAGTGCTCTGAAGTCATTTCGTTGCAAGCGGGTTTTTAAGTGCTCTGGAGTCATTTCGTTGCAAGCGGGTTTTTAAGTGCTCTGGAGTCATTTCGTTGCAAGCGGGTTTTTAAGTGCTCTGGAGTCATTTCGTTGCAAGCGGGATTTTAAGTGCTCTGGAGTCATTTCGTTGCAAGCGGGTTTTTAAGTGCTCTGGATTCATTTCGTTGCAAGCGGGTTTTTAAGTGCTCTGCAGTCATTTCGTTGCAAGCGGGTTTTTAAGTGCTCTGGAGTCATTTCGTTGCAAGCGGGTTTTTAAGTACTCTGGAGACATTTCGGTACAAGCGGGTTTTTAAGTGCTCTGGAGTCATTTCGTTGCAAGCGGGTTTTTACGTGTTCTGGAGTCATTTCGTTGCAAGCGGGTTTTTACATACTTCTCAGACATTTCACTGGAAGCGGGTTTTTTAAATGCTCTGTAGGCATTTCGTTGCAAGCGGGTTTTTAAGTGCTCTGGAGTCATTTCGTTGCAAGCGGGTTTTTACGTGTTCAGGAGTCATTTCGTTGCAAGCGGGTTTTTACATACTTCTCAGACATTTCACTGGAAGCGGGTTTTTTAAATGCTCTGTAGGCATTTCGTTGCAAGCGGGTTTTTAAGTATTCTGGAGTCATTTCGTTGCAAGCGGGTTTTTACGTGTTCTGGAGTCATTTCGTTGCAAGCGGGTTTTTAAGTGCTCTGGAGTCATTTCGTTGCAAGCGGGTTTTTAAGTGCTCTGGAGTCATTTCGTTGTAAGCGGGTTTTTAAGTGCTCTGGAGTCATTTCGTTGCAAGCGGGTTTTTAAGTGCTCTGGAGTCATTTCGTTGCAAGCGGGATTTTAAGTGCTCTGGATTCATTTCGTTGCAAGCGGGTTTTTACTGGTTCTGGAGTCATTTCGTTGCAAGCGGGTTTTTACATACTTCTCAGACATTTCACTGGAAGCGGGTTTTTTAAATGCCCTGTAGGCATTTCGTTGCAAGCTGGTTTTTAAGTGCTCTGGAGTCATTTCGTTGCAAGCGGGTTTTTATGTGTTCTGGAGTCATTTCGTTGCAAGCGGGTTTTTACATACTTCTCAGACATTTCACTGGAAGCGGGTTTTTTAAATGCTCTGTAGGCATTTCGTTGCAAGCGGGTTTTTAAGTACTCTGGAGTCATTTCTTTGCAAGCGGGTTTTTAAGTACTCTGGAGTCATTTCGTTGCAAGCGGGTTTTTACGTGTTCTGGAGTCATTTCGTTGCAAGCGGGTTTTTAAGTGCTCTGGAGTCATTTCGTTGCAAGCGGGTTTTTACGTGTTCTGGAGTCATTTCGTTGCAAACGGGTTTTTACGTGTTCTGGAGTCATTTCGTTGCAAACGGGTTTTTACGTGCTCTGGAGTTATTTCGTTGCAAGCGGGTTTTTAAGTGCTCTGGAGTCATTTCGTTGCAAGCGGGTTTTTAAGTGTTCTGGAGTCATTTCGTTGCAAGCGGGTTTTTAAGTGCTCTGGAGTCATTTCGTTGCAAGCGGGTTTTTAAGTGCTCTGGAGTCATTTCGTTGCAAGCGGGTTTTTAAGTGCTCTGGATTCATTTCGTTGCAAGCGGGTTTTTTAAATGCTCTGAAGGCATTTCGTTGCAAGCGGGTTTTTAAGTGCTCTGGAGTCATTTCGTTGCAAGCGGGATTTTAAGTGCTCTGGAGTCATTTCGTTGCAAGCGGGTTTTTAAGTGCTCTGGATTCATTTCGTTGCAAGCGGGTTTTTAAGTGCTCTGCAGTCATTTCGTTGCAAGCGGGTTTTTAAGTGCTCTGGAGTCATTTCGTTGCAAGCGGGTTTTTAAGTACTCTGGAGACATTTCGGTACAAGCGGGTTTTTAAGTGCTCTGGAGTCATTTCGTTGCAAGCGGGTTTTTACGTGTTCTGGAGTCATTTCGTTGCAAGCGGGTTTTTACATACTTCTCAGACATTTCACTGGAAGCGGGTTTTTTAAATGCTCTGTAGGCATTTCGTTGCAAGCGGGTTTTTAAGTGCTCTGGAGTCATTTCGTTGCAAGCGGGTTTTTACGTGTTCTGGAGTCATTTCGTTGCAAGCGGGTTTTTACATACTTCTCAGACATTTCACTGGAAGCGGGTTTTTTAAATGCTCTGTAGGCATTTCGTTGCAAGCGGGTTTTTAAGTGCTCTGGAGTTATTTCGTTGCAAGCGGGTTTTTACGTGTTCTGGAGTCATTTCGTTGCAAGCGGGTTTTTACATACTTCTCAGACATTTCACTGGAAGCGGGTTTTTTAAATGCTCTGTAGGCATTTCGTTGCAAGCGGGTTTTTAAGTACTCTGGAGTCATTTCGTTGCAAGCGGGTTTTTACGTGTTCTGGAGTCATTTCGTTGCAAGCGGGTTTTTAAGTGCTCTGGAGTCATTTCGTTGCAAGCGGGTTTTTAAGTGCTCTGGAGTCATTTCGTTGCAAGCGGGTTTTTAAGTGCTCTGGAGTCATTTCGTTGCAAGCGGGTTTTTAAGTGCTCTGGAGTCATTTCGTTGCAAGCGGGTTTTTAAGTGCTCTGGAGTCAATTCGTTGCAAGCGGGTTTTTAAGTGCTCTGGAGTCATTTCGTTGCAAGCGGGTTTTTAAGTACTCTGGAGACATTTCGGTACAAGCGGGTTTTTAAGTGCTCTGGAGTCATTTCGTTGCAAGCAGGTTTTTAAGTGCTCTGGAGTCATTTCATTGCAAGCGGGTTTTTAAGTGCTCTGAAGGCATTTCGTTGCAAGGGGGTTTTTAAGTGCTCTGGAGTCATTTCGTTGCAAGCGGGTTTTACGTGTTCTGGAGTCATTTCGTTGCAAGCGGGTTTTCTACATACTTCTCAGACATTTCACTGGAAGCGGGTTTTTTAAATGCTCTGTAGGCATTTCGTTGCAAGCGGGTTTTTAAGTGCTCTGGAGTCATTTCGTTGCAAGCGGGTTTTTACGTGTTCTGGAGTCATTTCGTTGCAAGCGGGTTTTTACATACTTCTCAGACATCAGTGGAAGCGGGTTTTTTAAATGCTCTGTAGGCATTTCGTTGCAAGCGGGTTTTTAAGTGCTCTGGAGTAATTTCGTTGCAAGCGGGTTTTTAAGTCCTCTGGAGTCATTTCGTTGCAAGCGGGTTTTTAAGTGCTCTGGAGTCATTTCGTTGCAAGCGGGTTTTTAAGTGCTCTGGAGTCATTTCGTTGCAAGCGGGTTTTTAAGTGCTCTGGAGTCATTTCGTTGCAAGCGGGTTTTTAAGTGCTCTGGAGTCATTTCGTTGCAAGCGGGTTCTTAAGTGCTCTGAAGTCATTTCGTTGCAAGCGGGTTTGTACGTGCTCTGGAGTCATTTCGTTGCAAGCGGGTTTTTACATACTTCTCAGACATTTCACTGGAAGCGGGTTTTTTAAATGCTCTGTAGGCATTTCGTTGCAAGCGGGTTTTTAAGTACTCTGGAGTCATTTCGTTGCAAGCGGGTTTTTACGTGTTCTGGAGTCATTTCGTTGCAAGCGGGTTTTTACGTGTTCTGGAGTCATTTCGTTGCAAGCGGGTTTTTAAGTGCTCTGGAGTCATTTCGTTCCAAGCGGGTTTTTAAGTGCTCTGAAGGCATTTCGTTGCAAGCGGGTTTTTAAGTGCTCTGGAGTCATTTCGTTGCAAGCGGGTTTTTAAGTGCTCTGGAGACATTTCGTTGCAAGCGGGTTTTTAAGTGCTCTGGAGTCATTTCATTGCAAGCGGGTTTTTAAGTGCTCTGAAGGCATTTCGTTGCATGCGGGTTTTTAAGTGCTCTGGAGTCATTTCGTTGCAAGCGGGTTTTTAAGTGCTCTGGAGCCATTTCGTTGCAAGCGGGTTTTTAAGTGCTCTGGAGCCATTTCGTTGCAAGCGGGTTTTTAAGTGCTCTGGAGCCATTTAGTTGCAAGCGGGTTTTTAAGTGCTCTGGAGTCATTACGTTGCAAGCGGGTTTTTAAGTGTTCTGGAGTCATTTCGTTGCAAGCGGGTTTTTAAGTGCTCTGGAGTCATTTCGTTGCAAGCGGGTTTTTAAGTGCTCTGGAGTCATTTCGTTGCAAGCTGGTTTTTAAGTGCTCTGGAGTCATTTCGTTGCAAGCGGGTTTTTAAGTGCTCTGGAGTCATTTCGTTGCAAGCGGGATTTTAAGTGCTCTGGAGTCATTTCGTTGCAAGCGGGTTTTTAAGTGCTCTGGATTCATTTCGTTGCAAGCGGGTTTTTAAGTGCTCTGCAGTCATTTCGTTGCAAGCGGGTTTTTAAGTGCTCTGGAGTCATTTCGTTGCAAGCGGGTTTTTAAGTACTCTGGAGACATTTCGGTACAAGCGGGTTTTTAAGTGCTCTGGAGTCATTTCGTTGCAAGCGGGTTTTTACGTGTTCTGGAGTCATTTCGTTGCAAGCGGGTTTTTACATACTTCTCAGACATTTCACTGGAAGCGGGTTTTTTAAATGCTCTGTAGGCATTTCGTTGCAAGCGGGTTTTTAAGTGCTCTGGAGTCATTTCGTTGCAAGCGGGTTTTTACGTGTTCTGGAGTCATTTCGTTGCAAGCGGGTTTTTACATACTTCTCAGACATTTCACTGGAAGCGGGTTTTTTAAATGCTCTGTAGGCATTTCGTTGCAAGCGGGTTTTTAAGTATTCTGGAGTCATTTCGTTGCAAGCGGGTTTTTACGTGTTCTGGAGTCATTTCGTTGCAAGCGGGTTTTTAAGTGCTCTGGAGTCATTTCGTTGCAAGCGGGTTTTTAAGTGCTCTGGAGTCATTTCGTTGTAAGCGGGTTTTTAAGTGCTCTGGAGTCATTTCGTTGCAAGCGGGTTTTTAAGTGCTCTGGAGTCATTTCGTTGCAAGCGGGATTTTAAGTGCTCTGGATTCATTTCGTTGCAAGCGGGTTTTTACTGGTTCTGGAGTCATTTCGTTGCAAGCGGGTTTTTACATACTTCTCAGACATTTCACTGGAAGCGGGTTTTTTAAATGCCCTGTAGGCATTTCGTTGCAAGCTGGTTTTTAAGTGCTCTGGAGTCATTTCGTTGCAAGCGGGTTTTTACGTGTTCTGGAGTCATTTCGTTGCAAGCGGGTTTTTACATACTTCTCAGACATTTCACTGGAAGCGGGTTTTTTAAATGCTCTGTAGGCATTTCGTTGCAAGCGGGTTTTTAAGTACTCTGGAGTCATTTCTTTGCAAGCGGGTTTTTAAGTACTCTGGAGTCATTTCGTTGCAAGCGGGTTTTTACGTGTTCTGGAGTCATTTCGTTGCAAGCGGGTTTTTAAGTGCTCTGGAGTCATTTCGTTGCAAGCGGGTTTTTACGTGTTCTGGAGTCATTTCGTTGCAAACGGGTTTTTACGTGTTCTGGAGTCATTTCGTTGCAAACGGGTTTTTACGTGCTCTGGAGTTATTTCGTTGCAAGCGGGTTTTTAAGTGCTCTGGAGTCATTTCGTTGCAAGCGGGTTTTTAAGTGTTCTGGAGTCATTTCGTTGCAAGCGGGTTTTTAAGTGCTCTGGAGTCATTTCGTTGCAAGCGGGTTTTTAAGTGCTCTGGAGTCATTTCGTTGCAAGCGGGTTTTTAAGTGCTCTGGAGTCATTTCGTTGCAAGCGGGTTTTTAAGTGTTCTGGAGTCATTTCGTTGCAAGCGGGTTTTTACATACTTCTCAGACAGTTCACTGGAAGCGGGTTTTTTAAATGCTCTGTAGGCATTTCGTTGCAAGCGGGTTTTTAAGTGCTCTGGAGTCATTTCGTTGCAAGCGGGTTTTTACGTGTTCTGGAGTCATTTCGTTGCAAGCGGGTTTTTACATACTTCTCAGACATTTCACTGGAAGCGGGTTTTTTAAATGCTCTGTAGGCATTTCGTTGCAAGCGGGTTTTTAAGTGCTCTGGAGTCATTTCGTTGCAAGCGGGTTTTTCAGTGCTCTGGAGTCATTTCGTTGTAAGCGGGTTTTTAAGTGATCTGGAGTCATTTCGTTGCAAGCGGGTTTTTAAGTGCTCTGGAGTCATTTCGTTGCAAGCGGGATTTTAAGTGCTCTGGATTCATTTCGTTGCAAGCGGGTTTTTACTGGTTCTGGAGTCATTTCGTTGCAAGCGGGTTTTTACATACTTCTCAGACATTTCACTGGAAGCGGGTTTTTTAAATGCGCTGTAGGCATTTCGTTGCAAGCTGGTTTTTAAGTGCTCTGGAGTCATTTCGTTGCAAGCGGGTTTTTACGTGTTCTGGAGTCATTTCGTTGCAAGCGGGTTTTTACATACTTCTCAGACATTTCACTGGAAGCGGGTTTTTTAAATGCTCTATAGGCATTTCGTTGCAAGCGGGTTTTTAAGTACTCTGGAGTCATTTCTTTGCAAGCGGGTTTTTAAGTACTCTGGAGTCATTTCGTTGCAAGTGGGTTTTTACGTGTTCTGGAGTCATTTCGTTGCAAGCGGGTTTTTAAGTGCTCTGGAGTCATTTCGTTGCAAACGGGTTTTTACTTGTTCTGGAGTCATTTCGTTGCAAACGGGTTTTTACGTGCTCTGGAGTTATTTCGTTGCAAGCGGGTTTTTAAGTGCTCTGGAGTCATTTCGTTGCAAGCGGGTTTTTAAGTGTTCTGGAGTCATTTCGTTGCAAGCGGGTTTTTAAGTGCTCTGGAGTCATTTCGTTGCAAGCGGGTTTTTAAGTGCTCTGGAGTCATTTCGTTGCAAGCGGGTTTTTAAGTGCTCTGGAGTCATTTCGTTGCAAGCGGGTTTTTAAGTGTTCTGGAGTCATTTCGTTGCAAGCGGGTTTTTACATACTTCTCAGACATTTCACTGGAAGCGGGTTTTTTAAATGCTCTGTAGGCATTTCGTTGCAAGCGGGTTTTTAAGTGCTCTGGAGTCATTTCGTTGCAAGCGGGTTTTTACGTGTTCTGGAGTCATTTCGTTGCAAGCGGGTTTTTACATACTTCTCAGACATTTCACTGGAAGCGGGTTTTTTAAATGCTCTGTAGGCATTTCATTGCAAGCGGGTTTTTAAGTACTCTGGAGTCATTTCGTTGCAAGCGGGTTTTTACGTGTTCTGGAGTCATTTCGTTGCAAGCGGGTTTTTAAGTGCTCTGGAGTCATTTCGTTCCAAGCGGGTTTTTAAGTGCTCTGAAGGCATTTCGTTGCAAGCGGGTTTTTAAGTGCTCTGGAGTCATTTCGTTGCAAGCGGGTTTTTAAGTGCTCTGGAGACATTTCGTTGCAAGCGGGTTTTTAAGTGCTCTGGAGTCATTTCGTTGCAAGCGGGTTTTTAAGTGCTCTGAAGGCATTTCGTTGCAAGCGGGTTTTTAAGTGCTCTGGAGTCATTTCGTTGCAAGCGGGTTTTTAAGTGCTCTGGAGACATTTCGTTGCAAGCGGGTTTTTAAGTGCTCTGGAGCCATTTCGTTGCAAGCGGGTTTTTAAGTGCTCTGGAGCCATTTCGTTGCAAGCGGGTTTTTAAGTGCTCTGGAGTCATTACGTTGCAAGCGGGTTTTTAAGTGTTCTGGAGTCATTTCGTTGCAAGCGGGTTTTTAAGTGCTCTGGAGTCATTTCGTTGCAAGCGGGTTTTTAAGTGCTCTGGAGTCATTTCGTTGCAAGCGGGTTTTTAAGTGCTCTGGAGTCATTTCGTTGCAAGCGGGTTTTTAAGTGCTCTGGAGTCATTTCGTTGCAAGCGGGTTTTTAAGTGCTCTGGAGTCATTTCGTTGCAAGCGGGTTTTTAAGTACTCTGGAGACATTTCGGTACAAGCGGGTTTTTAAGTGCTCTGGAGTCATTTCGTTGCAAGCGGGTTTTTAAGTGCTCTGGAGTCATTTCGTTGCAAGCGGGTTTTTAAGTGCTCTGAAGGCATTTCGCTGCAAGCGGGTTTTTAAGTGCTCTGGAGTCATTTCGTTGCAAGCGGGTTTTTACGTGTTCTGGAGTCATTTCGTTGCAAGCGGGTTTTCTACATACTTCTCAGACATTTCACTGGAAGCGGGTTTTTTAAATGCTCTGTAGGCATTTCGTTGCAAGCGGGTTTTTAAGTGCTCTGGAGTCATTTCGTTGCAAGCGGGTTTTTACGTGTTCTGGAGTCATTTCGTTGCAAGCGGGTTTTTACATACTTCTCAGACATCAGTGGAAGCGGGTTTTTTAAATGCTCTGTAGGCATTTCGTTGCAAGCGGGTTTTTAAGTGCTCTGGAGTAATTTCGTTGCAAGCGGGTTTTTAAGTGCTCTGGAGTCATTTCGTTGCAAGCGGGTTTTTAAGTGCTCTGGAGTCATTTCGTTGCAAGCGGGTTTTTAAGTGCTCTGGAGTCATTTCGTTGCAAGCGGGTTTTTAAGTGTTCTGGAGTCATTTCGTTGCAAGCGGGTTTTTAAGTGCTCTGGAGTCATTTCGTTGCAAGCGGGTTTTTAAGTGCTCTGGAGTCATTTCGTTGCAAGCGGGTTTGTACGTGCTCTGGAGTCATTTCGTTGCAAGCGTCTTTTTAAGTGTTCTGGAGTCATTTCGTTGCAAGCGGGTTTTTACATACTTCTCAGACATTTCACTGGAAGCGGGTTTTTTAAATGCTTTGTAGGCATTTCGTTGCAAGCGGGTTTTTAAGTGCTCTGGAGTCATTTCGTTGCAAGCGGGTTTTTACGTGTTCTGGAGTCATTTCGTTGCAAGCGGTTTTTTACATACTTCTCAGACATTTCACTGGAAGCGGGTTTTTTAAATGCTCTGTAGGCATTTCGTTGCAAGCGGGTTTTTAAGTACTCTGGAGTCATTTCGTTGCAAGCGGGTTTTTACGTGTTCTGGAGTCATTTCGTTGCAAGCGGGTTTTTAAGTGCTCTGGAGTCATTTCGTTCCAAGCGGGTTTTTAAGTGCTCTGAAGGCATTTCGTTGCAAGCGGGTTTTTAAGTGCTCTGGAGTCATTTCGTTGCAAGCGGGTTTTTAAGTGCTCTGGAGACATTTCGTTGCAAGCGGGTTTTTAAGTGCTCTGGAGTCATTTCATTGCAAGCGGGTTTTTAAGTGCTCTGAAGGCATTTCGTTGCATGCGGGTTTTTAAGTGCTCTGGAGTCATTTTGTTGCAAGCGGGTTTTTAAGTGCTCTGGAGACATTTCGTTGCAAGCGGGTTTTTAAGTGCTCTGGAGCCATTTCGTTGCAAGCGGGTTTTTAAGTGCTCTGTAAGCCATTTCGTTGCAAGCGGGTTTTTAAGTGCTCTGGAGTCATTACGTTGCAAGCGGGTTTTTCAGTGTTCTGGAGTCATTTCGTTGCAAGCGGGTTTTTAAGTGCTCTGGAGTCATTTCGTTGCAAGCGGGTTTTTAAGTGCTCTGGATTCATTTCGTTGCAAGCGGGTTTTTAAGTGCTCTGCAGTCATTTCGTTGCAAGCAGGTTTTTAAGTGCTCTGGAGTCATTTCGTTGCAAGCGGGTTTTTAAGTACTCTGGAGACATTTCGGTACAAGCGGGTTTTTAAGTGCTCTGGAGTCATTTCGTTGCAAGCGGGTTTTTACGTGTTCTGGAGTCATTTCGTTGCAAGCGGGTTTTTACATACTTCTCAGACATTTCACTGGAAGCGGGTTTTTTAAATGCCCTGTAGGCATTTCGTTGCAAGCGGGTTTTTAAATGCTCTGTAGGCATTTCGTTGCAAGCGGGTTTTTAAGTGCTCTGGAGTCATTTCTTTGCAAGCGGGTTTTTAAGTGCTCTGGAGTCATTTCGTTGCAAGAGGGTTTTTACGTGTTCTGGAGTCATTTCGTTGCAAGCGGGTTTTTACATACTTCTCAGACATCAGTGGAAGCGGGTTTATTAAATGCTCTGTAGGCATTTCGTTGCAAGCGGGTTTTTAAGTGCTCTGGAGTCATTTCGTTGCAAGCGGGTTTTTAAGTGCTCTGGAGTCATTTCGTTGCAAGCGGGTTTTTAAGTGCTCTGGATTCATTTCGTTGCAAGCGGGTTTTTACTGGTTCTGGAGTCATTTCGTTGCAAGCGGGTTTTTACATACTTCTCAGACATTTCACTGGAAGCGGGTTTTTTAAATGCCCTGTAGGCATTTCGTTGCAAGCGGGTTTTTAAGTGCTCTGGAGTCATTTCGTTGCAAGCGGGTTTTTACGTGTTCTGAAGTCATTTCGTTGCAAGCGGGTTTTTACATACTTCTCAGACATTTCACTGGAAGCGGGTTTTTTAAATGCTCTGTAGGCATTTCGTTGCAAGCGGGTTTTTAAGTGCTCTGGAGTCATTTCGTTGCAAGCGGGTTTTTAAGTGCTCTGGAGTCATTTCGTTGCAAGCGGGTTCTTAAGTGCTCTGGATTCATTTCGTTGCAAGCGGGTTTGTACGTGCTCTGGAGTCATTTCGTTGCAAGCGGGTTTTTACATACTTCTCAGACATTTCACTGGAAGCGGGTTTTTTAAATGCTCTGTAGGCATTTCGTTGCAAGCGGGTTTTTAAGTACTCTGGAGTCATTTCGTTGCAAGCGGGTTTTTACGTGTTCTGGAGTCATTTCGTTGCAAGCGGGTTTTTACGTGTTCTGGAGTCATTTCGTTGCAAGCGGGTTTTTAAGTGCTCTGGAGTCATTTCGTTCCAAGCGGGTTTTTAAGTGCTCTGAAGGCATTTCGTTGCAAGCGGGTTTTTAAGTGCTCTGGAGTCATTTCGTTGCAAGCGGGTTTTTAAGTGCTCTGGAGACATTTCGTTGCAAGCGGGTTTTTAAGTGCTCTGGAGTCATTTCATTGCAAGCGGGTTTTTAAGTGCTCTGAAGGCATTTCGTTGCATGCGGGTTTTTAAGTGCTCTGGAGTCATTTCGTTGCAAGCGGGTTTTTAAGTGCTCTGGAGCCATTTCGTTGCAAGCGGGTTTTTAAGTGCTCTGGAGCCATTTCGTTGCAAGCGGGTTTTTAAGTGCTCTGGAGCCATTTAGTTGCAAGCGGGTTTTTAAGTGCTCTGGAGTCATTACGTTGCAAGCGGGTTTTTAAGTGTTCTGGAGTCATTTCGTTGCAAGCGGGTTTTTAAGTGCTCTGGAGTCATTTCGTTGCAAGCGGGTTTTTAAGTGCTCTGGAGTCATTTCGTTGCAAGCTGGTTTTTAAGTGCTCTGGAGTCATTTCGTTGCAAGCGGGTTTTTAAGTGCTCTGGAGTCATTTCGTTGCAAGCGGGATTTTAAGTGCTCTGGAGTCATTTCGTTGCAAGCGGGTTTTTAAGTGCTCTGGATTCATTTCGTTGCAAGCGGGTTTTTAAGTGCTCTGCAGTCATTTCGTTGCAAGCGGGTTTTTAAGTGCTCTGGAGTCATTTCGTTGCAAGCGGGTTTTTAAGTACTCTGGAGACATTTCGGTACAAGCGGGTTTTTAAGTGCTCTGGAGTCATTTCGTTGCAAGCGGGTTTTTACGTGTTCTGGAGTCATTTCGTTGCAAGCGGGTTTTTACATACTTCTCAGACATTTCACTGGAAGCGGGTTTTTTAAATGCTCTGTAGGCATTTCGTTGCAAGCGGGTTTTTAAGTGCTCTGGAGTCATTTCGTTGCAAGCGGGTTTTTACGTGTTCTGGAGTCATTTCGTTGCAAGCGGGTTTTTACATACTTCTCAGACATTTCACTGGAAGCGGGTTTTTTAAATGCTCTGTAGGCATTTCGTTGCAAGCGGGTTTTTAAGTATTCTGGAGTCATTTCGTTGCAAGCGGGTTTTTACGTGTTCTGGAGTCATTTCGTTGCAAGCGGGTTTTTAAGTGCTCTGGAGTCATTTCGTTGCAAGCGGGTTTTTAAGTGCTCTGGAGTCATTTCGTTGTAAGCGGGTTTTTAAGTGCTCTGGAGTCATTTCGTTGCAAGCGGGTTTTTAAGTGCTCTGGAGTCATTTCGTTGCAAGCGGGATTTTAAGTGCTCTGGATTCATTTCGTTGCAAGCGGGTTTTTACTGGTTCTGGAGTCATTTCGTTGCAAGCGGGTTTTTACATACTTCTCAGACATTTCACTGGAAGCGGGTTTTTTAAATGCCCTGTAGGCATTTCGTTGCAAGCTGGTTTTTAAGTGCTCTGGAGTCATTTCGTTGCAAGCGGGTTTTTACGTGTTCTGGAGTCATTTCGTTGCAAGCGGGTTTTTACATACTTCTCAGACATTTCACTGGAAGCGGGTTTTTTAAATGCTCTGTAGGCATTTCGTTGCAAGCGGGTTTTTAAGTACTCTGGAGTCATTTCTTTGCAAGCGGGTTTTTAAGTACTCTGGAGTCATTTCGTTGCAAGCGGGTTTTTACGTGTTCTGGAGTCATTTCGTTGCAAGCGGGTTTTTAAGTGCTCTGGAGTCATTTCGTTGCAAGCGGGTTTTTACGTGTTCTGGAGTCATTTCGTTGCAAACGGGTTTTTACGTGTTCTGGAGTCATTTCGTTGCAAACGGGTTTTTACGTGCTCTGGAGTTATTTCGTTGCAAGCGGGTTTTTAAGTGCTCTGGAGTCATTTCGTTGCAAGCGGGTTTTTAAGTGTTCTGGAGTCATTTCGTTGCAAGCGGGTTTTTAAGTGCTCTGGAGTCATTTCGTTGCAAGCGGGTTTTTAAGTGCTCTGGAGTCATTTCGTTGCAAGCGGGTTTTTAAGTGCTCTGGAGTCATTTCGTTGCAAGCGGGTTTTTAAGTGTTCTGGAGTCATTTCGTTGCAAGCGGGTTTTTACATACTTCTCAGACAGTTCACTGGAAGCGGGTTTTTTAAATGCTCTGTAGGCATTTCGTTGCAAGCGGGTTTTTAAGTGCTCTGGAGTCATTTCGTTGCAAGCGGGTTTTTACGTGTTCTGGAGTCATTTCGTTGCAAGCGGGTTTTTACATACTTCTCAGACATTTCACTGGAAGCGGGTTTTTTAAATGCTCTGTAGGCATTTCGTTGCAAGCGGGTTTTTAAGTGCTCTGGAGTCATTTCGTTGCAAGCGGGTTTTTCAGTGCTCTGGAGTCATTTCGTTGTAAGCGGGTTTTTAAGTGATCTGGAGTCATTTCGTTGCAAGCGGGTTTTTAAGTGCTCTGGAGTCATTTCGTTGCAAGCGGGATTTTAAGTGCTCTGGATTCATTTCGTTGCAAGCGGGTTTTTACTGGTTCTGGAGTCATTTCGTTGCAAGCGGGTTTTTACATACTTCTCAGACATTTCACTGGAAGCGGGTTTTTTAAATGCGCTGTAGGCATTTCGTTGCAAGCTGGTTTTTAAGTGCTCTGGAGTCATTTCGTTGCAAGCGGGTTTTTACGTGTTCTGGAGTCATTTCGTTGCAAGCGGGTTTTTACATACTTCTCAGACATTTCACTGGAAGCGGGTTTTTTAAATGCTCTATAGGCATTTCGTTGCAAGCGGGTTTTTAAGTACTCTGGAGTCATTTCTTTGCAAGCGGGTTTTTAAGTACTCTGGAGTCATTTCGTTGCAAGTGGGTTTTTACGTGTTCTGGAGTCATTTCGTTGCAAGCGGGTTTTTAAGTGCTCTGGAGTCATTTCGTTGCAAACGGGTTTTTACTTGTTCTGGAGTCATTTCGTTGCAAACGGGTTTTTACGTGCTCTGGAGTTATTTCGTTGCAAGCGGGTTTTTAAGTGCTCTGGAGTCATTTCGTTGCAAGCGGGTTTTTAAGTGTTCTGGAGTCATTTCGTTGCAAGCGGGTTTTTAAGTGCTCTGGAGTCATTTCGTTGCAAGCGGGTTTTTAAGTGCTCTGGAGTCATTTCGTTGCAAGCGGGTTTTTAAGTGCTCTGGAGTCATTTCGTTGCAAGCGGGTTTTTAAGTGTTCTGGAGTCATTTCGTTGCAAGCGGGTTTTTACATACTTCTCAGACATTTCACTGGAAGCGGGTTTTTTAAATGCTCTGTAGGCATTTCGTTGCAAGCGGGTTTTTAAGTGCTCTGGAGTCATTTCGTTGCAAGCGGGTTTTTACGTGTTCTGGAGTCATTTCGTTGCAAGCGGGTTTTTACATACTTCTCAGACATTTCACTGGAAGCGGGTTTTTTAAATGCTCTGTAGGCATTTCATTGCAAGCGGGTTTTTAAGTACTCTGGAGTCATTTCGTTGCAAGCGGGTTTTTACGTGTTCTGGAGTCATTTCGTTGCAAGCGGGTTTTTAAGTGCTCTGGAGTCATTTCGTTCCAAGCGGGTTTTTAAGTGCTCTGAAGGCATTTCGTTGCAAGCGGGTTTTTAAGTGCTCTGGAGTCATTTCGTTGCAAGCGGGTTTTTAAGTGCTCTGGAGACATTTCGTTGCAAGCGGGTTTTTAAGTGCTCTGGAGTCATTTCGTTGCAAGCGGGTTTTTAAGTGCTCTGAAGGCATTTCGTTGCAAGCGGGTTTTTAAGTGCTCTGGAGTCATTTCGTTGCAAGCGGGTTTTTAAGTGCTCTGGAGACATTTCGTTGCAAGCGGGTTTTTAAGTGCTCTGGAGCCATTTCGTTGCAAGCGGGTTTTTAAGTGCTCTGGAGCCATTTCGTTGCAAGCGGGTTTTTAAGTGCTCTGGAGTCATTACGTTGCAAGCGGGTTTTTAAGTGTTCTGGAGTCATTTCGTTGCAAGCGGGTTTTTAAGTGCTCTGGAGTCATTTCGTTGCAAGCGGGTTTTTAAGTGCTCTGGAGTCATTTCGTTGCAAGCGGGTTTTTAAGTGCTCTGGAGTCATTTCGTTGCAAGCGGGTTTTTAAGTGCTCTGGAGTCATTTCGTTGCAAGCGGGTTTTTAAGTGCTCTGGAGTCATTTCGTTGCAAGCGGGTTTTTAAGTACTCTGGAGACATTTCGGTACAAGCGGGTTTTTAAGTGCTCTGGAGTCATTTCGTTGCAAGCGGGTTTTTAAGTGCTCTGGAGTCATTTCGTTGCAAGCGGGTTTTTAAGTGCTCTGAAGGCATTTCGCTGCAAGCGGGTTTTTAAGTGCTCTGGAGTCATTTCGTTGCAAGCGGGTTTTTACGTGTTCTGGAGTCATTTCGTTGCAAGCGGGTTTTCTACATACTTCTCAGACATTTCACTGGAAGCGGGTTTTTTAAATGCTCTGTAGGCATTTCGTTGCAAGCGGGTTTTTAAGTGCTCTGGAGTCATTTCGTTGCAAGCGGGTTTTTACGTGTTCTGGAGTCATTTCGTTGCAAGCGGGTTTTTACATACTTCTCAGACATCAGTGGAAGCGGGTTTTTTAAATGCTCTGTAGGCATTTCGTTGCAAGCGGGTTTTTAAGTGCTCTGGAGTAATTTCGTTGCAAGCGGGTTTTTAAGTGCTCTGGAGTCATTTCGTTGCAAGCGGGTTTTTAAGTGCTCTGGAGTCATTTCGTTGCAAGCGGGTTTTTAAGTGCTCTGGAGTCATTTCGTTGCAAGCGGGTTTTTAAGTGTTCTGGAGTCATTTCGTTGCAAGCGGGTTTTTAAGTGCTCTGGAGTCATTTCGTTGCAAGCGGGTTTTTAAGTGCTCTGGAGTCATTTCGTTGCAAGCGGGTTTGTACGTGCTCTGGAGTCATTTCGTTGCAAGCGTCTTTTTAAGTGTTCTGGAGTCATTTCGTTGCAAGCGGGTTTTTACATACTTCTCAGACATTTCACTGGAAGCGGGTTTTTTAAATGCTTTGTAGGCATTTCGTTGCAAGCGGGTTTTTAAGTGCTCTGGAGTCATTTCGTTGCAAGCGGGTTTTTACGTGTTCTGGAGTCATTTCGTTGCAAGCGGTTTTTTACATACTTCTCAGACATTTCACTGGAAGCGGGTTTTTTAAATGCTCTGTAGGCATTTCGTTGCAAGCGGGTTTTTAAGTACTCTGGAGTCATTTCGTTGCAAGCGGGTTTTTACGTGTTCTGGAGTCATTTCGTTGCAAGCGGGTTTTTAAGTGCTCTGGAGTCATTTCGTTCCAAGCGGGTTTTTAAGTGCTCTGAAGGCATTTCGTTGCAAGCGGGTTTTTAAGTGCTCTGGAGTCATTTCGTTGCAAGCGGGTTTTTAAGTGCTCTGGAGACATTTCGTTGCAAGCGGGTTTTTAAGTGCTCTGGAGTCATTTCATTGCAAGCGGGTTTTTAAGTGCTCTGAAGGCATTTCGTTGCATGCGGGTTTTTAAGTGCTCTGGAGTCATTTTGTTGCAAGCGGGTTTTTAAGTGCTCTGGAGACATTTCGTTGCAAGCGGGTTTTTAAGTGCTCTGGAGCCATTTCGTTGCAAGCGGGTTTTTAAGTGCTCTGTAAGCCATTTCGTTGCAAGCGGGTTTTTAAGTGCTCTGGAGTCATTACGTTGCAAGCGGGTTTTTCAGTGTTCTGGAGTCATTTCGTTGCAAGCGGGTTTTTAAGTGCTCTGGAGTCATTTCGTTGCAAGCGGGTTTTTAAGTGCTCTGGATTCATTTCGTTGCAAGCGGGTTTTTAAGTGCTCTGCAGTCATTTCGTTGCAAGCAGGTTTTTAAGTGCTCTGGAGTCATTTCGTTGCAAGCGGGTTTTTAAGTACTCTGGAGACATTTCGGTACAAGCGGGTTTTTAAGTGCTCTGGAGTCATTTCGTTGCAAGCGGGTTTTTACGTGTTCTGGAGTCATTTCGTTGCAAGCGGGTTTTTACATACTTCTCAGACATTTCACTGGAAGCGGGTTTTTTAAATGCCCTGTAGGCATTTCGTTGCAAGCGGGTTTTTAAATGCTCTGTAGGCATTTCGTTGCAAGCGGGTTTTTAAGTGCTCTGGAGTCATTTCTTTGCAAGCGGGTTTTTAAGTGCTCTGGAGTCATTTCGTTGCAAGAGGGTTTTTACGTGTTCTGGAGTCATTTCGTTGCAAGCGGGTTTTTACATACTTCTCAGACATCAGTGGAAGCGGGTTTATTAAATGCTCTGTAGGCATTTCGTTGCAAGCGGGTTTTTAAGTGCTCTGGAGTCATTTCGTTGCAAGCGGGTTTTTAAGTGCTCTGGAGTCATTTCGTTGCAAGCGGGTTTTTAAGTGCTCTGGATTCATTTCGTTGCAAGCGGGTTTTTACTGGTTCTGGAGTCATTTCGTTGCAAGCGGGTTTTTACATACTTCTCAGACATTTCACTGGAAGCGGGTTTTTTAAATGCCCTGTAGGCATTTCGTTGCAAGCGGGTTTTTAAGTGCTCTGGAGTCATTTCGTTGCAAGCGGGTTTTTACGTGTTCTGAAGTCATTTCGTTGCAAGCGGGTTTTTACATACTTCTCAGACATTTCACTGGAAGCGGGTTTTTTAAATGCTCTGTAGGCATTTCGTTGCAAGCGGGTTTTTAAGTACTCTGGAGTCATTTCGTTGCAAGCGGGTTTTTAAGTACTCTGGAGTCATTTCGTTGCAAGCGGGTTTTTACGTGTTCTGGAGTCATTTCGTTGCAAGCGGGTTTTTAAGTGCTCTGGAGTCATTTCGTTGCAAGCGGGTTTTTACGTGTTCTGGAGTCATTTCGTTGCAAACGGGTTTTTACGTGCTCTGGAGTAATTTCGTTGCAAGCGGGTTTTTAAGTGCTCTGGAGTCATTTCGTTGCAAGCGGGTTTTTAAGTGCTCTGGAGTCATTTCGTTGCAAGCGGGTTTTTAAGTGCTCTGGAGTCATTTCGTTGCAAGCGGGTTTTTAAGTGCTCTGGAGTCATTTCGTTGCAAGCGGGTTTTTAAGTGCTCTGGAGTCATTTCGTTGCAAGCGGGTTTTTAAGTGCTCTGGAGTCATTTCGTTGCAAGCGGGTTTTTAAGTGCTCTGGAGTCATTTCGTTGCAAGCGGGTTTGTACGTGCTCTGGAGTCATTTCGTTGCAAGCGGGTTTTTAAGTGTTCTGGAGTCATTTCGTTGCAAGCGGGTTTTTACATACTTCTCAGACATTTCACTGGAAGCGGGTTTTTTAAATGCTCTGTAGGCATTTCGTTGCAAGCTGGTTTTTAAGTGCTCTGGAGTCATTTCGATGCAAGCGGGTTTTTACGTGTTCTGGAGTCATTTCGTTGCAAGCGGGTTTTTACATACTTCTCAGACATTTCACTGGAAGCGGGTTTTTTAAATGCTCTGTAGGCATTTCGTTGCAAGCGGGTTTTTAAGTACTCTGGAGTCATTTCGTTGCAAGCGGTTTTTTACGTGTTCTGGAGTCATTTCGTTGCAAGCGGGTTTTTAAGTGCTCTGGATTCATTTCGTTCCAAGCGGGTTTTTAAGTGCTCTGAAGGCATTTCGTTGCAAGCGGGTTTTTAAGTGCTCTGGAGTCATTTCGTTGCAAGCGGGTTTTTACGTGTTCTGGAGTCATTTCGTTGCAAACGGGTTTTTACGTGCTCTGGAGTAATTTCGTTGCAAGCGGGTTTTTAAGTGCTCTGGAGTCATTTCGTTGCAAGCGGGTTTTTAAGTGCTCTGGAGTCATTTCGTTGCAAGCGGGTTTTTAAGTGCTCTGGAGTCATTTCGTTGCAAGCGGGTTTTTAAGTGCTCTGGAGTCATTTCGTTGCAAGCGGGTTTTTAAGTGTTCTGGAGTCATTTCGTTGCAAGCGGGTTTTTAAGTGCTCTGGAGTCATTTCGTTGCAAGCGGGTTTTTAAGTGCTCTGGAGTCATTTCGTTGCAAGCGGGTTTTTAAGTGCTCTGGAGTCATTTCGTTGCAAGCGGGTTTTTAAGTGTTCTGGAGTCATTTCGTTGCAAGCGGGTTTTTACATACTTCTCAGACATTTCACTGGAAGCGGGTTTTTTAAATGCTCTGTAGGCATTTCGTTGCAAGCGGGTTTTTAAGTGCTCTGGAGTCATTTCGATGCAAGCGGGTTTTTACGTGTTCTGGAGTCATTTCGTTGCAAGCGGGTTTTTACATACTTCTCAGACATTTCACTGGAAGCGGGTTTTTTAAATGCTCTGTAGGCATTTCGTTGCAAGCGGGTTTTTAAGTACTCTGGAGTCATTTCGTTGCAAGCGGTTTTTTACGTGTTCTGGAGTCATTTCGTTGCAAGCGGGTTTTTAAGTGCTCTGGATTCATTTCGTTCCAAGCGGGTTTTTAAGTGCTCTGAAGGCATTTCGTTGCAAGCGGGTTTTTAAGTGCTCTGGAGTCATTTCGTTGCAAGCGGGTTTTTAAGTGCTCTGGAGACATTTCATTGCAAGCGGGTTTTTAAGTGCTCTGGAGTCATTTCGTTGCAAGCGGGTTTTTAAGTGCTCTGAAGGCATTTCGTTGCAAGCGGGTTTTTAAGTGCTCTGGAGTCATTTCGTTGCAAGCGGGTTTTTAAGTGCTCTGGATTCATTTCGTTGCAAGCGGCTTTTTAAGTGCTCTGCAGTCATTTCGTTGCAAGCGGGTTTTTAAGTGCTCTGGAGTCATTACGTTGCAAGCGGGTTTTTAAGTGTTCTGGAGTCATTTCGTTGCAAGCGGGTTTTTAAGTGCTCTGGAGTCATTTCGTTGCAAGCGGGTTTTTAAGTGCTCTGGAGTCATTTCGTTGCAAGCGGGTTTTTAAGTGCTCTGGAGTCATTTCGTTGCAAGCGGGTTTTTAAGTGCTCTGGAGTCATTTCGTTGCAAGCGGGTTTTTAAGTGCTCTGGAGTCATTTCGTTGCAAGCGGGTTTTTAAGTGCTCTGGATTCATTTCGTTGCAAGCGGGTTTTTAAGTGCTCTGCAGTCATTTCGTTGCAAGCAGGTTTTTAAGTGCTCTGGAGTCATTTCGTAGCAAGCGGGTTTTTAAGTACTCTGGAGACATTTCGTTGCAAGCGGGTTTTTAAGTGCTCTGGATTCATTTCGTTGCAAGCGGGTTTTTACTGGTTCTGGAGTCATTTCGTTGCAAGCGGGTTTTTACATACTTCTCAGACATTTCACTGGAAGCGGGTTTTTTAAATGCCCTGTAGGCATTTCGTTGCAAGCGGGTTTTTAAGTGCTCTGGAGTCATTTCGTTGCAAGCGGGTTTTTACGTGTTCTGGAGTCATTTCGTTGCAAGCGGGTTTTTACATACTTCTCAGACATTTCACTGGAAGCGGGTTTTTTAAATGCTCTGTAGGCATTTCGTTGCAAGCGGGTTTTTAAGTACTCTGGAGTCATTTCGTTTCAAGCGGGTTTTTAAGTACTCTGGAGTCATTTCGTTGCAAGCGGGTTTTTACGTGTTCTGGAGTCATTTCGTTGCAAGCGGGTTTTTAAGTGCTCTGGAGTCATTTCGTTGCAAGCGGGTTTTTACGTGTTCTGGAGTCATTTCGTTGCAAACGGGTTTTTACGTGCTCTGGAGTAATTTCGTTGCAAGCGGGTTTTTAAGTTCTCTGGAGTCATTTCGTTGCAAGCGGGTTTTTAAGTGCTCTGGAGTCATTTCGTTGCAAGCGGGTTTTTAAGTGTTCTGGAGTCATTTCGTTGCAAGCGGGTTTTTAAGTGCTCTGGAGTCATTTCGTTGCAAGCGGGTTTTTAAGTGCTCTGGAGTCATTTCGTTGCAAGCGGGTTTTTAAGTGCTCTGGAGTCATTTCGTTGCAAGCGGGTTTTTAAGTGTTCTGGAGTCATTTCGTTGCAAGCGGGTTTTTACATACTTCTCAGACATTTCACTGGAAGCGGGTTTTTTAAATGCTCTGTAGGCATTTCGTTGCAAGCGGGTTTTTAAGTGCTCTGGAGTCATTTCGTTGCAAGCGGGTTTTTACGTGTTCTGGAGTCATTTCGTTGCAAGCGGGTTTTTACATACTTCTCAGACATTTCACTGGAAGCGGGTTTTTTAAATGCTCTGTAGGCATTTCGTTGCAAGCGGGTTTTTAAGTACTCTGGAGTCATTTCGTTGCAAGCGGTTTTTTACGTGTTCTGGAGTCATTTCGTTGCAAGCGGGTTTTTAAGTGCTCTGGAGTCATTTCGTTCCAAGCGGGTTTTTAAGTGCTCTGAAGGCATTTCGTTGCAAGCGGGTTTTTAAGTGCTCTGGAGTCATTTCGTTGCAAGGGGGTTTTTAAGTGCTCTGGAGACATTTCGTTGCAAGCGGGTTTTTAAGTGCTCTGGAGTCATTTCGTTGCAAGCGGGTTTTTAAGTGCTCTGAAGGCATTTCGTTGCAAGCGGGTTTTTAAGTGCTCTGGAGTCATTTCGTTGCAAGCGGGTTTTTAAGTGCTCTGGATTCATTTCGTTGCAAGCGGGTTTTTAAGTGCTCTGCAGTCATTTCGTTGCAAGCGGGTTTTTAAGTGCTCTGGAGTCATTTCGTTGCAAGCGGGTTTTTACATACTTCTCAGACATTTCACTGGAAGCGGATTTTTTAAATGCTCTGTAGGCATTTCGTTGCAAGCGGGTTTTTAAGTGCTCTGGAGTTATTTCGTTGCAAGCGGGTTTTTACGTGTTCTGGAGTCATTTCGTTGCAAGCGGGTTTTTACATACTTCTCAGACATTTCACTGGAAGCGGGTTTTTTAAATGCTCTGTAGGCATTTCGTTGCAAGCGGGTTTTTAAGTACTCTGGAGTCATTTCGTTGCAAGCGGGTTTTTACGTGTTCTGGAGTCATTTCGTTGCAAGCGGGTTTTTAAGTGCTCTGGAGTCATTTCGTTGCAAGCGGGTTTTTAAGTGCTCTGGAGTCATTTCGTTGCAAGCGGGTTTTTAAGTGCTCTGGAGTCATTTCGTTGCAAGCGGGTTTTTAAGTGCTCTGGAGTCATTTCGTTGCAAGCGGGTTTTTAAGTGCTCTGGATTCATTTCGTTGCAAGCGGGTTTTTAAGTACTTTGGAGACATTTCGGTACAAGCGGGTTTTTAAGTGCTCTGGAGTCATTTCGTTGCAAGCGGGTTTTTAAGTGCTCTGGAGTCATTTCGTTGCAAGCGGGTTTTTAAGTGCTCTGAAGGCATTTCGTTGCAAGCGGGTTTTTAAGTGCTCTGGAGTCATTTCGTTGCAAGCGGGTTTTTACGTGTTCTGGAGTCATTTCGTTGCAAGCGGGTTTTCTACATACTTCTCAGACATTTCACTGGAAGCGGGTTTTTTAAATGCTCTGTAGGCATTTCGTTGCAAGCGGGTTTTTAAGTGCTCTGGAGTCATTTCGTTGCAAGCGGGTTTTTACGTGTTCTGGAGTCATTTCGTTGCAAGCGGGTTTTTACATACTTCTCAGACATCAGTGGAAGCGGGTTTTTTAAATGCTCTGTAGGCATTTCGTTGCAAGCGGGTTTTTAAGTGCTCTGGAGTAATTTCGTTGCAAGCGGGTTTTTAAGTGCTCTGGAGTCATTTCGTTGCAAGCGGGTTTTTAAGTGCTCTGGAGTCATTTCGTTGCAAGCGGGTTTTTAAGTGCTCTGGAGTCATTTCGTTGCAAGCGGGTTTTTAAGTGCTCTGGATTAATTTCGTTGCAAGCGGGTTTTTACTGGTTCTGGAGTCATTTCGTTGCAAGCAGGTTTTTACATACTTCTCAGACATTTCACTGGAAGCGGGTTTTTTAAATGCTCTGTAGGCATTTCGTTGCAAGCGGGTTTTTAAGTACTCTGGAGTCATTTCGTTGCAAGCGGGTTTTTACGTGTTCTGGAGTCATTTCGTTGCAAGCGGGTTTTTAAGTGCTCTGGAGTCATTTCGTTGCAAGCGGGTTTTTAAGTGCTCTGGAGTCATTTCGTTGCAAGCGGGTTTTTAAGTGCTCTGGAGTCATTTCGTTGCAAGCGGGTTTTTAAGTACTCTGGAGACATTTCGGTACAAGCGGGTTTTTAAGTGCTCTGGAGTCATTTCGTTGCAAGCCGGTTTTTAAGTGCTCTGGAGTCATTTCGTTGCAAGGGGGTTTTTAAGTGCTCTGGAGTCATTTCATTGCAAGCGGGTTTTTAAGTGCTCTGGAGTCATTTCGTTGCAAGCGGGTTTTTAAGTGCTCTGGAGTCATTTCGTTGCAAGCGGGTTTTTAAGTACTCTGGAGTCATTTCGTTGCAAGCGGGTTTTTACGTGTTCTGGAGTCATTTCGTTGCAAGCGGGTTTTTAAGTGCTCTGGAGTCATTTCGTTGCAAGCGGGTTTTTAAGTGCTCTGGAGTCATTTCGTTGCAAGCGGGTTTTTAAGTGCTCTGGAGTCATTTCATTGCAAGCGGGTTTTTAAGTACTCTGGAGACATTTCGGTACAAGCGGGTTTTTAAGTGCTCTGGAGTCATTTCGTTGCAAGCCGGTTTTTAAGTGCTCTGGAGTCATTTCGTTGCAAGGGGGTTTTTAAGTGCTCTGAAGGCATTTCGTTGCAAGCGGGTTTTTTAAGTGCTCTGGAGTCATTTCGTTGCAAGCGGGTTTTTACGTGTTCTGGAGTCATTTCGTTGCAAGCGGGTTTTCTACATACTTCTCAGACATTTCACTGGAAGCGGGTTTTTTAAAAGCTCTGTAGGCATTTCGTTGCAAGCGGGTTTTTAAGTGCTCTGGAGTAATTTCATTGCAAGCGGGTTTTTAAGTGCTCTGGAGTCATTTCGTTGCAAGCGGGTTTTTAAGTGCTCTGGAGTCATTTCGTTGCAAGCGGGTTTTTAAGTGCTCTGGAGTCATTTCGTTGCAAGCGGTTTTTTAAGTGCTCTGGATTCATTTCGTTGCAAGCGGGTTTTTAAGTGCTCTGGAGTCATTTCGTTGCAAGCGGGTTTTTAAGTGCTCTGAAGGCATTTCGTTGCAAGCGGGTTTTTAAGTGCTCTGGAGTCATTTCGTTGCAAGCGGGTTTTTAAGTGCTCTGGATTCATTTCGTTGCAAGCGGGTTTTTAAGTGCTCTGCAGTCATTTCGTTGCAAGCGGGTTTTTAAGTGCTCTGGAGTCATTTCGTTGCAAGCGGGTTTTTACATACTTCTCAGACATTTCACTGGAAGCGGGTTTTTTAAATGCTCTGTAGGCATTTCGTTGCAAGCGGGTTTTTAAGTGCTCTGGAGTTATTTCGTTGCAAGCGGGTTTTTACGTGTTCTGGAGTCATTTCGTTGCAAGCGGGTTTTTACATACTTCTCAGACATTTCACTGGAAGCGGGTTTTTTAAATGCTCTGTAGGCATTTCGTTGCAAGCGGGTTTTTAAGTACTCTGGAATCATTTCGTTGCAAGCGGGTTTTTACGTGTTCTGGAGTCATTTCGTTGCAAGCGGGTTTTTAAGTGCTCTGGAGTCATTTCGTTGCAAGCAGGTTTTTAAGTGCTCTGGAGTCATTTCGTTGCAAGCGGGTTTTTAAGTGCTCTGGAGTCATTTCGTTGCAAGCGGGTTTTTAAGTGCTCTGGAGTCATTTCGTTGCAAGCGGGTTTTTAAGTGCTCTGGATTCATTTCGTTGCAAGAGGGTTTTTAAGTGCTCTGGATTCATTTCGTTGCAAGCGGGTTTTTACTGGTTCTGGAGTCATTTCGTTGCAAGCGGGTTTTTACATACTTCTCAGACATTTCACTGGAAGCGGGTTTTTTAAATGCCCTGTAGGCATTTCGTTGCAAGCGGGTTTTTAAGTCCTCTGGAGTCATTTCGTTGCAAGCGGGTTTTTACGTGTTCTGGAGTCATTTCGTTGCAAGCGGGTTTTTACATACTTCTCAGACATTTCACTGGAAGCGGGTTTTTTAAATGCTCTGTAGGCATTTCGTTGCAAGCGGGTTTTTAAGTACTCTGGAGTCATTTCGTTGCAAGCGGGTTTTTAAGTACTCTGGAGTCATTTCGTTGCAAGCGGGTTTTTACGTGTTCTGGAGTCATTTCGTTGCAAGCGGGTTTTTAAGTGCTCTGGAGTCATTTCGTTGCAAGCGGGTTTTTACGTGTTCTGGAGTCATTTCGTTGCAAACGGGTTTTTACGTGCTCTGGAGTCATTTCGTTGCAAGCGGGTTTTTAAGTGCTCTGGAGTCATTTCGTTGCAAGCGGGTTTTTAAGTGCTCTGGAGTCATTTCGTTGCAAGCGGGTTTTTAAGTGTTCTGGAGTCATTTCGTTGCAAGCGGGTTTTTACATACTTCTCAGACATTTCACTGGAAGCGGGTTTTTTAAATGCTCTGTAGGCATTTCGTTGCAAGCGGGTTTTTAAGTGCTCTGGAGTCATTTCGTTGCAAGCGGGTTTTTACGTGTTCTGGAGTCATTTCGTTGCAAGCGGGTTTTTACATACTTCTCAGACATTTCACTGGAAGCGGGTTTTTTAAATGCTCTGTAGGCATTTCGTTGCAAGCGGGTTTTTAAGTACTCTGGAGTCATTTCGTTGCAAGCGGGTTTTTACGTGTTCTGGAGTCATTTCGTTGCAAGCGGGTTTTTAAGTGCTCTGGAGTCATTTCGTTGCAAGCGGGTTTTTAAGTGCTCTGAAGGCATTTCGTTGCAAGCGGGTTTTTAAGTGCTCTGGAGTCATTTCGTTGCAAGCGGGTTTTTAAGTGCTCTGGAGACATTTCGTTGCAAGCGGGTTTTTAAGTGCTCTGGAGTCATTTCGTTGCAAGCGGGTTTTTAAGTGCTCTGAAGGCATTTCGTTGCAAGCGGGTTTTTAAGTGCTCTGGAGTCATTTCGTTGCAAGCGGGTTTTTAAGTGCTCTGGATTCATTTCGTTGCAAGCGGGTTTTTAAGTGCTCTGCAGTCATTTCGTTGCAAGCGGGTTTTTAAGTGCTCTGGAGTCATTTCATTGCAAGCGGGTTTTTAAGTACTCTGGAGACATTTCGGTACAAGCGGGTTTTTAAGTGCTCTGGAGTCATTTCGTTGCAAGCGGGTTTTTAAGTGCTCTGGAGTCATTTCGTTGCAAGCGGGTTTTTAAGTGCTCTGAAGGCATTTCGTTGCAAGCGGCTTTTTAAGTGCTCTGGAGTCATTTCGTTGCAAGCGGGTTTTTACGTGTTCTGGAGTCATTTCGTTGCAAGCGGGTTTTCTACATACTTCTCAGACATTTCACTGGAAGCGGGTTTTTTAAATGCTCTGTAGGCATTTCGTTGCAAGCGGGTTTTTAAGTGCTCTGGAGTCATTTCGTTGCAAGCGGGTTTTTACGTGTTCTGGAGTCATTTCGTTGCAAGCGGGTTTTTACATACTTCTCAGACATCAGTGGAAGCGGGTTTTTTAAATGCTCTGTAGGCATTTCGTTGCAAGCGGGTTTTTAAGTGCTCTGGAGTAATTTCGTTGCAAGCGGGTTTTTAAGTGCTCTGGAGTCATTTCGTTGCAAGCGGGTTTTTAAGTGCTCTGGAGTCATTTCGTTGCAAGCGGGTTTTTAAGTGCTCTGGAGTCATTTCGTTGCAAGCGGGTTTTTAAGTGCTCTGGATTCATTTCGTTGCAAGCGGGTTTTTAAGTGCTCTGGATTAATTTCGTTGCAAGCGGGTTTTTACTGGTTCTGGAGTCATTTCGTTGCAAGCAGGTTTTTACATACTTCTCAGACATTTCACTGGAAGCGGGTTTTTTAAATGCTCTGTAGGCATTTCGTTGCAAGCGGGTTTTTAAGTACTCTGGAGTCATTTCGTTGCAAGCGGGTTTTTACGTGTTCTGGAGTCATTTCGTTGCAAGCGGGTTTTTAAGTGCTCTGGAGTCATTTCGTTGCAAGCAGGTTTTTAAGTGCTCTGGAGTCATTTCGTTGCAAGCGGGTTTTTAAGTGCTCTGGAGTCATTTCGTTGCAAGCGGGTTTTTAAGTGCTCTGGAGTCATTTCGTTGCAAGCGGGTTTTTAAGTGCTCTGGAGTCATTTCGTTGCAAGCGGGTTTTTAAGTGCTCTGGAGTCATTTCGTTGCAAGCGGGTTTTTAAGTGCTCTGGAGTCATTTCATTGCAAGCGGGTTTTTAAGTACTCTGGAGACATTTCGGTACAAGCGGGTTTTTAAGTGCTCTGGAGTCATTTCGTTGCAAGCCGGTTTTTAAGTGCTCTGGAGTCATTTCGTTGCAAGGGGGTTTTTAAGTGCTCTGAAGGCATTTCGTTGCAAGCGGGTTTTTTAAGTGCTCTGGAGTCATTTCGTTGCAAGCGGGTTTTTACGTGTTCTGGAGTCATTTCGTTGCAAGCGGGTTTTCTACATACTTCTCAGACATTTCACTGGAAGCGGGTTTTTTAAAAGCTCTGTAGGCATTTCGTTGCAAGCGGGTTTTTAAGTGCTCTGGAGTCATTTCGTTGCAAGCGGGTTTTTACGTGTTCTGGAGTCATTTCGTTGCAAGCGGGTTTTTACATACTTCTCAGACATCAGTGGAAGCGGGTTTTTAAATGCTCTGTAGGCATTTCGTTGCAAGCGGGTTTTTAAGTGCTCTGGAGTAATTTCGTTGCAAGCGGGTTTTTAAGTGCTCTGGAGTCATTTCGTTGCAAGCGGGTTTTTAAGTGCTCTGGAGTCATTTCGTTGCAAGCGGGTTTTTAAGTGCTCTGGAGTCATTTCGTTGCAAGCGGTTTTTTAAGTGCTCTGGATTCATTTCGTTGCAAGCGGGTTTTTAAGTGCTCTGGATTCATTTCGTTGCAAGCGGGTTTTTACTGGTTCTGGAGTCATTTCGTTGCAAGCGGGTTTTTACATACTTCTCAGACATTTCACTGGAAGCGGGTTTTTTAAATGCCCTGTAGGCATTTCGTTGCAAGCGGGTTTTTAAGTCCTCTGGAGTCATTTCGTTGCAAGCGGGTTTTTACGTGTTCTGGAGTCATTTCGTTGCAAGCGGGTTTTTACATACTTCTCAGACATTTCACTGGAAGCGGGTTTTTTAAATGCTCTGTAGGCATTTCGTTGCAAGCGGGTTTTTAAGTACTCTGGAGTCATTTCGTTGCAAGCGGGTTTTTAAGTACTCTGGAGTCATTTCTTTGCAAGCGGGTTTTTACGTGTTCTGGAGTCATTTCGTTGCAAGCGGGTTTTTAAGTGCTCTGGAGTCATTTCGTTGCAAGCGGGTTTTTACGTGTTCTGGAGTCATTTCGTTGCAAACGGGTTTTTACGTGCTCTGGAGTCATTTCGTTGCAAGCGGGTTTTTAAGTGCTCTGGAGTCATTTCGTTGCAAGCGGGTTTTTAAGTGCTCTGGAGTCATTTCGTTGCAAGCGGGTTTTTAAGTGCTCTGGAGTCATTTCGTTGCAAGCGGGTTTTTAAGTGCTCTGGAGTCATTTCGTTGCAAGCGGGTTTTTAAGTGTTCTGGAGTCATTTCGTTGCAAGCGGGTTTTTAAGTGCTCTGGAGTCATTTCGTTGCAAGCGGGTTTTTAAGTGCTCTGGAGTCATTTCGTTGCAAGCGGGTTTTTAAGTGCTCTGGAGTCATTTCTTTGCAAGCGGGTTTTTAAGTGTTCTGGAGTCATTTCGTTGCAAGCGGGTTTTTACATACTTCTCAGACATTTCACTGGAAGCGGGTTTTTTAAATGCTCTGTAGGCATTTCGTTGCAAGCGGGTTTTTAAGTGCTCTGGAGTCATTTCGTTGCAAGCGGGTTTTTACGTGTTCTGGAGTCATTTCGTTGCAAGCGGGTTTTTACATACTTCTCAGACATTTCACTGGAAGCGGGTTTTTTAAATGCTCTGTAGGCATTTCGTTGCAAGCGGGTTTTTAAGTACTCTGGAGTCATTTCGTTGCAAGCGGGTTTTTACGTGTTCTGGAGTCATTTCGTTGCAAGCGGGTTTTTAAGTGCTCTGGAGTCATTTCGTTCCAAGCGGGTTTTTAAGTGCTCTGAAGGCATTTCGTTGCAAGCGGGTTTTTAAGTGCTCTGGAGTCATTTCGTTGCAAGCGGGTTTTTAAGTGCTCTGGAGACATTTCGTTGCAAGCGGGTTTTTAAGTGCTCTGGAGTCATTTCATTGCAAGCGGGTTTTTAAGTGCTCTGAAGGCATTTCGTTGCAAGCGGGTTTTTAAGTGCTCTGGAGTCATTTCGTTGCAAGCGGGTTTTTAAGTGCTCTGGAGACATTTCGTTGCAAGCGGGTTTTTAAGTGCTCTGGAGCCATTTCGTTGCAAGCGGGTTTTTAAGTGCTCTGGAGCCATTTCGTTGCAAGCGGGTTTTTAAGTGCTCTGGAGTCATTACGTTGCAAGCGGGTTTTTAAGTGTTCTGGAGTCATTTCGTTGCAAGCGGGTTTTTAAGTGCTCTGGAGTCATTTCGTTGCAAGCGGGTTTTTAAGTGCTCTGGAGTCATTTCGTTGCAAGCGGGTTTTTAAGTGCTCTGGAGTCATTTCGTTGCAAGCGGGTTTTTAAGTGCTCTGGAGTCATTTCGTTGCAAGCGGGTTTTTAAGTGCTCTGGAGTCATTTCGTTGCAAGCGGGTTTTTAAGTGCTCTGGATTCATTTCGTTGCAAGCGGGTTTTTAAGTGCTCTGCAGTCATTTCGTTGCAAGCAGGTTTTTAAGTGCTCTGGAGTCATTTCGTTGCAAGCGGGTTTTTAAATACTCTGGAGACATTTCGGTACAAGCGGGTTTTTAAGTGCTCTGGAGTCATTTCGTTGCAAGCGGGTTTTTACGTGTTCTGGAGTCATTTCGTTGCAAGCGGGTTTTTACGTGTTCTGGAGTCATTTCGTTGCAAGCGGGTTTTTACGTGTTCTGGAGTCATTTCGTTGCAAGCGGGTTTTTACATACTTCTCAGACATTTCACTGGAAGCGGGTTTTTTAAATGCTCTGTAGGCATTTCGTTGCAAGCGGGTTTTTAAGTACTCTGGAGTCATTTCGTTGCAAGCGGGTTTTTACGTGTTCTGGAGTCATTTCGTTGCAAGCGGGTTTGTAAGTGCTCTGGAGTCATTTCGTTGCAAGCGGGTTTTTAAGTGCTCTGGAGTCATTTCGTTGCAAGCGGGTTTTTAAGTGCTCTGGAGTCATTTCGTTGCAAGCGGGTTTTTAAGTGCTCTGGATTCATTTCGTTGCAAGCGGGTTTTTACTGGTTCTGGAGTCATTTCGTTGCAAGCGGGTTTTTACATACTTCTCAGACATTTCACTGGAAGCGGGTTTTTTAAATGCTCTGTAGGCATTTCGTTGCAAGCGGGTTTTTAAGTGCTCTGGAGTCATTTCGTTGCAAGCGGGTTTTTACGTGTTCTGGAGTCATTTCGTTGCAAGCGGGTTTTTACATACTTCTCAGACATTTCACTGGAAGCGGGTTTTTTAAATGCTCTGTAGGCATTTCGTTGCAAGCGGGTTTTTAAGTACTCTGGAGTCATTTCGTTGCAAGCAGGTTTTTACGTGTTCTGGAGTCATTTCGTTGCAAGCGGGTTTTTAAGTGCTCTGGAGTCATTTCGTTGCAAGCGGGTTTTTAAGTGCTCTGGAGTCATTTCGTTGCAAGCGGGTTTTTAAGTGCTCTGGAGTCATTTCGTTGCAAGCGGGTTTTTAAGTGCTCTGGAGTCATTTCGTTGCAAGCGGGTTTTTAAGTGCTCTGGATTCATTTCGTTGCAAGCGGGTTTTTACTGGTTCTGGAGTCATTTCGTTGCAAGCGGGTTTTTACATACTTCTCAGACATTTCACTGGAAGCGGGTTTTTTAAATGCTCTGTAGGCATTTCGTTGCAAGCGGGTTTTTAAGTGCTCTGGAGTCATTTCGTTGCAAGCGGGTTTTTACGTGTTCTGGAGTCATTTCGTTGCAAGCGGGTTTTTACATACTTCTCAGACATTTCACTGGAAGCGGGTTTTTTAAATGCTCTGTAGGCATTTCGTTGCAAGCGGGTTTTTAAGTACTCTGGAGTCATTTCGTTGCAAGCGGGTTTTTACGTGTTCTGGAGTCATTTCGTTGCAAGCGGGTTTTTAAGTGCTCTGGAGTCATTTCGTTGCAAGCGGGTTTTTAAGTGCTCTGGAGTCATTTCGTTGCAAGCGGGTTTTTAAGTGCTCTGGAGTCATTTCGTTGCAAGCGGGTTTTTAAGTGCTCTGGAGTCATTTCGTTGCAAGCGGGTTTTTAAGTGCTCTGGATTCATTTCGTTGCAAGCGGGTTTTTACTGGTTCTGGAGTCATTTCGTTGCAAGCGGGTTTTTACATACTTCTCAGACATTTCACTGGAAGCGGGTTTTTTAAGTGCTCTGCAGGCATTTCGTTGTAAGCGGGTTTTTAAGTACTCTGGAGTCATTTCGTTGCAAGCGGGTTTTTAAGTGCTCTGGAGTCATTTCGTTGCAAGCGGGTTTTTAAGTGCTCTGGAGTCATTTCGTTGCAAGCGGGTTTTTAAGTGCTCTGGAGTCATTTCGTTGCAAGCGGGTTTTTAAGTGCTCTGAAGGCATTTCGTTGCAAGCGGGTTTTTAAGTGCTCTGGAGTCATTTCGTTGCAAGCAGGTTTTTACGTGTTCTGGAGTCATTTCGTTGCAAGCGGGTTTTTACATACTTCTCAGACATCAGTGGAAGCGGGTTTTTTAAATGCTCTGTAGGCATTTCGTTGCAAGCGGGTTTTTAAGTGCTCTGGAGTCATTTCTTTGCAAGCGGGTTTTTAAGTGCTCTGGAGTCATTTCGTTGCAAGAGGGTTTTTACGTGTTCTGGAGTCATTTCGTTGCAAGCGGGTTTTTACATACTTCTCAGACATCAGTGGAAGCGGGTTTTTTAAATGCTCTGTAGGCATTTCGTTGCAAGCGGGTTTTTAAGTGCTCTGGAGTCATTTCGTTGCAAGCGGGTTTTTAAGTGCTCTGGAGTCATTTCTTTGCAAGCGGGTTTTTAAGTGTTCTGGAGTCATTTCGTTGCAAGCGGGTTTTTACATACTTCTCAGACATTTCACTGGAAGCGGGTTTTTTAAATGCTCTGTAGGCATTTCGTTGCAAGCGGGTTTTTAAGTGCTCTGGAGTCATTTCGTTGCAAGCGGGTTTTTACGTGTTCTGGAGTCATTTCGTTGCAAGCGGGTTTTTACATACTTCTCAGACATTTCACTGGAAGCGGGTTTTATAAATGCTCTGTAGGCATTTCGTTGCAAGCGGGTTTTTAAGTACTCTGGAGTCATTTCGTTGCAAGCGGGTTTTTACGTGTTCTGGAGTCATTTCGTTGCAAGCGGGTTTTTAAGTGCTCTGGAGTCATTTCGTTCCAAGCGGGTTTTTAAGTGCTCTGAAGGCATTTCGTTGCAAGCGGGTTTTTAAGTGCTCTGGAGTCATTTCGTTGCAAGCGGGTTTTTAAGTGCTCTGGAGACATTTCGTTGCAAGCGGGTTTTTAAGTGCTCTGGAGTCATTTCATTGCAAGCGGGTTTTTAAGTGCTCTGAAGGCATTTCGTTGCAAGCGGGTTTTTAAGTGCTCTGGAGTCATTTCGTTGCAAGCGGGTTTTTAAGTGCTCTGGAGACATTTCGTTGCAAGCGGGTTTTTAAGTGCTCTGGAGCCATTTCGTTGCAAGCGGGTTTTTAAGTGCTCTGGAGCCATTTCGTTGCAAGCGGGTTTTTAAGTGCTCTGGAGTCATTACGTTGCAAGCGGGTTTTTAAGTGTTCTGGAGTCATTTCGTTGCAAGCGGGTTTTTAAGTGCTCTGGAGTCATTTCGTTGCAAGCGGGTTTTTAAGTGCTCTGGAGTCATTTCGTTGCAAGCGGGTTTTTAAGTGCTCTGGAGTCATTTCGTTGCAAGCGGGTTTTTAAGTGCTCTGGAGTCATTTCGTTGCAAGCGGGTTTTTAAGTGCTCTGGAGTCATTTCGTTGCAAGCGGGTTTTTAAGTGCTCTGGATTCATTTCGTTGCAAGCGGGTTTTTAAGTGCTCTGCAGTCATTTCGTTGCAAGCAGGTTTTTAAGTGCTCTGGAGTCATTTCGTTGCAAGCGGGTTTTTAAATACTCTGGAGACATTTCGGTACAAGCGGGTTTTTAAGTGCTCTGGAGTCATTTCGTTGCAAGCGGGTTTTTACGTGTTCTGGAGTCATTTCGTTGCAAGCGGGTTTTTACGTGTTCTGGAGTCATTTCGTTGCAAGCGGGTTTTTACGTGTTCTGGAGTCATTTCGTTGCAAGCGGGTTTTTACATACTTCTCAGACATTTCACTGGAAGCGGGTTTTTTAAATGCTCTGTAGGCATTTCGTTGCAAGCGGGTTTTTAAGTACTCTGGAGTCATTTCGTTGCAAGCGGGTTTTTACGTGTTCTGGAGTCATTTCGTTGCAAGCGGGTTTGTAAGTGCTCTGGAGTCATTTCGTTGCAAGCGGGTTTTTAAGTGCTCTGGAGTCATTTCGTTGCAAGCGGGTTTTTAAGTGCTCTGGAGTCATTTCGTTGCAAGCGGGTTTTTAAGTGCTCTGGATTCATTTCGTTGCAAGCGGGTTTTTACTGGTTCTGGAGTCATTTCGTTGCAAGCGGGTTTTTACATACTTCTCAGACATTTCACTGGAAGCGGGTTTTTTAAATGCTCTGTAGGCATTTCGTTGCAAGCGGGTTTTTAAGTGCTCTGGAGTCATTTCGTTGCAAGCGGGTTTTTACGTGTTCTGGAGTCATTTCGTTGCAAGCGGGTTTTTACATACTTCTCAGACATTTCACTGGAAGCGGGTTTTTTAAATGCTCTGTAGGCATTTCGTTGCAAGCGGGTTTTTAAGTACTCTGGAGTCATTTCGTTGCAAGCAGGTTTTTACGTGTTCTGGAGTCATTTCGTTGCAAGCGGGTTTTTAAGTGCTCTGGAGTCATTTCGTTGCAAGCGGGTTTTTAAGTGCTCTGGAGTCATTTCGTTGCAAGCGGGTTTTTAAGTGCTCTGGAGTCATTTCGTTGCAAGCGGGTTTTTAAGTGCTCTGGAGTCATTTCGTTGCAAGCGGGTTTTTAAGTGCTCTGGATTCATTTCGTTGCAAGCGGGTTTTTACTGGTTCTGGAGTCATTTCGTTGCAAGCGGGTTTTTACATACTTCTCAGACATTTCACTGGAAGCGGGTTTTTTAAATGCTCTGTAGGCATTTCGTTGCAAGCGGGTTTTTAAGTGCTCTGGAGTCATTTCGTTGCAAGCGGGTTTTTACGTGTTCTGGAGTCATTTCGTTGCAAGCGGGTTTTTACATACTTCTCAGACATTTCACTGGAAGCGGGTTTTTTAAATGCTCTGTAGGCATTTCGTTGCAAGCGGGTTTTTAAGTACTCTGGAGTCATTTCGTTGCAAGCAGGTTTTTACGTGTTCTGGAGTCATTTCGTTGCAAGCGGGTTTTTACATACTTCTCAGACATCAGTGGAAGCGGGTTTTTTAAATGCTCTGTAGGCATTTCGTTGCAAGCGGGTTTTTAAGTGCTCTGGAGTCATTTCTTTGCAAGCGGGTTTTTAAGTGCTCTGGAGTCATTTCGTTGCAAGAGGGTTTTTACGTGTTCTGGAGTCATTTCGTTGCAAGCGGGTTTTTACATACTTCTCAGACATCAGTGGAAGCGGGTTTTTTAAATGCTCTGTAGGCATTTCGTTGCAAGCGGGTTTTTAAGTGCTCTGGAGTCATTTCGTTGCAAGCGGGTTTTTAAGTGCTCTGGAGTCATTTCGTTGCAAGCGGGTTTTTAAGTGCTCTGGAGTCATTTCGTTGCAAGCGGGTTTTTAAGTGCTCTGGAGTCATTTCGTTGCAAGCGGGTTTTTAAGTACTCTGGAGACATTTCGTTACAAGCGGGTTTTTAAGTGCTCTGGAGTCATTTCGTTGCAAGCGGGTTTTTAAGTGCTCTGGAGTCATTTCGTTGCAAGCGGGTTTTTAAGTGCTCTGGAGTCATTTCGTTGCAAGCGGGTTTTTACGTGTTCTGGAGTCATTTCGTTGCAAGCGGGTTTTCTACAAACTTCTCAGACATTTCACTGGAAGCGGGTTTTTTAAATGCTCTGTAGGCATTTCGTTGCAAGCGGGTTTTTAAGTGCTCTGGAGTCATTTCGTTGCAAGCGGGTTTTTACGTGTTCTGGAGTCATTTCGTTGCAAGCGGGTTTTTACATACTTCTCAGACATCAGTGGAAGCGGGTTTTTTAAATGCTCTGTAGGCATTTCGTTGCAAGCGGGTTTTTAAGTGCTCTGGAGTCATTTCGTTGCAAGCGGGTTTTTAAGTGCTCTGGAGTCAGTTCGTTGCAAGCGGGTTTTTACGTGTTCTGGAGTCATTTCGTTGCAAGCGGGTTTTTACATACTTCTCAGACATCAGTGGAAGCGGGTTTTTTAAATGCTCTGTAGTCATTTCGTTGCAAGTGGGTTTTTTAGTGCTCTGGAGTCATTTCGTTGCAAGCGGGTTTTTAAGTGCTCTGGAGTCATTTCGTTGCATGCGGGTTTTTAAGTGCTCTGAAGGCATTTCGTTGTAAGCGGGTTTTTAAGTGCTCTGGAGTCATTTCGTTGCAAGCGGGTTTTTACGTGTTCTGGAGTCATTTCGTTGCAAGCGGGTTTTTACATGCTTCTCAGACATTTCACTGGAAGCGGGTTTTATAAATGCTCTGTAGGCATTTCGTTGCAAGCGGGTTTTTTAGTGCTCTGGAGTCATTTCGTTGCAAGCGGGTTTTTAAGTGCTCTGGAGTCATTTCGTTGCATGCGGGTTTTTAAGTGCTCTGAAGGCATTTCGTTGCAAGCGGGTTTTTAAGTGCTCTGGAGTCATTTCGTTGCAAGCGGGTTTTTAAGTGCTCTGGAGACATTTCGTTGCAAGCGGGTTTTTAAGTGCTCTGGAGCCATTTCGTTGCAAGCGGGTTTTTAAGTGCTCTGGAGCCATTTCGTTGCAAGCGGGTTTTTAAGTGCTCTGGAGTCATTACGTTGCAAGCGGGTTTTTAAGTGTTCTGGAGTCATTTCGTTGCAAGCGGGTTTTTAAGTGCTCTGGAGTCATTTCGTTGCAAGCGGGTTTTTAAGTGCTCTGGAGTCATTTCGTTGCAAGCGGGTTTTTAAGTGCTCTGGAGTCATTTCGTTGCAAGCGGGTTTTTAAGTGCTCTGGAGTCATTTCGTTGCAAGCGGGTTTTTAAGTGCTCTGGAGTCATTTCGTTGCAAGCGGGTTTTTAAGTGCTCTGGATTCATTTCGTTGCAAGCGGGTTTTTAAGTGCTCTGCAGTCATTTCGTTGCAAGCAGGTTTTTAAGTGCTCTGGAGTCATTTCGTTGCAAGCGGGTTTTTAAATACTCTGGAGACATTTCGGTACAAGCGGGTTTTTAAGTGCTCTGGAGTCATTTCGTTGCAAGCGGGTTTTTACGTGTTCTGGAGTCATTTCGTTGCAAGCGGGTTTTTACGTGTTCTGGAGTCATTTCGTTGCAAGCGGGTTTTTACGTGTTCTGGAGTCATTTCGTTGCAAGCGGGTTTTTACATACTTCTCAGACATTTCACTGGAAGCGGGTTTTTTAAATGCTCTGTAGGCATTTCGTTGCAAGCGGGTTTTTAAGTACTCTGGAGTCATTTCGTTGCAAGCGGGTTTTTACGTGTTCTGGAGTCATTTCGTTGCAAGCGGGTTTGTAAGTGCTCTGGAGTCATTTCGTTGCAAGCGGGTTTTTAAGTGCTCTGGAGTCATTTCGTTGCAAGCGGGTTTTTAAGTGCTCTGGAGTCATTTCGTTGCAAGCGGGTTTTTAAGTGCTCTGGATTCATTTCGTTGCAAGCGGGTTTTTACTGGTTCTGGAGTCATTTCGTTGCAAGCGGGTTTTTACATACTTCTCAGACATTTCACTGGAAGCGGGTTTTTTAAATGCTCTGTAGGCATTTCGTTGCAAGCGGGTTTTTAAGTGCTCTGGAGTCATTTCGTTGCAAGCGGGTTTTTACGTGTTCTGGAGTCATTTCGTTGCAAGCGGGTTTTTACATACTTCTCAGACATTTCACTGGAAGCGGGTTTTTTAAATGCTCTGTAGGCATTTCGTTGCAAGCGGGTTTTTAAGTACTCTGGAGTCATTTCGTTGCAAGCAGGTTTTTACGTGTTCTGGAGTCATTTCGTTGCAAGCGGGTTTTTAAGTGCTCTGGAGTCATTTCGTTGCAAGCGGGTTTTTAAGTGCTCTGGAGTCATTTCGTTGCAAGCGGGTTTTTAAGTGCTCTGGAGTCATTTCGTTGCAAGCGGGTTTTTAAGTGCTCTGGAGTCATTTCGTTGCAAGCGGGTTTTTAAGTGCTCTGGATTCATTTCGTTGCAAGCGGGTTTTTACTGGTTCTGGAGTCATTTCGTTGCAAGCGGGTTTTTACATACTTCTCAGACATTTCACTGGAAGCGGGTTTTTTAAATGCTCTGTAGGCATTTCGTTGCAAGCGGGTTTTTAAGTGCTCTGGAGTCATTTCGTTGCAAGCGGGTTTTTACGTGTTCTGGAGTCATTTCGTTGCAAGCGGGTTTTTACATACTTCTCAGACATTTCACTGGAAGCGGGTTTTTTAAATGCTCTGTAGGCATTTCGTTGCAAGCGGGTTTTTAAGTACTCTGGAGTCATTTCGTTGCAAGCGGGTTTTTACGTGTTCTGGAGTCATTTCGTTGCAAGCGGGTTTTTAAGTGCTCTGGAGTCATTTCGTTGCAAGCGGGTTTTTAAGTGCTCTGGAGTCATTTCGTTGCAAGCGGGTTTTTAAGTGCTCTGGAGTCATTTCGTTGCAAGCGGGTTTTTAAGTGCTCTGGAGTCATTTCGTTGCAAGCGGGTTTTTAAGTGCTCTGGATTCATTTCGTTGCAAGCGGGTTTTTACTGGTTCTGGAGTCATTTCGTTGCAAGCGGGTTTTTACATACTTCTCAGACATTTCACTGGAAGCGGGTTTTTTAAGTGCTCTGCAGGCATTTCGTTGTAAGCGGGTTTTTAAGTACTCTGGAGTCATTTCGTTGCAAGCGGGTTTTTAAGTGCTCTGGAGTCATTTCGTTGCAAGCGGGTTTTTAAGTGCTCTGGAGTCATTTCGTTGCAAGCGGGTTTTTAAGTGCTCTGGAGTCATTTCGTTGCAAGCGGGTTTTTAAGTGCTCTGAAGGCATTTCGTTGCAAGCGGGTTTTTAAGTGCTCTGGAGTCATTTCGTTGCAAGCAGGTTTTTACGTGTTCTGGAGTCATTTCGTTGCAAGCGGGTTTTTACATACTTCTCAGACATCAGTGGAAGCGGGTTTTTTAAATGCTCTGTAGGCATTTCGTTGCAAGCGGGTTTTTAAGTGCTCTGGAGTCATTTCTTTGCAAGCGGGTTTTTAAGTGCTCTGGAGTCATTTCGTTGCAAGAGGGTTTTTACGTGTTCTGGAGTCATTTCGTTGCAAGCGGGTTTTTACATACTTCTCAGACATCAGTGGAAGCGGGTTTTTTAAATGCTCTGTAGGCATTTCGTTGCAAGCGGGTTTTTAAGTGCTCTGGAGTCATTTCGTTGCAAGCGGGTTTTTAAGTGCTCTGGAGTCATTTCGTTGCAAGCGGGTTTTTAAGTGCTCTGGAGTCATTTCGTTGCAAGCGGGTTTTTAAGTGCTCTGGAGTCATTTCGTTGCAAGCGGGTTTTTAAGTACTCTGGAGACATTTCGTTACAAGCGGGTTTTTAAGTGCTCTGGAGTCATTTCGTTGCAAGCGGGTTTTTAAGTGCTCTGGAGTCATTTCGTTGCAAGCGGGTTTTTAAGTGCTCTGAAGGCATTTCGTTGCAAGCGGGTTTTTAAGTGCTCTGGAGTCATTTCGTTGCAAGCGGGTTTTTACGTGTTCTGGAGTCATTTCGTTGCAAGCGGGTTTTCTACAAACTTCTCAGACATTTCACTGGAAGCGGGTTTTTTAAATGCTCTGTAGGCATTTCGTTGCAAGCGGGTTTTTAAGTGCTCTGGAGTCATTTCGTTGCAAGCGGGTTTTTACGTGTTCTGGAGTCATTTCGTTGCAAGCGGGTTTTTACATACTTCTCAGACATCAGTGGAAGCGGGTTTTTTAAATGCTCTGTAGGCATTTCGTTGCAAGCGGGTTTTTAAGTGCTCTGGAGTCATTTCGTTGCAAGCGGGTTTTTAAGTGCTCTGGAGTCAGTTCGTTGCAAGCGGGTTTTTACGTGTTCTGGAGTCATTTCGTTGCAAGCGGGTTTTTACATACTTCTCAGACATCAGTGGAAGCGGGTTTTTTAAATGCTCTGTAGTCATTTCGTTGCAAGTGGGTTTTTTAGTGCTCTGGAGTCATTTCGTTGCAAGCGGGTTTTTAAGTGCTCTGGAGTCATTTCGTTGCATGCGGGTTTTTAAGTGCTCTGAAGGCATTTCGTTGTAAGCGGGTTTTTAAGTGCTCTGGAGTCATTTCGTTGCAAGCGGGTTTTTACGTGTTCTGGAGTCATTTCGTTGCAAGCGGGTTTTTACATGCTTCTCAGACATTTCACTGGAAGCGGGTTTTATAAATGCTCTGTAGGCATTTCGTTGCAAGCGGGTTTTTTAGTGCTCTGGAGTCATTTCGTTGCAAGCGGGTTTTTAAGTGCTCTGGAGTCATTTCGTTGCATGCGGGTTTTTAAGTGCTCTGAAGGCATTTCGTTGCAAGCGGGTTTTTAAGTGCTCTGGAGTCATTTCGTTGCAAGCGGGTTTTTAAGTGCTCTGGAGACATTTCGTTGCAAGCGGGTTTTTAAGTGCTCTGGAGCCATTTCGTTGCAAGCGGGTTTTTAAGTGCTCTGGAGCCATTTCGTTGCAAGCGGGTTTTTAAGTGCTCTGGAGTCATTACGTTGCAAGCGGGTTTTTAAGTGTTCTGGAGTCATTTCGTTGCAAGCGGGTTTTTAAGTGCTCTGGAGTCATTTCGTTGCAAGCGGGTTTTTAAGTGCTCTGGAGTCATTTCGTTGCAAGCGGGTTTTTAAGTGCTCTGGAGTCATTTCGTTGCAAGCGGGTTTTTAAGTGCTCTGGAGTCATTTCGTTGCAAGCGGGTTTTTAAGTGCTCTGGAGTCATTTCGTTGCAAGCGGGTTTTTAAGTGCTCTGGATTCATTTCGTTGCAAGCGGGTTTTTAAGTGCTCTGCAGTCATTTCGTTGCAAGCAGGTTTTTAAGTGCTCTGGAGTCATTTCGTTGCAAGCGGGTTTTTAAATACTCTGGAGACATTTCGGTACAAGCGGGTTTTTAAGTGCTCTGGAGTCATTTCGTTGCAAGCGGGTTTTTACGTGTTCTGGAGTCATTTCGTTGCAAGCGGGTTTTTACGTGTTCTGGAGTCATTTCGTTGCAAGCGGGTTTTTACGTGTTCTGGAGTCATTTCGTTGCAAGCGGGTTTTTACATACTTCTCAGACATTTCACTGGAAGCGGGTTTTTTAAATGCTCTGTAGGCATTTCGTTGCAAGCGGGTTTTTAAGTACTCTGGAGTCATTTCGTTGCAAGCGGGTTTTTACGTGTTCTGGAGTCATTTCGTTGCAAGCGGGTTTGTAAGTGCTCTGGAGTCATTTCGTTGCAAGCGGGTTTTTAAGTGCTCTGGAGTCATTTCGTTGCAAGCGGGTTTTTAAGTGCTCTGGAGTCATTTCGTTGCAAGCGGGTTTTTAAGTGCTCTGGATTCATTTCGTTGCAAGCGGGTTTTTACTGGTTCTGGAGTCATTTCGTTGCAAGCGGGTTTTTACATACTTCTCAGACATTTCACTGGAAGCGGGTTTTTTAAATGCTCTGTAGGCATTTCGTTGCAAGCGGGTTTTTAAGTGCTCTGGAGTCATTTCGTTGCAAGCGGGTTTTTACGTGTTCTGGAGTCATTTCGTTGCAAGCGGGTTTTTACATACTTCTCAGACATTTCACTGGAAGCGGGTTTTTTAAATGCTCTGTAGGCATTTCGTTGCAAGCGGGTTTTTAAGTACTCTGGAGTCATTTCGTTGCAAGCAGGTTTTTACGTGTTCTGGAGTCATTTCGTTGCAAGCGGGTTTTTAAGTGCTCTGGAGTCATTTCGTTGCAAGCGGGTTTTTAAGTGCTCTGGAGTCATTTCGTTGCAAGCGGGTTTTTAAGTGCTCTGGAGTCATTTCGTTGCAAGCGGGTTTTTAAGTGCTCTGGAGTCATTTCGTTGCAAGCGGGTTTTTAAGTGCTCTGGATTCATTTCGTTGCAAGCGGGTTTTTACTGGTTCTGGAGTCATTTCGTTGCAAGCGGGTTTTTACATACTTCTCAGACATTTCACTGGAAGCGGGTTTTTTAAATGCTCTGTAGGCATTTCGTTGCAAGCGGGTTTTTAAGTGCTCTGGAGTCATTTCGTTGCAAGCGGGTTTTTACGTGTTCTGGAGTCATTTCGTTGCAAGCGGGTTTTTACATACTTCTCAGACATTTCACTGGAAGCGGGTTTTTTAAATGCTCTGTAGGCATTTCGTTGCAAGCGGGTTTTTAAGTACTCTGGAGTCATTTCGTTGCAAGCGGGTTTTTACGTGTTCTGGAGTCATTTCGTTGCAAGCGGGTTTTTAAGTGCTCTGGAGTCATTTCGTTGCAAGCGGGTTTTTAAGTGCTCTGGAGTCATTTCGTTGCAAGCGGGTTTTTAAGTGCTCTGGAGTCATTTCGTTGCAAGCGGGTTTTTAAGTGCTCTGGAGTCATTTCGTTGCAAGCGGGTTTTTAAGTGCTCTGGATTCATTTCGTTGCAAGCGGGTTTTTACTGGTTCTGGAGTCATTTCGTTGCAAGCGGGTTTTTACATACTTCTCAGACATTTCACTGGAAGCGGGTTTTTTAAGTGCTCTGCAGGCATTTCGTTGTAAGCGGGTTTTTAAGTACTCTGGAGTCATTTCGTTGCAAGCGGGTTTTTAAGTGCTCTGGAGTCATTTCGTTGCAAGCGGGTTTTTAAGTGCTCTGGAGTCATTTCGTTGCAAGCGGGTTTTTAAGTGCTCTGGAGTCATTTCGTTGCAAGCGGGTTTTTAAGTGCTCTGAAGGCATTTCGTTGCAAGCGGGTTTTTAAGTGCTCTGGAGTCATTTCGTTGCAAGCAGGTTTTTACGTGTTCTGGAGTCATTTCGTTGCAAGCGGGTTTTTACATACTTCTCAGACATCAGTGGAAGCGGGTTTTTTAAATGCTCTGTAGGCATTTCGTTGCAAGCGGGTTTTTAAGTGCTCTGGAGTCATTTCTTTGCAAGCGGGTTTTTAAGTGCTCTGGAGTCATTTCGTTGCAAGAGGGTTTTTACGTGTTCTGGAGTCATTTCGTTGCAAGCGGGTTTTTACATACTTCTCAGACATCAGTGGAAGCGGGTTTTTTAAATGCTCTGTAGGCATTTCGTTGCAAGCGGGTTTTTAAGTGCTCTGGAGTCATTTCGTTGCAAGCGGGTTTTTAAGTGCTCTGGAGTCATTTCGTTGCAAGCGGGTTTTTAAGTGCTCTGGAGTCATTTCGTTGCAAGCGGGTTTTTAAGTGCTCTGGAGTCATTTCGTTGCAAGCGGGTTTTTAAGTACTCTGGAGACATTTCGTTACAAGCGGGTTTTTAAGTGCTCTGGAGTCATTTCGTTGCAAGCGGGTTTTTAAGTGCTCTGGAGTCATTTCGTTGCAAGCGGGTTTTTAAGTGCTCTGAAGGCATTTCGTTGCAAGCGGGTTTTTAAGTGCTCTGGAGTCATTTCGTTGCAAGCGGGTTTTTACGTGTTCTGGAGTCATTTCGTTGCAAGCGGGTTTTCTACAAACTTCTCAGACATTTCACTGGAAGCGGGTTTTTTAAATGCTCTGTAGGCATTTCGTTGCAAGCGGGTTTTTAAGTGCTCTGGAGTCATTTCGTTGCAAGCGGGTTTTTACGTGTTCTGGAGTCATTTCGTTGCAAGCGGGTTTTTACATACTTCTCAGACATCAGTGGAAGCGGGTTTTTTAAATGCTCTGTAGGCATTTCGTTGCAAGCGGGTTTTTAAGTGCTCTGGAGTCATTTCGTTGCAAGCGGGTTTTTAAGTGCTCTGGAGTCAGTTCGTTGCAAGCGGGTTTTTACGTGTTCTGGAGTCATTTCGTTGCAAGCGGGTTTTTACATACTTCTCAGACATCAGTGGAAGCGGGTTTTTTAAATGCTCTGTAGTCATTTCGTTGCAAGTGGGTTTTTTAGTGCTCTGGAGTCATTTCGTTGCAAGCGGGTTTTTAAGTGCTCTGGAGTCATTTCGTTGCATTAGGGTTTTTAAGTGCTCTGAAGGCATTTCGTTGTAAGCGGGTTTTTAAGTGCTCTGGAGTCATTTCGTTGCAAGCGGGTTTTTACGTGTTCTGGAGTCATTTCGTTGCAAGCGGGTTTTTACATGCTTCTCAGACATTTCACTGGAAGCGGGTTTTATAAATGCTCTGTAGGCATTTCGTTGCAAGCGGGTTTTTAAGTACTCTGGAGTCATTTCGTTGCAAACGGGTTTTTACGTGCTCTGGAGTAATTTCGTTGCAAGCGGGTTTTTAAGTGCTCTGGAGTCATTTCGTTGCAAGCGGGTTTTTAAGTGCTCTGGAGTCATTTCGTAGCAAGCGGGTTTTTAAGTGCTCAGGAGTCATTTCGTTGCAAGCGGGTTTTTAAGTGCTCTGGAGTCATTTCGTTGCAAGCGGGTTTTTAAGTGTTCTGGAGTCATTTCGTTGCAAGCGGGTTTTTAAGTGCTCTGGAGTCATTTCGTTGCAAGCGGGTTTTTAAGTGCTCTGGAGTCATTTCGTTGCAAGCGGGTTTTTAAGTGCTCTGGAGTCATTTCGTTGCAAGCGGGTTTTTAAGTGTTCTGGAGTCATTTCGTTGCAAGCGGGTTTTTACATACTTCTCAGACATTTCACTGGAAGCGGGTTTTTTAAATGCTCTGTAGGCATTTCGTTGCAAGCGGGTTTTTAAGTGCTCTGGAGTCATTTCGTTGCAAGCGGGTTTTTACGTGTTCTGGAGTCATTTCGTTGCAAGCGGGTTTTTACATACTTCTCAGACATTTCACTGGAAGCGGGTTTTTTAATTGCTCTGTAGGCATTTCGTTGCAAGCGGGTTTTTAAGTGCTCTGGAGTCATTTCGTTGCAAGCGGGTTTTTAAGTGCTCTGGAGTCATTTCGTTGCAAGCGGGTTTTTACGTGTTCTGGAGTCATTTCGTTGCAAGCGGGTTTTTACATACTTCTCAGACATTTCACTGGAAGCGGGTTTTTTAAATGCTCTGTAGGCATTTCGTTGCAAGCGGGTTTTTAAGTACTCTGGAGTCATTTTGTTGCAAACGGGTTTTTACGTGCTCTGGAGTAATTTCGTTGCAAGCGGGTTTTTAAGTGCTCTGGAGTCATTTCGTTGCAAGCGGGTTTTTAAGTGCTCTGGAGTCATTTCGTTGCAAGCGGGTTTTTAAGTGCTCTGGAGTCATTTCGTTGCAAGCGGGTTTTTAAGTGCTCTGGAGTCATTTCGTTGCAAGCGGGTTTTTAAGTGCTCTGGAGTCATTTCGTTGCAAGCGGGTTTTTAAGTGCTCTGGAGTCATTTCGTTGCAAGCGGGTTTTTAAGTGCTCTGGAGTCATTTCGTTGCAAGCGGGTTTTTAAGTGCTCTGGAGTCATTTCGTTGCAAGCGGGTTTTTAAGTGTTCTGGAGTCATTTCGTTGCAAGCGGGTTTTTACATACTTCTCAGACATTTCACTGGAAGCGGGTTTTTTAAATGCTCTGTAGGCATTTCGTTGCAAGCGGGTTTTTATGTGCTCTGGAGTCATTTCGTTGCAAGCGGGTTTTTACGTGTTCTGGAGTCATTTCGTTGCAAGCGGGTTTTTACATACTTCTCAGACATTTCAGTGGAAGCGGGTTTTTTAAATGCTCTGTAGGCATTTCGTTGCAAGCGGGTTTTTAAGTACTCTGGAGTCATTTCGTTGCAAGCGGGTTTTTACGTGTTCTGGAGTCATTTCGTTGCAAGCGGGTTTTTAAGTGTTCTGGAGTCATTTCGTTGCAAGCGGGTTTTTACATACTTCTCAGACATTTCACTGGAAGCGGGTTTTTTAATTGCTCTGTAGGCATTTCGTTGCAAGCGGGTTTTTAAGTGCTCTGGAGTCATTTCGTTGCAAGCGGGTTTTTAAGTGCTCTGGAGTCATTTCGTTGCAAGCGGGTTTTTAAGTGCTCTGGAGTCATTTCGTTGCAAGCGGGTTTTTAAGTGCTCTGGAGTCATTTCGTTGCAAGCGGGTTTTTAAGTGTTCTGGAGTCATTTCGTTGCAAGCGGGTTTTTACATACTTCTCAGACATTTCACTGGAAGCGGGTTTTTTAATTACTCTGTAGGCATTTCGTTGCAAGCGGGTTTTTAAGTGCTCTGGAGTCATTTCGTTGCAAGCGGGTTTTTAAGTGCTCTGGAGTCATTTCGTTGCAAGCGGGTTTTTAAGTGCTCTGGAGTCATTTCGTTGCAAGCGGGTTTTTAAGTGTTCTGGAGTCATTTCGTTGCAAGCGGGTTTTTACATACTTCTCAGACATTTCACTGGAAGCGGGTTTTTTAAATGCTCTGTAGGCATTTCGTTGCAAGCGGGTTTTTAAGTGCTCTGGAGTCATTTCGTTGCAAGCGGGTTTTTACGTGTTCTGGAGTCATTTCGTTGCAAGCGGGTTTTTACATACTTCTCAGACATTTCACTGGAAGCGGGTTTTTTAAATGCTCTGTAGGCATTTCGTTGCAAGCGGGTTTTTAAGTACTCTGGAGTCATTTCGTTGCAAGCGGGTTTTTACGTGTTCTGGAGTCATTTCGTTGCAAGCAGGTTTTTAAGTGCTCTGGAGTCATTTCGTTCCAAGCGGGTTTTTAAGTGCTCTGAAGGCATTTCGTTGCAAGCGGGTTTTTAAGTGCTCTGGAGTCATTTCGTTGCAAGCGGGTTTTTAAGTGCTCTGGAGACATTTCGTTGCAAGCGGGTTTTTAAGTGCTCTGGAGTCATTTCATTGCAAGCGGGTTTTTAAGTGCTCTTAAGGCATTTCGTTGCAAGCGGGTTTTTAAGTGCTCTGGAGTCATTTCGTTGCAAGCGGGTTTTTAAGTGCTCTGAAGGCATTTCGTTGCAAGCGGGTTTTTAAGTGCTCTGGAGTCATTTCGTTGCAAGCGGGTTTTTACGTGTTCTGGAGTCATTTCGTTGCAAGCGGGTTTTTACATACTTCTCAGACATTTCACTGGAAGCGGGTTTTTTAAATGCTCTGTAGGCATTTCGTTGCAAGCGCGTTTTTAAGTGCTCTGGAGTTATTTCGTTGCAAGCGGGTTTTTACGTGTTCTGGAGTCATTTCGTTGCAAGCGGGTTTTTACATACTTCTCAGACATTTCACTGGAAGCGGGTTTTTTAAATGCTCTGTAGGCATTTCGTTGCAAGCGGGTTTTTAAGTACTCTGGAGTCATTTCGTTGCAAGCGGGTTTTTACGTGTTCTGGAGTCATTTCGTTGCAAGCGGGTTTGTAAGTGCTCTGGAGTCATTTCGTTGCAAGCGGGTTTTTAAGTGCTGTGGAGTCATTTCGTTGCAAGCGGGTTTTTAAGTGCTCTGGAGTCATTTCGTTGCAAGCGGGTTTTCTACAAACTTCTCAGACATTTCACTGGAAGCGGGTTTTTTAAATGCTCTGTAGGCATTTCGTTGCAAGCGGGTTTTTAAGTGCTCTGGAGTCATTTCGTTGCAAGCGGGTTTTTACGTGTTCTGGAGTCATTTCGTTGCAAGCGGGTTTTTACATACTTCTCAGACATCAGTGGAAGCGGGTTTTTTAAATGCTCTGTAGGCATTTCGTTGCAAGCGGGTTTTTAAGTGCTCTGGAGTCATTTCGTTGCAAGCGGGTTTTTAAGTGCTCTGGAGTCAGTTCGTTGCAAGCGGGTTTTTACGTGTTCTGGAGTCATTTCGTTGCAAGCGGGTTTTTACATACTTCTCAGACATCAGTGGAAGCGGGTTTTTTAAATGCTCTGTAGTCATTTCGTTGCAAGTGGGTTTTTTAGTGCTCTGGAGTCATTTCGTTGCAAGCGGGTTTTTAAGTGCTCTGGAGTCATTTCGTTGCATGCGGGTTTTTAAGTGCTCTGAAGGCATTTCGTTGTAAGCGGGTTTTTAAGTGCTCTGGAGTCATTTCGTTGCAAGCGGGTTTTTACGTGTTCTGGAGTCATTTCGTTGCAAGCGGGTTTTTACATGCTTCTCAGACATTTCACTGGAAGCGGGTTTTATAAATGCTCTGTAGGCATTTCGTTGCAAGCGGGTTTTTAAGTACTCTGGAGTCATTTCGTTGCAAACGGGTTTTTACGTGCTCTGGAGTAATTTCGTTGCAAGCGGGTTTTTAAGTGCTCTGGAGTCATTTCGTTGCAAGCGGGTTTTTAAGTGCTCTGGAGTCATTTCGTAGCAAGCGGGTTTTTAAGTGCTCTGGAGTCATTTCGTTGCAAGCGGGTTTTTAAGTGCTCTGGAGTCATTTCGTTGCAAGCGGGTTTTTAAGTGTTCTGGAGTCATTTCGTTGCAAGCGGGTTTTTAAGTGCTCTGGAGTCATTTCGTTGCAAGCGGGTTTTTAAGTGCTCTGGAGTCATTTCGTTGCAAGCGGGTTTTTAAGTGCTCTGGAGTCATTTCGTTGCAAGCGGGTTTTTAAGTGTTCTGGAGTCATTTCGTTGCAAGCGGGTTTTTACATACTTCTCAGACATTTCACTGGAAGCGGGTTTTTTAAATGCTCTGTAGGCATTTCGTTGCAAGCGGGTTTTTAAGTGCTCTGGAGTCATTTCGTTGCAAGCGGGTTTTTACGTGTTCTGGAGTCATTTCGTTGCAAGCGGGTTTTTACATACTTCTCAGACATTTCACTGGAAGCGGGTTTTTTAATTGCTCTGTAGGCATTTCGTTGCAAGCGGGTTTTTAAGTGCTCTGGAGTCATTTCGTTGCAAGCGGGTTTTTAAGTGCTCTGGAGTCATTTCGTTGCAAGCGGGTTTTTACGTGTTCTGGAGTCATTTCGTTGCAAGCGGGTTTTTACATACTTCTCAGACATTTCACTGGAAGCGGGTTTTTTAAATGCTCTGTAGGCATTTCGTTGCAAGCGGGTTTTTAAGTACTCTGGAGTCATTTTGTTGCAAACGGGTTTTTACGTGCTCTGGAGTAATTTCGTTGCAAGCGGGTTTTTAAGTGCTCTGGAGTCATTTCGTTGCAAGCGGGTTTTTAAGTGCTCTGGAGTCATTTCGTTGCAAGCGGGTTTTTAAGTGCTCTGGAGTCATTTCGTTGCAAGCGGGTTTTTAAGTGCTCTGGAGTCATTTCGTTGCAAGCGGGTTTTTAAGTGCTCTGGAGTCATTTCGTTGCAAGCGGGTTTTTAAGTGCTCTGGAGTCATTTCGTTGCAAGCGGGTTTTTAAGTGCTCTGGAGTCATTTCGTTGCAAGCGGGTTTTTAAGTGCTCTGGAGTCATTTCGTTGCAAGCGGGTTTTTAAGTGTTCTGGAGTCATTTCGTTGCAAGCGGGTTTTTACATACTTCTCAGACATTTCACTGGAAGCGGGTTTTTTAAATGCTCTGTAGGCATTTCGTTGCAAGCGGGTTTTTAAGTGCTCTGGAGTCATTTCGTTGCAAGCGGGTTTTTACGTGTTCTGGAGTCATTTCGTTGCAAGCGGGTTTTTACATACTTCTCAGACATTTCAGTGGAAGCGGGTTTTTTAAATGCTCTGTAGGCATTTCGTTGCAAGCGGGTTTTTAAGTACTCTGGAGTCATTTCGTTGCAAGCGGGTTTTTACGTGTTCTGGAGTCATTTCGTTGCAAGCGGGTTTTTAAGTGTTCTGGAGTCATTTCGTTGCAAGCGGGTTTTTACATACTTCTCAGACATTTCACTGGAAGCGGGTTTTTTAATTGCTCTGTAGGCATTTCGTTGCAAGCGGGTTTTTAAGTGCTCTGGAGTCATTTCGTTGCAAGCGGGTTTTTAAGTGCTCTGGAGTCATTTCGTTGCAAGCGGGTTTTTAAGTGCTCTGGAGTCATTTCGTTGCAAGCGGGTTTTTAAGTGCTCTGGAGTCATTTCGTTGCAAGCGGGTTTTTAAGTGTTCTGGAGTCATTTCGTTGCAAGCGGGTTTTTACATACTTCTCAGACATTTCACTGGAAGCGGGTTTTTTAATTACTCTGTAGGCATTTCGTTGCAAGCGGGTTTTTAAGTGCTCTGGAGTCATTTCGTTGCAAGCGGGTTTTTAAGTGCTCTGGAGTCATTTCGTTGCAAGCGGGTTTTTAAGTGCTCTGGAGTCATTTCGTTGCAAGCGGGTTTTTAAGTGTTCTGGAGTCATTTCGTTGCAAGCGGGTTTTTACATACTTCTCAGACATTTCACTGGAAGCGGGTTTTTTAAATGCTCTGTAGGCATTTCGTTGCAAGCGGGTTTTTAAGTGCTCTGGAGTCATTTCGTTGCAAGCGGGTTTTTACGTGTTCTGGAGTCATTTCGTTGCAAGCGGGTTTTTACATACTTCTCAGACATTTCACTGGAAGCGGGTTTTTTAAATGCTCTGTAGGCATTTCGTTGCAAGCGGGTTTTTAAGTACTCTGGAGTCATTTCGTTGCAAGCGGGTTTTTACGTGTTCTGGAGTCATTTCGTTGCAAGCAGGTTTTTAAGTGCTCTGGAGTCATTTCGTTCCAAGCGGGTTTTTAAGTGCTCTGAAGGCATTTCGTTGCAAGCGGGTTTTTAAGTGCTCTGGAGTCATTTCGTTGCAAGCGGGTTTTTAAGTGCTCTGGAGACATTTCGTTGCAAGCGGGTTTTTAAGTGCTCTGGAGTCATTTCATTGCAAGCGGGTTTTTAAGTGCTCTGAAGGCATTTCGTTGCAAGCGGGTTTTTAAGTGCTCTGGAGTCATTTCGTTGCAAGCGGGTTTTTAAGTGCTCTGAAGGCATTTCGTTGCAAGCGGGTTTTTAAGTGCTCTGTAGTCATTTCGTTGCAAGCGGGTTTTTACGTGTTCTGGAGTCATTTCGTTGCAAGCGGGTTTTTACATACTTCTCAGACATTTCACTGGAAGCGGGTTTTTTAAATGCTCTGTAGGCATTTCGTTGCAAGCGCGTTTTTAAGTGCTCTGGAGTTATTTCGTTGAAAGCGGGTTTTTACGTGTTCTGGAGTCATTTCGTTGCAAGCGGGTTTTTACATACTTCTCAGACATTTCACTGGAAGCGGGTTTTTTAAATGCTCTGTAGGCATTTCGTTGCAAGCGGGTTTTTAAGTACTCTGGAGTCATTTCGTTGCAAGCGGGTTTTTACGTGTTCTGGAGTCATTTCGTTGCAAGCGGGTTTGTAAGTGCTCTGGAGTCATTTCGTTGCAAGCGGGTTTTTAAGTGCTGTGGAGTCATTTCGTTGCAAGCGGGTTTTTAAGTGCTCTGGAGTCATTTCGTTGCAAGCGGGTTTTTAAGTGCTCTGGAGTCATTTCGTTGCAAGCGGGTTTTTAAGTGCTCTGGATTCATTTCGTTGCAAGCGGGTTTTTACTGGTTCTGGAGTCATTTCGTTGCAAGCGGGTTTTTACATACTTCTCAGACATTTCACTGGAAGCAGGTTTTTTAAATGCCCTGTAGGCATTTCGTTGCAAGCGGGTTTTTAAGTCCTCTGGAGTCATTTCGTTGCAAGCGGGATTTTACGTGTTCTGGAGTCATTTCGTTGCAAGCGGGTTTTTACATACTTCTCAGACATTTCACTGGAAGCGGGTTTTTTAAATGCTCTGTAGGCATTTCGTTGCAAGCGGGTTTTTAAGTACTCTGGAGTCATTTCGTTGCAAGCGGGTTTTTAAGTACTCTGGAGTCATTTCGTTGCAAGCGGGTTTTTACGTGTTCTGGAGTCATTTCGTTGCAAGCGGGTTTTTAAGTACTCTGGAGTCATTTCGTTGCAAGCGGGTTTTTACGTGTTCTGGAGTCATTTCGTTGCAAGCGGGTTTTTAAGTGCTCTGGAGTCATTTCGTTGCAAGCGGGTTTTTAAGTGCTCTGGAGTCATTTCGTTGCAAGCGGGTTTTTAAGTGCTCTGGAGTCATTTCGTTGCAAGCGGGTTTTTAAGTGCTCTGGAGTCATTTCGTTGCAAGCGGGTTTTTAAGTGCTCTGGAGTCATTTCGTTGCAAGCGGGTTTTTAAGTGTTCTGGAGTCATTTCGTTGCAAGCGGGTTTTTACATACTTCTCAGACATTTCACTGGAAGCGGGTTTTTTAAATGCTCTGTAGGCATTTCGTTGCAAGCGGGTTTTTAAGTGCTCTGGAGTCATTTCGTTGCAAGCGGGTTTTTACGTGTTCTGGAGTCATTTCGTTGCAAGCGGGTTTTTACATACTTCTCAGACATTTCAGTGGAAGCGGGTTTTTTAAATGCTCTGTAGGCATTTCGTTGCAAGCGGGTTTTTAAGTACTCTGGAGTCATTTCGTTGCAAGCGGGTTTTTACGTGTTCTGGAGTCATTTCGTTGCAAGCGGGTTTTTAAGTGTTCTGGAGTCATTTCGTTGCAAGCGGGTTTTTACATACTTCTCAGACATTTCACTGGAAGCGGGTTTTTTAATTGCTCTGTAGGCATTTCGTTGCAAGCGGGTTTTTAAGTGCTCTGGAGTCATTTCGTTGCAAGCGGGTTTTTAAGTGCTCTGGAGTCATTTCGTTGCAAGCGGGTTTTTAAGTGCTCTGGAGTCATTTCGTTGCAAGCGGGTTTTTAAGTGCTCTGGAGTCATTTCGTTGCAAGCGGGTTTTTAAGTGTTCTGGAGTCATTTCGTTGCAAGCGGGTTTTTAAGTGTTCTGGAGTCATTTCGTTGCAAGCGGGTTTTTACATACTTCTCAGACATTTCACTGGAAGCGGGTTTTTTAAATGCTCTGTAGGCATTTCGTTGCAAGCGGGTTTTTAAGTGCTCTGGAGTCATTTCGTTGCAAGCGGGTTTTTACGTGTTCTGGAGTCATTTCGTTGCAAGCGGGTTTTTACATACTTCTCAGACATTTCACTGGAAGCGGGTTTTTTAAATGCTCTGTAGGCATTTCGTTGCAAGCGGGTTTTTAAGTACTCTGGAGTCATTTCGTTGCAAGCGGGTTTTTACGTGTTCTGGAGTCATTTCGTTGCAAGCAGGTTTTTAAGTGCTCTGGAGTCATTTCGTTCCAAGCGGGTTTTTAAGTGCTCTGAAGGCATTTCGTTGCAAGCGGGTTTTTAAGTGCTCTGGAGTCATTTCGTTGCAAGCGGGTTTTTAAGTGCTCTGGAGACATTTCGTTGCAAGCGGGTTTTTAAGTGCTCTGGAGTCATTTCATTGCAAGCGGGTTTTTAAGTGCTCTGAAGGCATTTCGTTGCAAGCGGGTTTTTAAGTGCTCTGGAGTCATTTCGTTGCAAGCGGGTTTTTAAGTGCTCTGAAGGCATTTCGTTGTAAGCGGGTTTTTAAGTGCTCTGGAGTCATTTCGTTGCAAGCGGGTTTTTACGTGTTCTGGAGTCATTTCGTTGCAAGCGGGTTTTTACATACTTCTCAGACATTTCACTGGAAGCGGGTTTTTTAAATGCTCTGTAGGCATTTCGTTGCAAGCGCGTTTTTAAGTGCTCTGGAGTTATTTCGTTGCAAGCGGGTTTTTACGTGTTCTGGAGTCATTTCGTTGCAAGCGGGTTTTTACATACTTCTCAGACATTTCACTGGAAGCGGGTTTTTTAAATGCTCTGTAGGCATTTCGTTGCAAGCGGGTTTTTACGTACTCTGGAGTCATTTCGTTGCAAGCGGGTTTTTACGTGTTCTGGAGTCATTTCGTTGCAAGCGGGTTTGTAAGTGCTCTGGAGTCATTTCGTTGCAAGCGGGTTTTTAAGTGCTGTGGAGTCATTTCGTTGCAAGCGGGTTTTTAAGTGCTCTGGAGTCATTTCGTTGCAAGCGGGTTTTTAAGTGCTCTGGAGTCATTTCGTTGCAAGCGGGTTTTTAAGTGCTCTGGATTCATTTCGTTGCAAGCGGGTTTTTACTGGTTCTGGAGTCATTTCGTTGCAAGCGGGTTTTTACATACTTCTCAGACATTTCACTGGAAGCAGGTTTTTTAAATGCCCTGTAGGCATTTCGTTGCAAGCGGGTTTTTAAGTCCTCTGGAGTCATTTCGTTGCAAGCGGGATTTTACGTGTTCTGGAGTCATTTCGTTGCAAGCGGGTTTTTACATACTTCTCAGACATTTCACTGGAAGCGGGTTTTTTAAATGCTCTGTAGGCATTTCGTTGCAAGCGGGTTTTTAAGTACTCTGGAGTCATTTCGTTGCAAGCGGGTTTTTAAGTACTCTGGAGTCATTTCGTTGCAAGCGGGTTTTTACGTGTTCTGGAGTCATTTCGTTGCAAGCGGGTTTTTAAGTGCTCTGGAGTCATTTCGTTGCAAGCGGGTTTTTACGTGTTCTGGAGTCATTTCGTTGCAAACGGGTTTTTACGTGCTCTGGAGTCATTTCGTTGCAAGCGGGTTTTTAAGTGCTCTGGAGTCATTTCGTTGCAAGCGGGTTTTTACTGGTTCTGGAGTCATTTCGTTGCAAGCGGGTTTTTACATACTTCTCAGACATTTCACTGGAAGCGGGTTTTTTAAGTGCTCTGCAGGCATTTCGTTGTAAGCGGGTTTTTAAGTACTCTGGAGTCATTTCGTTGCAAGCGGGTTTTTAAGTGCTCTGGAGTCATTTCGTTGCAAGCGGGTTTTTAAGTGCTCTGGAGTCATTTCGTTGCAAGCGGGTTTTTAAGTGCTCTGGAGTCATTTCGTTGCAAGCGGGTTTTTACATACTTCTCAGACATCAGTGGAAGCGGGTTTTTTAAATGCTCTGTAGGCATTTCGTTGCAAGCGGGTTTTTAAGTGCTCTGGAGTCATTTCTTTGCAAGCGGGTTTTTAAGTGCTCTGGAGTCATTTCGTTGCAAGAGGGTTTTTACGTGTTCTGGAGTCATTTCGTTGCAAGCGGGTTTTTACATACTTCTCAGACATCAGTGGAAGCGGGTTTTTTAAATGCTCTGTAGGCATTTCGTTGCAAGCGGGTTTTTAAGTGCTCTGGAGTCATTTCGTTGCAAGCGGGTTTTTAAGTGCTCTGGAGTCATTTCGTTGCAAGCGGGTTTTTAAGTGCTCTGGAGTCATTTCGTTGCAAGCGGGTTTTTAAGTGCTCTGGAGTCATTTCGTTGCAAGCGGGTTTTTAAGTACTCTGGAGACATTTCGTTACAAGCGGGTTTTTAAGTGCTCTGGAGTCATTTCGTTGCAAGCGGGTTTTTAAGTGCTCTGGAGTCATTTCGTTGCAAGCGGGTTTTTAAGTGCTCTGAAGGCATTTCGTTGCAAGCGGGTTTTTAAGTGCTCTGGAGTCATTTCGTTGCAAGCGGGTTTTTACGTGTTCTGGAGTCATTTCGTTGCAAGCGGGTTTTCTACAAACTTCTCAGACATTTCACTGGAAGCGGGTTTTTTAAATGCTCTGTAGGCATTTCGTTGCAAGCGGGTTTTTAAGTGCTCTGGAGTCATTTCGTTGCAAGCGGGTTTTTACGTGTTCTGGAGTCATTTCGTTGCAAGCGGGTTTTTACATACTTCTCAGACATCAGTGGAAGCGGGTTTTTTAAATGCTCTGTAGGCATTTCGTTGCAAGCGGGTTTTTAAGTGCTCTGGAGTCATTTCGTTGCAAGCGGGTTTTTAAGTGCTCTGGAGTCAGTTCGTTGCAAGCGGGTTTTTACGTGTTCTGGAGTCATTTCGTTGCAAGCGGGTTTTTACATACTTCTCAGACATCAGTGCAAGCGGGTTTTTTAAATGCTCTGTAGTCATTTCGTTGCAAGCGGGTTTTTTAGTGCTCTGGAGTCATTTCGTTGCAAGCGGGTTTTTAAGTGCTCTGGAGTCATTTCGTTGCATGCGGGTTTTTAAGTGCTCTGAAGGCATTTCGTTGTAAGCGGGTTTTTAAGTGCTCTGGAGTCATTTCGTTGCAAGCGGGTTTTTACGTGTTCTGGAGTCATTTCGTTGCAAGCGGGTTTTTACATACTTCTCAGACATTTCACTGGAAGCGGGTTTTATAAATGCTCTGTAGGCATTTCGTTGCAAGCGGGTTTTTAAGTACTCTGGAGTCATTTCGTTGCAAACGGGTTTTTACGTGCTCTGGAGTAATTTCGTTGCAAGCGGGTTTTTAAGTGCTCTGGAGTCATTTCGTTGCAAGCGGGTTTTTAAGTGCTCTGGAGTCATTTCGTTGCAAGCGGGTTTTTACTGGTTCTGGAGTCATTTCGTTGCAAGCGGGTTTTTACATACTTCTCAGACATTTCACTGGAAGCAGGTTTTTTAAATGCCCTGTAGGCATTTCGTTGCAAGCGGGTTTTTAAGTCCTCTGGAGTCATTTCGTTGCAAGCGGGATTTTACGTGTTCTGGAGTCATTTCGTTGCAAGCGGGTTTTTACATACTTCTCAGACATTTCACTGGAAGCGGGTTTTTTAAATGCTCTGTAGGCATTTCGTTGCAAGCGGGTTTTTAAGTACTCTGGAGTCATTTCGTTGCAAGCGGGTTTTTAAGTACTCTGGAGTCATTTCGTTGCAAGCGGGTTTTTACGTGTTCTGGAGTCATTTCGTTGCAAGCGGGTTTTTAAGTGCTCTGGAGTCATTTCGTTGCAAGCGGGTTTTTACGTGTTCTGGAGTCATTTCGTTGCAAACGGGTTTTTACGTGCTCTGGAGTCATTTCGTTGCAAGCGGGTTTTTAAGTGCTCTGGAGTCATTTCGTTGCAAGCGGGTTTTTACTGGTTCTGGAGTCATTTCGTTGCAAGCGGGTTTTTACATACTTCTCAGACATTTCACTGGAAGCGGGTTTTTTAAGTGCTCTGCAGGCATTTCGTTGTAAGCGGGTTTTTAAGTACTCTGGAGTCATTTCGTTGCAAGCGGGTTTTTAAGTGCTCTGGAGTCATTTCGTTGCAAGCGGGTTTTTAAGTGCTCTGGAGTCATTTCGTTGCAAGCGGGTTTTTAAGTGCTCTGGAGTCATTTCGTTGCAAGCGGGTTTTTACATACTTCTCAGACATCAGTGGAAGCGGGTTTTTTAAATGCTCTGTAGGCATTTCGTTGCAAGCGGGTTTTTAAGTGCTCTGGAGTCATTTCTTTGCAAGCGGGTTTTTAAGTGCTCTGGAGTCATTTCGTTGCAAGAGGGTTTTTACGTGTTCTGGAGTCATTTCGTTGCAAGCGGGTTTTTACATACTTCTCAGACATCAGTGGAAGCGGGTTTTTTAAATGCTCTGTAGGCATTTCGTTGCAAGCGGGTTTTTAATTGCTCTGGGTTCATTTCGTTGCAAGCGGGTTTTTAAGTGCTCTGGAGTCATTTCGTTGCAAGCGGGTTTTTAAGTGCTCTGGAGTCATTTCGTTGCAAGCGGGTTTTTAAGTGCTCTGGAGTCATTTTGTTGCAAGCGGGTTTTTTAGTACTCTGGAGACATTTTGTTACAAGCGGGTTTTTAAGTGCTCTGGAGTCATTTCGTTGCAAGCGGGTTTTTAAGTGCTCTGGAGTCATTTCGTTGCAAGCGGGTTTTTAAGTGCTCTGAAGGCATTTCGTTGCAAGCGGGTTTTTAAGTGCTCTGGAGTCATTTCGTTGCAAGCGGGTTTTTACGTGTTCTGGAGTCATTTCGTTGCAAGCGGGTTTTCTACAAACTTCTCAGACATTTCACTGGAAGCGGGTTTTTTAAATGCTCTGTAGGCATTTCGTTGCAAGCGGGTTTTTAAGTGCTCTGGAGTCATTTCGTTGCAAGCGGGTTTTTACGTGTTCTGGAGTCATTTCGTTGCAAGCGGGTTTTTACATACTTCTCAGACATCAGTGGAAGCGGGTTTTTTAAATGCTCTGTAGGCATTTCGTTGCAAGCGGGTTTTTAAGTGCTCTGGAGTCATTTCGTTGCAAGCGGGTTTTTAAGTGCTCTGGAGTCAGTTCGTTGCAAGCGGGTTTTTACGTGTTCTGGAGTCATTTCTTTGCAAGCGGGTTTTTACATACTTCTCAGACATCAGTGCAAGCGGGTTTTTTAAATGCTCTGTAGTCATTTCGTTGCAAGCGGGTTTTTTAGTGCTCTGGAGTCATTTCGTTGCAAGCGGGTTTTTAAGTGCTCTGGAGTCATTTCGTTGCATGCGGGTTTTTAAGTGCTCTGAAGGCATTTCGTTGTAAGCGGGTTTTTAAGTGCTCTGGAGTCATTTCGTTGCAAGCGGGTTTTTACGTGTTCTGGAGTCATTTCGTTGCAAGCGGGTTTTTACATACTTCTCAGACATTTCACTGGAAGCGGGTTTTATAAATGCTCTGTAGGCATTTCGTTGCAAGCGGGTTTTTAAGTACTCTGGAGTCATTTCGTTGCAAACGGGTTTTTACGTACTCTGGAGTAATTTCGTTGCAAGCGGGTTTTTAAGTGCTCTGGAGTCATTTCGTTGCAAGCGGGTTTTTAAGTGCTCTGGAGTCATTTCGTAGCAAGCGGGTTTTTAAGTGCTCTGGAGTCATTTCGTTGCAAGCGGGTTTTTAAGTGCTCTGGAGTCATTTCGTTGCAAGCGGGTTTTTAAGTGTTCTGGAGTCATTTCGTTGCAAGCGGGTTTTTAAGTGCTCTAGAGTCATTTCGTTGCAAGCGGGTTTTTAAGTGCTCTGGAGTCATTTCGTTGCAAGCGGGTTTTTACATACTTCTCAGACATTTCAGTGGAAGCGGGTTTTTTAAATGCTCTGTAGGCATTTCGTTGCAAGCGGGTTTTTAAGTACTCTGGAGTCATTTCGTTGCAAGCGGGTTTTTACGTGTTCTGGAGTCATTTCGTTGCAAGCGGGTTTTTAAGTGTTCTGGAGTCATTTCGTTGCAAGCGGGTTTTTACATACTTCTCAGACATTTCACTGGAAGCGGGTTTTTTAATTGCTCTGTAGGCATTTCGTTGCAAGCGGCTTTTTAAGTGCTCTGGAGTCATTTCGTTGCAAGCGGGTTTTTAAGTGCTCTGGAGTCATTTCGTTGCAAGCGGGTTTTTAAGTGCTCTGGAGTCATTTCGTTGCAAGCGGGTTTTTAAGTGCTCTGGAGTCATTTCGTTGCAAGCGGGTTTTTAAGTGCTCTGGAGTCATTTCGTTGCAAGCGGGTTTTTAAGTGTTCTGGAGTCATTTCGTTGCAAGCGGGTTTTTACATACTTCTCAGACATTTCACTGGAAGCGGGTTTTTTAATTGCTCTGTAGGCATTTCGTTGCAAGCGGGTTTTTAAGTGCTCTGGAGTCATTTCGTTGCAAGCGGGTTTTTAAGTGCTCTGGAGTCATTTCGTTGCAAGCGGGTTTTTAAGTGCTCTGGAGTCATTTCGTTGCAAGCGGGTTTTTAAGTGTTCTGGAGTCATTTCGTTGCAAGCGGGTTTTTACATACTTCTCAGACATTTCACTGGAAGCGGGTTTTTTAAATGCTCTGTAGGCATTTCGTTGCAAGCGGGTTTTTAAGTGCTCTGGAGTCATTTCGTTGCAAGCGGGTTTTTACGTGTTCTGGAGTCATTTCGTTGCAAGCGGGTTTTTACATACTTCTCAGACATTTCACTGGAAGCGGGTTTTTTAAATGCTCTGTAGGCATTTCGTTGCAAGCGGGTTTTTAAGTACTCTGGAGTCATTTCGTTGCAAGCGGGTTTTTACGTGTTCTGGAGTTATTTCGTTGCAAGCGGGTTTTTAAGTGCTCTGAAGGCATTTCGTTGCAAGCGGGTTTTTAAGTGCTCTGGAGTCATTTCGTTGCAAGCGGGTTTTTACGTGTTCTGGAGTCATTTCGTTGCAAGCGGGTTTTTACATACTTCTCAGACATTTCACTGGAAGCGGGTTTTTTAAATGCTCTCTAGGCATTTCGTTGCAAGCGCGTTTTTAAGTGCTCTGGAGTTATTTCGTTGCAAGCGGGTTTTTACGTGTTCTGGAGTCATTTCGTTGCAAGCGGGTTTTTACATACTTCTCAGACATTTCACTGGAAGCGGGTTTTTTAAATGCTCTGTAGGCATTTCGTTGCAAGCGGGTTTTTAAGTACTCTGGAGTCATTTCGTTGCAAGCGGGTTTTTACGTGTTCTGGAGTCATTTCGTTGCAAGCGGGTTTGTAAGTGCTCTGGAGTCATTTCGTTGCAAGCGGGTTTTTAAGTGCTCTGGAGTCATTTCGTTGCAAGCGGGTTTTTAAGTGCTCTGGAGTCATTTTGTTGCAAGCGGGTTTTTTAGTACTCTGGAGACATTTTGTTACAAGCGGGTTTTTAAGTGCTCTGGAGTCATTTCGTTGCAAGCGGGTTTTTAAGTGCTCTGGAGTCATTTCGTTGCAAGCGGGTTTTTAAGTGCTCTGAAGGCATTTCGTTGCAAGCGGGTTTTTAAGTGCTCTGGAGTCATTTCGTTGCAAGCGGGTTTTTACGTGTTCTGGAGTCATTTCGTTGCAAGCGGGTTTTCTACAAACTTCTCAGACATTTCACTGGAAGCGGGTTTTTTAAATGCTCTGTAGGCATTTCGTTGCAAGCGGGTTTTTAAGTGCTCTGGAGTCATTTCGTTGCAAGCGGGTTTTTACGTGTTCTGGAGTCATTTCGTTGCAAGCGGGTTTTTACATACTTCTCAGACATCAGTGGAAGCGGGTTTTTTAAATGCTCTGTAGGCATTTCGTTGCAAGCGGGTTTTTAAGTGCTCTGGAGTCATTTCGTTGCAAGCGGGTTTTTAAGTGCTCTGGAGTCAGTTCGTTGCAAGCGGGTTTTTACGTGTTCTGGAGTCATTTCGTTGCAAGCGGGTTTTTACATACTTCTCAGACATCAGTGCAAGCGGGTTTTTTAAATGCTCTGTAGTCATTTCGTTGCAAGCGGGTTTTTTAGTGCTCTGGAGTCATTTCGTTGCAAGCGGGTTTTTAAGTGCTCTGGAGTCATTTCGTTGCATGCGGGTTTTTAAGTGCTCTGAAGGCATTTCGTTGTAAGCGGGTTTTTAAGTGCTCTGGAGTCATTTCGTTGCAAGCGGGTTTTTACGTGTTCTGGAGTCATTTCGTTGCAAGCGGGTTTTTACATACTTCTCAGACATTTCACTGGAAGCGGGTTTTATAAATGCTCTGTAGGCATTTCGTTGCAAGCGGGTTTTTAAGTACTCTGGAGTCATTTCGTTGCAAACGGGTTTTTACGTGCTCTGGAGTAATTTCGTTGCAAGCGGGTTTTTAAGTGCTCTGGAGTCATTTCGTTGCAAGCGGGTTTTTAAGTGCTCTGGAGTCATTTCGTAGCAAGCGGGTTTTTAAGTGCTCTGGAGTCATTTCGTTGCAAGCGGGTTTTTAAGTGCTCTGGAGTCATTTCGTTGCAAGCGGGTTTTTAAGTGTTCTGGAGTCATTTCGTTGCAAGCGGGTTTTTAAGTGCTCTAGAGTCATTTCGTTGCAAGCGGGTTTTTAAGTGCTCTGGAGTCATTTCGTTGCAAGCGGGTTTTTACATACTTCTCAGACATTTCAGTGGAAGCGGGTTTTTTAAATGCTCTGTAGGCATTTCGTTGCAAGCGGGTTTTTAAGTACTCTGGAGTCATTTCGTTGCAAGCGGGTTTTTACGTGTTCTGGAGTCATTTCGTTGCAAGCGGGTTTTTAAGTGTTCTGGAGTCATTTCGTTGCAAGCGGGTTTTTACATACTTCTCAGACATTTCACTGGAAGCGGGTTTTTTAATTGCTCTGTAGGCATTTCGTTGCAAGCGGCTTTTTAAGTGCTCTGGAGTCATTTCGTTGCAAGCGGGTTTTTAAGTGCTCTGGAGTCATTTCGTTGCAAGCGGGTTTTTAAGTGCTCTGGAGTCATTTCGTTGCAAGCGGGTTTTTAAGTGCTCTGGAGTCATTTCGTTGCAAGCGGGTTTTTAAGTGCTCTGGAGTCATTTCGTTGCAAGCGGGTTTTTAAGTGTTCTGGAGTCATTTCGTTGCAAGCGGGTTTTTACATACTTCTCAGACATTTCACTGGAAGCGGGTTTTTTAATTGCTCTGTAGGCATTTCGTTGCAAGCGGGTTTTTAAGTGCTCTGGAGTCATTTCGTTGCAAGCGGGTTTTTAAGTGCTCTGGAGTCATTTCGTTGCAAGCGGGTTTTTAAGTGCTCTGGAGTCATTTCGTTGCAAGCGGGTTTTTAAGTGTTCTGGAGTCATTTCGTTGCAAGCGGGTTTTTACATACTTCTCAGACATTTCACTGGAAGCGGGTTTTTTAAATGCTCTGTAGGCATTTCGTTGCAAGCGGGTTTTTAAGTGCTCTGGAGTCATTTCGTTGCAAGCGGGTTTTTACGTGTTCTGGAGTCATTTCGTTGCAAGCGGGTTTTTACATACTTCTCAGACATTTCACTGGAAGCGGGTTTTTTAAATGCTCTGTAGGCATTTCGTTGCAAGCGGGTTTTTAAGTACTCTGGAGTCATTTCGTTGCAAGCGGGTTTTTACGTGTTCTGGAGTTATTTCGTTGCAAGCGGGTTTTTAAGTGCTCTGAAGGCATTTCGTTGCAAGCGGGTTTTTAAGTGCTCTGGAGTCATTTCGTTGCAAGCGGGTTTTTACGTGTTCTGGAGTCATTTCGTTGCAAGCGGGTTTTTACATACTTCTCAGACATTTCACTGGAAGCGGGTTTTTTAAATGCTCTCTAGGCATTTCGTTGCAAGCGCGTTTTTAAGTGCTCTGGAGTTATTTCGTTGCAAGCGGGTTTTTACGTGTTCTGGAGTCATTTCGTTGCAAGCGGGTTTTTACATACTTCTCAGACATTTCACTGGAAGCGGGTTTTTTAAATGCTCTGTAGGCATTTCGTTGCAAGCGGGTTTTTAAGTACTCTGGAGTCATTTCGTTGCAAGCGGGTTTTTACGTGTTCTGGAGTCATTTCGTTGCAAGCGGGTTTGTAAGTGCTCTGGAGTCATTTCGTTGCAAGCGGGTTTTTAAGTGCTGTGGAGTCATTTCGTTGCAAGCGGGTTTTTAAGTGCTCTGGAGTCATTTCGTTGCAAGCGGGTTTTTAAGTGCTCTGGAGTCATTTCGTTGCAAGCGGGTTTTTAAGTGCTCTGGAGTCATTTCGTTGCAAGCGGGTTTTTAAGTGCTCTGGAGTCATTTCGTTGCAAGCGGGTTTTTAAGTACTCTGGAGACATTTCGTTGCAAGCGGGTTTTTAAGTGCTCTGGAGTCATTTCGTTGCAAGCGGGTTTTTAAGTGCTCTGGAGTCATTTCGTTGCAAGCGGGTTTTTACGTGTTCTGGAGTCATTTCGTTGCAAGCGGGTTTTTACATACTTCTCAGACATTTCACTGGAAGCGGGTTTAATAAATGCTCTGTAGGCATTTCGTTGCAAGCGGGTTTTTAAGTACTCTGGAGTCATTTCGTTGCAAGCGGGTTTTTACGTGTTCTGGAGTCATTTCGTTGCAAGCGGGTTTTTAAGTGCTCTGGAGTCATTTCGTTGCAAGCGGGTTTTTAAGTGCTCTGGAGTCATTTCGTTGCAAGCGGGTTTTTAAGTGCTCTGGAGTCATTTCGTTGCAAGCGGGTTTTTAAGTGCTCTGGAGTCATTTCGTTGCAAGCGGGTTTTTAAGTGCTCTGGATTCATTTCGTTGCAAGCGGGTTTTTACTGGTTCTGGAGTCATTTCGTTGCAAGCGGGTTTTTACATACTTCTCAGACATTTCACTGGAAGCGGGTTTTTTAAGTGCTCTGCAGGCATTTCATTGTAAGCGGGTTTTTAAGTACTCTGGAGTCATTTCGTTGCAAGCGGGTTTTTAAGTGCTCTGGAGTCATTTCGTTGCAAGCGGGTTTTTAAGTGCTCTGGAGTCATTTCGTTGCAAGCGGGTTTTTAAGTGCTCTGGAGTCATTTCGTTGCAAGCGGGTTTTTAAGTGCTCTGAAGGCATTTCGTTGCAAGCGGGTTTTTAAGTGCTCTGGAGTCATTTCGTTGCAAGCAGGTTTTTACGTGTTCTGGAGTCATTTCGTTGCAAGCGGGTTTTTACATACTCCTCAGACATCAGTGGAAGCGGGTTTTTTAAATGCTCTGTAGGCATTTCGTTGCAAGCGGGTTTTTAAGTGCTCTGGAGTCATTTCTTTGCAAGCGGATTTTTAAGTGCTCTGGAGTCATTTCGTTGCAAGAGGGTTTTTACGTGTTCTGGAGTCATTTCGTTGCAAGCGGGTTTTTACATACTTCTCAGACATCAGTGGAAGCGGGTTTTTTAAATGCTCTGTAGGCATTTCGTTGCAAGCGGGTTTTTAAGTGCTCTGGAGTCATTTCGTTGCAAGCGGGTTTTTAAGTGCTCTGGAGTCATTTCGTTGCAAGCGGGTTTTTAAGTGCTCTGGAGTCATTTCGTTGCAAGCGGGTTTTTAAGTGCTCTGGAGTCATTTCGTTGCAAGCGGGTTTTTAAGTACTCTGGAGACATTTCGTTACAAGCGGGTTTTTAAGTGCTCTGGAGTCATTTCGTTGCAAGCGGGTTTTTAAGTGCTCTGGAGTCATTTCGTTGCAAGCGGGTTTTTAAGTGCTCTGAAGGCATTTCGTTGCAAGCGGGTTTTTAAGTGCTCTGGAGTCATTTCGTTGCAAGCGGGTTTTTACGTGTTCTGGAGTCATTTCGTTGCAAGCGGGTTTTCTACAAACTTCTCAGACATTTCACTGGAAGCGGGTTTTTTAAATGCTCTGTAGGCACTTCGTTGCAAGCGGGTTTTTAAGTGCTCTGGAGTCATTTCGTTGCAAGCGGGTTTTTACGTGTTCTGGAGTCATTTCGTTGCAAGCGGGTTTTTACATACTTCTCAGACATCAGTGGAAGCGGGTTTTTAAAATGCTCTGTAGGCATTTCGTTGCAAGCGGGTTTTTAAGTGCTCTGGAGTCATTTCGTTGCAAGCGGGTTTTTAAGTGCTCTGGAGTCAGTTCGTTGCAAGCGGGTTTTTACGTGTTCTGGAGTCATTTCGTTGCAAGCGGGTTTTTACATACTTCTCAGACATCAGTGGAAGCGGGTTTTTTAAATGCTCTGTAGTCATTTCGTTGCAAGCGGGTTTTTTAGTGCTCTGGAGTCATTTCGTTGCAAGCGGGTTTTTAAGTGCTCTGGAGTCATTTCGTTGCATGCGGGTTTTTAAGTGCTCTGAAGGCATTTCGTTGTAAGCGGGTTTTTAAGTGCTCTGGAGTCATTTCGTTGCAAGCGGGTTTTTACGTGTTCTGGAGTCATTTCGTTGCAAGCGGGTTTTTACATACTTCTCAGACATTTCACTGGAAGCGGGTTTTATAAATGCTCTGTAGGCATTTCGTTGCAAGCGGGTTTTTAAGTACTCTGGAGTCATTTCGTTGCAAACGGGTTTTTACGTGCTCTGGAGTAATTTCGTTGCAAGCGGGTTTTTAAGTGCTCTGGAGTCATTTCGTTGCAAGCGGGTTTTTAAGTGCTCTGGAGTCATTTCGTAGCAAGCGGGTTTTTAAGTGCTCTGGAGTCATTTCGTTGCAAGCGGGTTTTTAAGTGCTCTGGAGTCATTTCGTTGCAAGCGGGTTTTTAAGTGTTCTGGAGTCATTTCGTTGCAAGCGGGTTTTTAAGTGCTCTGGAGTCATTTCGTTGCAAGCGGGTTTTTTAAGTGCTCTGGAGTCATTTCGTTGCAAGCGGGTTTTTAAGTGCTCTGGAGTCATTTCGTTGCAAGCGGGTTTTTAAGTGTTCTGGAGTCATTTCGTTGCAAGCGGGTTTTTACATACTTCTCAGACATTTCACTGGAAGCGGGTTTTTTAAATGCTCTGTAGGCATTTCGTTGCAAGCGGGTTTTTAAGTGCTCTGGAGTCATTTCGTTGCAAGCGGGTTTTTACGTGTTCTGGAGTCATTTCGTTGCAAGCGGGTTTTTACATACTTCTCAGACATTTCACTGGAAGCGGGTTTTTTAATTGCTCTGTAGGCATTTCGTTGCAAGCGGGTTTTTAAATGCTCTGGAGTCATTTCGTTGCAAGCGGATTTTTAAGTGCTCTGGAGTCATTTCGTTGCAAGCGGGTTTTTACGTGTTCTGGAGTCATTTCGTTGCAAGCGGGTTTTTACATACTTCTCAGACATTTCACTGGAAGCGGGTTTTTTAAATGCTCTGTAGGCATTTCGTTGCAAGCGGGTTTTTAAGTACTCTGGAGTCATTTCGTTGCAAACGGGTTTTTACGTGCTCTGGAGTAATTTCGTTGCAAGCGGGTTTTTAAGTGCTCTGGAGTCATTTCGTTGCAAGCGGGTTTTTAAGTGCTCTGGAGTCATTTCGTTGCAAGCGGGTTTTTAAGTGCTCTGGAGTCATTTCGTTGCAAGCGGGTTTTTAAGTGCTCTGGAGTCATTTCGTTGCAAGCGGGTTTTTAAGTGCTCTGGAGTCTTTTCGTTGCAAGCGGGTTTTTAAGTGCTCTGGAGTCATTTCGTTGCAAGCGGGTTTTTAAGTGCTCTGGAGTCATTTCGTTGCAAGCGGGTTTTTAAGTGCTCTGGAGTCATTTCGTTGCAAGCGGGTTTTTAAGTGTTCTGGAGTCATTTCGTTGCAAGCGGGTTTTTACATACTTCTCAGACATTTCACTGGAAGCGGGTTTTTTAAATGCTCTGTAGGCATTTCGTTGCAAGCGGGTTTTTAAGTGCTCTGGAGTCATTTCGTTGCAAGCGGGTTTTTACGTGTTCTGGAGTCATTTCGTTGCAAGCGGGTTTTTACATACTTCTCAGACATTTCAGTGGAAGCGGGTTTTTTAAATGCTCTGTAGGCATTTCGTTGCAAGCGGGTTTTTAAGTACTCTGGAGTCATTTCGTTGCAAGCGGGTTTTTACGTGTTCTGGAGTCATTTCGTTGCAAGCGGGTTTTTACGTGTTCTGGAGTCATTTCGTTGCAAGCGGGTTTTTAAGTGCTCTGGAGTCATTTCGTTGCAAGCGGGTTTTTAAGTGCTCTGGAGTCATTTCGTTGCAAGCGGGTTTTTAAGTGCTCTGGAGTCATTTCGTTGCAAGCGGGTTTTTAAGTGCTCTGGAGTCATTTCGTTGCAAGCGGGTTTTTAAGTGTTCTGGAGTCATTTCGTTGCAAGCGGGTTTTTACATACTTCTCAGACATTTCACTGGAAGCGGGTTTTTTAATTGCTCTGTAGGCATTTCGTTGCAAGCGGGTTTTTAAGTGCTCTGGAGTCATTTCGTTGCAAGCGGGTTTTTAAGTGTTCTGGAGTCATTTCGTTGCAAGCGGGTTTTTACATACTTCTCAGACATTTCACTGGAAGGGGGTTTTTTAAATGCTCTGTAGGCATTTCGTTGCAAGCGGGTTTTTAAGTGCTCTGGAGTCATTTCGTTGCAAGCGGGTTTTTACGTGTTCTGGAGTCATTTCGTTGCAAGCGGGTTTTTACATACTTCTCAGACATTTCACTGGAAGCGGGTTTTTTAAATGCTCTGTAGGCATTTCGTTGCAAGCGGGTTTTTAAGTACTCTGGAGTCATTTCGTTGCAAGCGGGTTTTTACGTGTTTTGGAGTCATTTCGTTGCAAGCGGGTTTTTAAGTGCTCTGGAGTCATTTCGTTCCAAGCGGGTTTTTAAGTGCTCTGAAGGCATTTCGTTGCAAGCGGGTTTTTAAGTGCTCTGGAGTCATTTCGTTGCAAGCGGGTTTTTAAGTGCTCTGGAGACATTTCGTTGCAAGCGGGTTTTTAAGTGCTCTGGAGTCATTTCATTGCAAGCGGGTTTTTAAGTGCTCTGAAGGCATTTCGTTGCAAGCGGGTTTTTAAGTGCTCTGGAGTCATTTCGTTGCAAGCGGGTTTTTAAGTGCTCTGAAGGCATTTCGTTGCAAGCGGGTTTTTAAGTGCTCTGGAGTCATTTCGTTGCAAGCGGGTTTTTACGTGTTCTGGAGTCATTTCGTTGCAAGCGGGTTTTTACATACTTCTCGGACATTTCACTGGAAGCGGGTTTTTTAAATGCTCTGTAGGCATTTCGTTGCAAGCGCGTTTTTAAGTGCTCTGGAGTTATTTCGTTGCAAGCGGGTTTTTACGTGTTCTGGAGTCATTTCGTTGCAAGCGGGTTTTTACATACTTCTCAGACATTTCACTGGAAGCGGGTTTTTTAAATGCTCTGTAGGCATTTCGTTGCAAGCGGGTTTTTAAGTACTCTGGAGTCATTTCGTTGCAAGCGGGTTTTTACGTGTTCTGGAGTCATTTCGTTGCAAGCGGGTTTGTAAGTGCTCTGGAGTCATTTCGTTGCAAGCGGGTTTTTAAGTGCTGTGGAGTCATTTCGTTGCAAGCGGGTTTTTAAGTGCTCTGGAGTCATTTCGTTGCAAGCGGGTTTTTAAGTGCTCTGGAGTCATTTCGTTGCAAGCGGGTTTTTAAGTGCTCTGGAGTCATTTCGTTGCAAGCGGGTTTTTAAGTGCTCTGGAGTCATTTCGTTGCAAGCGGGTTTTTAAGTACTCTGGAGACATTTCGTTACAAGCGGGTTTTTAAGTGCTCTGGAGTCATTTCGTTGCAAGCGGGTTTTTAAGTGCTCTGGAGTCATTTCGTTGCAAGCGGGTTTTTAAGTGCTCTGAAGGCATTTCGTTGCAAGCGGGTTTTTAAGTGCTCTGGAGTCATTTCGTTGCAAGCGGGTTTTTACGTGTTCTGGAGTCATTTCGTTGCAAGCGGGTTTTCTACATACTTCTCAGACATTTCACTGGAAGCGGGTTTTTTAAATGCTCTGTAGGCATTTCGTTGCAAGCGGGTTTTTAAGTGCTCTGGAGTCATTTCGTTGCAAGCGGGTTTTTACGTGTTCTGGAGTCATTTCGTTGCAAGCGGGTTTTTACATACTTCTCAGACATCAGTGGAAGCGGGTTTTTTAAATGCTCTGTAGGCATTTCGTTGCAAGCGGGTTTTTAAGTGCTCTGGAGTCATTTCGTTGCAAGCGGGTTTTTAAGTGCTCTGGAGTCAGTTCGTTGCAAGCGGGTTTTTAAGTGTTCTGGAGTCATTTCGTTGCAAGCGGGTTTTTACATACTTCTCAGACATCAGTGGAAGCGGGTTTTTTAAATGCTCTGTAGTCATTTCGTTGCAAGCGGGTTTTTTAGTGCTCTGGAGTCATTTCGTTGCAAGCGGGTTTTAAAGTGCTCTGGAGTCATTTCGTTGCAAGCGGGTTTTTAAGTGTTCTGGAGTCATTTCGTTGCAAGCGGGTTTTTACATACTTCTCAGACATTTCACTGGAAGCGGGTTTTTTAAATGCTCTGTAGGCATTTCGTTGCAAGCGGGTTTTTAAGTGCTCTGGAGTCATTTCGTTGCAAGCGGGTTTTTACGTGTTCTGGAGTCATTTCGTTGCAAGCGGGTTTTTACATACTTCTCAGACATTTCACTGGAAGCGGGTTTTTTAAATGCTCTGTAGGCATTTCGTTGCAAGCGGGTTTTTAAGTACTCTGGAGTCATTTCGTTGCAAGCGGGTTTTTACGTGTTCTGGAGTCATTTCGTTGCAAGCGGGTTTTTAAGTGCTCTGGAGTCATTTCGTTCCAAGCGGGTTTTTAAGTGCTCTGAAGGCATTTCGTTGCAAGCGGGTTTTTAAGTGCTCTGGAGTCATTTCGTTGCAAGCGGGTTTTTAAGTGCTCTGGAGACATTTCGTTGCAAGCGGGTTTTTAAGTGCTCTGGAGTCATTTCATTGCAAGCGGGTTTTTAAGTGCTCTGAAGGCATTTCGTTGCAAGCGGGTTTTTAAGTGCTCTGGAGTCATTTCGTTGCAAGCGGGTTTTTAAGTGCTCTGAAGGCATTTCGTTGCAAGCGGGTTTTTAAGTGCTCTGGAGTCATTTCGTTGCAAGCGGGTTTTTACGTGTTCTGGAGTCATTTCGTTGCAAGCGGGTTTTTACATACTTCTCAGACATTTCACTGGAAGCGGGTTTTTTAAATGCTCTGTAGGCATTTCGTTGCAAGCGCGTTTTTAAGTGCTCTGGAGTTATTTCGTTGCAAGCGGGTTTTTACGTGTTCTGGAGTCATTTCGTTGCAAGCGGGTTTTTACATACTTCTCAGACATTTCACTGGAAGCGGGTTTTTTAAATGCTCTGTAGGCATTTCGTTGCAAGCGGGTTTTTAAGTACTCTGGAGTCATTTCGTTGCAAGCGGGTTTTTACGTGTTCTGGAGTCATTTCGTTGCAAGCGGGTTTGTAAGTGCTCTGGAGTCATTTCGTTGCAAGCGGGTTTTTAAGTGCTGTGGAGTCATTTCGTTGCAAGCGGGTTTTTAAGTGCTCTGGAGTCATTTCGTTGCAAGCGGGTTTTTAAGTGCTCTGGAGTCATTTCGTTGCAAGCGGTTTTTTAAGTGCTCTGGAGTCATTTCGTTGCAAGCGGGTTTTTAAGTGCTCTGGAGTCATTTCGTTGCAAGCGGGTTTTTAAGTACTCTGGAGACATTTCGTTACAAGCGGGTTTTTAAGTGCTCTGGAGTCATTTCGTTGCAAGCGGGTTTTTAAGTGCTCTGGAGTCATTTCGTTGCAAGCGGGTTTTTAAGTGCTCTGAAGGCATTTCGTTGCAAGCGGGTTTTTAAGTGCTCTGGAGTCATTTCGTTGCAAGCGGGTTTTTACGTGTTCTGGAGTCATTTCGTTGCAAGCGGGTTTTCTACATACTTCTCAGACATTTCACTGGAAGCGGGTTTTTTAAATGCTCTGTAGGCATTTCGTTGCAAGCGGGTTTTTAAGTGCTCTGGAGTCATTTCGTTGCAAGCGGGTTTTTACGTGTTCTGGAGTCATTTCGTTGCAAGCGGGTTTTTACATACTTCTCAGACATCAGTGGAAGCGGGTTTTTTAAATGCTCTGTAGGCATTTCGTTGCAAGCGGGTTTTTAAGTGCTCTGGAGTCATTTCGTTGCAAGCGGGTTTTTAAGTGCTCTGGAGTCAGTTCGTTGCAAGCGGGTTTTTAAGTGTTCTGGAGTCATTTCGTTGCAAGCGGGTTTTTACATACTTCTCAGACATCAGTGGAAGCGGGTTTTTTAAATGCTCTGTAGTCATTTCGTTGCAAGCGGGTTTTTTAGTGCTCTGGAGTCATTTCGTTGCAAGCGGGTTTTTAAGTGCTCTGGAGTCATTTCGTTGCATGCGGGTTTTTAAGTGCTCTGAAGGCATTTCGTTGTAAGCGGGTTTTTAAGTGCTCTGGAGTCATTTCGTTGCAAGCGGGTTTTTAGGTGTTCTGGAGTCATTTCGTTGCAAGCGGGTTTTTACATACTTCTCAGACATTTCACTGGAAGCGGGTTTTATAAATGCTCTGTAGGCATTTCGTTGCAAGCGGGTTTTTAAGTACTCTGGAGTCATTTCGTTGCAAACGGGTTTTTACGTGCTCTGGAGTAATTTCGTTGCAAGCGGGTTTTTAAGTGCTCTGGAGTCATTTCGTTGCAAGCGGGTTTTTAAGTGCTCTGGAGTCATTTCGTAGCAAGCGGGGTTTTAAGTGCTCTGGAGTCATTTCGTTGCAAGCGGGTTTTTAAGTGCTCTGGAGTCATTTCGTTGCAAGCGGGTTTTTAAGTGTTCTGGAGTCATTTCGTTGCAAGCGGGTTTTTAAGTGCTCTGGAGTCATTTCGTTGCAAGCGGGTTTTTAAGTGCTCTGGAGTCATTTCGTTGCAAGCGGGTTTTTAAGTGCTCTGGAGTCATTTCGTTGCAAGCGGGTTTTTAAGTGTTCTGGAGTCATTTCGTTGCAAGCGGGTTTTTACATACTTCTCAGACATTTCACTGGAAGCGGGTTTTTTAAATGCTCTGTAGGCATTTCGTTGCAAGCGGGTTTTTAAGTGCTCTGGAGTCATTTCGTTGCAAGCGGGTTTTTACGTGTTCTGGAGTCATTTCGTTGCAAGCGGGTTTTTACATACTTCTCAGACATTTCACTGGAAGCGGGTTTTTTAATTGCTCTGTAGGCATTTCGTTGCAAGCGGGTTTTTAAGTGCTCTGGAGTCATTTCGTTGCAAGCGGGTTTTTAAGTGCTCTGGAGTCATTTCGTTGCAAGCAGGTTTTTACGTGTTCTGGAGTCATTTCGTTGCCAGCGGGTTTTTACATACTTCTCAGACATTTCACTGGAAGCGGGTTTTTTAAATGCTCTGTAGGCATTTCGTTGCAAGCGGGTTTTTAAGTACTCTGGAGTCATTTCGTTGCAAACGGGTTTTTACGTGCTCTGGAGTAATTTCGTTGCAAGCGGGTTTTTAAGTGCTCTGGAGTCATTTCGTTGCAAGCGGGTTTTTAAGTGCTCTGGAGTCATTTCGTTGCAAGCGGGTTTTTAAGTGCTCTGGAGTCATTTCGTTGCAAGCGGGTTTTTAAGTGCTCTGGAGTCATTTCGTTGCAAGCGGGTTTTTAAGTGCTCTGGAGTCATTTCGTTGCAAGCGGGTTTTTAAGTGCTCTGGAGTCATTTCGTTGCAAGCGGGTTTTAAGTGCTCTGGAGTCATTTCGTTGCAAGCGGGTTTTTAAGTGCTCTGGAGTCATTTCGTTGCAAGCGGGTTTTTAAGTGTTCTGGAGTCATTTCGTTGCAAGCGGGTTTTTACATACTTCTCAGACATTTCACTGGAAGCGGGTTTTTTAAATGCTCTGTAGGCATTTCGTTGCAAGCGGGTTTTTAAGTGCTCTGGAGTCATTTCGTTGCAAGCGGGTTTTTACGTGTTCTGGAGTCATTTCGTTGCAAGCGGGTTTTTACATACTTCTCAGACATTTCAGTGGAAGCGGGTTTTTTAAATGCTCTGTAGGCATTTCGTTGCAAGCGGGTTTTTAAGTACTCTGGAGTCATTTCGTTGCAAGCGGGTTTTTACGTGTTCTGGAGTCATTTCGTTGCAAGCGGGTTTTTAAGTGCTCTGGAGTCATTTCGTTGCAAGCGGGTTTTTAAGTGCTCTGGAGTCATTTCGTTGCAAGCGGGTTTTTAAGTGCTCTGGAGTCATTTCGTTGCAAGCGGGTTTTTAAGTGCTCTGGAGTCATTTCGTTGCAAGCGGGTTTTTAAGTGCTCTGGAGTCATTTCGTTGCAAGCGGGTTTTTAAGTGCTCTGGAGTCATTTCGTTGCAAGCGGGTTTTTAAGTGTTCTGGAGTCATTTCGTTGCAAGCGGGTTTTTACATACTTCTCAGACATTTCACTGGAAGCGGGTTTTTTAAATGCTCTGTAGGCATTTCGTTGCAAGCGGGTTTTTAAGTGCTCTGGAGTCATTTCGTTGCAAGCGGGTTTTTACGTGTTCTGGAGTCATTTCGTTGCAAGCGGGTTTTTACATACTTCTCAGACATTTCACTGGAAGCGGGTTTTTTAATTGCTCTGTAGGCATTTCGTTGCAAGCGGGTTTTTAAGTGCTCTGGAGTCATTTCGTTGCAAGCGGGTTTTTAAGTGCTCTGGAGTCATTTCGTTGCAAGCGGGTTTTTACGTGCTCTGGAGTAATTTCGTTGCAAGCGGGTTTTTAAGTGCTCTGGAGTCATTTCGTTGCAAGCGGGTTTTTAAGTGCTCTGGAGTCATTTCGTTGCCAGCGGGTTTTTACATACTTCTCAGACATTTCACTGGAAGCGGGTTTTTTAAATGCTCTGTAGGCATTTCGTTGCAAGCGGGTTTTTAAGTACTCTGGAGTCATTTCGTTGCAAACGGGTTTTTACGTGCTCTGGAGTAATTTCGTTGCAAGCGGGTTTTTAAGTGCTCTGGAGTCATTTCGTTGCAAGCGGGTTTTTAAGTGCTCTGGAGTCATTTCGTTGCAAGCGGGTTTTTAAGTGCTCTGGAGTCATTTCGTTGCAAGCGGGTTTTTAAGTGCTCTGGAGTCATTTCGTTGCAAGCGGGTTTTTAAGTGCTCTGGAGTCATTTCGTTGCAAGCGGGTTTTTAAGTGCTTTGGAGTCATTTCGTTGCAAGCGGGTTTTTAAGTGCTCTGGAGTCATTTCGTTGCAAGCGGGTTTTTAAGTGCTCTGGAGTCATTTCGTTGCAAGCGGGTTTTTAAGTGTTCTGGAGTCATTTCGTTGCAAGCGGGTTTTTACATACTTCTCAGACATTTCACTGGAAGCGGGTTTTTTAAATGCTCTGTAGGCATTTCGTTGCAAGCGGGTTTTTAAGTGCTCTGGAGTCATTTCGTTGCAAGCGGGTTTTTACGTGTTCTGGAGTCATTTCGTTGCAAGCGGGTTTTTACATACTTCTCAGACATTTCAGTGGAAGCGGGTTTTTTAAATGCTCTGTAGGCATTTCGTTGCAAGCGGGTTTTTAAGTACTCTGGAGTCATTTCGTTGCAAGCGGGTTTTTACGTGTTCTGGAGTCATTTCGTTGCAAGCGGGTTTTTAAGTGCTCTGGAGTCATTTCGTTGCAAGCGGGTTTTTAAGTGCTCTGGAGTCATTTCGTTGCAAGCGGGTTTTTAAGTGCTCTGGAGTCATTTCGTTGCAAGCGGGTTTTTAAGTGCTCTGGAGTCATTTCGTTGCAAGCGGGTTTTTAAGTGCTCTGGAGTCATTTCGTTGCAAGCGGGTTTTTAAGTGCTCTGGAGTCATTTCGTTGCAAGCGGGTTTTTAAGTGCTCTGGAGTCATTTCGTTGCAAGCGGGTTTTTAAGTGTTCTGGAGTCATTTCGTTGCAAGCGGGTTTTTACATACTTCTCAGACATTTCACTGGAAGCGGGTTTTTTAAATGCTCTGTAGGCATTTCGTTGCAAGCGGGTTTTTAAGTGCTCTGGAGTCATTTCGTTGCAAGCGGGTTTTTACGTGTTCTGGAGTCATTTCGTTGCAAGCGGGTTTTTACATACTTCTCAGACATTTCACTGGAAGCGGGTTTTTTAATTGCTCTGTAGGCATTTCGTTGCAAGCGGGTTTTTAAGTGCTCTGGAGTCATTTCGTTGCAAGCGGGTTTTTAAGTGCTCTGGAGTCATTTCGTTGCAAGCGGGTTTTTACGTGTTCTGGAGTCATTTCGTTGCAAGCGGGTTTTTACATACTTCTCAGACATTTCACTGGAAGCGGGTTTTTTAAATGCTCTGTAGGCATTTCGTTGCAAGCGGGTTTTTAAGTACTCTGGAGTCATTTCGTTGCAAACGGGTTTTTACGTGCTCTGGAGTAATTTCGTTGCAAGCGGGTTTTTAAGTGCTCTGGAGTCATTTCGTTGCAAGCGGGTTTTTAAGTGCTCTGGAGTCATTTCGTTGCAAGCGGGTTTTTAAGTGCTCTGGAGTCATTTCGTTGCAAGCGGGTTTTTAAGTGCTCTGGAGTCATTTCGTTGCAAGCGGGTTTTTAAGTGCTCTGGAGTCATTTCGTTGCAAGCGGGTTTTTAAGTGCTCTGGAGTCATTTCGTTGCAAGCGGGTTTTTAAGTGCTCTGGAGTCATTTCGTTGCAAGCGGGTTTTTAAGTGCTCTGGAGTCATTTCGTTGCAAGCGGGTTTTTAAGTGTTCTGGAGTCATTTCGTTGCAAGCGGGTTTTTACATACTTCTCAGACATTTCACTGGAAGCGGGTTTTTTAAATGCTCTGTAGGCATTTCGTTGCAAGCGGGTTTTTAAGTGCTCTGGAGTCATTTCGTTGCAAGCGGGTTTTTACGTGTTCTGGAGTCATTTCGTTGCAAGCGGGTTTTTACATACTTCTCAGACATTTCACTGGAAGCGGGTTTTTTAAATGCTCTGTAGGCATTTCGTTGCAAGCGGGTTTTTAAGTACTCTGGAGTCATTTCGTTGCAAGCGGGTTTTTACGTGTTCTGGAGTCATTTCGTTGCAAGCGGGTTTTTAAGTGCTCTGGAGTCATTTCGTTGCAAGCGGGTTTTTAAGTGCTCTGGAGTCATTTCGTTGCAAGCGGGTTTTTAAGTGCTCTGGAGTCATTTCGTTGCAAGCGGGTTTTTAAGTGCTCTGGAGTCATTTCGTTGCAAGCGGGTTTTTAAGTGTTCTGGAGTCATTTCGTTGCAAGCGGGTTTTTACATACTTCTCAGACATTTCACTGGAAGCGGGTTTTTTAATTGCTCTGTAGGCATTTCGTTGCAAGCGGGTTTTTAAGTGCTCTGGAGTCATTTCGTTGCAAGCGGGTTTTTAAGTGCTCTGGAGTCATTTCGTTGCAAGCGGGTTTTTAAGTGCTCTGGAGTCATTTCGTTGCAAGCGGGTTTTTAAGTGTTCTGGAGTCATTTCGTTGCAAGCTTTTTATACATACTTCTCAGACATTTCACTGGAAGCGGGTTTTTTAAATGCTCTGTAGGCATTTCGTTGCAAGCGGGTTTTTAAGTGCTCTGGAGTCATTTCGTTGCAAGCGGGTTTTTACGTGTTCTGGAGTCATTTCGTTGCAAGCGGGTTTTTAAGTACTCTGGAGTCATTTCGTTGCAAGCGGGTTTTTACGTGTTCTGGAGTCATTTCGTTGCAAGCGGGTTTTTAAGTGCTCTGGAGTCATTTCGTTCCAAGCGGGTTTTTAAGTGCTCTGAAGGCATTTCGTTGCAAGCGGGTTTTTAAGTGCTCTGGAGTCATTTCGTTGCAAGCGGGTTTTTAAGTGCTCTGGAGACATTTCGTTGCAAGCGGGTTTTTAAGTGCTCTGGAGTCATTTCATTGCAAGCGGGTTTTTAAGTGCTCTGAATGCATTTCGTTGCAAGCGGGTTTTTAAGTGCTCTGGAGTCATTTCGTTGCAAGCGGGTTTTTAAGTGCTCTGGAGACATTTCGTTGCAAGCGGGTTTTTAAGTGCTCTGGAGCCATTTCGTTGCAAGCGGGTTTTTAAGTGCTCTGGAGCCATTTTGTTGCCAGCGGGTTTTTAAGTGCTCTGGAGTCATTACGTTGCAAGCGGGTTTTTAAGTGTTCTGGAGTCATTTCGTTGCAAGCGGGTTTTTAAGTGCTCTGGAGTCATTTCGTTGCAAGCGGGTTTTTAAGTGCTCTGGAGTCATTTCGTTGCAAGCGGGTTTTTAAGTGCTCTGGAGTCATTTCGTTGCAAGCGGGTTTTTAAGTGCTCTGGAGTCATTTCGTTGCAAGCGGGTTTTTAAGTGCTCTGGAGTCATTTCGTTGCAAGCGGGTTTTTAAGTGCTCTGGATTCATTTCGTTGCAAGCGGGTTTTTAAGTGCTCTGCAGTCATTTCGTTGCAAGCAGGTTTTTAAGTGCTCTGGAGTTATTTCGTTGCAAGCGGGTTTTTAAGTACTCTGGAGACATTTCGGTACAAGCGGGTTTTTAAGTGCTCTGGAGTCATTTCGTTGCAAGCGGGTTTTTACGTGTTCTGGAGTCATTTCGTTGCAACCGGGTTTTTACATACTTCTCAGACATTTCACTGGAAGCGGGTTTTTTAAATGCTCTGTAGGCATTTCGTTGCAAGCGGGTTTTTAAGTGCTCTGGAGTCATTTCGTTCCAAGCGGGTTTTTACGTGTTCTGGAGTCATTTCGTTGCAAGCGGGTTTTTACATACTTCTCAGACATTTCACTGGAAGCGGGTTTTTTAAATGCTCTGTAGGCATTTCGTTGCAAGCGGGTTTTTAAGTACTCTGGAGTCATTTCGTTGCAAGCGGGTTTTTACGTGTTCTGGAGTCATTTCGTTGCAAGCGGGTTTTTAAGTGCTCTGGAGTCATATCGTTGCAAGCGGGTTTTTAAGTGCTCTGGAGTCATTTCGTTGCAAGCGGGTTTTTAAGTGCTCTGGAGTCATTTCGTTGCAAGCGGGTTTTTAAGTGCTCTGGAGTCATTTCGTTGCAAGCGGGTTTTTAAGTGCTCTGGATTCATTTCGTTGCAAGCGGGTTTTTACGTGTTCTGGAGTCATTTCGTTGCAAGCGGGTTTTTACATACTTCTCAGACATTTCACTGGAAGCTGGTTTTTTAAATGCTCTGTAGGCATTTCGTTGCAAGCGCGTTTTTAAGTGCTCTGGAGTTATTTCGTTGCAAGCGGGTTTTTACGTGTTCTGGAGTCATTTCGTTGCAAGCGGGTTTTTTACATACTTATCAGACATTTCACTGGAAGCGGGTTTTTTAAATGCTCTGTAGGCATTTCGTTGCAAGCGGGTTTTTAAGTACTCTGGAGTCATTTCGTTGCAAGCGGGTTTTTACGTGTTTTGGAGTCATTTCGTTGCAAGCGGGTTTTTAAGTGCTCTGGAGTCATTTCGTTGCAAGCGGGTTTTTAAGTGCTCTGGAGTCATTTCGTTGCAAGCGGGTTTTTAAGTGCTCTGGAGTCATTTCGTTGCAAGCGGGTTTTTAAGTGCTCTGGAGTCATTTCGTTGCAAGCGGGTTTTTAAGTGCTCTGGAGTCATTTCGTTGCAAGCGGGTTTTTAAGTACTCTGGAGACATTTCGTTACAAGCGGGTTTTTAAGTGCTCTGGAGTCATTTCGTTGCAAGCGGGTTTTTAAGTGCTCTGGAGTCATTTGGTTGCAAGCGGGTTTTTAAGTGCTCTGAAGGCATTTCGTTGCTAGCGGGTTTTTAAGTGCTCTGGAGTCATTTCGTTGCAAGCGGGTTTTTACGTGTTCTGGAGTCATTTCGTTGCAAGCGGGTTTTCTACATACTTCTCAGACATTTCACTGGAAGCGGGTTTTTTAAATGCTCTGTAGGCATTTCGTTGCAAGCGGGTTTTTAAGTGCTCTGGAGTCATTTCGTTGCAAGCGGGTTTTTACGTGTTCTGGAGTCATTTCGTTGCAAGCGGGTTTTTACATACTTCTCAGACATCAGTGGAAGCGGGTTTTTTAAATGCTCTGTAGGCATTTCGTTGCAAGCAGGTTTTTAAGTGCTCTGGAGTCATTTCGTTGCAAGCGGGTTTTTAAGTGCTCTGGAGTCATTTCGTTGCAAGCGGGTTTTTACGTGTTCTGGAGTCATTTCGTTGCAAGCGGGTTTTTACATACTTCTCAGACATCAGTGGAAGCGGGTTTTTTAAATGCTCTGTAGGCATTTCGTTGCAAGCGGGTTTTTTAGTGCTCTGGAGTCATTTCGTTGCAAGCGGGTTTTTAAGTGCTCTGGAGTCATTTCGTTGCATGCGGGTTTTTAAGTGCTCTGAAGGCATTTCGTTGTAAGCGGGTTTTTAAGTGCTCTGGAGTCATTTCGTTGCAAGCGGGTTTTTACGTGTTCTGGAATCATTTCGTTGCAAGCGGGTTTTTACATACTTCTCAGACATTTCACTGGAAGCGAGTTTTTTAAATGCTCTGTAGGCATTTCGTTGCAAGCGGGTTTTTAAGTACTCTGGAGTCATTTCGTTGCAAACGGGTTTTTACGTGCTCTGGAGTCATTTCGTTGCAAGCGGGTTTTTAAGTGCTCTGGAGTCATTTCGTTGCAAGCGGGTTTTTAAGTGCTCTGGAGTCATTTCGTTGCAAGCGGGTTTTTAAGTGCTCTGGAGTCATTTCGTTGCAAGCGGGTTTTTAAGTGCTCTGGAGTCATTTCGTTGCAAGCGGGTTTTTAAGTGCTCTGGATTCATTTCGTTGCAAGCGGGTTTTTACGTGTTCTGGAGTCATTTCGTTGCAAGCGGGTTTTTACATACTTCTCAGACATTTCACTGGAAGCGGGTTTTTTAAATGCTCTGTAGGCATTTCGTTGCAAGCGCGTTTTTAAGTGCTCTGGAGTTATTTCGTTGCAAGCGGGTTTTTACGTGTTCTGGAGTCATTTCGTTGCAAGCGGGTTTTTTACATACTTATCAGACATTTCACTGGAAGCGGGTTTTTTAAATGCTCTGTAGGCATTTCGTTGCAAGCGGGTTTTTAAGTACTCTGGAGTCATTTCGTTGCAAGCGGGTTTTTACGTGTTCTGGAGTCATCTCGTTGCAAGCGGGTTTTTAAGTGCTCTGGAGTCATTTCGTTGCAAGCGGGTTTTTAAGTGCTCTGGATTCATTTCGTTGCAAGCGGGTTTTTACGTGTTCTGGAGTCATTTCGTTGCAAGCGGGTTTTTACATACTTCTCAGACATTTCACTGGAAGCGGGTTTTTTAAATGCTCTGTAGGCATTTCGTTGCAAGCGGGTTTTTAAGTGCTCTGGAGTTATTTCGTTGCAAGCGGGTTTTTAAGTGCTCTGGAGTCATTTCGTTGCAAGCGGGTTTTTAAGTGCTCTGGAGTCATTTCGTTGCAAGCGGGTTTTTAAGTGCTCTGGAGTCATTTCGTTGCAAGCGGGTTTTTAAGTACTCTGGAGACATTTCGTTACAAGCGGGTTTTTAAGTGCTCTGGAGTCATTTCGTTGCAAGCGGGTTTTTAAGTGCTCTGGAGTCATTTGGTTGCAAGCGGGTTTTTAAGTGCTCTGAAGGCATTTCGTTGCTAGCGGGTTTTTAAGTGCTCTGGAGTCATTTCGTTGCAAGCGGGTTTTTACGTGTTCTGGAGTCATTTCGTTGCAAGCGGGTTTTTAAGTGCTCTGGAGTCATTTCGTTGCAAGCGGGTTTTTAAGTGCTCTGGAGTCATTTGGTTGCAAGCGGGTTTTTAAGTGCTCTGAAGGCATTTCGTTGCTAGCGGGTTTTTAAGTGCTCTGGAGTCATTTCGTTGCAAGCGGGTTTTTACGTGTTCTGGAGTCATTTCGTTGCAAGCGGGTTTTCTACATACTTCTCAGACATTTCACTGGAAGCGGGTTTTTTAAATGCTCTGTAGGCATTTCGTTGCAAGCGGGTTTTTAAGTGCTCTGGAGTCATTTCGTTGCAAGCGGGTTTTTACGTGTTCTGGAGTCATTTCGTTGCAAGCGGGTTTTTACATACTTCTCAGACATCAGTGGAAGCGGGTTTTTTAAATGCTCTGTAGGCATTTCGTTGCAAGCAGGTTTTTAAGTGCTCTGGAGTCATTTCGTTGCAAGCGGGTTTTTAAGTGCTCTGGAGTCATTTCGTTGCAAGCGGGTTTTTACGTGTTCTGGAGTCATTTCGTTGCAAGCGGGTTTTTACATACTTCTCAGACATCAGTGGAAGCGGGTTTTTTAAATGCTCTGTAGGCATTTCGTTGCAAGCGGGTTTTTTAGTGCTCTGGAGTCATTTCGTTGCAAGCGGGTTTTTAAGTGCTCTGGAGTCATTTCGTTGCATGCGGGTTTTTAAGTGCTCTGAAGGCATTTCGTTGTAAGCGGGTTTTTAAGTGCTCTGGAGTCATTTCGTTGCAAGCGGGTTTTTACGTGTTCTGGAATCATTTCGTTGCAAGCGGGTTTTTACATACTTCTCAGACATTTCACTGGAAGCGAGTTTTTTAAATGCTCTGTAGGCATTTCGTTGCAAGCGGGTTTTTAAGTACTCTGGAGTCATTTCGTTGCAAACGGGTTTTTACGTGCTCTGGAGTAATTTCGTTGCAAGCGGGTTTTTAAGTGCTCTGGAGTCATTTCGTTGCAAGCGGGTTTTTAAGTGCTCTGGAGTCATTTCGTTGCAAGCGGGTTTTTAAGTGCTCTGGAGTCATTTCGTTGCAAGCGGGTTTTTAAGTGCTCTGGAGTCATTTCGTTGCAAGCGGGTTTTTAAGTGCTCTGGAGTCATTTCGTTGCAAGCGGGTTTTTAAGTGCTCTGGATTCATTTCGTTGCAAGCGGGTTTTTACGTGTTCTGGAGTCATTTCGTTGCAAGCGGGTTTTTACATACTTCTCAGACATTTCACTGGAAGCGGGTTTTTTAAATGCTCTGTAGGCATTTCGTTGCAAGCGCGTTTTTAAGTGCTCTGGAGTTATTTCGTTGCAAGCGGGTTTTTACGTGTTCTGGAGTCATTTCGTTGCAAGCGGGTTTTTTACATACTTATCAGACATTTCACTGGAAGCGGGTTTTTTAAATGCTCTGTAGGCATTTCGTTGCAAGCGGGTTTTTAAGTACTCTGGAGTCATTTCGTTGCAAGCGGGTTTTTACGTGTTCTGGAGTCATTTCGTTGCAAGCGGGTTTTTAAGTGCTCTGGAGTCATTTCGTTGCAAGCGGGTTTTTAAGTGCTCTGGATTCATTTCGTTGCAAGCGGGTTTTTACGTGTTCTGGAGTCATTTCGTTGCAAGCGGGTTTTTACATACTTCTCAGACATTTCACTGGAAGCGGGTTTTTTAAATGCTCTGTAGGCATTTCGTTACAAGCGGGTTTTTAAGTGCTCTGGAGTTATTTCGTTGCAAGCGGGTTTTTACGTGTTCTGGAGTCATTTCGTTGCAAGCGGGTTTTTTACATACTTATCAGACATTTCACTGGAAGCGGGTTTTTTAAATGCTCTGTAGGCATTTCGTTGCAAGCGGGTTTTTAAGTACTCTGGAGTCATTTCGTTGCAAGCGTGTTTTTACGTGTTCTGGAGTCATTTCGTTGCAAGCGGGTTTTTAAGTGCTCTGGAGTCATTTCGTTGCAAGCGGGTTTTTAAGTGCTCTGGAGTCATTTCGTTGCAAGCGGGTTTTTAAGTGCTCTGGAGTCATTTCGTTGCAAGCGGGTTTTTAAGTGCTCTGGAGTCATTTCGTTGCAAGCGGGTTTTTAAGTGCTCTGGAGTCATTTCGTTGCAAGCGGGTTTTTAAGTACTCTGGAGACATTTCGTTACAAGCGGGTTTTTAAGTGCTCTGGAGTCATTTCGTTGCAAGCGGGTTTTTAAGTGCTCTGGAGTCATTTGGTTGCAAGCGGGTTTTTAAGTGCTCTGAAGGCATTTCGTTGCTAGCGGGTTTTTAAGTGCTCTGGAGTCATTTCGTTGCAAGCGGGTTTTTACGTGTTCTGGAGTCATTTCGTTGCAAGCGGGTTTTCTACATACTTCTCAGACATTTCACTGGAAGCGGGTTTTTTAAATGCTCTGTAGGCATTTCGTTGCAAGCGGGTTTTTAAGTGCTCTGGAGTCATTTCGTTGCAAGCGGGTTTTTACGTGTTCTGGAGTCATTTCGTTGCAAGCGGGTTTTTACATACTTCTCAGACATCAGTGGAAGCGGGTTTTTTAAATGCTCTGTAGGCATTTCGTTGCAAGCGGGTTTTTAAGTGTTCTGGAGTCATTTCGTTGCAAGCGGGTTTTTAAGTGCTCTGGAGTCATTTCGTTGCAAGCGGGTTTTTACGTGTTCTGGAGTCATTTCGTTGCAAGCGGGTTTTTACATACTTCTCAGACATCAGTGGAAGCGGGTTTTTTAAATGCTCTGTAGGCATTTCGTTGCAAGCGGGTTTTTTAGTGCTCTGGAGTCATTTCGTTGCAAGCGGGTTTTTAAGTGCTCTGGAGTCATTTCGTTGCATGCGGGTTTTTAAGTGCTCTGAAGGCATTTCGTTGTAAGCGGGTTTTTAAGTGCTCTGGAGTCATTTCGTTGCAAGCGGGTTTTTACGTGTTCTGGAATCATTTCGTTGCAAGCGGGTTTTTACATACTTCTCAGACATTTCACTGGAAGCGAGTTTTTTAAATGCTCTGTAGGCATTTCGTTGCAAGCGGGTTTTTAAGTACTCTGGAGTCATTTCGTTGCAAACGGGTTTTTACGTGCTCTGGAGTAATTTCGTTGCAAGCGGGTTTTTAAGTGCTCTGGAGTCATTTCGTTGCAAGCGGGTTTTTAAGTGCTCTGGAGTCATTTCGTTGCAAGCGGGTTTTTAAGTGCTCTGGAGTCATTTCGTTGCAAGCGGGTTTTTAAGTGCTCTGGAGTCATTTCGTTGCAAGCGGGTTTTTAAGTGCTCTGGAGTCATTTCGTTGCAAGCGGGTTTTTAAGTGCTCTGGAGTCATTTCGTTGCAAGCGGGTTTTTAAGTGCTCTGGAGTCATTTCGTTGCAAGCGGGTTTTTAAGTGCTCTGGAGTCATTTCGTTGCAAGCGGGTTTTTAAGTGTTCTGGAATCATTTCGTTGCATTCGGGTTTTTACATACTTCTCAGACATTTCACTGGAAGCGGGTTTTTTAAATGCTCTGTAGGCATTTCGTTGCAAGCGGGTTTTTAAGTGCTCTGGAGTCATTTCGTTGCAAGCGGGTTTTTACGTGTTCTGGAGTCATTTCGTTGCAAGCGGGTTTTTACATACTTCTCAGACATTTCACTGGAAGCGGGTTTTTTAAATGCTCTGTAGGCATTTCGTTGCAAGCGGGTTTTTACGTGCTCTGGAGTCATTTCGTTGCAAACGGGTTTTTACGTGCTCTGGAGTAATTTCGTTGCAAGCGGGTTTTTAAGTGCTCTGGAGTCATTTCGTTGCAAGCGGGTTTTTAAGTGCTCTGGAGTCATTTCGTTGCAAGCGGGTTTTTAAGTGCTCTGGAGTCATTTCGTTGCAAGCGGGTTTTTAAGTGCTCTGGAGTCATTTCGTTGCAAGCGGGTTTTTAAGTGCTCTGGAGTCATTTCGTTGCAAGCGGGTTTTTAAGTGTTCTGGAGTCATTTCGTTGCAAGCGGGTTTTTAAGTGCTCTGGAGTCATTTCGTTGCAAGCGGGTTTTTAAGTGCTCTGGAGTCATTTCGTTGCAAGCGGGTTTTTAAGTGCTCTGGAGTCATTTCGTTGCAAGCGGGTTTTTAAGTGTTCTGGAGTCATTTCGTTGCAAGTGGATTTTTACATACTTCTCAGACATTTCACTGGAAGCGGGTTTTTTAAATGCTCTGTAGGCATTTCGTTGCAAGCGGGTTTTTAAGTGCTCTGGAGTCATTTCGTTGCAAGCGGGTTTTTACGTGTTCTGGAGTCATTTCGTTGCAAGCGGGTTTTTACATACTTCTCAGACATTTCACTGGAAGCGGGTTTTTTAAATGCTCTGTAGGCATTTCGTTGCAAGCGGGTTTTTAAGTACTCTGGAGTCATTTCGTTGCAAGCGGGTTTTTACGTGTTCTGGAGTAATTTCGTTGCAAGCGGGTTTTTAAGTGCTCTGGAGTCATTTCGTTCCAAGCGGGTTTTTAAGTGCTCTGAAGGCATTTCGTTGCAAGCGGGTTTTTAAGTGCTCTGGAGTCATTTCGTTGCAAGCGGGTTTTTAAGTGCTCTGGAGACATTTCGTTGCAAGCGGGTTTTTAAGTGCTCTGGAGTCATTTCATTGCAAGCGGGTTTTTAAGTGCTCTGAAGGCATTTCGTTGCAAGCGGGTTTTTAAGTGCTCTGGAGTCATTTCGTTGCAAGCGGGTTTTTAAGTGCTCTGGAGACATTTCGTTGCAAGCGGGTTTTTAAGTGCTCTGGAGCCATTTCGTTGCAAGCGGGTTTTTAAGTGCTCTGGAGCCATTTCGTTGCAAGCGGGTTTTTAAGTGCTCTGGAGTCATTACGTTGCAAGCGGGTTTTTAAGTGTTCTGGAGTCATTTCGTTGCAAGCGGGTTTTTAAGTGCTCTGGAGTCATTTCGTTGCAAGCGGGTTTTTAAGTGCTCTGGAGTCATTTCGTTGCAAGCGGGTTTTTAAGTGCTCTGGAGTCATTTCGTTGCAAGCGGGTTTTTAAGTGCTCTGGAGTCATTTCGTTGCAAGCGGGTTTTTAAGTGCTCTGGATTCATTTCGTTGCAAGCGGGTTTTTACTGGTTCTGGAGTCATTTCGTTGCAAGCGGGTTTTTACATACTTCTCAGACATTTCACTGGAAGCGGGTTTTTTAAATGCTCTGTAGGCATTTCGTTGCAAGCGGGTTTTTAAGTGCTCTGGAGTCATTTCGTTGCAAGCGGGTTTTTACGTGTTCTGGAGTCATTTCGTTGCAAGCGGGTTTTTACATACTTCTCAGACATTTCACTGGAAGCGGGTTTTTTAAATGCTCTGTAGGCATTTCGTTGCAAGCGGGTTTTTAAGTACTCTGGAGTCATTTTGTTGCAAGCGGGTTTTTACGTGTTCTGGAGTCATTTCGTTGCAAGCGGGTTTTTAAGTGCTCTGGAGTCATTTCGTTGCAAGCGGGTTTTTAAGTGCTCTGGAGTCATTTCGTTGCAAGCGGGTTTTTAAGTGCTCTGGAGTCATTTCGTTGCAAGCGGGTTTTTAAGTGCTCTGGAGTCATTTCGTTGCAAGCGGGTTTTTAAGTGCTCTGGATTCATTTCGTTGCAAGCGGGTTTTTATTGGTTCTGGAGTCATTTCGTTGCAAGCGGGTTTTTACATACTTCTCAGACATTTCACTGGAAGCGGGTTTTTTAAGTGCTCTGGAGTCATTTCGTTGCAAGCGGGTTTTTAAGTGCTCTGGAGTCATTTCGTTGCAAGCAGGTTTTTACGTGTTCTGGAGTCATTTCGTTGCAAGCGGGTTTTTACATACTTCTCAGACATCAGTGGAAGCGGGTTTTTTAAATGCTCTGTAGGCATTTCGTTGCAAGCGGGTTTTTAAGTGCTCTGGAGTCATTTCTTTGCAAGCGGGTTTTTACGTGTTCTGGAGTCATTTCGTTGCAAGCGGGTTTTTCCATACTTCTCAGACATCAGTGGAAGCGGGTTTTTTAAATGCTCTGTAGGCATTTCGTTGCAAGCGGGTTTTTAAGTGCTCTTGAGTCATTTCTTTGCAAGCGGGTTTTTAAGTGCTCTGGAGTCATTTCGTTGCAAGAGGGTTTTTACGTGTTCTGGAGTCATTTCGTTGCAAGCGGGTTTTTACATACTTCTCAGAAATCAGTGGAAGCGGGTTTTTTAAATGCTCTGTAGGCATTTCGTTGCAAGCGGGTTTTTAAGTGCTCTGGAGTCATTTCGTTGCAAGCGGGTTTTTAAGTGCTCTGAAGGCATTTCGTTGCAAGCGGGTTTTTAAGTGCTCTGGAGTCATTTCGTTGCAAGCGGGTTTTTAAGTGCTCTGGAGACATTTCGTTGCAAGCGGGTTTTTAAGTGCTCTGGAGCCATTTCGTTGCAAGCGGGTTTTTAAGTGCTCTGGAGCCATTTCGTTGCAAGCGGGTTTTTAAGTGCTCTGGAGTCATTACGTTGCAAGCGGGTTTTTAAGTGTTCTGGAGTCATTTCGTTGCAAGCGGGTTTTTAAGTGCTCTGGAGTCATTTCGTTGCAAGCGGGTTTTTAAGTGCTCTGGAGTCATTTCGTTGCAAGCGGGTTTTTAAGTGCTCTGGAGTCATTTCGTTGCAAGCGGGTTTTTAAGTGCTCTGGAGTCATTTCGTTGCAAGCGGGTTTTTAAGTGCTCTGGATTCATTTCGTTGCAAGCGGGTTTTTACTGGTTCTGGAGTCATTTCGTTGCAAGCGGGTTTTTACATACTTCTCAGACATTTCACTGGAAGCGGGTTTTTTAAATGCTCTGTAGGCATTTCGTTGCAAGCGGGTTTTTAAGTGCTCTGGATTCATTTCGTTGCAAGCGGGTTTTTACTGGTTCTGGAGTCATTTCGTTGCAAGCGGGTTTTTACATACTTCTCAGACATTTCACTGGAAGCGGGTTTTTTAAGTGCTCTGGAGTCATTTCGTTGCAAGCGGGTTTTTAAGTGCTCTGGAGTCATTTCGTTGCAAGCAGGTTTTTACGTGTTCTGGAGTCATTTCGTTGCAAGCGGGTTTTTACATACTTCTCAGACATCAGTGGAAGCGGGTTTTTTAAATGCTCTGTAGGCATTTCGTTGCAAGCGGGTTTTTAAGTGCTCTGGAGTCATTTCTTTGCAAGCGGGTTTTTACGTGGTCTGGAGTCATTTCATTGCAAGCGGGTTTTTACATACTTCTTAGACATTTCACTGGAAGCGGGTTTTTTAAATGCTCTGTAGGCATTTCGTTGCAAGCGGGTTTTTAAGTACTCTGGAGTCATTTCGTTGCAAGCGGGTTTTTACTGGTTCTGGAGTCATTTCGTTGCAAGCGGGTTTTTAAGTGCTCTGGAGTCATTTCGTTGCAAGCGGGTTTTTAAGTGCTCTGGATTCATTTCGTTGCAAGCGGGTTTTTAAGTGCTCTGAAGGCATTTCGTTGCAAGCGGGTTTTTTAGTGCTCTGAAGGCATTTCGTTGCAAGCGGGTTTTTAAGTGCTCTGGAGTCATTTCGTTGCAAGCAGGTTTTTACGTGTTCTGGAGTCATTTCGTTGCAAGCGGGTTTTTCCATACTTCTCAGACATCAGTGGAAGCGGGTTTTTTAAATGCTCTGTAGGCATTTCGTTGCAAGCGGGTTTTTAAGTGCTCTGGAGTCATTTCTTTGCAAGCGGGTTTTTAAGTGCTCTGGAGTCATTTCGTTGCAAGAGGGTTTTTACGTGTTCTGGAGTCATTTCGTTGCAAGCGGGTTTTTACATACTTCTCAGACATCAGTGGAAGCGGGTTTTTTAAATGCTCTGTAGGCATTTCGTTGCAAGCGGGTTTTTAAGTGCTCTGGAGTCATTTCGTTGCAAGCGGGTTTTTAAGTGCTCTGGAGTCATTTCGTTGCAAGCGGCTTTTTAAGTGCTCTGGAGTCATTTCGTTGCAAGCGGGTTTTTAAGTGCTCTGGAGTCATTTCGTTGCAAGCGGGTTTTTAAGTGCTCTGGATTCATTTCGTTGCAAGCGGGTTTTTAAGTGCTCTGCAGTCATTTCGTTGCAAGCGGGTTTTTAAGTGCTCTGGAGTCATTTCGTTGCAAGCGGGTTTTTAAGTACTCTGGAGACATTTCGGTACAAGCGGGTTTTTAAGTGCTCTGGAGTCATTTCGTTGCAAGCGGGTTTTTAAGTGCTCTGGAGTCATTTCGTTGCAAGCGGGTTTTTAAGTGCTCTGAAGGCATTTCGTTGCAAGCGGGTTTTTAAGTGCTCTGGAGTCATTTCGTTGCAAGCGGGTTTTTACGTGTTCTGGAGTCATTTCGTTGCAAGCGGGTTTTTACATACTTCTCAGACATTTCACTGGAAGCGGGTTTTTTAAATGCTCTGTAGGCATTTCGTTGCAAGCGCGTTTTTAAGTGCTCTGGAGTTATTTCGTTGCAAGCGGGTTTTTACGTGTTCTGGAGTCATTTCGTTGCAAGCGGGTTTTTACATACTTATCAGACATTTCACTGGAAGCGGGTTTTTTAAATGCTCTGTAGGCATTTCGTTGCAAGCGGGTTTTTAAGTACTCTGGAGTCATTTCGTTGCAAGCGGGTTTTTACGTGTTCTGGAGTCATTTCGTTGCAAGCGGGTTTTTAAGTGCTCTGGAGTCATTTCGTTGCAAGCGGGTTTTTAAGTGCTGTGGAGTCATTTCGTTGCAAGCGGGTTTTTAAGTGCTCTGGAGTCATTTCGTTGCAAGCGGGTTTTTAAGTGCTCTGGAGTCATTTCGTTGCAAGCGGGTTTTTAAGTGCTCTGGAGTCATTTCGTTGCAAGCGGGTTTTTAAGTGCTCTGGAGTCATTTCGTTGCAAGCGGGTTTTTAAGTACTCTGGAGACATTTCGTTACAAGCGGGTTTTTAAGTGCTCTGGAGTCATTTCGTTGCAAGCGGGTTTTTAAGTGCTCTGGAGTCATTTCGTTGCAAGCGGGTTTTTAAGTGCTCTGAAGGCATTTCGTTGCAAGCGGGTTTTTAAGTGCTCTGGAGTCATTTCGTTGCAAGCGGGTTTTTACGTGTTCTGGAGTCATTTCGTTGCAAGCGGGTTTTCTACATACTTCTCAGACATTTCACTGGAAGCGGGTTTTTTAAATGCTCTGTAGGCATTTCGTTGCAAGCGGGTTTTTAAGTGCTCTGGAGTCATTTCGTTGCAAGCGGGTTTTTACGTGTTCTGGAGTCATTTCGTTGCAAGCGGGTTTTTACATACTTCTCAGACATTTCACTGGAAGCGGGTTTTTTAAATGCTCTGTAGGCATTTCGTTGCAAGCGGGTTTTTAAGTACTCTGGAGTCATTTCTTTGCAAGCGGATTTTTAAGTGCTCTGGAGTCATTTCGTTGCAAGCGGATTTTTAAGTGCTCTGGAGTCATTTCGTTGCATGCGGGTTTTTAAGTGCTCTGAAGGCATTTCGTTGTAAGCGGGTTTTTAAGTGCTCTGGAGTCATTTCGTTGCAAGCGGGTTTTTACGTGTTCTGGAGTCATTTCGTTGCAAGCGGGTTTTTACATACTTCTCAGACATTTCACTGGAAGCGGGTTTTTTAAATGCTCTGTAGGCATTTCGTTGCAAGCGGGTTTTTAAGTACTCTGGAGTCATTTCGTTGCAAACGGGTTTTTACGTGCTCTGGAGTAATTTCGTTGCAAGCGGGTTTTTAAGTGCTCTGGAGTCATTTCGTTGCAAGCGGGTTTTTAAGTGCTCTGGAGTCATTTCGTTGCAAGCGGGTTTTTAAGTGCTCTGGAGTCATTTCGTTGCAAGCGGGTTTTTAAGTGTTCTGGAGTCATTTCGTTGCAAGCGGGTTTTTAAGTGCTCTGGAGTCATTTCGTTGCAAGCGGGTTTTTAAGTGCTCTGGAGTCATTTCGTTGCAAGCGGGTTTTTAAGTGCTCTGGAGTCATTTCGTTGCAAGCGGGTTTTTAAGTGTTCTGGAGTCATTTCGTTGCAAGCGGGTTTTTAAATACTTCTCAGACATTTCACTGGAAGCGGGTTTTTTAAATGCTCTGTAGGCATTTCGTTGCAAGCGGGTTTTTAAGTGCTCTGGAGTCATTTCGTTGCAAGCGGGTTTTTACGTGTTCTGGAGTCATTTCGTTGCAAGCGGGTTTTTACATACTTCTCAGACATTTCACTGGAAGCGGGTTTTTTAAATGCTCTGTAGGCATTTCGTTGCAAGCGGGTTTTTAAGTGCTCTGGAGTCATTTCGTTGCAAGCGGGTTTTTACGTGTTCTGGAGTCATTTCGTTGCAAGCGGGTTTTTAAGTGCTCTGGAGTCATTTCGTTGCAAGCGGGTTTTTAAGTGCTCTGAAGGCATTTCGTTGCAAGCGGGTTTTTAAGTGCTCTGGAGTCATTTCGTTGCAAGCGGGTTTTTAAGTGCTCTGGAGACATTTCGTTGCAAGCGGGTTTTTAAGTGCTCTGGAGCCATTTCGTTGCAAGCGGGTTTTTAAGTGCTCTGGAGCCATTTCGTTGCAAGCGGGTTTTTAAGTGCTCTGGAGTCATTACGTTGCAAGCGGGTTTTTAAATGTTCTGGAGTCATTTCGTTGCAAGCGGGTTTTTAAGTGCTCTGGAGTCATTTCGTTGCAAGCGGGTTTTTAAGTGCTCTGGAGTCATTTCGTTGCAAGCGGGTTTTTAAGTGCTCTGGAGTCATTTCGTTGCAAGCGGGTTTTTAAGTGCTCTGGAGTCATTTCGTTGCAAGCGGGTTTTTAAGTGCTCTATAGTCATTTCGTTGCAAGCGGGTTTTTACGTGTTCTGGAGTCATTTCGTTGCAAGCGGGTTTTTACATACTTCTCAGACATTTCACTGGAAGCGGGTTTTTTAAATGCTCTGTAGGCATTTCGTTGCAAGCGGGTTTTTAAGTACTCTGGAGTCATTTCGTTGCAAACGGGTTTTTACGTGCTCTGGAGTAATTTCGTTGCAAGCGGGTTTTTAAGTGCTCTGGAGTCATTTCGTTGCAAGCGGGTTTTTAAGTGCTCTGGAGTCATTTCGTTGCAAGCGGGTTTTTAAGTGCTCTGGAGTCATTTCGTTGCAAGCGGGTTTTTAAGTGCTCTGGAGTCATTTCGTTGCAAGCGGGTTTTTAAGTGTTCTGGAGTCATTTCGTTGCAAGCGGGTTTTTAAGTGCTCTGGAGTCATTTCGTTGCAAGCGGGTTTTTAAGTGCTCTGGAGTCATTTCGTTGCAAGCGGGTTTTTAAGTGCTCTGGAGTCATTTCGTTGCAAGCGGGTTTTTAAGTGTTCTGGAGTCATTTCGTTGCAAGCGGATTTTTACATACTTCTCAGACATTTCACTTGAAGCGGGTTTTTTAAATGCTCTGTAGGCATTTCGTTGCAAGCGGGTTTTTAAGTACTCTGGAGTCATTTCGTTGCAAGCGGGTTTTTACGTGTTCTGGAGTCATTTCGTTGCAAGCGGGTTTTTAAGTGCTCTGGAGTCATTTCGTTCCAAGCGGGTTTTTAAGTGCTCTGAAGGCATTTCGTTGCAAGCGGGTTTTTAAGTGCTCTGGAGTCATTTCTTTGCAAGCGGGTTTTTAAGTGCTCTGGAGACATTTCGTTGCAAGCGGGTTTTTAAGTGCTCTGGAGTCATTTCATTGCAAGCGGGTTTTTAAGTGCTCTGAAGGCATTTCGTTGCAAGCCGGTTTTTAAGTGCTCTGGAGTCATTTCGTTGCAAGCGGGTTTTTAAGTGCTCTGGAGACATTTCGTTGCAAGCGGGTTTTTAAGTGCTCTGGAGCCATTTCGTTGCAAGCGGGTTTTTAAGTGCTCTGGAGCCATTTCGTTGCAAGCGGGTTTTTAAGTGCTCTGGAGTCATTACGTTGCAAGCGGGTTTTTAAGTGCTCTGGAGTCATTTCGTTGCAAGCGGGTTTTTACGTGTTCTGGAGTCATTTCGTTGCAAGCGGGTTTTTACATACTTCTCAGACATTTCACTGGAAGCGGGTTTTTTAAATGCTCTGTAGGCATTTCGTTGCAAGCGGGTTTTTAAGTACTCTGGAGTCATTTCGTTGCAAACGGGTTTTTACGTGCTCTGGAGTCATTTCGTTGCAAGCGGGTTTTTAAGTGCTCTGGAGTCATTTCGTTGCAAGCGGGTTTTTAAGTGCTCTGGAGTCATTTCGTTGCAAGCGGGTTTTTAAGTGCTCTGGAGTCATTTCGTTGCAAGCGGGTTTTTAAGTGTTCTGGAGTCATTTCGTTGCAAGCGGGTTTTTAAGTGCTCTGGAGTCATTTCGTTGCAAGCGGGTTTTTAAGTGCTCTGGAGTCATTTCGTTGCAAGCGGGTTTTTAAGTGCTCTGGAGTCATTTCGTTGCAAGCGGGTTTTTAAGTGTTCTGGAGTCATTTCGTTGCAAGCGGGTTTTTAAATACTTCTCAGACATTTCACTGGAAGCGGGTTTTTTAAATGCTCTGTAGGCATTTCGTTGCAAGCGGGTTTTTAAGTGCTCTGGTGTCATTTCGTTGCAAGCGGGTTTTTACGTGTTCTGGAGTCATTTCGTTGCAAGCGGGTTTTTACATACTCCTCAGACATTTCACTGGAAGCGGGTTTTTTAAATGCTCTGTAGGCATTTCGTTGCAAGCGGGTTTTTAAGTACTCTGGAGTCATTTCGTTGCAAGCGGGTTTTTACGTGTTCTGGAGTCATTTCGTTGCAAGCGGGTTTTTAAGTGCTCTGGAGTCATTTCGTTGCAAGCGGGTTTTTAAGTGCTATGAAGGCATTTCGTTGCAAGCGGGTTTTTAAGTGCTCTGGAGTCATTTCGTTGCAAGCGGGTTTTTAAGTGCTCTGGAGACATTTCGTTGCAAGCGGGTTTTTAAGTGCTCTGGAGTCATTTCGTTGCAAGCGGGTTTTTAAGTGCTCTGGATTCATTTCGTTGCAAGCGGGTTTTTACTGGTTCTGGAGTTATTTCGTTGCAAGCGGGTTTTTACATACTTCTCAGACATTTCACTGGAAGCGGGTTTTTTAAGTGCTCTGGAGTCATTTCGTTGCAAGCGGGTTTTTAAGTGCTCTGGAGTCATTTCGTTGCAAGCAGGTTTTTACGTGTTCTGGAGTCATTTCGTTGCAAGCGGGTTTTTACATACTTCTCAGACATCAGTGGAAGCGGGTTTTTTAAATGCTCTGTAGGCATTTCGTTGCAAGCGGGTTTTTAAGTGCTCTGGAGTCATTTCTTTGCAAGCGGGTTTTTACGTGTTCTGGAGTCATTTCATTGCAAGCGGGTTTTTACATACTTCTCAGACATTTCACTGGAAGCGGGTTTTTTAAATGCTCTGTAGGCATTTCGTTGCAAGCGGGTTTTTAAGTACTCTGGAGTCATTTCGTTGCAAGCGGGTTTTTACTGGTTCTGGAGTCATTTCGTTGCAAGCGGGTTTTTAAGTGCTCTGGAGTCATTTCGTTGCAAGCGGGTTTTTAAGTGCTCTGGATTCATTTCGTTGCAAGCGGGTTTTTACTGGTTCTGGAGTCATTTCGTTGCAAGCGGGTTTTTACATACTTCTCAGACATTTCACTGGAAGCGGGTTTTTTAAGTGCTCTGCAGGCATTTCGTTGTAAGCGGGTTTTTAAGTACTCTGGAGTCATTTCGTTGCAAGCGGGTTTTTAAGTGCTCTGGAGTCATTTCGTTGCAAGCGGGTTTTTAAGTGCTCTGGAGTCATTTCGTTGCAAGCGGGTTTTTAAGTGCTCTGGAGTCATTTCGTTGCAAGCGGGTTTTTAAGTGCTCTGAAGGCATTTCGTTGCAAGCGGGTTTTTAAGTGCTCTGGAGTCATTTCGTTGCAAGCAGGTTTTTACGTGTTCTGGAGTCATTTCGTTGCAAGCGGGTTTTTCCATACTTCTCAGACATCAGTGGAAGCGGGTTTTTTAAATGCTCTGTAGGCATTTCGTTGCAAGCGGGTTTTTAAGTGCTCTGGAGTCATTTCTTTGCAAGCGGGTTTTTAAGTGCTCTGGAGTCATTTCGTTGCAAGAGGGTTTTTACGTGTTCTGGAGTCATTTCGTTGCAAGCGGGTTTTTACATACTTCTCAGACATCAGTGGAAGCGGGTTTTTTAAATGCTCTGTAGGCTTTTCGTTGCAAGCGTGTTTTTAAGTGCTCTGGAGTCATTTCGTTGCAAGCGGGTTTTTAAGTGCTCTGGAGTCATTTCGTTGCAAGCGGGTTTTTAAGTGCTCTGGAGTCATTTCGTTGCAAGCGGGTTTTTAAGTGCTCTGGAGTCATTTCGTTGCAAGCGGGTTTTTAAGTGCTCTGGATTCATTTCGTTGCAAGCGGGTTTTTAAGTGCTCTGCAGTCATTTCGTTGCAAGCGGGTTTTTAAGTGCTCTGGAGTCATTTCGTTGCAAGCGGGTTTTTAAGTACTCTGGAGACATTTCGGTACAAGCGGGTTTTTAAGTGCTCTGGAGTCATTTCGTTACAAGCGGGTTTTTAAGTGCTCTGGAGTCATTTCGTTGCAAGCGGGTTTTTAAGTGCTCTGAAGGCATTTCGTTGCAAGCGGGTTTTTAAGTGCTCTGGAGTCATTTCGTTGCAAGCGGGTTTTTACGTGTTCTGGAGTCATTTCGTTGCAAGCGGGTTTTTACATACTTCTCAGACATTTCACTGGAAGCGGGTTTTTTAAATGCTCTGTAGGCATTTCGTTGCAAGCGCGTTTTTAAGTGCTCTGGAGTTATTTCGTTGCAAGCGGGTTTTTACGTGTTCTGGAGTCATTTCGTTGCAAGCGGGTTTTTACATACTTATCAGACATTTCACTGGAAGCGGGTTTTTTAAATGCTCTGTAGGCATTTCGTTGCAAGCGGGTTTTTAAGTACTCTGGAGTCATTTCGTTGCAAGCGGGTTTTTACGTGTTCTGGAGTCATTTCGTAGCAAGCGGGTTTTTAAGTGCTCTGGAGTCATTTCGTTGCAAGCGGGTTTTTAAGTGCTGTGGAGTCATTTCGTTGCAAGCGGGTTTTTAAGTGCTCTGGAGTCATTTCGTTGCATGCGGGTTTTTAAGTGCTCTGGAGTCATTTCGTTGCAAGCGGGTTTTTAAGTGCTCTGGAGTCATTTCGTTGCAAGCGGGTTTTTAAGTGCTCTGGAGTCATTTCGTTGCAAGCGGGTTTTTAAGTACTCTGGAGACATTTCGTTACAAGCGGGTTTTTAAGTGCTCTGGAGTCATTTCGTTGCAAGCGGGTTTTTAAGTGCTCTGGAGTCATTTCGTTGCAAGCGGGTTTTTAAGTGCTCTGAAGGCATTTCGTTGCAAGCGGGTTTTTAAGTGCTCTGGAGTCATTTCGTTGCAAGCGGGTTTTTACGTGTTCTGGAGTCATTTCGTTGCAAGCGGGTTTTCTACATACTTCTCAGACATTTCACTGAGAGCGGGTTTTTTAAATGCTCTGTAGGCATTTCGTTGCAAGCGGGTTTTTAAGTGCTCTGGAGTCATTTCGTTGCAAGCGGGTTTTTACGTGTTCTGGAGTCATTTCGTTGCAAGCGGGTTTTTACATACTTCTCAGACATCAGTGGAAGCGGGTTTTTTAAATGCTCTGTAGGCATTTCGTTGCAAGCGGGTTTTTAAGTGCTCTGGAGTCATTTCGTTGCAAGCGGGTTTTTACGTGTTCTGGAGTCATTTCGTTGCAAGCGGGTTTTTACATACTTCTCAGACATCAGTGGAAGCGGGTTTTTTAAATGCTCTGTAGGCATTTCGTTGCAAGCGGGTTTTTTAGTGCTCTGGAGTCATTTCGTTGCAAGCGGGTTTTTAAGTGCTCTGGAGTCATTTCGTTGCATGCGGGTTTTTAAGTGCTCTGAAGGCATTTCGTTGTAAGCGGGTTTTTAAGTGCTCTGGAGTCATTTCGTTGCAAGCGGGTTTTTACGTGTTCTGGAGTCATTTCGTTGCAAGCGGGTTTTTACATACTTCTCAGACATTTCACTGGAAGCGGGTTTTTTAAATGCTCTGTAGGCATTTCGTTGCAAGCGGGTTTTTAAGTACTCTGGAGTCATTTCGTTGCAAACGGGTTTTTACGTGCTCTGGAGTAATTTCGTTGCAAGCGGGTTTTTAAGTGCTCTGGAGTCATTTCGTTGCAAGCGGGTTTTTAAGTGCTCTGGAGTCATTTCGTTGCAAGCTGGTTTTTAAGTGCTCTGGAGTCATTTCGTTGCAAGCGGGTTTTTAAGTGTTCTGGAGTCATTTCGTTGCAAGCGGGTTTTTAAGTGCTCTGGAGTCATTTCGTTGCAAGCGGGTTTTTAAGTGCTCTGGAGTCATTTCGTTGCAAGCGGGTTTTTAAGTGCTCTGGAGTCATTTCGTTGCAAGCGGGTTTTTAAGTGTTCTGGAGTCATTTCGTTGCAAGCGGGTTTTTAAATACTTCTCAGACATTTCACTGGAAGCGGGTTTTTTAAATGCTCTGTAGGCATTTCGTTGCAAGCGGGTTTTTAAGTGCTCTGGAGTCATTTCGTTGCAAGCGGGTTTTTACGTGTTCTGGAGTCATTTCGTTGCAAGCGGGTTTTTACATACTTCTCAGACATTTCACTGGAGCGGGTTTTTTAAATGCTCTGTAGGCATTTCGTTGCAAGCGGGTTTTTAAGTACTCTGGAGTCATTTCGTTGCAAGCGGGTTTTTACGTGTTCTGGAGTCATTTCGTTGCAAGCGGGTTTTTAAGTGCTCTGGAGTCATTTCGTTCCAAGCGGGTTTTTAAGTGCTCTGAGGGCATTTCGTTGCAAGCGGGTTTTTAAGTGCTCTGGAGTCATTTCGTTGCAAGCGGGTTTTTAAGTGCTCTGGAGACATTTCGTTGCAAGCGGGTTTTTAAGTGCTCTGGAGCCATTTCGTTGCAAGCGGGTTTTTAAGTGCTCTGGAGCCATTTCGTTGCAAGCGGGTTTTTAAGTGCTCTGGAGTCATTACGTTGCAAGCGGGTTTTTAAGTGTTCTGGAGTCATTTCGTTGCAAGCGGGTTTTTAAGTGCTCTGGAGTCATTTCGTTGCAAGCGGGTTTTTAAGTGCTCTGGAGTCATTTCGTTGCAAGCGGGTTTTTAAGTGCTCTGGAGTCATTTCGTTGCAAGCGGGTTTTTAAGTGCTCTGGAGTCATTTCGTTGCAAGCGGGTTTTTAAGTGCTCTGGAGTCATTTCGTTGCAAGCGGGTTTTTACGTGTTCTGGAGTCATTTCGTTGCAAGCGGGTTTTTACATACTTCTCAGACATTTCACTGGAAGCGGGTTTTTTAAATGCTCTGTAGGCATTTCGTTGCAAGCGGGTTTTTAAGTACTCTGGAGTCATTTCGTTGCAAACGGGTTTTTACGTGCTCTGGAGTAATTTCGTTGCAAGCGGGTTTTTAAGTGCTCTGGAGTCATTTCGTTGCAAGCGGGTTTTTAAGTGCTCTGGAGTCATTTCGTTGCAAGCGGGTTTTTAAGTGCTCTGGAGTCATTTCGTTGCAAGCGGGTTTTTAAGTGTTCTGGAGTCATTTCGTTTCAAGCGGATTTTTACATACTTCTCAGACATTTCACTGGAAGCGGGTTTTTTAAATGCTCTGTAGGCATTTCGTTGCAAGCGGGTTTTTAAGTGCTCTGGAGTCATTTCGTTGCAAGCGGGTTTTTACGTGTTCTTTAGTCATTTCGTTGCAAGCGGGTTTTTACATACTTCTCAGACATTTCACTGGAAGCGGGTTTTTTAAATGCTCTGTAGGCATTTCGTTGCAAGCGGGTTTTTAAGTACTCTGGAGTCATTTCGTTGCAAGCGGGTTTTTACGTGTTCTGGAGTCATTTCGTTGCAAGCGGGTTTTTAAGTGCTCTGGAGTCATTTCGTTCCAAGCGGGTTTTTAAGTGCTCTGAAGGCATTTCGTTGCAAGCGGGTTTTTAAGTGCTCTGGAGTCATTTCGTTGCAAGCGGGTTTTTAAGTGCTCTGGAGACATTTCGTTGCAAGCGGGTTTTTAAGTGCTCTGGAGTCATTTCATTGCAAGCGGGTTTTTAAGTGCTCTGAAGGCATTTCGTTGCAAGCGGGTTTTTAAGTGCTCTGGAGTCATTTCGTTGCAAGCGGGTTTTTAAGTGCTCTGGAGACATTTCGTTGCAAGCGGGTTTTTAAGTGCTCTGGAGCCATTTCGTTGCAAGCGGGTTTTTAAGTGCTCTGGAGCCATTTCGTTGCAAGCGGGTTTTTAAGTGCTCTGGAGTCATTACGTTGCAAGCGGGTTTTTAAGTGCTCTGGAGTCATTTTGTTGCAAGCGGGTTTTTACGTGTTCTGGAGTCATTTCGTTGCAAGCGGGTTTTTACATACTTCTCAGACATTTCACTGGAAGCGGGTTTTTTAAATGCTCTGTAGGCATTTCGTTGCAAGCGGGTTTTTAAGTACTCTGGAGTCATTTCGTTGCAAACGGGTTTTTACGTGCTCTGGAGTAATTTCGTTGCAAGCGGGTTTTTAAGTGCTCTGGAGTCATTTCGTTGCAAGCGGTTTTTTAAGTGCTCTGGAGTCATTTCGTTGCAAGCGGGTTTTTAAGTGCTCTGGAGTCATTTCGTTGCAAGCGGGTTTTTAAGTGTTCTGGAGTCATTTCGTTGCAAGCGGGTTTTTAAGTACTCTGGAGTCATTTCGTTGCAAGCGGGTTTTTAAGTGCTCTGGAGTCATTTCATTGCAAGCGGGTTTTTAAGTGCTCTGGAGTCATTTCGTTGCAAGCGGGTTTTTACGTGTTCTGGAGTCATTTCGTTGCAAGCGGGTTTTTACATACTTCTCAGACGTTTCACTGGAAGCGGGTTTTTTAAATGCTCTGTAGGCATTTCGTTGCAAGCGCGTTTTTAAGTGCTCTGGAGTTATTTCGTTGCAAGCGGGTTTTTACGTGTTCTGGAGTCATTTCGTTGCAAGCGGGTTTTTACATACTTATCAGACATTTCACTGGAAGCGGGTTTTTTAAATGCTCTGTAGGCATTTCGTTGCAAGCGGGTTTTTAAGTACTCTGGAGTCATTTCGTTGCAAGCGGGTTTTTACGTGTTCTGGAGTCATTTCGTTGCAAGCGGGTTTTTAAGTGCTCTGGAGTCATTTCGTTGCAAGCGGGTTTTTAAGTGCTGTGGAGTCATTTCGTTGCAAGCGGGTTTTTAAGTGCTCTGGAGTCATTTCGTTGCAAGCGGGTTTTTAAGTGCTCTGGAGACATTTCGTTGCAAGCGGGTTTTTAAGTGCTCTGGAGTCATTTCATTGCAAGCGGGTTTTTAAGTGCTCTGAAGGCATTTCGTTGCAAGCGGGTTTTTAAGTGTTCTGGAGTCATTTCGTTGCAAGCGGGTTTTTAAGTGCTCTGGAGTCATTTCGTTGCAAGCGGGTTTTTACGTGTTCTGGAGTCATTTCGTTGCAAGCGGGTTTTTAAGTGCTCTGGAGTCATTTCGTTCCAAGCGGGTTTTTAAGTGCTCTGAAGGCATTTCGTTGCAAGCGGGTTTTTAAGTGCTCTGGAGTCATTTCGTTGCAAGCGGGTTTTTAAGTGCTCTGGAGACATTTCGTTGCAAGCGGGTTTTTAAGTGCTCTGGAGTCATTTCATTGCAAGCGGGTTTTTAAGTGCTCTGAAGGCATTTCGTTGCAAGCGGGTTTTTAAGTGCTCTGGAGTCATTTCGTTGCAAGCGGGTTTTTAAGTGCTCTGGAGACATTTCGTTGCAAGCGGGTTTTTAAGTGCTCTGGAGCCATTTCGTTGCAAGCGGGTTTTTAAGTGCTCTGGAGCCATTTCGTTGCAAGCGGGTTTTTAAGTGCTCTGGAGTCATTACGTTGCAAGCGGGTTTTTAAGTGCTCTGGAGTCATTTCGTTGCAAGCGGGTTTTTACGTGTTCTGGAGTCATTTCGTTGCAAGCGGGTTTTTACATACTTCTCAGACATTTCACTGGAAGCGGGTTTTTTAAATGCTCTGTAGGCATTTCGTTGCAAGCGGGTTTTTAAGTACTCTGGAGTCATTTCGTTGCAAACGGGTTTTTACGTGCTCTGGAGTAATTTCGTTGCAAGCGGGTTTTTAAGTGCTCTGGAGTCATTTCGTTGCAAGCGGTTTTTTAAGTGCTCTGGAGTCATTTCGTTGCAAGCGGGTTTTTACATACTTCTCAGACATCAGTGGAAGCGGGTTTTTTAAATGCTCTGTAGGCATTTCGTTGCAAGCGGGTTTTTTAGTGCTCTGGAGTCATTTCGTTGCAAGCGGGTTTTTAAGTGCTCTGGAGTCATTTCGTTGCATGCGGGTTTTTAAGTGCTCTGAAGGCATTTCGTTGTAAGCGGGTTTTTAAGTGCTCTGGAGTCATTTCGTTGCAAGCGGGTTTTTACGTGTTCTGGAGTCATTTCGTTGCAAGCGGGTTTTTACATACTTCTCAGACATTTCACTGGAAGCGGGTTTTTTAAATGCTCTGTAGGCATTTCGTTGCAAGCGGGTTTTTAAGTACTCTGGAGTCATTTCGTTGCAAACGGGTTTTTACGTGCTCTGGAGTAATTTCGTTGCAAGCGGGTTTTTAAGTGCTCTGGAGTCATTTCGTTGCAAGCGGGTTTTTAAGTGCTCTGGAGTCATTTCGTTGCAAGCGGGTTTTTAAGTGCTCTGGAGTCATTTCGTTGCAAGCGGGTTTTTAAGTGCTCTGGAGTCATTTCGTTGCAAGCGGGTTTTTAAGTGCTCTGGAGTCATTTCGTTGCAAGCGGGTTTTTAAGTGCTCTGGAGTCATTTCGTTGCAAGCGGGTTTTTAAGTGTTCTGGAGTCATTTCGTTGCAAGCGGGTTTTTAAATACTTCTCAGACATTTCACTGGAAGCGGGTTTTTTAAATGCTCTGTAGGCATTTCGTTGCAAGCGGGTTTTTAAGTGCTCTGGAGTCATTTCGTTGCAAGCGGGTTTTTACGTGTTCTGGAGTCATTTCGTTGCAAGCGGGTTTTTACATACTTCTCAGACATTTCACTGGAGCGGGTTTTTTAAATGCTCTGTAGGCATTTCGTTGCAAGCGGGTTTTTAAGTACTCTGGAGTCATTTCGTTGCAAGCGGGTTTTTACGTGTTCTGGAGTCATTTCGTTGCAAGCGGGTTTTTAAGTGCTCTGGAGTCATTTCGTTGCAAGCGGGTTTTTAAGTGCTCTGAAGGCATTTCGTTGCAAGCGGGTTTTTAAGTGCTCTGGAGTCATTTCGTTGCAAGCGGGTTTTTAAGTGCTCTGGAGACATTTCGTTGCAAGCGGGTTTTTAAGTGCTCTGGAGCCATTTCGTTGCAAGCGGGTTTTTAAGTGCTCTGGAGCCATTTCGTTGCAAGCGGGTTTTTAAGTGCTCTGGAGTCATTACGTTGCAAGCGGGTTTTTAAGTGTTCTGGAGTCATTTCGTTGCAAGCGGGTTTTTAAGTGCTCTGGAGTCATTTCGTTGCAAGCGGGTTTTTAAGTGCTCTGGAGTCATTTCGTTGCAAGCGGGTTTTTAAGTGCTCTGGAGTCATTTCGTTGCAAGCGGGTTTTTAAGTGCTCTGGAGTCATTTCGTTGCAATCGGGTTTTTAAGTGCTCTGGAGTCATTTCGTTGCAAGCGGGTTTTTACGTGTTCTGGAGTCATTTCGTTGCAAGCGGGTTTTTACATACTTCTCAGACATTTCACTGGAAGCGGGTTTTTTAAATGCTCTGTAGGCATTTCGTTGCAAGCGGATTTTTAAGTACTCTGGAGTCATTTCGTTGCAAACGGGTTTTTACGTGCTCTGGAGTAATTTCTTTGCAAGCGGGTTTTTAAGTGCTCTGGAGTCATTTCGTTGCAAGCGGGTTTTTAAGTGCTCTGGAGTCATTTCGTTGCAAGCGGGTTTTTAAGTGCTCTGGAGTCATTTCGTTGCAAGCGGGTTTTTAAGTGCTCTGGAGTCATTTCGTTGCAAGCGGGTTTTTAAGTGTTCTGGAGTCATTTCGTTGCAAGCGGGTTTTTAAGTGCTCTGGAGTCATTTCGTTGCAAGCGGGTTTTTAAGTGCTCTGGAGTCATTTCGTTGCAAGCAGGTTTTTAAGTGCTCTGGAGTCATTTCGTTGCAAGCGGGTTTTTAAGTGTTCTGGAGTCATTTCGTTGCAAGCGGATTTTTACATACTTCTCAGACATTTCACTGGAAGCGGGTTTTTTAAATGCTCTGTAGGCATTTCGTTGCAAGCGGGTTTTTAAGTGCTCTGGAGTCATTTCGTTGCAAGCGGGTTTTTACGTGTTCTTTAGTCATTTCGTTGCAAGCGGGTTTTTACATACTTCTCAGACATTTCACTGGAAGCGGGTTTTTTAAATGCTCTGTAGGCATTTCGTTGCAAGCGGGTTTTTAAGTACTCTGGAGTCATTTCGTTGCAAGCGGGTTTTTACGTGTTCTGGAGTCATTTCGTTGCAAGCGGGTTTTTAAGTGCTCTGGAGTCATTTCGTTCCAAGCGGGTTTTTAAGTGCTCTGAAGGCATTTCGTTGCAAGCGGGTTTTTAAGTGCTCTGGAGTCATTTCGTTGCAAGCGGGTTTTTAAGTGCTCTGGAGACATTTCGTTGCAAGCGGGTTTTTAAGTGCTCTTGAGTCATTTCATTGCAAGCGGGTTTTTAAGTGCTCTGAAGGCATTTCGTTGCAAGCGGGTTTTTAAGTGCTCTGGAGTCATTTCGTTGCAAGCGGGTTTTTCAGTGCTCTGGAGACATTTCGTTGCAAGCGGGTTTTTAAGTGCTCTGGAGCCATTTCGTTGCAAGCGGGTTTTTAAGTGCTCTGGAGCCATTTCGTTGCAAGCGGGTTTTTAAGTGCTCTGGAGTCATTACGTTGCAAGCGGGTTTTTAAGTGCTCTGGAGTCATTTCGTTGCAAGCGGGTTTTTACGTGTTCTGGAGTCATTTCGTTGCAAGCGGGTTTTTACATACTTCTCAGACATTTCACTGGAAGCGGGTTTTTTAAATGCTCTGTAGGCATTTCGTTGCAAGCGGGTTTTTAAGTACTCTGGAGTCATTTCGTTGCAAACGGGTTTTTACGTGCTCTGGAGTAATTTCGTTGCAAGCGGGTTTTTAAGTGCTCTGGAGTCATTTCGTTGCAAGCGGGTTTTTAAGTGCTCTGGAGTCATTTCGTTGCAAGCGGGTTTTTAAGTGCTCTGGAGTCATTTCGTTGCAAGCGGGTTTTTAAGTGTTCTGGAGTCATTTCGTTGCAAGCGGGTTTTTAAGTGCTCTGGAGTCATTTCGTTGCAAGCGGGTTTTTAAGTGCTCTGGAGTCATTTCGTTGCAAGCGGGTTTTTAAGTGCTCTGGAGTCATTTCGTTGCAAGCGGGTTTTTAAGTGTTCTGGAGTCATTTCGTTGCAAGCGGGTTTTTACATACTTCTCAGACATTTCACTGGAAGCGGGTTTTTTAAATGCTCTGTAGGCATTTCGTTGCAAGCGGGTTTTTAAGTACTCTGGAGTCATTTCGTTGCAAACGGGTTTTTACGTGCTCTGGAGTAATTTCGTTGCAAGCGGGTTTTTAAGTGCTCTGGAGTCATTTCGTTGCAAGCGGGTTTTTAAGTGCTCTGGAGTCATTTCGTTGCAAGCGGGTTTTTAAGTGCTCTGGAGTCATTTCGTTGCAAGCGGGTTTTTAAGTGTTCTGGAGTCATTTCGTTGCAAGCGGGTTTTTAAGTGCTCTGGAGTCATTTCGTTGCAAGCGGGTTTTTAAGTGCTCTGGAGTCATTTCGTTGCAAGCGGGTTTTTAAGTGCTCTGGAGTCATTTCGTTGCAAGCGGGTTTTTAAGTGTTCTGGAGTCATTTCGTTGCAAGCGGGTTTTTAAATACTTCTCAGACATTTCACTGGAAGCGGGTTTTTTAAATGCTCTGTAGGCATTTCGTTGCAAGCGGGTTTTTAAGTGCTCTGGAGTCATTTCGTTGCAAGCGGGTTTTTACGTGTTCTGGAGTCATTTCGTTGCAAGCGGGTTTTTACATACTTCTCAGACATTTCACTGGAAGCGGGTTTTTTAAATGCTCTGTAGGCATTTCGTTGCAAGCGGGTTTTTAAGTACTCTGGAGTCATTTCGTTGCAAGCGGGTTTTTACGTGTTCTGGAGTCATTTCGTTGCAAGCGGGTTTTTAAGTGCTCTGGAGTCATTTCGTTGCAAGCGGGTTTTTAAGTGCTCTGAAGGCATTTCGTTGCAAGCGGGTTTTTAAGTGCTCTGGAGTCATTTCGTTGCAAGCGGGTTTTTAAGTGCTCTGGAGACATTTCGTTGCAAGCGGGTTTTTAAGTGCTCTGGAGCCATTTCGTTGCAAGCGGGTTTTTAAGTGCTCTGGAGCCATTTCGTTGCAAGCGGGTTTTTAAGTGCTCTGGAGTCATTACGTTGCAAGCGGGTTTTTAAGTGTTCTGGAGTCATTTCGTTGCAAGCGGGTTTTTAAGTGCTCTGGAGTCATTTCGTTGCAAGCGGGTTTTTAAGTGCTCTGGAGTCATTTCGTTGCAAGCGGGTTTTTAAGTGCTCTGGAGTCATTTCGTTGCAAGCGGGTTTTTAAGTGCTCTGGAGTCATTTCGTTGCAAGCGGGTTTTTAAGTGCTCTGGAGTCATTTCGTTGCAAGCGGGTTTTTACGTGTTCTGGAGTCATTTCGTTGCAAGCGGGTTTTTACATACTTCTCAGACATTTCACTGGAAGCGGGTTTTTTAAATGCTCTGTAGGCATTTCGTTGCAAGCGGGTTTTTAAGTACTCTGGAGTCATTTCGTTGCAAACGGGTTTTTACGTGCTCTGGAGTAATTTCGTTGCAAGCGGGTTTTTAAGTGCTCTGGAGTCATTTCGTTGCAAGCGGGTTTTTAAGTGCTCTGGAGTCATTTCGTTGCAAGCGGGTTTTTAAGTGCTCTGGAGTCATTTCGTTGCAAGCGGGTTTTTAAGTGCTCTGGAGTCATTTCGTTGCAAGCAGGTTTTTAAGTGTTCTGGAGTCATTTCGTTGCAAGCGGGTTTTTAAGTGCTCTGGAGTCATTTCGTTGCAAGCGGGTTTTTAAGTGCTCTGGAGTCATTTCGTTGCAAGCGGGTTTTTAAGTGCTCTGGAGTCATTTCGTTGCAAGCGGGTTTTTAAGTGTTCTGGAGTCATTTCGTTGCAAGCGGATTTTTACATACTTCTCAGACATTTCACTGGAAGCGGGTTTTTTAAATGCTCTGTAGGCATTTCGTTGCAAGCGGGTTTTTAAGTGCTCTGGAGTCATTTCGTTGCAAGCGGGTTTTTACGTGTTCTGGAGTCATTTCGTTGCAAGCGGGTTTTTACATACTTCTCAGACATTTCACTGGAAGCGGGGTTTTTAAATGCTCTGTAGGCATTTCGTTGCAAGCGGGTTTTTAAGTACTCTGGAGTCATTTCGTTGCAAGCGGGTTTTTACGTGTTCTGGAGTCATTTCGTTGCAAGCGGGTTTTTAAGTGCTCTGGAGTCATTTCGTTCCAAGCGGGTTTTTAAGTGCTCTGAAGGCATTTCGTTGCAAGCGGGTTTTTAAGTGCTCTGGAGTCATTTCGTTGCAAGCGGGTTTTTAAGTGCTCTGGAGACATTTCGTTGCAAGCGGGTTTTTAAGTGCTCTGGAGTCATTTCATTGCAAGCGGGTTTTTAAGTGCTCTGAAGGCATTTCGTTGCAAGCGGGTTTTTAAGTGCTCTGGAGTCATTTCGTTGCAAGCGGGTTTTTAAGTGCTCTGGAGACATTTCGTTGCAAGCGGGTTTTTAAGTGCTCTGGAGCCATTTCGTTGCAAGCGGGTTTTTAAATGCTCTGGAGTCATTTCGTTGCAAGCGGGTTTTTACGTGTTCTGGAGTCATTTCGTTGCAAGCGGGTTTTTACATACTTCTCAGACATTTCACTGGATGCGGGTTTTTTAAATGCTCTGTAGGCATTTCGTTGCAAGCGGGTTTTTAAGTACTCTGGAGTCATTTCGTTGCAAGCGGGTTTTTACGTGTTCTGGAGTCATTTCGTTGCAAGCGGGTTTTTACATACTTCTCAGACATTTCACTGGAAGCGGGTTTTTTAAATGCTCTGTAGGCATTTCGTTGCAAGCGGGTTTTTAAGTGCTCTGGAGTCATTTCGTTGCAAGCGGGTTTTTAAGTGCTCTGGATTCATTTCGTTGCAAGCGGGTTTTTACTGGTTCTGGAGTCATTTCGTTGCAAGCGGGTTTTTACATACTTCTCAGACATTTCACTGGAAGCGGGTTTTTTAAGTGCTCTGCAGGCATTTCGTTGCAAGCGGGTTTTTAAGTGCTCTGGAGTCATTTCTTTGCAAGCGGGTTTTTAAGTGCTCTGGAGTCATTTCGTTGCAAGAGGGTTTTTACGTGTTCTGGAGTCATTTCGTTGCAAGCGGGTTTTTACATACTTCTCAGACATCAGTGGAAGCGGGTTTTTTAAATGCTCTGTAGGCATTTCGTTGCAAGCGGGTTTTTAAGTGCTCTGGAGTCATTTCATTGCAAGCGGGTTTTTAAGTGCTCTGGAGTCATTTCGTTGCAAGCGGGTTTTTACGTGCTCTGGAGTCATTTCATTGCAAGCGGGTTTTTACATACTTCTCAGACATTTCACTGGAAGCGGGTTTTTTAAATGCTCTGTAGGCATTTCGTTGCAAGCGGGTTTTTAAGTGCTCTGGAGTCATTTCGTTGCAAGCGGGTTTTTACGTGTTCTGGAGTCATTTCGTTGCAAGCGGGTTTTTACATACTTCTCAGACATTTCACTGGAAGCGGGTTTTTTAAATGCTCTGTAGGCATTTCGTTGCAAGTGGGTTTTTAAGTACTCTGGAGTCATTTCGTTGCAAGCGGGTTTTTACTGGTTCTGGAGTCATTTCGTTGCAAGCGGGTTTTTACATACTTCTCAGACATTTCACTGGAAGCGGGTTTTTTAAGTGCTCTGCAGGCATTTCGTTGTAAGCGGGTTTTTAAGTACTCTGGAGTCATTTCGTTGCAAGCGGGTTTTTAAGTGCTCTGGAGTCATTTCGTTGCAAGCGGGTTTTTAAGTGCTCTGGAGTCATTTCGTTGCAAGCGGGTTTTTAAGTGCTCTGGAGTCATTTCGTTGCAAGCGGGTTTTTAAGTGCTCTGAAGGCGTTTCGTTGCAAGCGGGTTTTTAAGTGCTCTGGAGTCATTTCGTTGCAAGCAGGTTTTTACGTGTTCTGGAGTCATTTCGTTGCAAGCGGGTTTTTCCATACTTCTCAGACATCAGTGGAAGCGGGTTTTTTAAATGCTCTGTAGGCATTTCGTTGCAAGCGGGTTTTTAAGTGCTCTGGAGTCATTTCTTTGCAAGCGGGTTTTTAAGTGCTCTGGAGTCATTTCGTTGCAAGAGGGTTTTTACGTGTTCTGGAGTCATTTCGTTGCAAGCGGGTTTTTACATACTTCTCAGACATCAGTGGAAGCGGGTTTTTTAAATGCTCTGTAGGCATTTCGTTGCAAGCGGGTTTTTAAGTGCTCTGGAGTCATTTCGTTGCAAGCGGGTTTTTAAGTGCTCTGGAGTCATTTCGTTGCAAGCGGGTTTTTAAGTGCTCTGGAGTCATTTCGTTGCAAGCGGGTTTTTAAGTGCTCTGGAGTCATTTCGTTGCAAGCGGGTTTTTAAGTGCTCTGGAGTCATTTCGTTGCAAGCGGGTTTTTAAGTGCTCTGAAGGCATTTCGTTGCAAGCGGGTTTTTAAGTGCTCTGGAGTCATTTCGTTGCAAGCGGGTTTTTACGTGTTCTGGAGTCATTTCGTTGCAAGCGGGTTTTTACATACTTCTCAGACATTTCACTGGAAGCGGGTTTTTTAAATGCTCTGTAGGCATTTCGTTGCAAGCGCGTTTTTAAGTGCTCTGGAGTTATTTCGTTGCAAGCGGGTTTTTACGTGTTCTGGAGTCATTTCGTTGCAAGCGGGTTTTTACATACTTATCAGACATTTCACTGGAAGCGGGTTTTTTAAATGCTCTGTAGGCATTTCGTTGCAAGCGGGTTTTTAAGTACTCTGGAGTCATTTCGTTGCAAGCGGGTTTTTACGTGTTCTGGAGTCATTTCGTTGCAAGCGGGTTTTTAAGTGCTCTGGAGTCATTTCGTTGCAAGCGGGTTTTTAAGTGCTGTGGAGTCATTTCGTTGCAAGCGGTTTTTTAAGTGCTCTGGAGTCATTTCGTTGCAAGCGGGTTTTTAAGTGCTCTGGAGTCATTTCGTTGCAAGCGGGTTTTTAAGTGCTCTGGAGTCATTTCGTTGCAAGCGGGTTTTTAAGTGCTCTGGAGTCATTTCGTTGCAAGCGGGTTTTTAAGTGCTCTGGAGTCATTTCGTTGCAAGCGGGTTTTTAAGTGCTCTGGAGACATTTCGTTACAAGCGGGTTTTTAAGTGCTCTGGAGTCATTTCGTTGCAAGCGGGTTTTTAAGTGCTCTGGAGTCATTTCGTTGCAAGCGGGTTTTTAAGTGCTCTGAAGGCATTTCGTTGCAAGCGGGTTTTTAAGTGCTCTGGAGTCATTTCGTTGCAAGCGGGTTTTTACGTGTTCTGGAGTCATTTCGTTGCAAGCGGGTTTTCTACATACTTCTCAGACATTTCACTGGAAGCGGGTTTTTTAAATGCTCTGTAGGCATTTCGTTGCAAGCGGGTTTTTAAGTGCTCTGGAGTCATTTCGTTGCAAGCGGGTTTTTACGTGTTCTGGAGTCATTTCGTTGCAAGCGGGTTTTTACATACTTCTCAGACATCAGTGGAAGCGGGTTTTTTAAATGCTCTGTAGGCATTTCGTTGCAAGCGGGTTTTTTAGTGCTCTGGAGTCATTTCGTTGCAAGCGGGTTTTTAAGTGCTCTGGAGTCATTTCGTTGCATGCGGGTTTTTAAGTGCTCTGAAGGCATTTCGTTGTAAGCGGGTTTTTAAGTGCTCTGGAGTCATTTCGTTGCAAGCGGGTTTTTACGTGTTCTGGAGTCATTTCGTTGCATGCGGGTTTTTAAGTGCTCTGAAGGCATTTCGTTGTAAGCGGGTTTTTAAGTGCTCTGGAGTCATTTCGTTGCAAGCGGGTTTTTACGTGTTCTGGAGTCATTTCGTTGCAAGCGGGTTTTTACATACTTCTCAGACATTTCACTGGAAGCGGGTTTTTTAAATGCTCTGTAGGCATTTCGTTGCAAGCGGGTTTTTAAGTACTCTGGAGTCATTTCGTTGCAAACGGGTTTTTACGTGCTCTGGAGTAATTTCGTTGCAAGCGGGTTTTTAAGTGCTCTGGAGTCATTTCGTTGCAAGCGGGTTTTTAAGTGCTCTGGAGTCATTTCGTTGCAAGCGGGTTTTTAAGTGCTCTGGAGTCATTTCGTTGCAAGTGGGTTTTTAAGTGCTCTGGAGTCATTTCGTTGCAAGCGGGTTTTTAAGTGCTCTGGAGTCATTTCGTTGCAAGCGGGTTTTTACGTGTTCTGGAGTCATTTCGTTGCAAGCGGGTTTTTACATACTTCTCAGACATTTCACTGGAAGCGGGTTTTTTCAATGCTCTGTAGGCATTTCGTTGCAAGCGGGTTTTTAAGTGCTCTGGAGTCATTTCGTTGCAAGCGGGTTTTTACGTGTTCTGGAGTCATTTAGTTGCAAGCGGGTTTTTACATACTTCTCAGACATTTCACTGGAAGCGGGTTTTTTAAATGCTCTGTAGGCATTTCGTTGCAAGCGGGTTTTTAAGTACTCTGGAGTCATTTCGTTGCAAGCGGGTTTTTACGTGTTCTGGAGTCATTTCGTTGCAAGCGGGTTTTTAAGTGCTCTGGAGTCATTTCGTTGCAAGCGGGTTTTTAAGTGCTCTGAAGGCATTTCGTTGCAAGCGGGTTTTTAAGTGCTCTGGAGTCATTTCGTTGCAAGCGGGTTTTTAAGTGCTCTGGAGACATTTCGTTGCAAGCGGGTTTTTAAGTGCTCTGGAGCCATTTCGTTGCAAGCGGGTTTTTAAGTGCTCTGGAGCCATTTCGTTGCAAGCGGGTTTTTAAGTGCTCTGGAGTCATTACGTTGCAAGCGGGTTTTTAAGTGTTCTGGAGTCATTTCGTTGCAAGCGGGTTTTTAAGTGCTCTGGAGTCATTTCGTTGCAAGCGGGTTTTTAAGTGCTCTGGAGTCATTTCGTTGCAAGCGGGTTTTTAAGTGCTCTGGAGTCATTTCGTTGCAAGTGGGTTTTTAAGTGCTCTGGAGTCATTTCGTTGCAAGCGGGTTTTTAAGTGCTCTGGAGTCATTTCGTTGCAAGCGGGTTTTTACGTGTTCTGGAGTCATTTCGTTGCAAGCGGGTTTTTACATACTTCTCAGACATTTCACTGGAAGCGGGTTTTTTAAATGCTCTGTAGGCATTTCGTTGCAAGCGGGTTTTTAAGTACTCTGGAGTCATTTCGTTGCAAACGGGTTTTTACGTGCTCTGGAGTAATTTCGTTGCAAGCGGGTTTTTAAGTGCTCTGGAGTCATTTCGTTGCAAGCGGGTTTTTAAGTGCTCTGGAGTCATTTCGTTGCAAGCGGGTTTTTAAGTGCTCTGGAGTCATTTCGTTGCAAGCGGGTTTTTAAGTGCTCTGGAGTCATTTCGTTGCAAGCGGGTTTTTAAGTGCTCTGGAGTCATTTCGTTGCAAGCGGGTTTTTAAGTGTTCTGGAGTCATTTCGTTGCAAGCGGGTTTTTAAGTGCTCTGGAGTCATTTCGTTGCAAGCGGGTTTTTAAGTGCTCTGGAGTCATTTCGTTGCAAGCGGGTTTTTAAGTGCTCTGGAGTCATTTCGTTGCAAGCGGGTTTTTAAGTGTTCTGGAGTCATTTCGTTGCAAGCGGATTTTTACATACTTCTCAGACATTTCACTGGAAGCGGGTTTTTTAAATGCTCTGTAGGCATTTCGTTGCAAGCGGGTTTTTAAGTGCTCTGGAGTCATTTCGTTGCAAGCGGGTTTTTACGTGTTCTGGAGTCATTTCGTTGCAAGCGGGTTTTTACATACTTCTCAGACATTTCACTGGAAGCGGGTTTTTTAAATGCTCTGTAGGCATTTCGTTGCAAGCGGGTTTTTAAGTACTCTGGAGTCATTTCGTTGCAAGCGGGTTTTTACGTGTTCTGGAGTCATTTCGTTGCAAGCGGGTTTTTAAGTGCTCTGGAGTCATTTCGTTCCAAGCGGGTTTTTAAGTGCTCTGAAGGCATTTCGTTGCAAGCGGGTTTTTAAGTGCTCTGGAGTCATTTCGTTGCAAGCGGGTTTTTAAGTGCTCTGGAGACATTTCGTTGCAAGCGGGTTTTTAAGTGCTCTGGAGTCATTTCATTGCAAGCGGGTTTTTAAGTGCTCTGAAGGCATTTCGTTGCAAGCGGGTTTTTAAGTGCTCTGGAGTCATTTCGTTGCAAGCGGGTTTTTAAGTACTCTGGAGACATTTCGTTGCAAGCGGGTTTTTAAGTGCTCTGGAGCCATTTCGTTGCAAGCGGGTTTTTAAGTGCTCTGGAGCCATTTCGTTGCAAGCGGGTTTTTAAGTGCTCTGGAGTCATTACGTTGCAAGCGGGTTTTTAAGTGCTCTGGAGTCATTTCGTTGCAAGCGGGTTTTTAAGTGCTCTGGAGTCATTTCGTTGCAAGCGGGTTTTTAAGTGCTCTGGAGTCATTTCGTTGCAAGCGGGTTTTTAAGTGCTCTGGAGTCATTTCGTTGCAAGCGGGTTTTTAAGTGCTCTGGAGTCATTTCGTTGCAAGCGGGTTTTTAAGTGCTCTGGAGTCATTTCGTTGCAAGCGGGTTTTTAAGTGCTCTGGATTCATTTCGTTGCAAGCGGGTTTTTAAGTGCTCTGCAGTCATTTCGTTGCAAGCAGGTTTTTAAGTGCTCTGGAGTCATTTCGTTGCAAGCGGGTTTTTAAGTACTCTGGAGACATTTCGGTACAAGCGGGTTTTTAAGTGCTCTGGAGTCATTTCGTTGCAAGCGGGTTTTTACGTGTTCTGGAGTCATTTCGTTGCAAGCGGGTTTTTACATACTTCTCAGACATTTCACTGGAAGCGGGTTTTTTAAATGCTCTGTAGGCATTTCGTTGCAAGCGGGTTTTTAAATGCTCTGGAGTCATTTCGTTGCAAGCGGGTTTTTACGTGTTCTGGAGTCATTTCGTTGCAAGCGGGTTTTTACATACTTCTCAGACATTTCACTGGAAGCGGGTTTTTTAAATGCTCTGTAGGCATTTCGTTGCAAGCGGGTTTTTAAGTACTCTGGAGTCATTTCGTTGCAAGCGGGTTTTTACGTGTTCTGGAGTCATTTCGTTGCAAGCGGGTTTTTAAGTGCTCTGGAGTCATTTCGTTGCAAGCGGGTTTTTAAGTGCTCTGGAGTCATTTCGTTGCAAGCGGGTTTTTAAGTGCTCTGGAGTCATTTCGTTGCAAGCGGGTTTTTAAGTGCTCTGGATTCATTTCGTTGCAAGCGGGTTTTTACTGGTTCTGGTGTCATTTCGTTGCAAGCGGGTTTTTACATACTTCTCAGACATTTCACTGGAAGCGGGTTTTTTAAATGCTCTGTAGGCATTTCGTTGCAAGCGGGTTTTTAAGTGCTCTGGAGTCATTTCGTTGCAAGCGGGTTTTTACGTGTTCTGGAGTCATTTCGTTGCAAGCGGGTTTTTACATACTTCTCAGACATTTCACTGGAAGCGGGTTTTTTAAATGCTCTGTAGGCATTTCGTTGCAAGCGGGTTTTTAAGTACTCTGGAGTCATTTCGTTGCAAGCGGGTTTTTACGTGTTCTGGAGACATTTCGTTGCAAGCGGGTTTTTAAGTGCTCTGGAGTCATTTCGTTGCAAGCGGGTTTTTAAGTGCTCTGGAGTCATTTCGTTGCAAGCGGGTTTTTAAGTGCTCTGGAGTCATTTCGTTGCAAGCGGGTTTTTAAGTGCTCTGGAGTCATTTCGTTGCAAGCGGGTTTTTAAGTGCTCTGGATTCATTTCGTTGCAAGCGGGTTTTTACTGGTTCTGGAGTCATTTCGTTGCAAGCGGGTTTTTACATACTTCTCAGACATTTCACTGGAAGCGGGTTTTTTAAGTGCTCTGCAGGCATTTCGTTGTAAGCGGGTTTTTAAGTACTCTGGAGTCATTTCGTTGCAAGCGGGTTTTTAAGTGCTCTGGAGTCATTTCGTTGCAAGCGGGTTTTTAAGTGCTCTGGAGTCATTTCGTTGCAAGCGGGTTTTTAAGTGCTCTGGAGTCATTTCTTTGCAAGCAGGTTTTTAAGTGCTCTGGAGTCATTTCGTTGCAAGAGGGTTTTTACGTGTTCTGGAGTCATTTCGTTGCAAGCGGGTTTTTACATACTTCTCAGACATCAGTGGAAGCGGGTTTTTTAAATGCTCTGTAGGCATTTCGTTGCAAGCGGGTTTTTAAGTGCTCTGGAGTCATTTCGTTGCAAGCGGGTTTTTAAGTGCTCTGGAGTCATTTCGTTGCAAGCGGGTTTTTAAGTGCTCTGGAGTCATTTCGTTGCAAGCGGGTTTTTAAGTGCTCTAGAGTCATTTCGTTGCAAGCGGGTTTTTAAGTGCTCTGGATTCATTTCGTTGCAAGCGGGTTTTTAAGTGCTCTGCAGTCATTTCGTTGCAAGCGGGTTTTTAAGTGCTCTGGAGTCATTTCGTTGCAAGCGGGTTTTTAAGTACTCTGGAGACATTTCGGTACAAGCGGGTTTTTAAGTGCTCTGGAGTCATTTCGTTGCAAGCGGGTTTTTAAGTGCTCTGGAGTCATTTCGTTGCAAGCGGGTTTTTAAGTGCTCTGTAGGCATTTCGTTGCAAGCAGGTTTTTAAGTACTCTGGAGTCATTTCGTTGCAAACGGATTTTTACGTGCTCTGGAGTAATTTCGTTGCAAGCGGGTTTTTAAGTGCTCTGGAGTCATTTCGTTGCAAGCGGGTTTTTAAGTGCTCTGGAGTCATTTCGTTGCAAGCGGGTTTTTAAGTGCTCTGGAGTCATTTCGTTGCAAGCGGGTTTTTAAGTGCTCTGGAGTCATTTCGTTGCAAGCGGGTTTTTAAGTGTTCTGGAGTCATTTCGTTGCAAGCGGGTTTTTAAGTGCTCTGGAGTCATTTCGTTGCAAGCGGGTTTTTAAGTGCTCTGGAGTCATTTCGTTGCAAGCGGGTTTTTAAGTGTCCTGGAGTCATTTCGTTGCAAGCGGGTTTTTACATACTTCTCAGACATTTCACTGGAAGCGGGTTTTTTAAATGCTCTGTAGGCATTTCGTTGCAAGCGGGTTTTTAAGTGCTCTGGAGTCATTTCGTTGCAAGCGGGTTTTTACGTGTTCTGGAGTCATTTCGTTGCAAGCGGGTTTTTACATACTTCTCAGACATTTCACTGGAAGCGGGTTTTTTAAATGCTCTGTAGGCATTTCGTTGCAAGCGGGTTTTTAAGTACTCTGGAGTCATTTCGTTGCAAGCGGGTTTTTACGTGTTCTGGAGTCATTTCGTTGCAAGCGGGTTTTTAAGTGCTCTGGAGTCATTTCGTTGCAAGCGGGTTTTTAAGTGCTCTGAAGGCATTTCGTTGCAAGCGGGTTTTTAAGTGCTCTGGAGTCATTTCGTTGCAAGCGGGTTTTTAAGTGCTCTGGAGACATTTCGTTGCAAACGGGTTTTTAAGTGCTCTGGAGCCATTTCGTTGCAAGCGGGTTTTTAAGTGCTCTGGAGCCATTTCGTTGCAAGCGGGTTTTTAAGTGCTCTGGAGTCATTACGTTGCAAGCGGGTTTTTAAGTGCTCTGGAGTCATTTCGTTGCAAGCGGGTTTTTAAGTGCTCTGGAGTCATTTCGTTGCAAGCGGGTTTTTAAGTGCTCTGGAGTCATTTCGTTGCAAGCGGGTTTTTAAGTGCTCTGGAGTCATTTCGTTGCAAGCGGGTTTTTAAGTGCTCTGGAGTCATTTCGTTGCAAGCGGGTTTTTACGTGTTCTGGAGTCATTTCGTTGCAAGCGGGTTTTTACATACTTCTCAGACATTTCACTGGAAGCGGGTTTTTTAAATGCTCTGTAGGCATTTCGTTGCAAGCGGGTTTTTAAGTACTCTGGAGTCATTTCGTTGCAAACGGGTTTTTACGTGCTCTGGAGTAATTTCGTTGCAAGCGGGTTTTTAAGTGCTCTGGAGTCATTTCGTTGCAAGCGGGTTTTTAAGTGCTCTGGAGTCATTTCGTTGCAAGCGGGTTTTTAAGTGCTCTGGAGTCATTTCGTTGCAAGCGTTTTTTTAAGTGCTCTGGAGTCATTTCGTTGCAAGCGGGTTTTTAAGTGTTCTGGAGTCATTTCGTTGCAAGCGGATTTTTACATACTTCTCAGACATTTCACTGGAAGCGGGTTTTTTAAATGCTCTGTAGGCATTTCGTTGCAAGCGGGTTTTTAAGTGCTCTGGAGTCATTTCGTTGCAAGCGGGTTTTTACGTGTTCTGGAGTCATTTCGTTGCAAGCGGGTTTTTACATACTTCTCAGACATTTCACTGGCAGCGGGTTTTTTAAATGCTCTGTAGGCATTTCGTTGCAAGCGGGTTTTTAAGTACTCTGGAGTCATTTCGTTGCAAGCGGGTTTTTACGTGTTCTGGAGTCATTTCGTTGCAAGCGGGTTTTTAAGTGCTCTGGAGTCATTTCGTTCCAAGCGGGTTTTTAAGTGCTCTGAAGGCATTTCGTTGCAAGCGGGTTTTTAAGTGCTCTGGAGTCATTTCGTTGCAAGCGGGTTTTTAAGTGCTCTGGAGACATTTCGTTGCAAGCGTGTTTTTAAGTGCTCTGGAGTCATTTCATTGCAAGCGGGTTTTTAAGTGCTCTGAAGGCATTTCGTTGCAAGCGGGTTTTTAAGTGCTCTGGAGTCATTTCGTTGCAAGCGGGTTTTTAAGGGCTCTGGAGACATTTCGTTGCAAGCGGGTTTTTAAGTGCTCTGGAGCCATTTCGTTGCAAGCGGGTTTTTAAGTGCTCTGGAGCCATTTCGTTGCTAGCGGGTTTTTAAGTGCTCTGGAGTCATTACGTTGCAAGCGGGTTTTTAAGTGCTCTGGAGTCATTTCGTTGCAAGCGGGTTTTTAAGTGCTCTGGAGTCATTTCGTTGCAAGCGGGTTTTTAAGTGCTCTGGAGTCATTTCGTTGCAAGCGGGTTTTTAAGTGCTCTGGAGTCATTTCGTTGCAAGCGGGTTTTTAAGTGCTCTGGAGTCATTTCGTTGCAAGCGGGTTTTTAAGTGCTCTGGAGTCATTTCGTTGCAAGCGGGTTTTTAAGTGCTCTGGATTCATTTCGTTGCAAGCGGGTTTTTAAGTGCTCTGCAGTCATTTCGTTGCAAGCAGGTTTTTAAGTGCTCTGGAGTCATTTCGTTGCAAGCGGGTTTTTAAGTACTCTGGAGACATTTCGGTACAAGCGGGTTTTTAAGTGCTCTGGATTCATTTCGTTGCAAGCGGGTTTTTACGTGTTCTGGAGTCATTTCGTTGCAAGCGGGTTTTTACATACTTCTCAGACATTTCACTGGAAGCGGGTTTTTTAAATGCTCTGTAGGCATTTCGTTGCAAGCGGGTTTTTAAATGCTCTGGAGTCATTTCGTTGCAAGCGGGTTTTTACGTGTTCTGGAGTCATTTCGTTGCAAGCGGGTTTTTACATACTTCTCAGACATTTCAGTGGAAGCGGGTTTTTTAAATGCTCTGTAGGCATTTCGTTGCAAGCGGGTTTTTAAGTACTCTGGAGTCATTTCGTTGCAAGCGGGTTTTTACGTGTTCTGGAGTCATTTCGTTGCAAGCGGGTTTTTAAGTGCTCTGGAGTCATTTCGTTGCAAGCAGGTTTTTAAGTGCTCTGAAGGCATTTCGTTGCAAGCGGGTTTTTAAGTGCTCTGGAGTCATTTCGTTGCAAGCGGGTTTTTAAGTGCTCTGGAGACATTTCGTTGCAAACGGGTTTTTAAGTGCTCTGGAGCCATTTCGTTGCAAGCGGGTTTTTAAGTGCTCTGGAGCCATTTCGTTGCAAGCGGTTTTTTAAGTGCTCTGGAGTCATTACGTTGCAAGCGGGTTTTTAAGTGCTCTGGAGTCATTTCGTTGCAAGCGGGTTTTTAAGTGCTCTGGAGTCATTTCGTTGCAAGCGGGTTTTTAAGTGCTCTGGAGTCATTTCGTTGCAAGCGGGTTTTTAAGTGCTCTGGAGTCATTTCGTTGCAAGCGGGTTTTTAAGTGCTCTGGAGTCATTTCGTTGCAAGCGGGTTTTTACGTGTTCTGGAGTCATTTCGTTGCAAGCGGGTTTTTACATACTTCTCAGACATTTCACTGGAAGCGGGTTTTTTAAATGCTCTGTAGGCATTTCGTTGCAAGCGGGTTTTTAAGTACTCTGGAGTCATTTCGTTGCAAACGGGTTTTTACGTGCTCTGGAGTAATTTCGTTGCAAGCGGGTTTTTAAGTGCTCTGGAGTCATTTCGTTGCAAGCGGGTTTTTAAGTGCTCTGGAGTCATTTCGTTGCAAGCGGGTTTTTAAGTGCTCTGGAGTCATTTCGTTGCAAGCGGGTTTTTAAGTGCTCTGGAGTCATTTCGTTGCAAGCGGGTTTTTAAGTGTTCTGGAGTCATTTCGTTGCAAGCGGATTTTTACATACTTCTCAGACATTTCACTGGAAGCGGGTTTTTTAAATGCTCTGTAGGCATTTCGTTGCAAGCGGGTTTTTAAGTGCTCTGGAGTCATTTCGTTGCAATCGGGTTTTTACGTGTTCTGGAGTCATTTCGTTGCAAGCGGGTTTTTACATACTTCTCAGACATTTCACTGGCAGCGGGTTTTTTAAATGCTCTGTAGGCATTTCGTTGCAAGCGGGTTTTTAAGTACTCTGGAGTCATTTCGTTGCAAGCGGGTTTTTACGTGTTCTGGAGTCATTTCGTTGCAAGCGGGTTTTTAAGTGCTCTGGAGTCATTTCGTTCCAAGCGGGTTTTTAAGTGCTCTGAAGGCATTTCGTTGCAAGCGGGTTTTTAAGTGCTCTGGAGTCATTTCGTTGCAAGCGGGTTTTTAAGTGCTCTGGAGACATTTCGTTGCAAGCGTGTTTTTAAGTGCTCTGGAGTCATTTCATTGCAAGCGGGTTTTTAAGTGCTCTGAAGGCATTTCGTTGCAAGCGGGTTTTTAAGTGCTCTGGAGTCATTTCGTTGCAAGCGGGTTTTTAAGGGCTCTGGAGACATTTCGTTGCAAGCGGGTTTTTAAGTGCTCTGGAGCCATTTCGTTGCAAGCGGGTTTTTAAGTGCTCTGGAGCCATTTCGTTGCTAGCGGGTTTTTAAGTGCTCTGGAGTCATTACGTTGCAAGCGGGTTTTTAAGTGTTCTGGAGTCATTTCGTTGCAAGCGGGTTTTTAAGTGCTCTGGAGTCATTTCGTTGCAAGCGGGTTTTTAAGTGCTCTGGAGTCATTTCGTTGCAAGCGGGTTTTTAAGTGCTCTGGAGTCATTTCGTTGCAAGCGGGTTTTTAAGTGCTCTGGAGTCATTTCGTTGCAAGCGGGTTTTTAAGTGCTCTGGAGTCATTTCGTTGCAAGCGGGTTTTTAAGTGCTCTGGATTCATTTCGTTGCAAGCGGGTTTTTAAGTGCTCTGCAGTCATTTCGTTGCAAGCAGGTTTTTAAGTGCTCTGGAGTCATTTCGTTGCAAGCGGGTTTTTAAGTACTCTGGAGACATTTCGGTACAAGCGGGTTTTTAAGTGCTCTGGATTCATTTCGTTGCAAGCGGGTTTTTACGTGTTCTGGAGTCATTTCGTTGCAAGCGGGTTTTTACATACTTCTCAGACATTTCACTGGAAGCGGGTTTTTTAAATGCTCTGTAGGCATTTCGTTGCAAGCGGGTTTTTAAATGCTCTGGAGTCATTTCGTTGCAAGCGGGTTTTTACGTGTTCTGGAGTCATTTCGTTGCAAGCGGGTTTTTACATACTTCTCAGACATTTCAGTGGAAGCGGGTTTTTTAAATGCTCTGTAGGCATTTCGTTGCAAGCGGGTTTTTAAGTACTCTGGAGTCATTTCGTTGCAAGCGGGTTTTTACGTGTTCTGGAGTCATTTCGTTGCAAGCGGGTTTTTAAGTGCTCTGGAGTCATTTCGTTGCAAGCGGGTTTTTAAGTGCTCTGGAGTCATTTCGTTGCAAGCGGGTTTTTACTGGTTCTGGAGTCATTTCGTTGCAAGCGGGTTTTTACATACTTCTCAGACATTTCAATGGAAGCGGGTTTTTTAAATGCTCTGTAGGCATTTCGTTGCAAGCGGGTTTTTAAGTGCTCTGGAGTCATTTCGTTGCAAGCGGGTTTTTACGTGTTCTGGAGTCATTTCGTTGCAAGCGGGTTTTTACATACTTCTCAGACATTTCACTGGAAGCGGGTTTTTTAAATGCTCTGTAGGCATTTCGTTGCAAGCGGGTTTTTAAGTACTCTGGAGTCATTTCGTTGCAAGCGGGTTTTTACGTGTTCTGGAGACATTTCGTTGCAAGCGGGTTTTTAAGTGCTCTGGAGTCATTTCGTTGCAAGCGGGTTTTTAAGTGCTCTGGAGTCATTTCGTTGCAAGCGGGTTTTTAAGTGCTCTGGAGTCATTTCGTAGCAAGCGGGTTTTTAAGTGCTCTGGAGTCATTTCGTTGCAAGCGGGTTTTTAAGTGCTCTGGATTCATTTCGTTGCAAGCGGGTTTTTACTGGTTCTGGAGTCATTTCGTTGCAAGCGGGTTTTTACATACTTCTCAGACATTTCACTGGAAGCGGGTTTTTTAAGTGCTCTGCAGGCATTTCGTTGTAAGCGGGTTTTTAAGTACTCTGGAGTCATTTCGTTGCAAGCGGGTTTTTAAGTGCTCTGGAGTCATTTCGTTGCAAGCGGGTTTTTAAGTGCTCTGGAGTCATTTCGTTGCAAGCGGGTTTTTAAGTGCTCTGGAGTCATTTCGTTGCAAGCGGGTTTTTAAGTGCTCTGAAGGCATTTCGTTGCAAGCGGGTTTTAAAGTGCTCTAGAGTCATTTCGTTGCAAGCAGGTTTTTACGTGTTCTGGAGTCATTTCGTTGCAAGCGGGTTTTTACATACTTCTCAGACATCAGTGGAAGCGGGTTTTTTAAATGCTCTGTAGGCATTTCGTTGCAAGCGGGTTTTTAAGTGCTCTGGAGTCATTTCGTTGCAAGTGGGTTTTTAAGTGCTCTGGAGTCATTTCGTTGCAAGCGGGTTTTTAAGTGCTCTGGAGTCATTTCGTTGCAAGCGGGTTTTTAAGTGTTCTGGAGTCATTTCGTTGCAAGCGGATTTTTACATACTTCTCAGACATTTCACTGGAAGCGGGTTTTTTAAATGCTCTGTAGGCATTTCGTTGCAAGCGGGTTTTTAAGTGCTCTGGAGTCATTTCGTTGCAATCGGGTTTTTACGTGTTCTGGAGTCATTTCGTTGCAAGCGGGTTTTTACATACTTCTCAGACATTTCACTGGCAGCGGGTTTTTTAAATGCTCTGTAGGCATTTCGTTGCAAGCGGGTTTTTAAGTACTCTGGAGTCATTTCGTTGCAAGCGGGTTTTTACGTGTTCTGGAGTCATTTCGTTGCAAGCGGGTTTTTAAGTGCTCTGGAGTCCTTTCGTTCCAAGCGGGTTTTTAAGTGCTCTGAAGGCATTTCGTTGCAAGCGGGTTTTTAAGTGCTCTGGAGTCATTTCGTTGCAAGCGGGTTTTTAAGTGCTCTGGAGACATTTCGTTGCAAGCGTGTTTTTAAGTGCTCTGGAGTCATTTCATTGCAAGCGGGTTTTTAAGTGCTCTGAAGGCATTTCGTTGCAAGCGGGTTTTTAAGTGCTCTGGAGTCATTTCGTTGCAAGCGGGTTTTTAAGGGCTCTGGAGAAATTTCGTTGCAAGCGGGTTTTTAAGTGCTCTCGAGCCATTTCGTTGCAAGCGGGTTTTTAAGTGCTCTGGAGCCATTTCGTTGCTAGCGGGTTTTTAAGTGCTCTGGAGTCATTTCGTAGCAAGCGGGTTTTTAAGTGCTCTGGAGTCATTTCGTTGCAAGCGGGTTTTTAAGTGCTCTGGATTCATTTCGTTGCAAGCGGGTTTTTACTGGTTCTGGAGTCATTTCGTTGCAAGCGGGTTTTTACATACTTCTCAGACATTTCACTGGAAGCGGGTTTTTTAAGTGCTCTGCAGGCATTTCGTTGTAAGCGGGTTTTTAAGTACTCTGGAGTCATTTCGTTGCAAGCGGGTTTTTAAGTGCTCTGGAGTCATTTCGTTGCAAGCGGGTTTTTAAGTGCTCTGGAGTCATTTCGTTGCAAGCGGGTTTTTAAGTGCTCTGGAGTCATTTCGTTGCAAGCGGGTTTTTAAGTGCTCTGAAGGCATTTCGTTGCAAGCGGGTTTTAAAGTGCTCTAGAGTCATTTCGTTGCAAGCAGGTTTTTACGTGTTCTGGAGTCATTTCGTTGCAAGCGGGTTTTTACATACTTCTCAGACATCAGTGGAAGCGGGTTTTTTAAATGCTCTGTAGGCATTTCGTTGCAAGCGGGTTTTTAAGTGCTCTGGAGTCATTTCGTTGCAAGTGGGTTTTTAAGTGCTCTGGAGTCATTTCGTTGCAAGCGGGTTTTTAAGTGCTCTGGAGTCATTTCGTTGCAAGCGGGTTTTTAAGTGTTCTGGAGTCATTTCGTTGCAAGCGGATTTTTACATACTTCTCAGACATTTCACTGGAAGCGGGTTTTTTAAATGCTCTGTAGGCATTTCGTTGCAAGCGGGTTTTTAAGTGCTCTGGAGTCATTTCGTTGCAATCGGGTTTTTACGTGTTCTGGAGTCATTTCGTTGCAAGCGGGTTTTTACATACTTCTCAGACATTTCACTGGCAGCGGGTTTTTTAAATGCTCTGTAGGCATTTCGTTGCAAGCGGGTTTTTAAGTACTCTGGAGTCATTTCGTTGCAAGCGGGTTTTTACGTGTTCTGGAGTCATTTCGTTGCAAGCGGGTTTTTAAGTGCTCTGGAGTCCTTTCGTTCCAAGCGGGTTTTTAAGTGCTCTGAAGGCATTTCGTTGCAAGCGGGTTTTTAAGTGCTCTGGAGTCATTTCGTTGCAAGCGGGTTTTTAAGTGCTCTGGAGACATTTCGTTGCAAGCGTGTTTTTAAGTGCTCTGGAGTCATTTCATTGCAAGCGGGTTTTTAAGTGCTCTGAAGGCATTTCGTTGCAAGCGGGTTTTTAAGTGCTCTGGAGTCATTTCGTTGCAAGCGGGTTTTTAAGGGCTCTGGAGAAATTTCGTTGCAAGCGGGTTTTTAAGTGCTCTCGAGCCATTTCGTTGCAAGCGGGTTTTTAAGTGCTCTGGAGCCATTTCGTTGCTAGCGGGTTTTTAAGTGCTCTGGAGTCATTACGTTGCAAGCGGGTTTTTAAGTGTTCTGGAGTCATTTCGTTGCAAGCGGGTTTTTAAGTGCTCTGGAGTCATTTCGTTGCAAGCGGGTTTTTAAGTGCTCTGGAGTCATTTCGTTGCAAGCGGGTTTTTAAGTGCTCTGGAGTCATTTCGTTGCAAGCGGGTTTTTAAGTGCTCTGGAGTCATTTCGTTGCAAGCGGGTTTTTAAGTGCTCTGGAGTCATTTCGTTGCAAGCGGGTTTTTAAGTGCTCTGGATTCATTTCGTTGCAAGCGGGTTTTTAAGTGCTCTGCAGTCATTTCGTTGCAAGCAGGTTTTTAAGTGCTCTGGAGTCATTTCGTTGCAAGCGGGTTTTTAAGTACTCTGGAGACATTTCGGTACAAGCGGGTTTTTAAGTGCTCTGGATTCATTTCGTTGCAAGCGGGTTTTTACGTGTTCTGGAGTCATTTCGTTGCAAGCGGGTTTTTACATACTTCTCAGACATTTCACTGGAAGCGGGTTTTTTAAATGCTCTGTAGGCATTTCGTTGCAAGCGGGTTTTTAAATGCTCTGGAGTCATTTCGTTGCAAGCGGGTTTTTACGTGTTCTGGAGTCATTTCGTTGCAAGCGGGTTTTTACATACTTCTCAGACATTTCAGTGGAAGCGGGTTTTTTAAATGCTCTGTAGGCATTTCGTTGCAAGCGGGTTTTTAAGTACTCTGGAGTCATTTCGTTGCAAGCGGGTTTTTACGTGTTCTGGAGTCATTTCGTTGCAAGCGGGTTTTTAAGTGCTCTGGAGTCATTTCGTTGCAAGCGGGTTTTTAAGTGCTCTGGAGTCATTTCGTTGCAAGCGGGTTTTTACTGGTTCTGGAGTCATTTCGTTGCAAGCGGGTTTTTACATACTTCTCAGACATTTCAATGGAAGCGGGTTTTTTAAATGCTCTGTAGGCATTTCGTTGCAAGCGGGTTTTTAAGTGCTCTGGAGTCATTTCGTTGCAAGCGGGTTTTTACGTGTTCTGGAGTCATTTCGTTGCAAGCGGGTTTTTACATACTTCTCAGACATTTCACTGGAAGCGGGTTTTTTAAATGCTCTGTAGGCATTTCGTTGCAAGCGGGTTTTTAAGTACTCTGGAGTCATTTCGTTGCAAGCGGGTTTTTACGTGTTCTGGAGACATTTCGTTGCAAGCGGGTTTTTAAGTGCTCTGGAGTCATTTCGTTGCAAGCGGGTTTTTAAGTGCTCTGGAGTCATTTCGTTGCAAGCGGGTTTTTAAGTGCTCTGGAGTCATTTCGTTGCAAGCGGGTTTTTAAGTGCTCTGGAGTCATTTCGTTGCAAGCGGGTTTTTAAGTGCTCTGGATTCATTTCGTTGCAAGCGGGTTTTTACTGGTTCTGGAGTCATTTCGTTGCAAGCGGGTTTTTACATACTTCTCAGACATTTCACTGGAAGCGGGTTTTTTAAGTGCTCTGCAGGCATTTCGTTGTAAGCGGGTTTTTAAGTACTCTGGAGTCATTTCGTTGCAAGCGGGTTTTTAAGTGCTCTGGAGTCATTTCGTTGCAAGCGGGTTTTTAAGTGCTCTGGAGTCATTTCGTTGCAAGCGGGTTTTTAAGTGCTCTGGAGTCATTTCGTTGCAAGCGGGTTTTTAAGTGCTCTGAAGGCATTTCGTTGCAAGCGGGTTTTAAAGTGCTCTAGAGTCATTTCGTTGCAAGCAGGTTTTTACGTGTTCTGGAGTCATTTCGTTGCAAGCGGGTTTTTACATACTTCTCAGACATCAGTGGAAGCGGGTTTTTTAAATGCTCTGTAGGCATTTCGTTGCAAGCGGGTTTTTAAGTGCTCTGAAGGCATTTCGTTGCAAGCGGGTTTTTAAGTGCTCTGGAGTCATTTCGTTGCAAGCGGGTTTTTAAGTGCTCTGGAGACATTTCGTTGCAAACGGGTTTTTAAGTGCTCTGGAGCCATTTCGTTGCAAGCGGGTTTTTAAGTGCTCTGGAGCCATTTCGTTGCAAGCGGGTTTTTAAGTGCTCTGGAGTCATTACGTTGCAAGCGGGTTTTTAAGTGCTCTGGAGTCATTTCGTTGCAAGCGGGTTTTTAAGTGCTCTGGAGTCATTTCGTTGCAAGCGGGTTTTTAAGTGCTCTGGAGTCATTTCGTTGCAAGCGGGTTTTTAAGTGCTCTGGAGTCATTTCGTTGCAAGCGGGTTTTTAAGTGCTCTGGAGTCATTTCGTTGCAAGCGGGTTTTTACGTGTTCTGGAGTCATTTCGTTGCAAGCGGGTTTTTACATACTTCTCAGACATTTCACTGGAAGCGGGTTTTTTAAATGCTCTGTAGGCATTTCGTTGCAAGCGGGTTTTTAAGTACTCTGGAGTCATTTCGTTGCAAACGGGTTTTTACGTGCTCTGGAGTAATTTCGTTGCAAGCGGGTTTTTAAGTGCTCTGGAGTCATTTCGTTGCAAGCGGGTTTTTAAGTGCTCTGGAGTCATTTCGTTGCAAGCGGGTTTTTAAGTGCTCTGGAGTCATTTCGTTGCAAGCGGGTTTTTAAGTGCTCTGGAGTTATTTCGTTGCAAGCGGGTTTTTAAGTGTTCTGGAGTCATTTCGTTGCAAGCGGATTTTTACATACTTCTCAGACATTTCACTGGAAGCGGGTTTTTTAAATGCTCTGTAGGCATTTCGTTGCAAGCGGGTTTTTAAGTGCTCTGGAGTCATTTCGTTGCAAGCGGGTTTTTACGTGTTCTGGAGTCATTTCGTTGCAAGCGGGTTTTTACATACTTCTCAGACATTTCACTGGCAGCGGGTTTTTTAAATGCTCTGTAGGCATTTCGTTGCAAGCGGGTTTTTAAGTACTCTGGAGTCATTTCGTTGCAAGCGGGTTTTTACGTGTTCTGGAGTCATTTCGTTGCAAGCGGGTTTTTAAGTGCTCTGGAGTCATTTCGTTCCAAGCGGGTTTTTAAGTGCTCTGAAGGCATTTCGTTGCAAGCGGGTTTTTAAGTGCTCTGGAGTCATTTCGTTGCAAGCGGGTTTTTAAGTGCTCTGGAGACATTTCGTTGCAAGCGTGTTTTTAAGTGCTCTGGAGTCATTTCATTGCAAGCGGGTTTTTAAGTGCTCTGAAGGCATTTCGTTGCAAGCGGGTTTTTAAGTGCTCTGGAGTCATTTCGTTGCAAGCGGGTTTTTAAGTGCTCTGGAGACATTTCGTTGCAAGCGGGTTTTTAAGTGCTCTGGAGCCATTTCGTTGCAAGCGGGTTTTTAAGTGCTCTGGAGCCATTTCTTTGCTAGCGGGTTTTTAAGTGCTCTGGAGTCATTACTTTGCAAGCGGGTTTTTAAGTGTTCTGGAGTCATTTCTTTGCAAGCGGGTTTTTAAGTGCTCTGGAGTCATTTCGTTGCAAGCGGGTTTTTAAGTGCTCTGGAGTCATTTCGTTGCAAGCGGGTTTTTAAGTGCTCTGGAGTCATTTCTTTGCAAGCGGGTTTTTAAGTGCTCTGGAGTCATTTCGTTGCAAGCGGGTTTTTAAGTGCTCTGGAGTCATTTCGTTGCAAGCGGGTTTTTAAGTGCTCTGGATTCATTTCGTTGCAAGCGGGTTTTTAAGTGCTCTGCAGTCATTTCGTTGCAAGCAGGTTTTTAAGTGCTCTGGAGTCATTTCGTTGCAAGCGGGTTTTTAAGTACTCTGGAGACATTTCGGTACAAGCGGGTTTTTAAGTGCTCTGGATTCATTTCGTTGCAAGCGGGTTTTTACGTGTTCTGGAGTCATTTCGTTGCAAGCGGGTTTTTACATACTTCTCAGACATTTCACTGGAAGCGGGTTTTTTAAATGCTCTGTAGGCATTTCGTTGCAAGCGGGTTTTTAAATGCTCTGGAGTCATTTCGTTGCAAGCGGGTTTTTACGTGTTCTGGAGTCATTTCGTTGCAAGCGGGTTTTTACATACTTCTCAGACATTTCAGTGGAAGCGGGTTTTTTAAATGCTCTGTAGGCATTTCGTTGCAAGCGGGTTTTTAAGTACTCTGGAGTCATTTCGTTGCAAGCGGGTTTTTACGTGTTCTGGAGTCATTTCGTTGCAAGCGGGTTTTTACATACTTCTCAGACATTTCACTGGAAGCGGGTTTTTTAAATGCTCTGTAGGCATTTCGTTGCAAGCGGGTTTTTACATACTTCTCAGACATTTCACTGGAAGCGGGTTTTTTAAATGCTCTGTAGGCATTTCGTTGCAAGCGGGTTTTTAAGTACTCTGGAGTCATTTCGTTGCAAGCGGGTTTTTACGTGTTCTGGAGACATTTCGTTGCAAGCGGGTTTTTAAGTGCTCTGGAGTCATTTCGTTGCAAGCGGGTTTTTAAGTACTCTGGAGTCATTTCGTTGCAAGCGGGTTTTTAAGTGCTCTGGAGTCATTTCGTTGCAAGCGGGTTTTTAAGTGCTCTGGAGTCATTTCGTTGCAAGCGGGTTTTTAAGTGCTCTGGATTCATTTCGTTGCAAGCGGGTTTTTACTGGTTCTGGAGTCATTTCGTTGCAAGCGGGTTTTTACATACTTCTCAGACATTTCACTGGAAGCGGGTTTTTTAAGTGCTCTGCAGGCATTTCGTTGTAAGCGGTTTTTAAGTACTCTGGAGTCATTTCGTTGCAAGCGGGTTTTTAAGTGCTCTGGAGTCATTTCGTTGCAAGCGGGTTTTTAAGTGCTCTGGAGTCATTTCGTTGCAAGCGGGTTTTTAAGTGCTCTGGAGTCATTTCGTTGCAAGCGGGTTTTTAAGTGCTCTGAAGGCATTTCGTTGCAAGCGGGTTTTTAAGTGCTCTGGAGTCATTTCGTTGCAAGCAGGTTTTTACGTGTTCTGGAGTCATTTCGTTGCAAGCGGGTTTTTACATACTTCTCAGACATCAGTGGAAGCGGGTTTTTTAAATGCTCTGTAGGCATTTCGTTGCAAGCGGGTTTTTAAGTGCTCTGGAGTCATTTCTTTGCAAGCGGGTTTTTAAGTGCTCTGGAGTCATTTCGTTGCAAGAGGGTTTTTACGTGTTCTGGAGTCATTTCGTTGCAAGCGGGTTTTTACATACTTCTCAGACATCAGTGGAAGCGGGTTTTTTAAATGCTCTGTAGGCATTTCGTTGCAAGCGGGTTTTTAAGTGCTCTGGAGTCATTTCGTTGCAAGCGGGTTTTTACGTGTTCTGGAGTCATTTCGTTGCAAGCGGGTTTTTACATACTTCTCAGACATTTCACTGGAAGCGGGTTTTTTAAATGCTCTGTAGGCATTTCGTTGCAAGCGGGTTTTTAAGTACTCTGGAGTCATTTCGTTGCAAGCGGGTTTTTACGTGTTCTGGAGTCATTTCGTTGCAAGCGGGTTTTTAAGTGCTCTGGAGTCATTTCGTTGCAAGCGGGTTTTTAAGTGCTCTGGAGTCATTTCGTTGAAAGCGGGTTTTTAAGTGCTCAGGAGTCATTTCGTTGCAAGCGGGTTTTTAAGTGCTCTGGAGTCATTTCGTTGCAAGCGGGTTTTTAAGTGCTCTGGATTCATTTCGTTGCAAGCGGGTTTTTAAGTGCTCTGCAGTCATTTCGTTGCAAGCGGGTTTTTAAGTGCTCTGGAGTCATTTCGTTGCAAGCGGGTTTTTAAGTACTCTGGAGACATTTCGGTACAAGCGGGTTTTTAAGTGCTCTGGAGTCATTTCGTTGCAAGCGGGTTTTTAAGTGCTCTGGAGTCATTTCGTTGCAAGCGGGTTTTTAAGTGCTCTGAAGGCATTTCGTTGCAAGCGGGTTTTTAAGTGCTCTGGAGTCATTTCGTTGCAAGCGGGTTTTTAAGTGCTCTGGAGTCATTTCGTTGCAAGCGGGTTTTTAAGTGCTCTGGAGTCATTTCGTTGCAAGCGGGTTTTTAAGTGCTCTGGAGTCATTTCGTTGAAAGCGGGTTTTTAAGTGCTCAGGAGTCATTTCGTTGCAAGCGGGTTTTTAAGTGTTCTGGAGTCATTTCTTTGCAAGCGGGTTTTTAAGTGCTCTGGAGTCATTTCGTTGCAAGCGGGTTTTTAAGTGCTCTGGAGTCATTTCGTTGCAAGCGGGTTTTTAAGTGCTCTGGAGTCATTTCTTTGCAAGCGGGTTTTTAAGTGCTCTGGAGTCATTTCGTTGCAAGCGGGTTTTTAAGTGCTCTGGAGTCATTTCGTTGCAAGCGGGTTTTTAAGTGCTCTGGATTCATTTCGTTGCAAGCGGGTTTTTAAGTGCTCTGCAGTCATTTCGTTGCAAGCAGGTTTTTAAGTGCTCTGGAGTCATTTGGTTGCAAGCGGGTTTTTAAGTACTCTGGAGACATTTCGGTACAAGCGGGTTTTTAAGTGCTCTGGATTCATTTCGTTGCAAGCGGGTTTTTACGTGTTCTGGAGTCATTTCGTTGCAAGCGGGTTTTTACATACTTCTCAGACATTTCACTGGAAGCGGGTTTTTTAAATGCTCTGTAGGCATTTCGTTGCAAGCGGGTTTTTAAATGCTCTGGAGTCATTTCGTTGCAAGCGGGTTTTTACGTGTTCTGGAGTCATTTCGTTGCAAGCGGGTTTTTACATACTTCTCAGACATTTCAGTGGAAGCGGGTTTTTTAAATGCTCTGTAGGCATTTCGTTGCAAGCGGGTTTTTAAGTACTCTGGAGTCATTTCGTTGCAAGCGGGTTTTTACGTGTTCTGGAGTCATTTCGTTGCAAGCGGGTTTTTACATACTTCTCAGACATTTCACTGGAAGCGGGTTTTTTAAATGCTCTGTAGGCATTTCGTTGCAAGCGGGTTTTTACATACTTCTCAGACATTTCACTGGAAGCGGGTTTTTTAAATGCTCTGTAGGCATTTCGTTGCAAGCGGGTTTTTAAGTACTCTGGAGTCATTTCGTTGCAAGCGGGTTTTTACGTGTTCTGGAGACATTTCGTTGCAAGCGGGTTTTTAAGTGCTCTGGAGTCATTTCGTTGCAAGCGGGTTTTTAAGTACTCTGGAGTCATTTCGTTGCAAGCGGGTTTTTAAGTGCTCTGGAGTCATTTCGTTGCAAGCGGGTTTTTAAGTGCTCTGGAGTCATTTCGTTGCAAGCGGGTTTTTAAGTGCTCTGGATTCATTTCGTTGCAAGCGGGTTTTTACTGGTTCTGGAGTCATTTCGTTGCAAGCGGGTTTTTACATACTTCTCAGACATTTCACTGGAAGCGGGTTTTTTAAGTGCTCTGCAGGCATTTCGTTGTAAGCGGGTTTTTAAGTACTCTGGAGTCATTTCGTTGCAAGCGGGTTTTTAAGTGCTCTGGAGTCATTTCGTTGCAAGCGGGTTTTTAAGTGCTCTGGAGTCATTTCGTTGCAAGCGGGTTTTTAAGTGCTCTGGAGTCATTTCGTTGCAAGCGGGTTTTTAAGTGCTCTGAAGGCATTTCGTTGCAAGCGGGTTTTTAAGTGCTCTGGAGTCATTTCGTTGCAAGCAGGTTTTTACGTGTTCTGGAGTCATTTCGTTGCAAGCGGGTTTTTACATACTTCTCAGACATCAGTGGAAGCGGGATTTTTAAATGCTCTGTAGGCATTTCGTTGCAAGCGGGTTTTTAAGTGCTCTGGAGTCATTTCTTTGCAAGCGGGTTTTTAAGTGCTCTGGAGTCATTTCGTTGCAAGAGGGTTTTTACGTGTTCTGGAGTCATTTCGTTGCAAGCGGGTTTTTACATACTTCTCAGACATCAGTGGAAGCGGGTTTTTTAAATGCTCTGTAGGCATTTCGTTGCAAGCGGGTTTTTAAGTGCTCTGGAGTCATTTCGTTGCAAGCGGGTTTTTACGTGTTCTGGAGTCATTTCGTTGCAAGCGGGTTTTTACATACTTCTCAGACATTTCACTGGAAGCGGGTTTTTTAAATGCTCTGTAGGCATTTCGTTGCAAGCGGGTTTTTAAGTACTCTGGAGTCATTTCGTTGCAAGCGGGTTTTTACGTGTTCTGGAGTCATTTCGTTGCAAGCGGGTTTTTAAGTGCTCTGGAGTCATTTCGTTGCAAGCGGGTTTTTAAGTGCTCTGGAGTCATTTCGTTGAAAGCGGGTTTTTAAGTGCTCAGGAGTCATTTCGTTGCAAGCGGGTTTTTAAGTGCTCTGGAGTCATTTCGTTGCAAGCGGGTTTTTAAGTGCTCTGGATTCATTTCGTTGCAAGCGGGTTTTTAAGTGCTCTGCAGTCATTTCGTTGCAAGCGGGTTTTTAAGTGCTCTGGAGTCATTTCGTTGCAAGCGGGTTTTTAAGTACTCTGGAGACATTTCGGTACAAGCGGGTTTTTAAGTGCTCTGGAGTCATTTCGTTGCAAGCGGGTTTTTAAGTGCTCTGGAGTCATTTCGTTGCAAGCGGGTTTTTAAGTGCTCTGAAGGCATTTCGTTGCAAGCGGGTTTTTAAGTGCTCTGGAGTCATTTCGTTGCAAGCGGGTTTTTAAGTGCTCTGGAGTCATTTCGTTGCAAGCGGGTTTTTAAGTGCTCTGGAGTCATTTCGTTGCAAGCGGGTTTTTAAGTGCTCTGGAGTCATTTCGTTGCAAGCGGGTTTTTAAGTGCTCTGGAGTCATTTCGTTGCAAGCGGGTTTTTACGTGTTCTGGAGTCATTTCGTTGCAAGCGGGTTTTTACATACTTCTCAGACATTTCACTGGAAGCGGGTTTTTTAAATGCTCTGTAGGCATTTCGTTGCAAGCGGGTTTTTAAGTACTGTGGAGTCATTTCGTTGCAAACGGGTTTTTACGTGCTCTGGAGTTATTTCGTTGCAAGCGGGTTTTTAAGTGCTCTGGAGTCATTTCGTTGCAAGCGGGTTTTTAAGTGCTCTGGAGTCATTTCGTTCCAAGCGGGTTTTTAAGTGCTCTGAAGGCATTTCGTTGCAAGCGGGTTTTTAAGTGCTCTGGAGTCATTTCGTTGCAAGCGGGTTTTTACGTGTTCTGGAGTCATTTCGTTGCAAGCGGGTTTTTACATACTTCTCAGACATTTCACTGGAAGGGGGTTTTTTAAATGCTCTGTAGGCATTTCGTTGCAAGCGGGTTTTTAAGTACTCTGGAGTCATTTCGTTGCAAGCGGGTTTTTACGTGTTCTGGAGTCATTTCGTTGCAAGCGGGTTTTTAAGTGCTCTGGAGTCATTTCGTTGCAAGCGGGTTTTTAAGTGCTCTGAAGGCATTTCGTTGCAAGCGAGTTTTTAAGTGCTCTGGAGTCATTTCGTTGCAAGCGGGTTTTTAAGTGCTCTGGAGACATTTCGTTGCAAGCGGGTTTTTAAGTGCTCTGGAGTCATTTCATTGCAAGCGGGTTTTTAAGTGCTCTGAAGGCATTTCGTTGCAAGCGGGTTTTTAAGTGCTCTGGAGTCATTTCGTTGCAAGCGGGTTTTTAAGTGCTCTGGAGACATTTCGTTGCAAGCGGGTTTTTAAGTGCTCTGGAGCCATTTCGTTGCAAGCGGGTTTTTAAGTGCTCTGGAGCCATTTCGTTGCTAGCGGGTTTTTAAGTGCTCTGGAGTCATTACTTTGCGAGCGGGTTTTTAAGTGTTCTGGAGTCATTTCGTTGCAAGCGGGTTTTTAAGTGCTCTGGAGTCATTTCGTTGCAAGCGGGTTTTTAAGTGCTCTGGAGTCATTTCGTTGCAAGCGGGTTTTTAAGTGCTCTGGAGTCATTTCTTTGCAAGCAGGTTTTTAAGTGCTCTGGAGTCATTTCGTTGCAAGCGGGTTTTTAAGTGCTCTGGAGTCATTTCGTTGCAAGCGGGTTTTTAAGTGCTCTGGATTCATTTCGTTGCAAGCGGGTTTTTAAGTGCTCTGCAGTCATTTCGTTGCAAGCAGGTTTTTAAGTGCTCTGGAGTCATTTCGTTGCAAGCGGGTTTTTAAGTACTCTGGAGACATTTCGGTACAAGCGGGTTTTTAAGTGCTCTGGATTCATTTCGTTGCAAGCGGGTTTTTACGTGTTCTGGAGTCATTTCGTTGCAAGCGGGTTTTTACATACTTCTCAGACATTTCACTGGAAGCGGGTTTTTTAAATGCTCTGTAGGCATTTCGTTGCAAGCGGGTTTTTAAATGCTCTGGAGTCATTTCGTTGCAAGCGGGTTTTTACGTGTTCTGGAGTCATTTCGTTGCAAGCGGGTTTTTACATACTTCTCAGACATTTCAGTGGAAGCGGGTTTTTTAAATGCTCTGTAGGCATTTCGTTGCAAGCGGGTTTTTAAGTACTCAGGAGTCATTTCGTTGCAAGCGGGTTTTTACATACTTCTCAGACATTTCACTGGAAGCGGGTTTTTTAAGTGCTCTGCAGGCATTTCGTTGTAAGCGGGTTTTTAAGTACTCTGGAGTCATTTCGTTGCAAGCGGGTTTTTAAGTGCTCTGGAGTCATTTCGTTGCAAGCGGGTTTTTAAGTGCTCTGGAGTCATTTCGTTGCAAGCGGGTTTTTAAGTGCTCTGGAGTCATTTCGTTGCAAGCGGGTTTTTAAGTGCTCTGAAGGCATTTCGTTGCAAGCGGGTTTTTAAGTGCTCTGGAGTCATTTCGTTGCAAGCAGGTTTTTACGTGTTCTGGAGTCATTTCGTTGCAAGCGGGTTTTTACATACTTCTCAGACATCAGTGGAAGCGGGTTTTTTAAATGCTCTGTAGGCATTTCGTTGCAAGCGGGTTTTTAAGTGCTCTGGAGTCATTTCTTTGCAAGCGGGTTTTTAAGTGCTCTGGAGTCATTTCGTTGCAAGAGGGTTTTTACGTGTTCTGGAGTCATTTCGTTGCAAGCGGGTTTTTACATACTTCTCAGACATCAGTGGAAGCGGGTTTTTTAAATGCTCTGTAGGCATTTCGTTGCAAGCGGGTTTTTAAGTGCTCTGGAGTCATTTCGTTGCAAGCGGGTTTTTACGTGTTCTGGAGTCATTTCGTTGCAAGCGGGTTTTTAAGTGCTCAGGAGTCATTTCGTTGCAAGCGGGTTTTTAAGTGTTCTGGAGTCATTTCTTTGCAAGCGGGTTTTTAAGTGCTCTGGAGTCATTTCGTTGCAAGCGGGTTTTTAAGTGCTCTGGAGTCATTTCGTTGCAAGCGGGTTTTTAAGTGCTCTGGAGTCATTTCTTTGCAAGCGGGTTTTTAAGTGCTCTGGAGTCATTTCGTTGCAAGCGGGTTTTTAAGTGCTCTGGAGTCATTTCGTTGCAAGCGGGTTTTTAAGTGCTCTGGATTCATTTCGTTGCAAGCGGGTTTTTAAGTGCTCTGCAGTCATTTCGTTGCAAGCAGGTTTTTAAGTGCTCTGGAGTCATTTGGTTGCAAGCGGGTTTTTAAGTACTCTGGAGACATTTCGGTACAAGCGGGTTTTTAAGTGCTCTGGATTCATTTCGTTGCAAGCGGGTTTTTACGTGTTCTGGAGTCATTTCGTTGCAAGCGGGTTTTTACATACTTCTCAGACATTTCACTGGAAGCGGGTTTTTTAAATGCTCTGTAGGCATTTCGTTGCAAGCGGGTTTTTAAATGCTCTGGAGTCATTTCGTTGCAAGCGGGTTTTTACGTGTTCTGGAGTCATTTCGTTGCAAGCGGGTTTTTACATACTTCTCAGACATTTCAGTGGAAGCGGGTTTTTTAAATGCTCTGTAGGCATTTCGTTGCAAGCGGGTTTTTAAGTACTCTGGAGTCATTTCGTTGCAAGCGGGTTTTTACGTGTTCTGGAGTCATTTCGTTGCAAGCGGGTTTTTACATACTTCTCAGACATTTCACTGGAAGCGGGTTTTTTAAATGCTCTGTAGGCATTTCGTTGCAAGCGGGTTTTTACATACTTCTCAGACATTTCACTGGAAGCGGGTTTTTTAAATGCTCTGTAGGCATTTCGTTGCAAGCGGGTTTTTAAGTACTCTGGAGTCATTTCGTTGCAAGCGGGTTTTTACGTGTTCTGGAGACATTTCGTTGCAAGCGGGTTTTTAAGTGCTCTGGAGTCATTTCGTTGCAAGCGGGTTTTTAAGTACTCTGGAGTCATTTCGTTGCAAGCGGGTTTTTAAGTGCTCTGGAGTCATTTCGTTGCAAGCGGGTTTTTAAGTGCTCTGGAGTCATTTCGTTGCAAGCGGGTTTTTAAGTGCTCTGGATTCATTTCGTTGCAAGCGGGTTTTTACTGGTTCTGGAGTCATTTCGTTGCAAGCGGGTTTTTACATACTTCTCAGACATTTCACTGGAAGCGGGTTTTTTAAGTGCTCTGCAGGCATTTCGTTGTAAGCGGGTTTTTAAGTACTCTGGAGTCATTTCGTTGCAAGCGGGTTTTTAAGTGCTCTGGAGTCATTTCGTTGCAAGCGGGTTTTTAAGTGCTCTGGAGTCATTTCGTTGCAAGCGGGTTTTTAAGTGCTCTGGAGTCATTTCGTTGCAAGCGGGTTTTTAAGTGCTCTGAAGGCATTTCGTTGCAAGCGGGTTTTTAAGTGCTCTGGAGTCATTTCGTTGCAAGCAGGTTTTTACGTGTTCTGGAGTCATTTCGTTGCAAGCGGGTTTTTACATACTTCTCAGACATCAGTGGAAGCGGGATTTTTAAATGCTCTGTAGGCATTTCGTTGCAAGCGGGTTTTTAAGTGCTCTGGAGTCATTTCTTTGCAAGCGGGTTTTTAAGTGCTCTGGAGTCATTTCGTTGCAAGAGGGTTTTTACGTGTTCTGGAGTCATTTCGTTGCAAGCGGGTTTTTACATACTTCTCAGACATCAGTGGAAGCGGGTTTTTTAAATGCTCTGTAGGCATTTCGTTGCAAGCGGGTTTTTAAGTGCTCTGGAGTCATTTCGTTGCAAGCGGGTTTTTACGTGTTCTGGAGTCATTTCGTTGCAAGCGGGTTTTTACATACTTCTCAGACATTTCACTGGAAGCGGGTTTTTTAAATGCTCTGTAGGCATTTCGTTGCAAGCGGGTTTTTAAGTACTCTGGAGTCATTTCGTTGCAAGCGGGTTTTTACGTGTTCTGGAGTCATTTCGTTGCAAGCGGGTTTTTAAGTGCTCTGGAGTCATTTCGTTGCAAGCGGGTTTTTAAGTGCTCTGGAGTCATTTCGTTGAAAGCGGGTTTTTAAGTGCTCAGGAGTCATTTCGTTGCAAGCGGGTTTTTAAGTGCTCTGGAGTCATTTCGTTGCAAGCGGGTTTTTAAGTGCTCTGGATTCATTTCGTTGCAAGCGGGTTTTTAAGTGCTCTGCAGTCATTTCGTTGCAAGCGGGTTTTTAAGTGCTCTGGAGTCATTTCGTTGCAAGCGGGTTTTTAAGTACTCTGGAGACATTTCGGTACAAGCGGGTTTTTAAGTGCTCTGGAGTCATTTCGTTGCAAGCGGGTTTTTAAGTGCTCTGGAGTCATTTCGTTGCAAGCGGGTTTTTAAGTGCTCTGAAGGCATTTCGTTGCAAGCGGGTTTTTAAGTGCTCTGGAGTCATTTCGTTGCAAGCGGGTTTTTAAGTGCTCTGGAGTCATTTCGTTGCAAGCGGGTTTTTAAGTGCTCTGGAGTCATTTCGTTGCAAGCGGGTTTTTAAGTGCTCTGGAGTCATTTCGTTGCAAGCGGGTTTTTAAGTGCTCTGGAGTCATTTCGTTGCAAGCGGGTTTTTACGTGTTCTGGAGTCATTTCGTTGCAAGCGGGTTTTTACATACTTCTCAGACATTTCACTGGAAGCGGGTTTTTTAAATGCTCTGTAGGCATTTCGTTGCAAGCGGGTTTTTAAGTACTGTGGAGTCATTTCGTTGCAAACGGGTTTTTACGTGCTCTGGAGTTATTTCGTTGCAAGCGGGTTTTTAAGTGCTCTGGAGTCATTTCGTTGCAAGCGGGTTTTTAAGTGCTCTGGAGTCATTTCGTTCCAAGCGGGTTTTTAAGTGCTCTGAAGGCATTTCGTTGCAAGCGGGTTTTTAAGTGCTCTGGAGTCATTTCGTTGCAAGCGGGTTTTTACGTGTTCTGGAGTCATTTCGTTGCAAGCGGGTTTTTACATACTTCTCAGACATTTCACTGGAAGGGGGTTTTTTAAATGCTCTGTAGGCATTTCGTTGCAAGCGGGTTTTTAAGTACTCTGGAGTCATTTCGTTGCAAGCGGGTTTTTACGTGTTCTGGAGTCATTTCGTTGCAAGCGGGTTTTTAAGTGCTCTGGAGTCATTTCGTTGCAAGCGGGTTTTTAAGTGCTCTGAAGGCATTTCGTTGCAAGCGAGTTTTTAAGTGCTCTGGAGTCATTTCGTTGCAAGCGGGTTTTTAAGTGCTCTGGAGACATTTCGTTGCAAGCGGGTTTTTAAGTGCTCTGGAGTCATTTCATTGCAAGCGGGTTTTTAAGTGCTCTGAAGGCATTTCGTTGCAAGCGGGTTTTTAAGTGCTCTGGAGTCATTTCGTTGCAAGCGGGTTTTTAAGTGCTCTGGAGACATTTCGTTGCAAGCGGGTTTTTAAGTGCTCTGGAGCCATTTCGTTGCAAGCGGGTTTTTAAGTGCTCTGGAGCCATTTCGTTGCTAGCGGGTTTTTAAGTGCTCTGGAGTCATTACTTTGCGAGCGGGTTTTTAAGTGTTCTGGAGTCATTTCGTTGCAAGCGGGTTTTTAAGTGCTCTGGAGTCATTTCGTTGCAAGCGGGTTTTTAAGTGCTCTGGAGTCATTTCGTTGCAAGCGGGTTTTTAAGTGCTCTGGAGTCATTTCTTTGCAAGCAGGTTTTTAAGTGCTCTGGAGTCATTTCGTTGCAAGCGGGTTTTTAAGTGCTCTGGAGTCATTTCGTTGCAAGCGGGTTTTTAAGTGCTCTGGATTCATTTCGTTGCAAGCGGGTTTTTAAGTGCTCTGCAGTCATTTCGTTGCAAGCAGGTTTTTAAGTGCTCTGGAGTCATTTCGTTGCAAGCGGGTTTTTAAGTACTCTGGAGACATTTCGGTACAAGCGGGTTTTTAAGTGCTCTGGATTCATTTCGTTGCAAGCGGGTTTTTACGTGTTCTGGAGTCATTTCGTTGCAAGCGGGTTTTTACATACTTCTCAGACATTTCACTGGAAGCGGGTTTTTTAAATGCTCTGTAGGCATTTCGTTGCAAGCGGGTTTTTAAATGCTCTGGAGTCATTTCGTTGCAAGCGGGTTTTTACGTGTTCTGGAGTCATTTCGTTGCAAGCGGGTTTTTACATACTTCTCAGACATTTCAGTGGAAGCGGGTTTTTTAAATGCTCTGTAGGCATTTCGTTGCAAGCGGGTTTTTAAGTACTCAGGAGTCATTTCGTTGCAAGCGGGTTTTTACATACTTCTCAGACATTTCACTGGAAGCGGGTTTTTTAAGTGCTCTGCAGGCATTTCGTTGTAAGCGGGTTTTTAAGTACTCTGGAGTCATTTCGTTGCAAGCGGGTTTTTAAGTGCTCTGGAGTCATTTCGTTGCAAGCGGGTTTTTAAGTGCTCTGGAGTCATTTCGTTGCAAGCGGGTTTTTAAGTGCTCTGGAGTCATTTCGTTGCAAGCGGGTTTTTAAGTGCTCTGAAGGCATTTCGTTGCAAGCGGGTTTTTAAGTGCTCTGGAGTCATTTCGTTGCAAGCAGGTTTTTACGTGTTCTGGAGTCATTTCGTTGCAAGCGGGTTTTTACATACTTCTCAGACATCAGTGGAAGCGGGTTTTTTAAATGCTCTGTAGGCATTTCGTTGCAAGCGGGTTTTTAAGTGCTCTGGAGTCATTTCTTTGCAAGCGGGTTTTTAAGTGCTCTGGAGTCATTTCGTTGCAAGAGGGTTTTTACGTGTTCTGGAGTCATTTCGTTGCAAGCGGGTTTTTACATACTTCTCAGACATCAGTGGAAGCGGGTTTTTTAAATGCTCTGTAGGCATTTCGTTGCAAGCGGGTTTTTAAGTGCTCTGGAGTCATTTCGTTGCAAGCGGGTTTTTACGTGTTCTGGAGTCATTTCGTTGCAAGCGGGTTTTTACATACTTCTCAGACATTTCACTGGAAGCGGGTTTTTTAAATGCTCTGTAGGCATTTCGTTGCAAGCGGGTTTTTAAGTACTCTGGAGTCATTTCGTTGCAAGCGGGTTTTTACGTGTTCTGGAGTCATTTCGTTGCAAGCGGGTTTTTAAGTGCTCTGGAGTCATTTCGTTGCAAGCGGGTTTTTAAGTGCTCTGAAGGCATTTCGTTGCAAGCGAGTTTTTAAGTGCTCTGGAGTCATTTCGTTGCAAGCGGGTTTTTAAGTGCTCTGGAGACATTTCGTTGCAAGCGGGTTTTTAAGTGCTCTGGAGTCATTTCATTGCAAGCGGGTTTTTAAGTGCTCTGAAGGCATTTCGTTGCAAGCGGGTTTTTAAGTGCTCTGGAGTCATTTCGTTGCAAGCGGGTTTTTAAGTGCTCTGGAGACATTTCGTTGCAAGCGGGTTTTTAAGTGCTCTGGAGCCATTTCGTTGCAAGCGGGTTTTTAAGTGCTCTGGAGCCATTTCGTTGCAAGCGGGTTTTTAAGTGCTCTGGAGTCATTTCGTTGCAAGCGGGTTTTTACATACTTCTCAGACATCAGTGGAAGCGGGTTTTTTAAATGCTCTGTAGGCATTTCGTTGCAAGCGGGTTTTTAAGTGCTCTGGAGTCATTTCTTTGCAAGCGGGTTTTTAAGTGCTCTGGAGTCATTTCGTTGCAAGAGGGTTTTTACGTGTTCTGGAGTCATTTCGTTGCAAGCGGGTTTTTACATACTTCTCAGACATCAGTGGAAGCGGGTTTTTTAAATGCTCTGTAGGCATTTCGTTGCAAGCGGGTTTTTAAGTGCTCTGGAGTCATTTCGTTGCAAGCGGGTTTTTAAGTGCTCTGGAGTCATTTCGTTGCAAGCGGGTTTTTAAGTGCTCTGGAGTCATTTCGTTGCAAGCGGGTTTTTAAGTGCTCTGGATTCATTTCGTTTCAAGCGGGTTTTTACGTGTTCTGGAGTCATTTCGTTGCAAGCGGGTTTTTACATACTTCTCAGACATTTCACTGGAAGCGGGTTTTTTAAATGCTCTGTAGGCATTTCGTTGCAAGCGGGTTTTTAAGTGCTCTGGAGTCATTTCGTTGCAAGCGGGTTTTACGTGTTCTGGAGTCATTTCGTTGCAAGCGGGTTTTTACATACTTCTCAGACATTTCACTGGAAGCGGGTTTTTTAAATGCTCTGTAGGCATTTCGTTGCAAGCGGGTTTTTAAATACTCTGGAGTCATTTCGTTTCAAGCGGGTTTTTACGTGTTCTGGAGTCATTTCGTTGCAAGCGGGTTTTTAAGTGCTCTGGAGTCATTTCGTTGCAAGCGGGTTTTTAAGTGCTCTGGAGTCATTTCGTTGCAAGCGGGTTTTTAAGTGCTCTGGAGTCATTTCGTTGCAAGCGGGTTTTTAAGTGCTCTGGAGTCATTTCGTTGCAAGCGGGTTTTTAAGTGCTCTGGATTCATTTCGTTGCAAGCGGGTTTTTACGTGTTCTGGAGTCATTTCGTTGCAAGCGGGTTTTTACATACTTCTCAGACATTTCACTGGAAGCGGGTTTTTTAAATGCTCTGTAGGCATTTCGTTGCAAGCGGGTTTTTAAGTGCTCTGGAGTCATTTCGTTGCAAGCGGGTTTTTACATACTTCTCAGACATCAGTGGAAGCGGGTTTTTTAAATGCTCTGTAGGCATTTCGTTGCAAGCGGGTTTTTAAGTGCTCTGGAGTCATTTCGTTGCAAGCGGGTTTTTAAGTGCTCTGGAGTCATTTCGTTGCAAGCAGGTTTTTACGTGTTCTGGAGTCATTTCGTTGCAAACGGGTTTTTACATACTTCTCAGACATCAGTGGAAGCGGGTTTTTTAAATGCTCTGTAGGCATTTCGTTGCAAGCGGGTTTTTAAGTGCTCTGGAGTCATTTCTTTGCAAGCGGGTTTTTAAGTGCTCTGGAGTCATTTCGTTGCAAGAGGGTTTTTACGTGTTCTGGAGTCATTTCGTTGCAAGCGGGTTTTTACATACTTCTCAGACATCAGTGGAAGCGGGTTTTTTAAATGCTCTGTAGGCATTTCATTGCAAGCGGGTTTTTAAGTGCTCTGGAGTCATTTCGTTGCAAGCGGGTTTTTAAGTGCTCTGGAGTCATTTCGTTGCAAGCGGGTTTTTAAGTGCTCTGGAGTCATTTCGTTGCAAGCGGGTTTTTAAGTGCTCTGGATTCATTTCGTTGCAAGCGGGTTTTTACGTGTTCTGGAGTCATTTCGTTGCAAGCGGGTTTTTACATACTTCTCAGACATTTCACTGGAAGCGGGTTTTTTAAATGCTCTGTAGGCATTTCGTTGCAAGCGGGTTTTTAAGTGCTCTGGAGTCATTTCGTTGCAAGCGGGTTTTTACGTGTTCTGGAGTCATTTCGTTGCAAGCGGGTTTTTACATACTTCTCAGACATTTCACTGGAAGCGGGTTTTTTAAATGCTCTGTAGGCATTTCGTTGCAAGCGGGTTTTTAAGTACTCTGGAGTCATTTCATTGCAAGCGGGTTTTTACGTGTTCTGGAGTCATTTCGTTGCAAGCGGGTTTTTAAGTGCTCTGGAGTCATTTCGTTGCAAGCGGGTTTTTAAGTGCTCTGGAGTCATTTCGTTGCAAGCGGGTTTTTAAGTGCTCTGGAGTCATTTCGTTGCAAGCGGGTTTTTAAGTGCTCTGGAGTCATTTCGTTGCAAGCGGGTTTTTAAGTGCTCTGGATTCATTTCGTTGCAAGCGGGTTTTTACGTGTTCTGGAGTCATTTCGTTGCAAGCGGGTTTTTAAGTGCTCTGGAGTCATTTCGTTGCAAGCGGGTTTTTAAGTGCTCTGGAGTCATTTCGTTGCAAGCGGGTTTTTAAGTGCTCTGGAGTCATTTCGTTGCAAGCGGGTTTTTAAGTGCTCTGGAGTCATTTCGTTGCAAGCGGGTTTTTAAGTGCTCTGGATTCATTTCGTTGCAAGCGGGTTTTTACTGGTTCTGGAGTCATTTCGTTGCAAGCGGGTTTTTACAAACTTCTCAGACATTTCACTGGAAGCGGGTTTTTTAAGTGCTCTGCAGGCATTTCGTTGTAAGCGGGTTTTTAAGTACTCTGGAGTCATTTCGTTGCAAGCGGGTTTTTAAGTGCTCTGGAGTCATTTCGTTGCAAGCGCGTTTTTAAGTGCTCTGGAGTCATTTCGTTGCAAGCGGGTTTTTAAGTGCTCTGGAGTCATTTCGTTGCAAGCGGGTTTTTAAGTGCTCTGAAGGCATTTCGTTGCAAGCGGGTTTTTAAGTGCTCTGGAGTCATTTCGTTGCAAGCAGGTTTTTACGTGTTCTGGAGTCATTTCGTTGCAAGCGGGTTTTTACATACTTCTCAGACATCAGTGGAAGCGGGTTTTTTAAATGCTCTGTAGGCATTTCGTTGCAAGCGGGTTTTTAAGTGCTCTGGAGTCATTTCTTTGCAAGCGGGTTTTTAAGTGCTCTGGAGTCATTTCGTTGCAAGAGGGTTTTTACGTGTTCTGGAGTCATTTCGTTGCAAGCGGGTTTTTACATACTTCTCAGACATCAGTAGAAGCGGGTTTTTTAAATGCTCTGTAGGCATTTCGTTGCAAGCGGGTTTTTAAGTGCTCTGGAGTCATTTCGTTGCAAGCGGGTTTTTAAGTGCTCTGGAGTCATTTCGTTGCAAGCGGGTTTTTAAGTGCTCTGGAGTCATTTCGTTGCAAGCGGGTTTTTAAGTGCTCTGGATTCATTTCGTTGCAAGCGGGTTTTTACGTGTTCTGGAGTCATTTCGTTGCAAGCGGGTTTTTACATACTTCTCAGACATTTCACTGGAAGCGGGTTTTTTAAATGCTCTGTAGGCATTTCGTTGCAAGCGGGTTTTTAAGTGCTCTGGAGTCATTTCGTTGCAAGCGGGTTTTTACGTGTTCTGGAGTCATTTCGTTGCAAGCGGGTTTTTAAGTGCTCTGGAGTCATTTCGTTGCAAGCGGGTTTTTAAGTGCTCTGGAGTCATTTCGTTGCAAGCGGGTTTTTAAGTGCTCTGGAGTCATTTCGTTGCAAGCGGGTTTTTAAGTGCTCTGGAGTCATTTCGTTGCAAGCGGGTTTTTAAGTGCTCTGGATTCATTTCGTTGCAAGCGGGTTTTTACGTGTTCTGGAGTCATTTCGTTGCAAGCGGGTTTTTACATACTTCTCAGACATTTCACTGGAAGCGGGTTTTTTAAATGCTCTATAGGCATTTCGTTGCAAGCGGGTTTTTAAGTGCTCTGGAGTCATTTCGTTGCAAGCGGGTTTTTACATACTTCTCAGACATCAGTGGAAGCGGGTTTTTTAAATGCTCTGTAGGCATTTCGTTGCAAGCGGGTTTTTAAGTGCTCTGGAGTCATTTCGTTGCAAGCGGGTTTTTAAGTGCTCTGGAGTCATTTCGTTGCAAGCAGGTTTTTACGTGTTCTGGAGTCATTTCATTGCAAACGGGTTTTTACATACTTCTCAGACATCAGTGGAAGCGGGTTTTTTAAATGCTCTGTAGGCATTTCGTTGCAAGCGGGTTTTTAAGTGCTCTGGAGTCATTTCTTTGCAAGCGGGTTTTTAAGTGCTCTGGAGTCATTTCGTTGCAAGAGGGTTTTTACGTGTTCTGGAGTCATTTCGTTGCAAGCGGGTTTTTACATACTTCTCAGACATCATTGGAAGCGGGTTTTTTAAATGCTCTGTAGGCATTTCGTTGCAAGCGGGTTTTTAAGTGCTCTGGATTCATTTCGTTTCAAGCGGGTTTTTACGTGTTCTGGAGTCATTTCGTTGCAAGCGGGTTTTTACATACTTCTCAGACATTTCACTGGAAGCGGGTTTTTTAAATGCTCTGTAGGCATTTCGTTGCAAGCGGGTTTTTAAGTACTCTGGAGTCATTTCGTTGCAAGCGGGTTTTTACGTGTTCTGGAGTCATTTCGTTGCAAGCGGGTTTTTAAGTGCTCTGGAGTCATTTCGTTGCAAGCGGGTTTTTAAGTGCTCTGGAGTCATTTCGTTGCAAGCGGGTTTTTAAGTGCTCTGGAGTCATTTCGTTGCAAGCGGGTTTTTAAGTGCTCTGGAGTCATTTCGTTGCAAGCGGGTTTTTAAGTGCTCTGGATTCATTTCGTTGCAAGCGGGTTTTTACGTGTTCTGGAGTCATTTCGTTGCAAGCGGGTTTTTACATACTTCTCAGACATTTCACTGGAAGCGGGTTTTTTAAATGCTCTGTAGGCATTTCGTTGCAAGCGGGTTTTTAAGTGCTCTGGAGTCATTTCGTTGCAAGCGGGTTTTTAAGTGCTCTGGAGTCATTTCGTTGCAAGCAGGTTTTTACGTGTTCTGGAGTCATTTCGTTGCAAACGGGTTTTTACATACTTCTCAGACATCAGTGGAAGCGGGTTTTTTAAATGCTCTGTAGGCATTTCGTTGCAAGCGGGTTTTTAAGTGCTCTGGAGTCATTTCTTTGCAAGCGGGTTTTTAAGTGCTCTGGAGTCATTTCGTTGCAAGAGGGTTTTTACGTGTTCTGGAGTCATTTCGTTGCAAGCGGGTTTTTACATACTTCTCAGACATCAGTGGAAGCGGGTTTTTTAAATGCTCTGTAGGCATTTCGTTGCAAGCGGGTTTTTAAGTGCTCTGGAGTCATTTCGTTGCAAGCGGGTTTTTAAGTGCTCTGGAGTCATTTCGTTGCAAGCGGGTTTTTAAGTGCTCTGGAGTCATTTCGTTGCAAGCGGGTTTTTAAGTGCTCTGGATTCATTTCGTTGCAAGCGGGTTTTTACGTGTTCTGGAGTCATTTCGTTGCAAGCGGGTTTTTACATACTTCTCAGACATTTCACTGGAAGCGGGTTTTTTAAATGCTCTGTAGGCATTTCGTTGCAAGCGGGTTTTTAAGTGCTCTGGAGTCATTTCGTTGCAAGCGGGTTTTTACGTGTTGTGGAGTCATTTCGTTGCAAGCGGGTTTTTACATACTTCTCAGACATTTCACTGGAAGCGGGTTTTTTAAATGCTCTGTAGGCATTTCGTTGCAAGCGGGTTTTTAAGTACTCTGGAGTCATTTCGTTGCAAGCGGGTTTTTACGTGTTCTGGAGTCATTTCGTTGCAAGCGGGTTTTTAAGTGCTCTGGAGTCATTTCGTTGCAAGCGGGTTTTTAAGTGCTCTGGAGTCATTTCGTTGCAAGCGGGTTTTTAAGTGCTCTGGAGTCATTTCGTTGCAAGCGGGTTTTTAAGTGCTCTGGAGTCATTTCGTTGCAAGCGGGTTTTTAAGTGCTCTGGATTCATTTCGTTGCAAGCGGGTTTTTACGTGTTCTGGAGTCATTTCGTTGCAAGCGGGTTTTTAAGTGCTCTGGAGTCATTTCGTTGCAAGCGGGTTTTTAAGTGCTCTGGAGTCATTTCGTTGCAAGCGGGTTTTTAAGTGCTCTGGAGTCATTTCGTTGCAAGCGGGTTTTTAAGTGCTCTGGAGTCATTTCGTTGCAAGCGGGTTTTTAAGTGCTCTGGATTCATTTCGTTGCAAGCGGGTTTTTACTGGTTCTGGAGTCATTTCGTTGCAAGCGGGTTTTTACATACTTCTCAGACATTTCACTGGAAGCGGGTTTTTTAAGTGCTCTGCAGGCATTTCGTTGTAAGCGGGTTTTTAAGTACTCTGGAGTCATTTCGTTGCAAGCGGGTTTTTAAGTGCTCTGGAGTCATTTCGTTGCAAGCGCGTTTTTAAGTGCTCTGGAGTCATTTCGTTGCAAGCGGGTTTTTAAGTGCTCTGGAGTCATTTCGTTGCAAGCGGGTTTTTAAGTGCTCTGAAGGCATTTCGTTGCAAGCGGGTTTTTAAGTGCTCTGGAGTCATTTCGTTGCAAGCAGGTTTTTACGTGTTCTGGAGTCATTTCGTTGCAAGCGGGTTTTTACATACTTCTCAGACATCAGTGGAAGCGGGTTTTTTAAATGCTCTGTAGGCATTTCGTTGCAAGCGGGTTTTTAAGTGCTCTGGAGTCATTTCTTTGCAAGCGGGTTTTTAAGTGCTCTGGAGTCATTTCGTTGCAAGAGGGTTTTTACGTGTTCTGGAGTCATTTCGTTGCAAGCGGGTTTTTACATACTTCTCAGACATCAGTAGAAGCGGGTTTTTTAAATGCTCTGTAGGCATTTCGTTGCAAGCGGGTTTTTAAGTGCTCTGGAGTCATTTCGTTGCAAGCGGGTTTGTAAGTGCTCTGGAGTCATTTCGTTGCAAGCGGGTTTTTAAGTGCTCTGGAGTCATTTCGTTGCAAGCGGGTTTTTAAGTGCTCTGGATTCATTTCGTTGCAAGCGGGTTTTTACGTGTTCTGGAGTCATTTCGTTGCAAGCGGGTTTTTACATACTTCTCAGACATTTCAATGGAAGCGGGTTTTTTAAATGCTCTGTAGGCATTTCGTTGCAAGCGGGTTTTTAAGTGCTCTGGAGTCATTTCGTTGCAAGCGGGTTTTTACGTGTTCTGGAGTCATTTCGTTGCAAGCGGGTTTTTACATACTTCTCAGACATTTCACTGGAAGCGGGTTTTTTAAATGCTCTGTAGGCATTTCGTTGCAAGCGGGTTTTTAAGTACTCTGGAGTCATTTCGTTGCAAGCGGGTTTTTACGTGTTCTGGAGTCATTTCGTTGCAAGCGGGTTTTTAAGTGCTCTGGAGTCATTTCGTTGCAAGCGGGTTTTTAAGTGCTCTGGAGTCATTTCGTTGCAAGCGGGTTTTTAAGTGCTCTGGAGTCATTTCGTTGCAAGCGGGTTTTTAAGTGCTCTGGAGTCATTTCGTTGCAAGCGGGTTTTTAAGTGCTCTGGATTCATTTCGTTGCAAGCGGGTTTTTACGTGTTCTGGAGTCATTTCGTTGCAAGCGGGTTTTTACATACTTCTCAGACATTTCACTGGAAGCGGGTTTTTTAAATGCTCTATAGGCATTTCGTTGCAAGCGGGTTTTTAAGTGCTCTGGAGTCATTTCGTTGCAAGCGGGTTTTTACATACTTCTCAGACATCAGTGGAAGCGGGTTTTTTAAATGCTCTGTAGGCATTTCGTTGCAAGCGGGTTTTTAAGTGCTCTGGAGTCATTTCGTTGCAAGCGGGTTTTTAAGTGCTCTGGAGTCATTTCGTTGCAAGCAGGTTTTTACGTGTTCTGGAGTCATTTCGTTGCAAACGGGTTTTTACATACTTCTCAGACATCAGTGGAAGCGGGTTTTTTAAATGCTCTGTAGGCATTTCGTTGCCAGCGGGTTTTTAAGTGCTCTGGAGTCATTTCTTTGCAAGCGGGTTTTTAAGTGCTCTGGAGTCATTTCGTTGCAAGAGGGTTTTTACGTGTTCTGGAGTCATTTCGTTGCAAGCGGGTTTTTACATACTTCTCAGACATCATTGGAAGCGGGTTTTTTAAATGCTCTGTAGGCATTTCGTTGCAAGCGGGTTTTTAAGTGCTCTGGAGTCATTTCGTTGCAAGCGGGTTTTTAAGTGCTCTGGAGTCATTTCGTTGCAAGCGGGTTTTTAAGTGCTCTGGAGTCATTTCGTTGCAAGCGGGTTTTTAAGTGCTCTGGATTCATTTCGTTGCAAGCGGGTTTTTACGTGTTCTGGAGTCATTTCGTTGCAAGCGGGTTTTTACATACTTCTCAGACATTTCACTGGAAGCGGGTTTTTTAAATGCTCTGTAGGCATTTCGTTGCAAGCGGGTTTTTAAGTGCTCTGGAGTCATTTCGTTGCAAGCGGGTTTTTACGTGTTCTGGAGTCATTTCGTTGCAAGGGGATTTTTACATACTTCTCAGACATTTCACTGGAAGCGGGTTTTTTAAATGCTCTGTAGGCATTTCGTTGCAAGCGGGTTTTTAAGTACTCTGGAGTCATTTCGTTGCAAGCGGGTTTTTACGTGTTCTGGAGTCATTTCGTTGCAAGCGGGTTTTTAAGTGCTCTGGAGTCATTTCGTTGCAAGCGGGTTTTTAAGTGCTCTGGAGTCATTTCGTTGCAAGCGGGTTTTTAAGTGCTCTGGAGTCATTTCGTTGCAAGCGGGTTTTTAAGTGCTCTGGAGTCATTTCGTTGCAAGCGGGTTTTTAAGTGCTCTGGATTCATTTCGTTGCAAGCGGGTTTTTACGTGTTCTGGAGTCATTTCGTTGCAAGCGGGTTTTTACATACTTCTCAGACATTTCACTGGAAGCGGGTTTTTTAAATGCTCTGTAGGCATTTCGTTGCAAGCGGGTTTTTAAGTACTCTGGAGTCATTTCGTTGCAAGCGGGTTTTTACGTGTTCTGGAGTCATTTCGTTGCAAGCGGGTTTTTAAGTGCTCTGGAGTCATTTCGTTGCAAGCGGGTTTTTAAGTGCTCTGGAGTCATTTCGTTGCAAGCGGGTTTTTAAGTGCTCTGGAGTCATTTCGTTGCAAGCGGGTTTTTAAGTGCTCTGGAGTCATTTCGTTGCAAGCGGGTTTTTAAGTGCTCTGGAGTCATTTCGTTGCAATCGGGTTTTTTAGTGCTCTGGAGTCATTTCGTTGCAAGCGGGTTTTTACATACTTCTCAGACATTTCACTGGAAGCGGGTTTTTTAAATGCTCTGTAGGCATTTCGTTGCAAGCGGGTTTTTAAGTGCTCTGGAGTCATTTCGTTGCAAGCGGGTTTTTACGTGTTCTGGAGTCATTTCGTTGCAAGCGGGTTTTTACATACTTCTCAGACATTTCACTGGAAGTGGGTTTTTTAAATGCTCTGTAGGCATTTCGTTGCAAGCGGGTTTTTAAGTACTCTGGAGTCATTTCGTTGCAAGCGGGTTTTTACGTGTTCTGGAGTCATTTCGTTGCAAGCGGGTTTTTAAGTTCTCTGGAGTCATTTCGTTGCAAGCGGGTTTTTAAGTGCTCTGGAGTCATTTCGTTGCAAGCGGGTTTTTAAGTGCTCTGGAGTCATTTCGTTGCAAGCGGGTTTTTAAGTGCTCTGGAGTCATTTCGTTGCAAGCGGGTTTTTAAGTGCTCTGGATTCATTTCGTTGCAAGCGGGTTTTTACTGGTTCTGGAGTCATTTCGTTGCAAGCGGGTTTTTACATACTTCTCAGACATTTCACTGGAAACGGGTTTTTTAAGTGCTCTGCAGGCATTTCGTTGTAAGCGGGTTTTTAAGTACTCTGGAGTCATTTCGTTGCAAGCAGGTTTTTAAGTGCTCTGGAGTCATTTCGTTGCAAGCGGGTTTTTAAGTGCTCTGGAGTCATTTCGTTGCAAGCGGGTTTTTAAGTGCTCTGGAGTCATTTCGTTGCAAGCGGGTTTTTAAGTGCTCTGAAGGCATTTCGTTGCAAGCGGGTTTTTAAGTGCTCTGGAGTCATTTCGTTGCAAGCAGGTTTTTACGTGTTCTGGAGTCATTTCGTTGCAAGCGGGTTTTTACATACTTCTCAGACATCAGTGGAAGCTGGTTTTTTAAATGCTCTGTAGGCATTTCGTTGCAAGCGGGTTTTTAAGTGCTCTGGAGTCATTTCTTTGCAAGTGGGTTTTTAAGTGCTCTGGAGTCATTTCGTTGCAAGAGGGTTTTTACGTGTTCTGGAGTCATTTCGTTGCAAGCGGGTTTTTACATACTTCTCAGACATCAGTTTAAGCGGGTTTTTTAAATGCTCTGTAGGCATTTCGTTGCAAGCGGGTTTTTAAGTGCTCTGGAGTCATTTCGTTGCAAGCGGGTTTTTAAGTGCTCTGGATTCATTTCGTTGCAAGCGGGTTTTTACGTGTTCTGGAGTCATTTCGTTGCAAGCGGGTTTTTACATACTTCTCAGACATTTCACTGGAAGCGGGTTTTTTAAATGCTCTGTAGGCATTTCGTTGCAAGCGGGTTTTTAAGTGCTCTGGAGTCATTTCGTTGCAAGCGGGTTTTTACGTGTTCTGGAGTCATTTCGTTGCAAGCGGGTTTTTACATACTTCTCAGACATTTCACTGGAAGCGGGTTTTTTAAATGCTCTGTAGGCATTTCGTTGCAAGCGGGTTTTTAAGTACTCTGGAGTCATTTCGTTGCAAGCGGGTTTTTAAGTGCTCTGGAGTCATTTCGTTGCAAGCGGGTTTTTAAGTTTTCTGGAGTCATTTCGTTGCAAGCGGGTTTTTAAGTGCTCTGGAGTCATTTCGTTCCAAGCGGGTTTTTAAGTGCTCTGGAGTCATTTCGTTGCAAGCGGGTTTTTAAGTTTTCTGGAGTCATTTTGTTGCAAGCGGGTTTTTAAGTGCTCTGGAGTCATTTCGTTGCAAGCGGGTTTTTAAGTGCTCTGGATTCATTTCGTTGCAAGCGGGTTTTTACGTGTTCTGGAGTCATTTCGTTGCAAGCGGGTTTTTACATACTTCTCAGACATTTCACTGGAAGCGGGTTTTTTAAATGCTCTGTAGGCATTTCGTTGCAAGCGGGTTTTTAAGTGCTCTGGAGTCATTTCGTTGCAAGCGGGTTTTTACATACTTCTCAGACATCAGTGGAAGCAGGTTTTTTAAATGCTCTGTAGGCATTTCGTTGCAAGCGGGTTTTTAAGTGCTCTGGAGTCATTTCGTTGCAAGCGGGTTTTTAAGTGCTCTGGAGTCATTTCGTTGCAAGCATGTTTTTACGTGTTCTGGAGTCATTTCGTTGCAAGCGGGTTTTTACATACTTCTCAGACATCAGTGGAAGCGGGTTTTTTAAATGCTCTGTAGGCATTTCGTTGCAAGCGGGTTTTTAAGTGCTCTGGAGTCATTTCTTTGCAAGCGGGTTTTTAAGTGCTCTGGAGTCATTTCGTTGCAAGAGGGTTTTTACGTGTTCTGGAGTCATTTTGTTGCAAGCGGGTTTTTACATACTTCTCAGACATCAGTGGAAGCGGGTTTTTTAAATGCTCTGTAGGCATTTCGTTGCAAGCGGGTTTTTAAGTGCTCTGGAGTCATTTCGTTGCAAGCGGGTTTTTAAGTGCTCTGGAGTCATTTCGTTGCAAGCGGGTTTTTAAGTGCTCTGGAGTCATTTCGTTGCAAGCGGGTTTTTAAGTGCTCTGGATTCATTTCGTTGCAAGCGGGTTTTTACGTGTTCTGGAGTCATTTCGTTGCAAGCGGGTTTTTACATACTTCTCAGACATTTCACTGGAAGCGGGTTTTTTAAATGCTCTGTAGGCATTTCGTTGCAAGCGGGTTTTTAAGTACTCTGGAGTCATTTCGTTGCAAGCGGGTTTTTACGTGTTCTGGAGTCATTTCGTTGAAAGCGGGTTTTTACATACTTCTCAGACATTTCACTGGAAGCGGGTTTTTTAAATGCTCTGTAGGCATTTCGTTGCAAGCGGGTTTTTAAGTACTCTGGAGTCATTTCGTTGCAAGCGGGTTTTTACGTGTTCTGGAGTCATTTCGTTGCAAGCGGGTTTTTAAGTGCTCTGGAGTCATTTCGTTGCAAGCGGGTTTTTAAGTGCTCTGGAGTCATTTCGTTGCAAGCGGGTTTTTAAGTGCTCTGGAGTCATTTCGTTGCAAGCGGGTTTTTAAGTGCTCTGGAGTCATTTCGTTGCAAGCGGGTTTTTAAGTGCTCTGGATTCATTTCGTTGCAAGCGGGTTTTTACGTGTTCTGGAGTCATTTCGTTGCAAGCGGGTTTTTACATACTTCTCAGACATTTCACTGGAAGCGGGTTTTTTAAATGCTCTGTAGGCATTTCGTTGCAAGCGGGTTTTTAAGTGCTCTGGAGTCATTTCGTTGCAAGCGGGTTTTTACGTGTTCTGGAGTCATTTCGTTGCAAGCGGGTTTTTACATACTTCTCAGACATTTCACTGGAAGCGGGTTTTTTAAATGCTCTGTAGGCATTTCGTTGCAAGCGGGTTTTTAAGTACTCTCGAGTCATTTCGTTGCAAGCGGGTTTTTACGTGTTCTGGAGTCATTTCGTTGCAAGCGGGTTTTTAAGTGCTCTGGAGTCATTTCGTTGCAAGCGGGTTTTTAAGTGCTCTGGAGTCATTTCGTTGCAAGCGGGTTTTTAAGTGCTCTGGAGTCATTTCGTTGCAAGCGGGTTTTTAAGTGTTCTGGAGTCATTTCGTTGCAAGCGGGTTTTTAAGTGCTCTGGATTCATTTCGTTGCAAGCGGGTTTTTACTGGTTCTGGAGTCATTTCGTTGCAAGCGGGTTTTTACTTACTTCTCAGACATTTCACTGGAAGCGGGTTTTTTAAGTGCTCTGCAGGCATTTCTTTGTAAGCGGGTTTTTAAGTACTCTGGAGTCATTTCGTTGCAAGCGGGTTTTTAAGTGCTCTGGAGTCATTTCATTGCAAGCGGGTTTTTAAGTGCTCTAGAGTCATTTCGTTGCAAGCGGGTTTTTAAGTGCTCTGGAGTCATTTCGTTGCAAGCGGGTTTTTAAGTGCTCTGAAGGCATTTCGTTGCAAGCGGGTTTTTAAGTGCTCTGGAGTCATTTCGTTGCAAGCAGGTTTTTACGTGTTCTGGAGTCATTTCGTTGCAAGCGGGTTTTTACATACTTCTCAGACATCAGTGGAAGCGGGTTTTTTAAATGCTCTGTAGGCTTTTCGTTGCAAGCGGGTTTTTAAGTGCTCTGGAGTCATTTCGTTGCAAGCGGGTTTTTAAGTGCTCTGGAGTCATTTCGTTGCATGCGGGTTTTTAAGTGCTCTGGAGTCATTTCTTTGCAAGCGGGTTTTTACGTGTTCTGGAGTCATTTCGTTGCAAGCGGGTTTTTACATACTTCTCAGACATCAGTGGAAGCGGGTTTTTTAAATGCTCTGTAGGCATTTCGTTGCAAGCGGGTTTTTTAGTGCTCTGGAGTCATTTCGTTGCAAGCGGGTTTTTAAGTGCTCTGGAGTCATTTCGTTGCATGCGGGTTTTTAAGTGCTCTGAAGGCATTTCGTTGTAAGCGGGTTTTTAAGTGCTCTGGAGTCATTTCGTTGCAAGCGGGTTTTTACGTGTTCTGGAGTCATTTCGTTGCAAGCGGGTTTTTACATACTTCTCAGACATTTCACTGGAAGCGGGTTTTTTAAATGCTCTGTAGGCATTTCGTTGCAAGCGGGTTTTTAAGTACTCTGGAGTCATTTCGTTGCAAACGGGTTTTTACGTGCTCTGGAGTAATTTCGTTGCAAGCGGGTTTTTAAGTGCTCTGGAGTCATTTCGTTGCAAGCAGGTTTTTACGTGTTCTGGAGTCATTTCGTTGCAAGCGGGTTTTTACATACTTCTCAGACATTTCACTGGAAGCGGGTTTTTTAAATGCTCTGTAGGCATTTCTTTGCAAGCGGGTTTTTAAGTACTCTGGAGTCATTTCGTTGCAAGCGGGTTTTTACGTGTTCTGGAGTCATTTCGTTGCAAGCGGGTTTTTAAGTGCTCTGGAGTCATTTCGTTGCAAGCGGGTTTTTAAGTGCTCTGAAGGCATTTCGTTGCAAGCGGGTTTTTAAGTGCTCTGGAGTCATTTCGTTGCAAGCGGGTTTTTAAGTGCTCTGGAGACATTTCGTTGCAAGCGGGTTTTTAAGTGCTCTGGATTCATTTCGTTGCAAGCGGGTTTTTAAGTGCTCTGCAGTCATTTCGTTGCAAGCAGGTTTTTAAGTGCTCTGGAGTCATTTCGTTGCAAGCGGGTTTTTAAGTACTCTGGAGACATTTCGGTACAAGCGGGTTTTTAAGTGCTCTGGAGTCATTTCGTTGCAAGCGGGTTTTTAAGTGCTCTGGAGTCATTTCGTTGCAAGCGGGTTTTTAAGTGCTCTGAAGGCATTTCGTTGCAAGCGGGTTTTTAAGTGCTCTGGAGTCATTTCGTTGCAAGCGGGTTTTTACGTGTTCTGGAGTCATTTCGTTGCAAGCGGGTTTTTACATACTTCTCAGACATTTCACTGGAAGCGGGTTTTTTAAATGCTCTGTAGGCATTTCGTTGCAAGCGGGTTTTTAAGTGCTCTGGAGTCATTTCGTTGCAAGCGGGTTTTTACGTGTTCTGGAGTCATTTCGTTGCAAGCGGGTTTTTACATACTTCTCAGACATTTCACTGGAAGCGGGTTTTTTAAATGCTCCGTAGGCATTTCGTTGCTAGCGGGTTTTTAAGTACTCTGGAGTCATTTCGTTGCAAGCGGGTTTTTACGTGTTCTGGAGTCATTTCGTTGCAAGCGGGTTTTTAAGTGCTCTGGAGTCATTTCGTTGCAAGCGGGTTTTTAAGTGCTCTGGAGTCATTTCGTTGCAAGCGGGTTTTTAAGTGCTCTGGAGTCATTTCGTTGCAAGCGGGTTTTTAAGTGCTCTGGATTCATTTCGTTGCACGCGGGTTTTTAAGTGCTCTGAAGTCATTTCGTTGCAAGCGGGTTTTTAAGTGCTCTGGAGTCATTTCGTTGCAAGCGGGTTTTTAAGTGCTCTGAAGTCATTTCGTTGCAAGCGGGTTTTTAAGTGCTCTGGAGTCATTTCGTTGCAAGCGGGTTTTTACGTGTTCTGGAGTCATTTCGTTGCAAGCGGGTTTTTACATACTTCTCAGACATTTCACTGGAAGCGGGTTTTTTAAATGCTCTGTAGGCATTTCGTTGCAAGCGGGTTTTTAAGTGCTCTGGAGTCATTTCGTTGCAAGCGGGTTTTTACGTGTTCTGGAGTCATTTCGTTGCAAGCGGGTTTTTACATACTTCTCAGACAACAGTGGAAGCGGGTTTTTTAAATGCTCTGTAGGCATTTCGTTGCAAGCGGGTTTTTAAGTGCTCTGGAGTCATTTCGTTGCAAGCGGGTTTTTAAGTGCTCTGGAGTCATTTCGTTGCAAGCGGGTTTTTACGTGTTCTGGAGTCATTTCGTTGCAAGCGGGTTTTTACATACTTCTCAGACATCAGTGGAAGCGGGTTTTTTAAATGCTCTGTAGGCATTTCGTTGCAAGCGGGTTTTTAAGTGCTCTGGAGTCATTTCTTTGCAAGCGGGTTTTTACGTGCTCTGGAGTCATTTCGTTGCAAGCGGGTTTTTAAGTGCTCTGGAGTCATTTCGTTGCAAGCGGGTTTTTAAGTGCTCTGGATTCATTTCGTTGCAAGCGGGTTTTTAAGTGCTCTGTAGTCATTTCGTTGCAAGCGGGTTTTTAAGTGCTCTGGAGTCATTTCGTTGCAAGCGGGTTTTTAAGTGCTCTGAAGGCATTTCGTTGCAAGCGGGTTTTTAAGTGCTCTGGAGTCATTTCGTTGCAAGCGGGTTTTTACGTGATCTGGAGTCATTTCGTTGCAAGCGGGTTTTTACATACTTCTCAGTCATCAGTGAAAGCGGGTTTTTTAAATGCTCTATAGGCATTTCGTTGCAAGCGGGTTTTTTAGTGCTCTGGAGTCATTTCGTTGCAAGCGGGTTTTTAAGTGCTCTGGAGTCATTTCGTTGCATGCGGGTTTTTAAGTGCTCTGAAGGCATTTCGTTGTAAGCGGGTTTTTAAGTGCTCTGGAGTCATTTCGTTGCAAGCGGGTTTTTACGTGTTCTGGAGTCATTTCGTTGCAAGCGGGTTTTTACATACTTCTCAGACATTTCACTGGAAGCGGGTTTTTTAAATGCTCTGTAGGCATTTCGTTGCAAGCGGGTTTTTAAGTACTCTGGAGTCATTTCGTTGCAAACGGGTTTTTACGTGCTCTGGAGTAATTTCGTTGCAAGCGGGTTTTTAAGTGCCCTGGAGTCATTTCGTTGCAAGCGGGTTTTTAAGTGCTCTGGAGTCATTTCGTTGCAATTGGGTTTTTAAGTGCTCTGGAGTCATTTCGTTGCAAGCGGGTTTTTAAGTGCTCTGGAGTCATTTCGTTGAAAGAGGGTTTTTAAGTGCTCTGGAGTCATTTCGTTGCAAGCGGGTTTTTAAGTGCTCTGGAGTCATTTCGTTGCAAGCGGGTTTTTAAGTGCTCTGGAGTCATTTCGTTGCAAGCGGGTTTTTAAGTGCTCTGGAGTCATTTCGTTGCAAGCGGGTTTTTAAGTGCTCTGGAGTCATTTCGTTGCAAGCGGGTTTTTAAGTGCTCTGGAGTCATTTCGTTGCAAGCGGGTTTTTACGTGTTCTGGAGTCATTTCGTTGCAAGCGGGTTTTTACATACTTCTCAGACATTTCACTGGAAGCGGGTTTTTTAAATGCTCTGTAGGCATTTCGTTGCAAGCGGGTTTTTAAGTGCTCTGGAGTCATTTTGTTGCAAGCGGGTTTTTACGTGTTCTGGAGTCATTTCGTTGCAAGCGGGTTTTTACATACTTCTCAGACATTTCACTGGAAGCGGGTTTTTTAAATGCTCTGTAGGCATATCGTTGCTAGCAGGTTTTTAAGTACTCTGGAGTCATTTCGTTGCAAGCGGGTTTTTAAGTGCTCTGGAGTCATTTCGTTGCAAGCGGGTTTTTAAGTGCTCTGGATTCATTTCGTTGCACGCGGGTTTTTAAGTGCTCTGTAGTCATTTCGTTGCAAGCGGGTTTTTAAGTGCTCTGGAGTCATTTCGTTGCAAGCGGGTTTTTAAGTGCTCTGAAGGCATTTCGTTGCAAGCGGGTTTTTAAGTGCTCTGGAGTCATTTCGTTGCAAGCGGGTTTTTACGTGTTCTGGAGTCATTTCGTTGCAAGCGGGTTTTTACATACTTCTCAGACATTTCACTGGAAGCGGGTTTTTTAAATGCTCTGTAGGCATTTCGTTGCAAGCGGGTTTTTAAGTGCTCTGGAGTCATTTCGTTGCAAGCGGGTTTTTACGTGTTCTGGAGTCATTTCGTTGCAAGCGGGTTTTTACATACTTCTCAGACATTTCACTGGAAGCGGGTTTTTTAAATGCTCTGTAGGCATATCGTTGCTAGCAGGTTTTTAAGTACTCTGGAGTCATTTCGTTGCAAGCGGGTTTTTACGTGTTCTGGAGTCATTTCGTTGCAAGCGGGTTTTTAAGTGCTCTGGAGTCATTTCGTTGCAAGCGGGTTTTTAAGTGCTCTGGATTCATTTCGTTGCATGCGGGTTTTTAAGTGCTCTGTAGTCATTTCGTTGCAAGCGGGTTTTTAAGTGCTCTGGAGTCATTTCGTTGCAAGCGGGTTTTTAAGTGCTCTGAAGGCATTTCGTTGTAAGCGGGTTTTTAAGTGCTCTGGAGTCATTTCGTTGCAAGCGGGTTTTTACGTGTTCTGGAGTCATTTCGTTGCAAGCGGGTTTTTACATACTTCTCAGACATTTCACTGGAAGCGGGTTTTTTAAATGCTCTGTAGGCATTTCGTTGCAAGCGGGTTTTTAAGTGCTCTGGAGTCATTTCGTTGCAAGCGGGTTTTTACGTTTTCTGGAGTCATTTCGTTGCAAGCGGGTTTTTACATACTTCTCAGACATCAGTGGAAGCGGGTTTTTTAAATGCTCTGTAGGCATTTCGTTGCAAGCGGGTTTTTAAGTGCTCTGGAGTCATTTCTTTGCAAGCGGGTTTTTAAGTGCTCTGGAGTCATTTTGTTGCAAGCGGGTTTTTACGTGTTCTGGAGTCATTTCGTTGCAAGCGGGTTTTTACATACTTCTCAGACATCAGTGGAAGCGGGTTTTTTAAATGCTCTGTAGGCATTTCGTTGCAAGCGGGTTTTTAAGTGCTCTGGAGTCATTTCGTTGCAAGCGGGTTTTTAAGTGCTCTGGAGTCATTTCGTTGCATGCGGGTTTTTAAGTGCTCTGAAGGCATTTCGTTGTAAGCGGGTTTTTAAGTGCTCTGGAGTCATTTCGTTGCAAGCGGGTTTTTACGTGTTCTGGAGTCATTTCGTTGCAAGCGGGTTTTTACATACTTCTCAGACATTTCACTGGAAGCGGGTTTTTTAAATGCTCTGTAGGCATTTCGTTGCAAGCGGGTTTTTAAGTACTCTGGAGTCATTTCGTTGCAAACGGGTTTTTATGTGCTCTGGAGTAATTTCGTTGCAAGCGGGTTTTTAAGTGCTCTGGAGTCATTTCGTTGCAAGCGGGTTTTTAAGTGCTCTGGAGTCATTTCGTTGCAAGCGGGTTTTTAAGTACTCTGGAGTCATTTCGTTGCAAGCGGGTTTTTAAGTGCTCTGGAGTCATTTCGTTGCAAGCGGGTTTTTAAGTGCTCTGGAGTCATTTCGTTGCAAGCGGGTTTTTAAGTGCTCTGGAGTCATTTCCTTGCAAGCGGGTTTTTAAGTGCTCTGGAGTCATTTCGTTGCAAGCGGGTTTTTAAGTGTTCTGGAGTCATTTCGTTGCAAGCGGGTTTTTAAGTGCTCTGGAGTCATTTCGTTGCAATCGGGTTTTTTAGTGCTCTGGAGTCATTTCGTTGCAAGCGGGTTTTTAAGTGCTCTGGAGTCATTTCGTTGCATGCGGGTTTTTAAGTGCTCTGAAGGCATTTCATTGTAAGCGGGTTTTTAAGTGCTCTGGAGTCATTTCGTTGCAAGCGGGTTTTTACGTGTTCTGGAGTCATTTCATTGCAAGCGGGTTTTTACATACTTCTCAGACATTTCACTGGAAGCGGGTTTTTTAAATGCTCTGTAGGCATTTCGTTGCAAGCGGGTTTTTAAGTACTCTGGAGTCATTTCGTTGCAAGCGGGTTTTTACGTGTTCTGGAGTCATTTCGTTGCAAGCGGGTTTTTAAGTGCTCTGGAGTCATTTCGTTGCAAGCGGGTTTTTAAGTGCTCTGAAGGCATTTCGTTGCAAGCGGGTTTTTAAGTGCTCTGGAGTCATTCGTTGCAAGCGGGTTTTTAAGTGCTCTGGAGACATTTCGTTGCAAGCGGGTTTTTAAGTGCTCTGGAGCCATTTCGTTGCAAGCGGGTTGTTAAGTGCTCTGGAGCCATTTCGTTGCAAGCGGGTTTTTAAGTGCTCTGGAGTCATTACGTTGCAAGCGGGTTTTTAAGTGTTCTGGAGTCATTTCGTTGCAAGCGGGTTTTTAAGTGCTCTGGAGTCATTTCGTTGCAAGCGGGTTTTTAAGTGCTCTGGAGTCATTTCGTTGCAAGCGGGTTTTTAAGTGCTCTGGAGTCATTTCGTTGCAAGCGGGTTTTTAAGTGCTCTGGAGTCATTTCGTTGCAAGCAGGTTTTTACATAATTCTCAGACATTTCACTGGAAGCGGGTTTTTTAAATGCTCTGTAGGCATTTCGTTGCAAGCGGGTTTTTAAGTGCTCTGGAGTCATTTCGTTGCAAGCGGGTTTTTACGTGTTCTGGAGTCATTTCGTTGCAAGCGGGTTTTTACATACTTCTCAGACATTTCACTGGAAGCGGGTTTTTTAAATGCTCTGTAGGCATTTCGTTGCTAGCGGGTTTTTAAGTACTCTGGAGTCATTTCGTTGCAAGCGGGTTTTTACGTGTTCTGGAGTCATTTCGTTGAAAGCGGGTTTTTAAGTGCTCTGGAGTCATTTCGTTGCAAGCGGGTTTTTAAGTGCTCTGGAGTCATTTCGTTGCAAGCGGGTTTTTAAGTGTTGTGGAGTCATTTCGTTGCAAGCGGGTTTTTACATACTTCTCAGACATTTCACTGGAAGCGGGTTTTTTAAATGCTCTGTAGGCATTTCGTTGCAAGCGGGTTTTTAAGTGCTCTGGAGTCATTTCGCTGCAAGCGGGTTTTTACGTGTTCTGGAGTCATTTCGTTGCAAGCGGGTTTTTAAATACTTCTCAGACATCAGTGGAAGCGGGTTTTTTAAATGCTCTATAGGCATTTCGTTGCAAGCGGGTTTTTAAGTGCTCTGGAGTCATTTCGTTGCAAGCGGGTTTTTAAGTGCTCTGGAGTCATTTCGTTGCAAGCGGGTTTTTACGTGTTCTGGAGTCATTTCGTTGCAAGCGGGTTTTTACATACTTCTCAGACATCAGTGGAAGCGGGTTTTTTAAATGCTCTGTAGGCATTTCGTTGCAAGCGGGTTTTTAAGTGCTCTGGAGTCATTTCTTTGCAAGCGGGTTTTTAAGTGCTCTGGAGTCATTTCGTTGCAAGCGGGTGTTTACGTGTTCTGGAGTCATTTCGTTGCAAGCGGGTTTTTACATACTTCTCAGACATCAGTGGAAGAGGGTTTTTTAAATGCTCTGTAGGCATTTCGTTGCAAGCGGGTTTTTAAGTGCTCTGGAGTCATTTCGTTGCAAGCGGGTTTTTAAGTGCTCTGGAGTCATTTCGTTGCAAGCGGGTTTTTAAGTGCTCTGGAGTCATTTCCTTGCAAGCGGGTTTTTAAGTGCTCTGGAGTCATTTCGTTGCAAGCGGGTTTTTAAGTGTTCTGGAGTCATTTCGTTGCAAGCGGGTTTTTAAGTGCTCTGGAGTCATTTCGTTGCAATCGGGTTTTTTAGTGCTCTGGAGTCATTTCGTTGCAAGCGGGTTTTTAAGTGCTCTGGAGTCATTTCGTTGCATGCGGGTTTTTAAGTGCTCTGAAGGCATTTCGTTGTAAGCGGGTTTTTAAGTGCTCTGGAGTCATTTCGTTGCAAGCGGGTTTTTACGTGTTCTGGAGTCATTTCATTGCAAGCGGGTTTTTACGTACTTCTCAGACATTTCACTGGAAGCGGGTTTTTTAAATGCTCTGTAGGCATTTCGTTGCAAGCGGGTTTTTAAGTGCTCTGGAGTCATTACGTTGCAAGCGGGTTTTTAAGTGTTCTGGAGTCATTTCGTTGCAAGCGGGTTTTTAAGTGCTCTGGAGTCATTTCGTTGCAAGCGGGTTTTTAAGTGCTCTGGAGTCATTTCGTTGCAAGCGGGTTTTTAAGTGCTCTGGAGTCATTTCGTTGCAAGCGGGTTTTTAAGTGCTCTGGAGTCATTTCGTTGCAAGCGGGTTTTTAAGTGCTCTGGAGTCATTTCGTTGCAAGCGGGTTTTTAAGTGCTCTGGAGTCATTTCGTTGCAAGCGGGTTTTTAAGTGCTCTGGATTCATTTCGTTGCAAGCGGGTTTTTAAGTGCTCTGTAGTCATTTCGTTGCAAGCAGGTTTTTAAGTGCTCTGGAGTCATTTCGTTGCAAGCGGGTTTTTAAGTACTCTGGAGACATTTCGGTACAAGCGGGTTTTTAAGTGCTCTGGAGTCATTTCGTTGCAAGCGGGTTTTTAAGTGCTCTGGAGTCATTTCGTTGCAAGCGGGTTTTTAAGTGCTCTGAAGGCATTTCGTTGCAAGCGGGTTTTTAAGTGCTCTGGAGTCATTTCGTTGCAAGCGGGTTTTTACGTGTTCTGGAGTCATTTCGTTGCAAGCGGGTTTTTACATAATTCTCAGACATTTCACTGGAAGCGGGTTTTTTAAATGCTCTGTAGGCATTTCGTTGCAAGCGGGTTTTTAAGTGCTCTGGAGTCATTTCGTTGCAAGCGGGTTTTTACGTGTTCTGGAGTCATTTCGTTGCAAGCGGGTTTTTACATACTTCTCAGACATTTCACTGGAAGCGGGTTTTTTAAATGCTCTGTAGGCATTTCGTTGCTAGCGGGTTTTTAAGTACTCTGGAGTCATTTCGTTGCAAGCGGGTTTTTACGTGTTCTGGAGTCATTTCGTTGAAAGCGGGTTTTTAAGTGCTCTGGAGTCATTTCGTTGCAAGCGGGTTTTTAAGTGCTCTGGAGTCATTTCGTTGCAAGCGGGTTTTTAAGTGTTCTGGAGTCATTTCGTTGCAAGCGGGTTTTTACATACTTCTCAGACATTTCACTGGAAGCGGGTTTTTTAAATGCTCTGTAGGCATTTCGTTGCAAGCGGGTTTTTAAGGGCTCTGGAGTCATTTCGTTGCAAGCGGGTTTTTACGTGTTCTGGAGTCATTTCGTTGCAAGCGGGTTTTTACATACTTCTCAGACATTTCACTGGAAGCGGGTTTTTTAAATGCTCTGTAGGCATTTCGTTGCAAGCGGGTTTTTAAGTGCTCTGGAGTCATTTCGTTGCAAGCGGGTTTTTACGTGTTCTGGAGTCATTTCGTTGCAAGCGGGTTTTTACATACTTCTCAGACATCAGTGGAAGCGGGTTTTTTAAATGCTCTGTAGGCATTTCGTTGCAAGCGGGTTTTTAAGTGCTCTGGAGTCATTTCGTTGCAAGCGGGTTTTTAAGTGCTCTGGAGTCATTTCGTTGCAAGCGGGTTTTTACGTGTTCTGGAGTCATTTCGTTGCAAGCGGGTTTTTACATACTTCTCAGACATCAGTGGAAGCGGGTTTTTTAAATGCTCTGTAGGCATTTCGTTGCAAGCGGGTTTTTAAGTGCTCTGGAGTCATTTCTTTGCAAGCGGGTTTTTAAGTGCTCTGGAGTCATTTCGTTGCAAGCGGGTTTTTACGTGTTCTGGAGTCATTTCGTTGCAAGCGGGTTTTTACATACTTCTCAGACATCAGTGGAAGAGGGTTTTTTAAATGCTCTGTAGGCATTTGGTTGCAAGCGGGTTTTTAAGTGCTCTGGAGCCATTTCGTTGCAGGCGGGTTTTTAAGTGCTCTGGAGTCATTTCGTTGCAAGCGGGTTTTTAAGTGCTCTGGAGTCATTTCGTTGCAAGCGGGTTTTTACGTGTTCTGGAGTCATTTCGTTGCAAGCGGGTTTTTACATACTTCTCAGACATTTCACTGGAAGCGGGTTTTTTAAATGCTCTGTAGGCATTTCGTTGCAAGCGGGTTTTTAAGTACTCTGGAGTCATTTCGTTGCAAGCGGGTTTTTACGTGTTCTGGAGTCATTTCGTTGCAAGCGGGTTTTTAAGTGCTCTGGAGTCATTTCGTTGCAAGCGGGTTTTTAAGTGCTCTGAAGGCATTTCGTTGCAAGCGGGTTTTTAAGTGCTCTGGAGTCATTTCGTTGCAAGCGGGTTTTTAAGTGCTCTGGAGACATTTCGTTGCAAGCGGGTTTTTAAGTGCTCTGGAGCCATTTCGTTGCAAGCGGGTTTTTAAGTGCTCTGGAGCCATTTCGTTGCAAGCGGGTTTTTAAGTGCTCTGGAGTCATTACGTCGCAAGCGGGTTTTTAAGTGCTCTGGAGTCATTTCGTTGCAAGCGGGTTTTTAAGTGCTCTGGAGTCATTTCGTTGCAAGCGGGTTTTTAAGTGCTCTGGAGTCATTTCGTTGCAAGCGGGTTTTTAAGTGCTCTGGAGTCATTTCGTTGCAAGCGGGTTTTTAAGTGCTCTGGAGTCATTTCGTTGCAAGCGGGTTTTTAAGTGCTCTGGAGTCATTTCGTTGCAAGCGGGTTTTTAAGTGCTCTGGATTCATTTCGTTGCAAGCGGGTTTTTAAGTGCTCTGCAGTCATTTCGTTGCAAGCGGGTTTTTAATGCTCTGGAGTCATTTCGTTGCAAGCGGGTTTTTAAGTACTCTGGAGACATTTCGGTACAAGCGGGTTTTTAAGTGCTCTGGAGTCATTTCGTTGCAAGCGGGTTTTTAAGTGCTCTGGAGTCATTTCGTTGCAAGCGGGTTTTTAAGTGCTCTGGAGTCATTTCGTTGCAAGCGGGTTTTTAAGTGCTCTGGAGTCATTTCGTTGCAAGCGGGTTTTTACGTGTTCTGGAGTCATTTCGTTGCAAGCGGGTTTTTACATACTTCTCAGACATCAGTGGAAGCGGGTTTTTTAAATGCTCTGTAGGCATTTCGTTGCAAGCGGGTTTTTAAGTGCTCTGGAGTCATTTCTTTGCAAGCGGGTTTTTAAGTGCTCTGGAGTCATTTCGTTGCAAGCGGGTTTTTACGTGTTCTGGAGTCATTTCGTTGCAAGCGGGTTTTTACATACTTCTCAGACATCAGTGGAAGAGGGTTTTTTAAATGCTCTGTAGGCATTTGGTTGCAAGCGGGTTTTTAAGTGCTCTGGAGCCATTTCGTTGCAAGCGGGTTTTTAAGTGCTCTGGAGTCATTTCGTTGCAAGCGGGTTTTTAAGTGCTCTGGAGTCATTTCGTTGCAAGCGGGTTTTTACGTGTTCTGGAGTCATTTCGTTGCAAGCGGGTTTTTACATACTTCTCAGACATTTCACTGGAAGCGGGTTTTTTAAATGCTCTGTAGGCATTTCGTTGCAAGCGGGTTTTTAAGTACTCTGGAGTCATTTCGTTGCAAGCGGGTTTTTACGTGTTCTGGAGTCATTTCGTTGCAAGCGGGTTTTTAAGTGCTCTGGAGTCATTTCGTTGCAAGCGGGTTTTTAAGTGCTCTGAAGGCATTTCGTTGCAAGCGGGTTTTTAAGTGCTCTGGAGTCATTTCGTTGCAAGCGGGTTTTTAAGTGCTCTGGAGACATTTCGTTGCAAGCGGGTTTTTAAGTGCTCTGGAGCCATTTCGTTGCAAGCGGGTTTTTAAGTGCTCTGGAGCCATTTCGTTGCAAGCGGGTTTTTAAGTGCTCTGGAGTCATTACGTCGCAAGCGGGTTTTTAAGTGCTCTGGAGTCATTTCGTTGCAAGCGGGTTTTTAAGTGCTCTGGAGTCATTTCGTTGCAAGCGGGTTTTTAAGTGCTCTGGAGTCATTTCGTTGCAAGCGGGTTTTTAAGTGCTCTGGAGTCATTTCGTTGCAAGCGGGTTTTTAAGTGCTCTGGAGTCATTTCGTTGCAAGCGGGTTTTTAAGTGCTCTGGAGTCATTTCGTTGCAAGCGGGTTTTTAAGTGCTCTGGATTCATTTCGTTGCAAGCGGGTTTTTAAGTGCTCTGCAGTCATTTCGTTGCAAGCGGGTTTTTAATGCTCTGGAGTCATTTCGTTGCAAGCGGGTTTTTAAGTACTCTGGAGACATTTCGGTACAAGCGGGTTTTTAAGTGCTCTGGAGTCATTTCGTTGCAAGCGGGTTTTTAAGTGCTCTGGAGTCATTTCGTTGCAAGCGGGTTTTTAAGTGCTCTGAAGGCATTTCGTTGCAAGCGGGTTTTTAAGTGCTCTGGAGTCATTTCGTTGAAAGCGGGTTTTTAAGTGCTCTGGAGTCATTTCGTTGCAAGCGGGTTTTTAAGTGCTCTGGAGTCATTTCGTTGCAAGCGGGTTTTTAAGTGCTCTGAAGGCATTTCGTTGCAAGCGGGTTTTTAAGTGCTCTGGAGTCATTTCGTTGCAAGCGGGTTTTTACGTGTTCTGGAGTCATTTCGTTGCAAGCGGGTTTTTACATAATTCTCAGACATTTCACTGGAAGCGGGTTTTTTAAATGCTCTGTAGGCATTTCGTTGCAAGCGGGTTTTTAAGTGCTCTGGAGTCATTTCGTTGCAAGCGGGTTTTTACGTGTTCTGGAGTCATTTCGTTGCAAGCGGGTTTTTACATACTTCTCAGACATTTCACTGGAAGCGGGTTTTTTAAATGCTCTGTAGGCATTTCGTTGCTAGCGGGTTTTTAAGTACTCTGGAGTCATTTCGTTGCAAGCGGGTTTTTACGTGTTCTGGAGTCATTTCGTTGAAAGCGGGTTTTTAAGTGCTCTGGAGTCATTTCGTTGCAAGCGGGTTTTTAAGTGCTCTGGAGTCATTTCGTTGCAAGCGGGTTTTTAAGTGTTCTGGAGTCATTTCGTTGCAAGCGGGTTTTTACATACTTCTCAGACATTTCACTGGAAGCGGGTTTTTTAAATGCTCTGTAGGCATTTCGTTGCAAGCGGGTTTTTAAGGGCTCTGGAGTCATTTCGTTGCAAGCGGGTTTTTACGTGTTCTGGAGTCATTTCGTTGCAAGCGGGTTTTTACATACTTCTCAGACATTTCACTGGAAGCGGGTTTTTTAAATGCTCTGTAGGCATTTCGTTGCAAGCGGGTTTTTAAGTGCTCTGGAGTCATTTCGTTGCAAGCGGGTTTTTACGTGTTCTGGAGTCATTTCGTTGCAAGCGGGTTTTTACATACTTCTCAGACATCAGTGGAAGCGGGTTTTTTAAATGCTCTGTAGGCATTTCGTTGCAAGCGGGTTTTTAAGTGCTCTGGAGTCATTTCGTTGCAAGCGGGTTTTTAAGTGCTCTGGAGTCATTTCGTTGCAAGCGGGTTTTTACGTGTTCTGGAGTCATTTCGTTGCAAGCGGGTTTTTACATACTTCTCAGACATCAGTGGAAGCGGGTTTTTTAAATGCTCTGTAGGCATTTCGTTGCAAGCGGGTTTTTAAGTGCTCTGGAGTCATTTCTTTGCAAGCGGGTTTTTAAGTGCTCTGGAGTCATTTCGTTGCAAGCGGGTTTTTACGTGTTCTGGAGTCATTTCGTTGCAAGCGGGTTTTTACATACTTCTCAGACATCAGTGGAAGAGGGTTTTTTAAATGCTCTGTAGGCATTTCGTTGCAAGCGGGTTTTTAAGTGCTCTGGAGCCATTTCGTTGCAAGCGGGTTTTTAAGTGCTCTGGAGTCATTTCGTTGCAAGCGGGTTTTTAAGTGCTCTGAAGGCATTTCGTTGCAAGCGGGTTTTTAAGTGCTCTGGAGTCATTTCGTTGCAAGCGGGTTTTTACGTGTTCTGGAGTCATTTCGTTGCAAGCGGGTTTTTACATACTTCTAAGACATTTCACTGGAAGCGGGTTTTTTAAATGCTCTGTAGGCATTTCGTTGCAAGCGGGTTTTTAAGTACTCTGGAGTCATTTCGTTGCAAGCGGGTTTTTACGTGTTCTGGAGTCATTTCGTTGCAAGCGGGTTTTTAAGTGCTCTGGAGTCATTTCGTTGCAAGCGGGTTTTTAAGTGCTCTGAAGGCATTTCGTTGCAAGCGGGTTTTTAAGTGCTCTGGAGTCATTTCGTTGCAGGCGGGTTTTTAAGTGCTCTGGAGACATTTCGTTGCAAGCGGGTTTTTAAGTGCTCTGGAGTCATTTCGTTGCAAGCGGGTTTTTAAGTGCTCTGGAGTCATTTCGTTGCATGCGGGTTTTTAAGTGCTCTGAAGGCATTTCGTTGTAAGCGGGTTTTTAAGTGCTCTGGAGTCATTTCGTTGCAAGCGGGTTTTTACGTGTTCTGGAGTCATTTCGTTGCAAGCGGGTTTTTACATACTTCTCAGACATTTCACTGGAAGCGGGTTTTTTAAATGCTCTGTAGGCATTTCGTTGCAAGCGGGTTTTTAAGTACTCTGGAGTCATTTCGTTGCAAGCGGGTTTTTACGTGTTCTGGAGTCATTTCGTTGCAAGCGGGTTTTTAAGTGCTCTGGAGTCATTTCGTTGCAAGCGGGTTTTTAAGTGCTCTGAAGGCATTTCTTTGCAAGCGGGTTTTTAAGTGCTCTGGAGTCATTTCGTTGCAAGCGGGTTTTTAAGTGCTCTGGAGACATTTCGTTGCAAGCGGGTTTTTAAGTGCTCTGGAGCCATTTCGTAGCAAGCGGGTTTTTAAGTGCTCTGGAGCCATTTCGTTGCAAGCGGGTTTTTAAGTGCTCTGGAGTCATTACGTCGCAAGCGGGTTTTTAAGTGCTCTGGAGTCATTTCGTTGCAAGCGGGTTTTTAAGTGCTCTGGAGTCATTTCGTTGCAAGCGGGTTTTTAAGTGCTCTGGAGTCATTTCGTTGCAAGCGGGTTTTTAAGTGCTCTGGAGTCATTTCGTTGCAAGCGGGTTTTTAAGTGCTCTGGAGTCATTTCGTTGCAAGCGGGTTTTTAAGTGCTCTGGAGTCATTTCGTTGCAAGCGGGTTTTTAAGTGCTCTGGATTCATTTCGTTGCAAGCGGGTTTTTAAGTGCTCTGCAGTCATTTCGTTGCAAGCGGGTTTTTAATGCTCTGGAGTCATTTCGTTGCAAGCGGGTTTTTAAGTACTCTGGAGACATTTCGGTACAAGCGGGTTTTTAAGTGCTCTGGAGTCATTTCGTTGCAAGCGGGTTTTTAAGTGCTCTGGAGTCATTTCGTTGCAAGCGGGTTTTTAAGTGCTCTGAAGGCATTTCGTTGCAAGCGGGTTTTTAAGTGCTCTGGAGTCATTTCGTTGAAAGCGGGTTTTTAAGTGCTCTGGAGTCATTTCGTTGCAAGCGGGTTTTTAAGTGCTCTGGAGTCATTTCGTTGCAAGCGGGTTTTTAAGTGTTCTGGAGTCATTTCGTTGCAAGCGGGTTTTTACATACTTCTCAGACATTTCACTGGAAGCGGGTTTTTTAAATGCTCTGTAGGCATTTCGTTGCAAGCGGGTTTTTAAGTGCTCTGGAGTCATTTCGTTGCAAGCGGGTTTTTACGTGTTCTGGAGTCATTTCGTTGCAAGCGGGTTTTTACATACTTCTCAGACATTTCACTGGAAGCGGGTTTTTTAAATGCTCTGTAGGCATTTCGTTGCAAGCGGGTTTTTAAGTGCTCTGGAGTCATTTCGTTGCAAGCGGGTTTTTACGTGTTCTGGAGTCATTTCGTTGCAAGCGGGTTTTTACATACTTCTCAGACATCAGTGGAAGCGGGTTTTTTAAATGCTCTGTAGGCATTTCGTTGCAAGCGGGTTTTTAAGTGCTCTGGAGTCATTTCGTTGCAAGCGGGTTTTTAAGTGCTCTGGAGTCATTTCGTTGCAAGCGGGTTTTTACGTGTTCTGGAGTCATTTCGTTGCAAGCGGGTTTTTACATACTTCTCAGACATCAGTGGAAGCGGGTTTTTTAAATGCTCTGTAGGCATTTCGTTGCAAGCGGGTTTTTAAGTGCTCTGGAGTCATTTCTTTGCAAGCGGGTTTTTAAGTGCTCTGGAGTCATTTCGTTGCAAGCGGGTTTTTACGTGTTCTGGAGTCATTTCGTTGCAAGCGGGTTTTTACATACTTCTCAGACATCAGTGGAAGAGGGTTTTTTAAATGCTCTGTAGGCATTTCGTTGCAAGCGGGTTTTTAAGTGCTCTGGAGCCATTTCGTTGCAAGCGGGTTTTTAAGTGCTCTGGAGTCATTTCGTTGCAAGCGGGTTTTTAAGTGCTCTGAAGGCATTTCGTTGCAAGCGGGTTTTTAAGTGCTCTGGAGTCATTTCGTTGCAAGCGGGTTTTTACGTGTTCTGGAGTCATTTCGTTGCAAGCGGGTTTTTACATACTTCTCAGACATTTCACTGGAAGCGGGTTTTTTAAATGCTCTGTAGGCATTTCGTTGCAAGCGGGTTTTTAAGTACTCTGGAGTCATTTCGTTGCAAGCGGGTTTTTACGTGTTCTGGAGTCATTTCGTTGCAAGCGGGTTTTTAAGTGCTCTGGAGTCATTTCGTTGCAAGCGGGTTTTTAAGTGCTCTGAAGGCATTTCGTTGCAAGCGGGTTTTTAAGTGCTCTGGAGTCATTTCGTTGCAGGCGGGTTTTTAAGTGCTCTGGAGACATTTCGTTGCAAGCGGGTTTTTAAGTGCTGTGGAGTCATTTCGTTGCAAGCGGGTTTTTAAGTGCTCTGGAGTCATTTCGTTGCATGCGGGTTTTTAAGTGCTCTGAAGGCATTTCGTTGTAAGCGGGTTTTTAAGTGCTCTGGAGTCATTTCGTTGCAAGCGGGTTTTTACGTGTTCTGGAGTCATTTCGTTGCAAGCGGGTTTTTACATACTTCTCAGACATTTCACTGGAAGCGGGTTTTTTAAATGCTCTGGAGGCATTTCGTTGCAAGCGGGTTTTTAAGTACTCTGGAGTCATTTCGTTGCAAGCGGGTTTTTACGTGTTCTGGAGTCATTTCGTTGCAAGCGGGTTTTTAAGTGCTCTGGAGTCATTTCGTTGCAAGCGGGTTTTTAAGTGCTCTGAAGGCATTTCGTTGCAAGCGGGTTTTTAAGTGCTCTGGAGTCATTTCGTTGCAAGCGGGTTTTTAAGTGCTCTGGAGACATTTCGTTGCAAGCGGGTTTTTAAGTGCTCTGGAGCCATTTCGTTGCAAGCGGGTTTTTAAGTGCTCTGGAGCCATTTCGTTGCAAGCGGGTTTTTAAGTGCTCTGCAGTCATTTCGTTGCAAGCGGGTTTTTAATGCTCTGGAGTCATTTCGTTGCAAGCGGGTTTTTAAGTACTCTGGAGACATTTCGGTACAAGCGGGTTTTTAAGTGCTCTGGAGTCATTTCGTTGCAAGCGGGTTTTTAAGTGCTCTGGAGTCATTTCGTTGCAAGCGGGTTTTTAAGTGCTCTGAAGGCATTTCGTTGCAAGCGGGTTTTTAAGTGCTCTGGAGTCATTTCGTTGCAAGCGGGTTTTTACGTGTTCTGGAGTCATTTCGTTGCAAGCGGGTTTTTACATACTTCTCAGACATTTCACTGGAAGCGGGTTTTTTAAATGCTCTGTAGGCATTTCGTTGCAAGCGGGTTTTTAAGTGCTCTGGAGTCTTTTCGTTGCAAGCGGGTTTTTACGTGTTCTGGAGTCATTTCGTTGCAAGCGGGTTTTTACATACTTCTCAGACATCAGTGGAAGCGGGTTTTTTAAATGCTCTGTAGGCATTTCGTTGCAAGCGGGTTTTTAAGTGCTCTGGAGTCATTTCGTTGCAAGCGGGTTTTTAAGTGCTCTGGAGTCATTTCGTTGCAAGCGGGTTTTTACGTGTTCTGGAGTCATTTCGTTGCAAGCGGGTTTTTACATACTTCTCAGACATCAGTGGAAGCGGGTTTTTTAAATGCTCTGTAGGCATTTCGTTGCAAGCGGGTTTTTAAGTGCTCTGGAGTCATTTCTTTGCAAGCGGGTTTTTAAGTGCTCTGGAGTCATTTCGTTGCAAGCGGGTTTTTACGTGTTCTGGAGTCATTTCGTTGCAAGCGGGTTTTTACATACTTCTCAGACATCAGTGGAAGAGGGTTTTTTAAATGCTCTGTAGGCATTTCGTTGCAAGCGGGTTTTTAAGTGCTCTGGAGTCATTTCGTTGCAAGCGGGTTTTAAGTGCTCTGGAGTCATTTCGTTGCATGCGGGTTTTTAAGTGCTCTGAAGGCATTTCGTTGTAAGCGGGTTTTTAAGTGCTCTGGAGTCATTTCGTTGCAAGCGGGTTTTTACGTGTTCTTGAGTCATTTCGTTGCAAGCGGGTTTTTACATACTTCTCAGACATTTCACTGGAAGCGGGTTTTTTAAATGCTCTGTAGGCATTTCGTTGCAAGCGGGTTTTTAAGTACTCTGGAGTCATTTCGTTGCAAGCGGGTTTTTACGTGTTCTGGAGTCATTTCGTTGCAAGCGGGTTTTTAAGTGCTCTGGAGTCATTTCGTTGCAAGCGGGTTTTTAAGTGCTCTGAAGGCATTTCGTTGCAAGCGGGTTTTTAAGTGCTCTGGAGTCATTTCGTTGCAAGCGGGTTTTTAAGTGCTCTGGAGACATTTCGTTGCAAGCGGGTTTTTAAGTGCTCTGGAGCCATTTCGTTGCAAGCGGGTTTTTAAGTGCTCTGGAGTCATTTCGTAGCAAGCGGGTTTTTAAGTGCTCTGGAGTCATTTCGTTGCAAGCGGGTTTTTAAGTGCTCTGGAGTCATTTCGTTGCAAGCGGGTTTTTAAGTGCTCTGGATTCATTTCGTTTGCAGCGGGTTTTTAAGTGCTCTGCAGTCATTTCGTTGCAAGCGGGTTTTTAATGCTCTGGAGTCATTTCGTTGCAAGCGGGTTTTTAAGTACTCTGGAGACATTTCGGTACAAGCGGGTTTTTAAGTGCTCTGGAGTCATTTCGTTGCAAGCGGGTTTTTAAGTGCTCTGGAGTCATTTCGTTGCAAGCGGGTTTTTAAGTGCTCTGAAGGCATTTCGTTGCAAGCGGGTTTTTAAGTGCTCTGGAGTCATTTCGTTGCAAGCGGGTTTTTACGTGTTCTGGAGTCATTTCGTTGCAAGCGGGTTTTTACATACTTCTCAGACATTTCACTGGAAGCGGGTTTTTTAAATGCTCTGTAGGCATTTCGTTGCAAGCGGGTTTTTAAGTGCTCTGGAGTCTTTTCGTTGCAAGCGGGTTTTTACGTGTTCTGGAGTCATTTCGTTGCAAGCGGGTTTTTACATACTTCTCAGACATCAGTGGAAGCGGGTTTTTTAAATGCTCTGTAGGCATTTCGTTGCAAGCGGGTTTTTAAGTGCTCTGGAGTCATTTCGTTGCAAGCGGGTTTTTAAGTGCTCTGGAGTCATTTCGTTGCAAGCGGGTTTTTACGTGTTCTGGAGTCATTTCGTTGCAAGCGGGTTTTTACATACTTCTCAGACATCAGTGGAAGCGGGTTTTTTAAATGCTCTGTAGGCATTTCGTTGCAAGCGGGTTTTTAAGTGCTCTGGAGTCATTTCTTTGCAAGCGGGTTTTTAAGTGCTCTGGAGTCATTTCGTTGCAAGCGGGTTTTTACGTGTTCTGGAGTCATTTCGTTGCAAGCGGGTTTTTACATACTTCTCAGACATCAGTGGAAGAGGGTTTTTTAAATGCTCTGTAGGCATTTCGTTGCAAGCGGGTTTTTAAGTGCTCTGGAGTCATTTCGTTTCAAGCGGGTTTTAAGTGCTCTGGAGTCATTTCGTTGCATGCGGGTTTTTAAGTGCTCTGAAGGCATTTCGTTGTAAGCGGGTTTTTAAGTGCTCTGGAGTCATTTCGTTGCAAGCGGGTTTTTACGTGTTCTTGAGTCATTTCGTTGCAAGCGGGTTTTTACATACTTCTCAGACATTTCACTGGAAGCGGGTTTTTTAAATGCTCTGTAGGCATTTCGTTGCAAGCGGGTTTTTAAGTACTCTGGAGTCATTTCGTTGCAAGCGGGTTTTTACGTGTTCTGGAGTCATTTCGTTGCAAGCGGGTTTTTAAGTGCTCTGGAGTCATTTCGTTGCAAGCGGGTTTTTAAGTGCTCTGAAGGCATTTCGTTGCAAGCGGGTTTTTAAGTGCTCTGGAGTCATTTCGTTGCAAGCGGGTTTTTAAGTGCTCTGGAGACATTTCGTTGCAAGCGGGTTTTTAAGTGCTCTGGAGCCATTTCGTTGCAAGCGGGTTTTTAAGTGCTCTGGAGCCATTTCGTTGCAAGCGGGTTTTTAAGTGCTCTGGAGTCATTACGTTGCAAGCGGGTTTTTAAGTGATCTGGAGTCATTTCGTTGCAAGCGGGTTTTTAAGTGCTCTGGAGTCATTTCGTTGCAAGCGGGTTTTTAAGTGCTCTGGAGTCATTTCGTTGCAAGCGGGTTTTTAAGTGCTCTGGAGTCATTTCGTTGCAAGCGGGTTTTTAAGTGCTCTGGAGTCATTTCGTTGCAAGCGGGTTTTTAAGTGCTCTGGAGTCTTTTCGTTGCAAGCGGGTTTTTAAGTGCTCTGGATTCATTTCGTTGCAAGCGGGTTTTTAAGTGCTCTGCAGTCATTTCGTTGCAAGCAGGTTTTTAATGCTCTGGAGTCATTTCGTTGCAAGCGGGTTTTTAAGTACTCTGGAGACATTTTGGTACAAGCGGGTTTTTAAGTGCTCTGGAGTCATTTCGTTGCAAGCGGGTTTTTAAGTGCTCTGGAGTCATTTCGTTGCAAGCGGGTTTTTAAGTGCTCTGAAGGCATTTCGTTGCAAGCGGGTTTTTAAGTGCTCTGGAGTCATTTCGTTGCAAGCGGGTTTTTACGTGTTCTGGAGTCATTTCGTTGCAAGCGGGTTTTTACATACTTCTCAGACATTTCACTGGAAGCAGGTTTTTTAAATGCTCTGTAGGCATTTCGTTGCAAGCGGGTTTTTAAGTGCTCTGGAGTCTTTTCGTTGCAAGCGGGTTTTTACGTGTTCTGGAGTCATTTCGTTGCAAGCGGGTTTTTACATACTTCTCAGACATTTCACTGGAAGCGGGTTTTTTAAATGCTCTGTAGGCATTTCGTTGCTAGCGGGTTTTTAAGTGCTCTGGAGTCATTACGTTGCAAGCGGGTTTTTAAGTGCTCTGGAGTCATTTCGTTGCAAGCGGGTTTTTAAGTGCTCTGGAGTCATTTCGTTGCAAGCGGGTTTTTAAGTGCTCTGGAGTCATTTCGTTGCAAGCGGGTTTTTAAGTGCTCTGGAGTCATTTCGTAGCAAGCGGGTTTTTAAGTACTCTGGAGACATTTCGGTACAAGCGGGTTTTTAAGTGCTCTGGAGTCATTTCGTTGCAAGCGGGTTTTTAAGTGCTCTGGAGTCATTTCGTTGCAAGCGGGTTTTTAAGTGCTCTGAAGGCATTTCGTTGCAAGCGGGTTTTTAAGTGCTCTGGAGTCATTTCGTTGCAAGCGGGTTTTTACGTGTTCTGGAGTCATTTCGTTGCAAGCGGGTTTTTACATACTTCTCAGACATTTCACTGGAAGCGGGTTTTTTAAATGCTCTGTAGGCATTTCGTTGCAAGCGGGTTTTTAAGTGCTCTGGAGTCTTTTCGTTGCAAGCGGGTTTTTACGTGTTCTGGAGTCATTTCGTTGCAAGCGGGTTTTTACATACTTCTCAGACATCAGTGGAAGCGGGTTTTTTAAATGCTCTGTAGGCATTTCGTTGCAAGCGGGTTTTTAAGTGCTCTGGAGTCATTTCGTTGCAAGCGGGTTTTTAAGTGCTCTGGAGTCATTTCGTTGCAAGCGGGTTTTTACGTGTTCTGGAGTCATTTCGTTGCAAGCGGGTTTTTACATACTTCTCAGACATCAGTGGAAGAGGGTTTTTTAAATGCTCTGTAGGCATTTCGTTGCAAGCGGGTTTTTAAGTGCTCTGGAGTCATTTCGTTGCAAGCGGGTTTTAAGTGCTCTGGAGTCATTTCGTTGCATGCGGGTTTTTAAGTGCTCTGAAGGCATTTCGTTGTAAGCAGGTTTTTAAGTGCTCTGGAGTCATTTCGTTGCAAGCGGGTTTTTACGTGTTCTTGAGTCATTTCGTTGCAAGCGGGTTTTTACATACTTCTCAGACATTTCACTGGAAGCGGGTTTTTTAAATGCTCTGTAGGCATTTCGTTGCAAGCGGGTTTTTAAGTACTCTGGAGTCATTTCGTTGCAAGCGGGTTTTTACGTGTTCTGGAGTCATTTCGTTGCAAGCGGGTTTTTAAGTGCTCTGGAGTCATTTCGTTGCAAGCGGGTTTTTAAGTGCTCTGAAGGCATTTCGTTGCAAGCGGGTTTTTAAGTGCTCTGGAGTCATTTCGTTGCAAGCGGGTTTTTAAGTGCTCTGGAGACATTTCGTTGCAAGCGGGTTTTTAAGTGCTCTGGAGCCATTTCGTTGCAAGCGGGTTTTTAAGTGCTCTGGAGCCATTTCGTTGCAAGCGGGTTTTTAAGTGCTCTGGAGTCATTACGTTGCAAGCGGGTTTTTAAGTGATCTGGAGTCATTTCGTTGCAAGCGGGTTTTTAAGTGCTCTGGAGTCATTTCGTTGCAAGCGGGTTTTTAAGTGCTCTGGAGTCATTTCGTTGCAAGCGGGTTTTTAAGTGCTCTGGAGTCATTTCGTTGCAAGCGGGTTTTTAAGTGCTCTGGAGTCATTTCGTTGCAAGCGGGTTTTTAAGTGCTCTGGAGTCTTTTCGTTGCAAGCGGGTTTTTAAGTGCTCTGGATTCATTTCGTTGCAAGCGGGTTTTTAAGTGCTCTGCAGTCATTTCGTTGCAAGCAGGTTTTTAATGCTCTGGAGTCATTTCGTTGCAAGCGGGTTTTTAAGTACTCTGGAGACATTTCGGTACAAGCGGGTTTTTAAGTGCTCTGGAGTCATTTCGTTGCAAGCGGGTTTTTAAGTGCTCTGGAGTCATTTCGTTGCAAGCGGGTTTTTAAGTGCTCTGAAGGCATTTCGTTGCAAGCGGGTTTTTAAGTGCTCTGGAGTCATTTCGTTGCAAGCGGGTTTTTACGTGTTCTGGAGTCATTTCGTTGCAAGCGGGTTTTTACATACTTCTCAGACATTTCACTGGAAGCAGGTTTTTTAAATGCTCTGTATGCATTTCGTTGCAAGCGGGTTTTTAAGTGCTCTGGAGTCTTTTCGTTGCAAGCGGGTTTTTACGTGTTCTGGAGTCATTTCGTTGCAAGCGGGTTTTTACATACTTCTCAGACATTTCACTGGAAGCGGGTTTTTTAAATGCTCTGTAGGCATTTCGTTGCTAGCGGGTTTTTAAGTACTCTGGAGTCATTTCGTTGCAAGCGGGTTTTTACGTGTTCTGCAGTCATTTCGTTGCAAGCGGGTTTTTAAGTGCTCTGGAGTCATTTCGTTGCAAGCGGATTTTTAAGTGCTCTGGAGTCATTTCGTTGCAAGCGGGTTTTTAAGTGCTCTGGAGTCATTTCGTTGCAAGCGGGTTTTTAAGTGCTCTGGATTCATTTCGTTGCACGCGGGTTTTTAAGTGCTCTGGAGACATTTCGTTGCAAGCGGGTTTTTAAGTGCTCTGGAGTCATTTCGTTGCAAGCGGGTTTTTAAGTGCTCTGAAGGCATTTCGTTGCAAGCGGGTTTTTAAGTGCTCTGGAGTCATTTCGTTGCAAGCGGGTTTTTACGTGTTCTGGAGTCATTTCGTTGCAAGCGGGTTTTTACATACTTCTCAGACATTTCACTGGAAGCGGGTTTTTTAAATGCTCTGTAGGCATTTCGTTGCAAGCGGGTTTTTAAGTGCTCTGGAGTCATTTCGTTGCAAGCGGGTTTTTACGTGTTCTGGAGTCATTTCGTTGCAAGCGGGTTTTTACATACTTCTCAGACATCAGTGGAAGCGGGTTTTTTAAATGCTCTGTAGGCATTTCGTTGCAAGCGGGTTTTTAAGTGCTCTGGAGTCATTTCGTTGCAAGCGGGTTTTTAAGTGCTCTGGAGTCATTTCGTTGCAAGCGGGTTTTTACGTGTTCTGGAGTCATTTCGTTGCAAGCGGGTTTTTACATACTTCTCAGACATCAGTGGAAGCGGGTTTTTTAAATGCTCTGTAGGCATTTCGTTGCAAGCGGGTTTTTAAGTGCTCTGGAGTCATTTCTTTGCAAGCGGGTTTTTAAGTGCTCTGGAGTCATTTCGTTGCAAGCGGGTTTTTACGTGTTCTGGAGTCATTTCGTTGCAAGCGGGTTTTTACATACTTCTCAGACATCAGTGGAAGCGGGTTTTTTAAATGCTCTGTAGGCATTTCGTTGCAAGCGGGTTTTTAAGTGCTCTGGAGTCATTTCGTTGCATGCGGGTTTTTAAGTGCTCTGAAGGCATTTCGTTGTAAGCGGGTTTTTAAGTGCTCTGGAGTCATTTCGTTGCAAGCGGGTTTTTACGTGTTCTGGAGTCATTTCGTTGCAAGCGGGTTTTTACATACTTCTCAGACATTTCACTGGAAGCGGGTTTTTTAAATGCTCTGTAGGCATTTCGTTGCAAGCGGGTTTTTAAGTACTCTGGAGTCATTTCGTTGCAAACGGGTTTTTACGTGCTCTGGAGTAATTTCGTTGCAAGCGGGTTTTTAAGTGCTCTGGAGTCATTTCGTTGCAAGCGGGTTTTTAAGTGCTCTGGAGTCATTTCCTTGCAAGCGGGTTTTTAAGTGCTCTGGAGTCATTTCCTTGCAAGCGGGTTTTTAAGTGCTCTGGAGTCATTTCGTTGCAAGCGGGTTTTTAAGTGCTCTGGAGTCATTTCGTTGCAAGCGGGTTTTTAAGTACTCTGGAGTCATTTCGTTGCAAGCGGGTTTTTAAGTGCTCTGGAGTCATTTCGTTGCAAGCGGGTTTTTAAGTGCTCTGGAGTCATTTCGTTGCAAGCGGGTTTTTAAGTGCTCTGGAGTCATTTCCTTGCAAGCGGGTTTTTAAGTTCTCTGGAGTCATTTCGTTGCAAGCGGGTTTTTAAGTGCTCTGGAGTCATTTCGTTGCAAGCGGGTTTTTAAGTGCTCTGGAGTCATTTCGTTGCAATCGGGTTTTTTAGTGCTCTGGAGTCATTTCGTTGCAAGCGGGTTTTTAAGTGCTCTGGAGTCATTTCGTTGCAAGCGGGTTTTTAAGTGCTCTGGAGTCATTTCGTTGCAATCGGGTTTTTTAGTGCTCTGGAGTCATTTCGTTGCAAGCGGGTTTTTTAGTGCTCTGGAGTCATTTCGTTGCAAGCGGGTTTTTAAGTGCTCTGGAGTCATTTCGTTGCAAGCGGGTTTTTAAGTGCTCTGAAGGCATTTCGTTGCAAGCGGGTTTTTAAGTGCTCTGGAGTCATTTCGTTGCAAGCAGGTTTTTACGTGTTCTGGAGTCATTACGTTGCAAGCGGGTTTTTACATACTTCTCAGACATTTCACTGGAAGCGGGTTTTTTAAATGCTCTGTAGGCATTTCGTTGCAAGCGGGTTTTTAAGTGCTCTGGAGTCTTTTCGTTGCAAGCGGGTTTTTACGTGTTCTGGAGTCATTTCGTTGCAAGCGGGTTTTTACATACTTCTCAGACATTTCACTGGAAGCGGGTTTTTTAAATGCTCTGTAGGCATTTCGTTGCTAGCGGGTTTTTAAGTACTCTGGAGTCATTTCGTTGCAAGCGGGTTTTTACGTGTTCTGGAGTCATTTCGTTGCAAGCGGGTTTTTAAGTGCTCTGGAGTCATTTCGTTGCAAGCGGGTTTTTAAGTGCTCTGGAGTCATTTCGTTGCAAGCGGGTTTTTAAGTGCTCTGGATTCATTTCGTTGCACGCGGGTTTTTAAGTGCTCTAGAGTCATTTCGTTGCAAGCGGGTTTTTAAGTGCTCTGGAGTCATTTCGTTGCAAGCGGGTTTTTAAGTGCTCTGAAGGCATTTCGTTGCAAGCGGGTTTTTAAGTGCTCTGGAGTCATTTCGTTGCAAGCGGGTTTTTACGTGTTCTGGAGTCATTTCGTTGCAAGCGGGTTTTTACATACTTCTCGGACATTTCACTGGAAGCGGGTTTTTTAAATGCTCTGTAGGCATTTCGTTGCAAGCGGGTTTTTAAGTGCTCTGGAGTCATTTCGTTGCAAGCGGGTTTTTACGTGTTCTGGAGTCATTTCGTTGCAAGCGGGTTTTTACATACTTCTCAGACATCAGTGGAAGCGGGTTTTTTAAATGCTCTGTAGGCATTTCGTTGCAAGCGGGTTTTTAAGTGCTCTGGAGTCATTTCGTTGCAAGCGGGTTTTTAAGTGCTCTGGAGTCATTTCGTTGCAAGCGGGTTTTTACGTGTTCTGGAGTCATTTCGTTGCAAGCGGGTTTTTACATACTTCTCAGACATCAGTGGAAGCGGGTTTTTTAAATGCTCTGTAGGCATTTCGTTGCAAGCGGGTTTTTAAGTGCTCTGGAGTCATTTCTTTGCAAGCGGGTTTTTAAGTGCTCTGGAGTCATTTCGTTGCAAGCGGGTTTTTACGTGTTTTGGAGTCATTTCGTTGCAAGCGGGTTTTTACATACTTCTCAGACATCAGTGGAAGCGGGTTTTTTAAATGCTCTGTAGGCATTTCGTTGCAAGCGGGTTTTTAAATGCTCTGGAGTCATTTCGTTGCAAGCGGGTTTTTAAGTGCTCTGGAGTCATTTCGTTGCAAGCGGGTTTTTACGTGTTCTGGAGTCATTTCGTTGCAAGCGGGTTTTTACATACTTCTCAGACATTTCACTGGAAGCGGGTTTTTTAAATGCTCTGTAGGCATTTCGTTGCAAGCGGGTTTTTAAGTACTCTGGAGTCATTTCGTTGCAAACGGGTTTTTACGTGCTCTGGAGTAATTTCGTTGCAAGCGGGTTTTTAAGTGCTCTGGAGTCATTTCGTTGCAAGCGGGTTTTTAAGTGCTCTGAAGTCATTTCGTTGCAAGCGGATTTTTAAGTACTCCGGAGTCATTTCGTTGCAAGCGGGTTTTTACGTGTTCTGGAGTCATTTCGTTGCAAGCGGGTTTTTACATACTTCTCAGACATTTCACTGGAAGCGGGTTTTTTAAATGCTCTGTAGGCATTTCGTTGCAAGCGGGTTTTTAAGTACTCTGGAGTCATTTCGTTGCATGCGGGTTTTTAAGTGCTCTGAAGGCATTTCGTTGTAAGCGGGTTTTTAAGTGCTCTGGAGTCATTTCGTTGCAAGCGGGTTTTTACGTGTTCTGGAGTCATTTCGTTGCAAGCGGGTTTTTACATACTTCTGAGACATTTCACTGGAAGCGGGTTTTTTAAATGCTCTGTAGGCATTTCGTTGCAAGCGGGTTTTTAAGTACTCTGGAGTCATTTCGTTGCAAGCGGGTTTTTACGTGTTCTGGAGTCATTTCGTTGCAAGCGGGTTTTTAAGTGCTCTGGAGCCATTTCGTTGCAAGCGGGTTTTTAAGTGCTCTGGAGTCATTACGTTGCAAGCGGGTTTTTAAGTGCTCTGGAGTCATTTCGTTGCAAGCGGGTTTTTAAGTGCTCTGGAGTCATTTCGTTGCAAGCGGGTTTTTAAGTGCTCTGGAGTCATTTCGTTGCAAGCGGGTTTTTAAGTGCTCTGGAGTCATTTCGTTGCAAGCGGGTTTTTAAGTGCTCTGGAGTCATTTCGTTGCAAGCGGGTTTTTAAATGCTCTGGAGTCATTTCGTTGCAAGCGGGTTTTTAAGTGCTCTGGATTCATTTCGTTGCAAGCGGGTTTTTAAGTGCTCTGCAGTCATTTCGTTGCAAGCGGGTTTTTAATGCTCTGGAGTCATTTCGTTGCAAGCGGGTTTTTAAGTACTCTGGAGACATTTCGGTACAAGCGGGTTTTTAAGTGCTCTGGAGTCATTTCGTTGCAAGCGGGTTCTTAAGTGCTCTGGAGTCATTTCGTTGCAAGCGGGTTTTTAAGTGCTCTGAAGGCATTTCGTTGCAAGCGGGTTTTTAAGTGCTCTGGAGTCATTTCGTTGCAAGCGGGTTTTTACGTGTTCTGGAGTCATTTCGTTGCAAGCGGGTTTTTACATACTTCTCAGACATTTCACTGGAAGCGGGTTTTTTAAATGCTCTGTAGGCATTTCGTTGCAAGCGGGTTTTTAAGTGCTCTGGAGTCTTTTCGTTGCAAGCGGGTTTTTACGTGTTCTGGAGTCATTTCGTTGCAAGCGGGTTTTTACATACTTCTCAGACATCAGTGGAAGTGGGTTTTTTAAATGCTCTGTAGGCATTTCGTTGCAAGCGGGTTTTTAAGTGCTCTGGAGTCATTTCGTTGCAAGCGGGTTTTTAAGTGCTCTGGAGTCATTTCGTTGCAAGCGGGTTTTTACGTGTTCTGGAGTCATTTCGTTGCAAGCGGGTTTTTACATACTTCTCAGACATCAGTGGAAGCGGGTTTTTTAAATGCTCTGTAGGCATTTCGTTGCAAGCGGGTTTTTAAGTGCTCTGGAGTCATTTCTTTGCAAGCGGGTTTTTAAGTGCTCTGGAGTCATTTCGTTGCAAGCGGGTTTTTACGTGTTTTGGAGTCATTTCGTTGCAAGCGGGTTTTTACATACTTCTCAGACATCAGTGGAAGCGGGTTTTTTAAATGCTCTGTAGGCATTTCGTTGCAAGCGGGTTTTTAAATGCTCTGGAGTCATTTCGTTGCAAGCGGGTTTTTAAGTGCTCTGGAGTCATTTCGTTGCATGCGGGTTTTTAAGTGCTCTGAAGGCATTTCGTTGTAAGCGGGTTTTTAATTGCTCTGGAGTCATTTCGTTGCAAGCGGGTTTTTACGTGTTCTGGAGTCATTTCGTTGCAAGCGGGTTTTTAAGTGCTCTGGAGTCATTTCGTTGCAAGCGGGTTTTTAAGTGCTCTGAAGGCATTTCGTTGCAAGCGGGTTTTTAAGTGCTCTGGAGTCATTTCGTTGCAAGCGGGTTTTTAAGTGCTCTGGAGACATTTCGTTGCAAGCGGGTTTTTAAGTGCTCTGGAGCCATTTCGTTGCAAGCGGGTTTTTAAGTGCTCTGGAGCCATTTCGTTGCAAGCGGGTTTTTAAGTGCTCTGGAGTCATTACGTTGCAAGCGGGTTTTTAAGTGCTCTGGAGTCATTTCGTTGAAAGCGGGTTTTTAAGTGCTCTGGAGTCATTTCGTTGCAAGCGGGTTTTTAAGTGCTCTGGAGTCATTTCGTTGCAAGCGGGTTTTTAAGTGCTCTGGAGTCATTTCGTTGCAAGCGGGTTTTTAAGTGCTCTGGAGTCATTTCGTTGCAAGCGGGTTTTTAAGTGCTCTGGAGTCATTTCGTTGCAAGCGGGTTTTTAAGTGCTCTGGATTCATTTCGTTGCAAGCGGGTTTTTAAGTGCTCTGCAGTCATTTCGTTGCAAGCGGGTTTTTAATGCTCTGGAGTCATTTCGTTGCAAGCGGGTTTTTAAGTACTCTGGAGACATTTCGGTACAAGCGGGTTTTTAAGTGCTCTGGAGTCATTTCGTTGCAAGCGGGTTTTTAAGTGCTCTGGAGTCATTTCGTTGCAAGCGGGTTTTTAAGTGCTCTGAAGGCATTTCGTTGCAAGCGGGTTTTTAAGTGCTCTGGAGTCATTTCGTTGCAAGCGGGTTTTTACGTGTTCTGGAGTCATTTCGTTGCAAGCGGGTTTTTACATACTTCTCAGACATTTCACTGGAAGCGGGTTTTTTAAATGCTCTGTAGGCATTTCGTTGCAAGCGGGTTTTTAAGTGCTCTGGAGTCTTTTCGTTGCAAGCGGGTTTTTACGTGTTCTGGAGTCATTTCGTTGCAAGCGGGTTTTTACATACTTCTCAGACATCAGTGGAAGCGGGTTTTTTAAATGCTCTGTAGGCAATTCGTTGCAAGCGGGTTTTTAAGTGCTCTGGAGTCATTTCGTTGCAAGCGGGTTTTTAAGTGCTCTGGAGTCATTTCGTTGCAAGCGGGTTTTTACGTGTTCTGGAGTCATTTCGTTGCAAGCGGGTTTTTACATACTTCTCAGACATCAGTGGAAGCGGGTTTTTTAAATGCTCTGTAGGCATTTCGTTGCAAGCGGGTTTTTAAGTGCTCTGGAGTCATTTCTTTGCAAGCGGGTTTTTAAGTGCTCTGGAGTCATTTCGTTGCAAGCGGGTTTTTACGTGTTCTGGAGTCATTTCGTTGCAAGCGGGTTTTTACATACTTCTCAGACATCAGTGGAAGAGGGTTTTTTAAATGCTCTGTAGGCATTTCGTTGCAAGCGGGTTTTTAAGTGCTCTGGAGTCATTTCGTTGCAAGTGGGTTTTAAGTGCTCTGGAGTCATTTCGTTGCATGCGGGTTTTTAAGTGCTCTGAAGGCATTTCGTTGTAAGCGGGTTTTTAAGTGCTCTGGAGTCATTTCGTTGCAAGCGGGTTTTTACGTGTTCTTGAGTCATTTCGTTGCAAGCGGGTTTTTACATACTTCTCAGACATTTCACTGGAAGCGGGTTTTTTAAATGCTCTCTAGGCATTTCGTTGCAAGCGGGTTTTTAAGTACTCTGGAGTCATTTCGTTGCAAGCGGGTTTTTACGTGTTCTGGAGTCATTTCGTTGCAAGCGGGTTTTTAAGTGCTCTGGAGTCATTTCGTTGCAAGCGGGTTTTTAAGTGCTCTGAAGGCATTTCGTTGCAAGCGGGTTTTTAAGTGCTCTGGAGTCATTTCGTTGCAAGCGGGTTTTTAAGTGCTCTGGAGACATTTCGTTGCAAGCGGGTTTTTAAGTGCTCTGGAGCCATTTCGTTGCAAGCGGGTTTTTAAGTGCTCTGGAGCCATTTCGTTGCAAGCGGGTTTTTAAGTGCTCTGGAGTCATTACGTTGCAAGCGGGTTTTTAAGTGCTCTGGAGTCATTTCGTTGCAAGCGGGTTTTTAAGTGCTCTGGAGTCATTTCGTTGCAAGCGGGTTTTTAAGTGCTCTGGAGTCATTTCGTTGCAAGGGGGTTTTTAAGTGCTCTGGAGTCATTTCGTTGCAAGCGGGTTTTTAAGTGCTCTGGAGTCATTTCGTTGCAAGCGGGTTTTTAAGTACTCTGGAGACATTTCGGTACAAGCGGGTTTTTAAGTGCTCTGGAGTCATTTCGTTGCAAGCGGGTTTTTAAGTGCTCTGGAGTCATTTCGTTGCAAGCGGGTTTTTAAGTGCTCTGAAGGCATTTCGTTGCAAGCGGGTTTTTAAGTGCTCTGGAGTCATTTCGTTGCAAGCGGGTTTTTACGTGTTCTGGAGTCATTTCGTTGCAAGCGGGTTTTTACATACTTCTCAGACATTTCACTGGAAGCAGGTTTTTTAAATGCTCTGTAGGCATTTCGTTGCAAGCGGGTTTTTAAGTGCTCTGGAGTCTTTTCGTTGCAAGCGGGTTTTTACGTGTTCTGGAGTCATTTCGTTGCAAGCGGGTTTTTACATACTTCTCAGACATTTCACTGGAAGCGGGTTTTTTAAATGCTCTGTAGGCATTTCGTTGCTAGCGGGTTTTTAAGTACTCTGGAGTCATTTCGTTGCAAGCGGGTTTTTACGTGTTCTGCAGTCATTTCGTTGCAAGCGGGTTTTTAAGTGCTCTGGAGTCATTTCGTTGCAAGCGGGTTTTTAAGTGCTCTGGAGTCATTTCGTTGCAAGCGGGTTTTTAAGTGCTCTGGAGTCATTTCGTTGCAAGCGGGTTTTTAAGTGCTCTGGATTCATTTCGTTGCACGCGGGTTTTTAAGGGCTCTGGAGTCATTTCGTTGCAAGCGGGTTTTTAAGTGCTCTGGAGTCATTTCGTTGCAAGCGGGTTTTTAAGTGCTCTGAAGGCATTTCGTTGCAAGCGGGTTTTTAAGTGCTCTGGAGTCATTTCGTTGCAAGCGGGTTTTTACGTGTTCTGGAGTCATTTCGTTGCAAGCGGGTTTTTACATACTTCTCAGACATTTCACTGGAAGCGGGTTTTTTAAATGCTCTGTAGGCATTTCGTTGCAAGCGGGTTTTTAAGTGCTCTGGAGTCATTTCGTTGCAAGCGGGTTTTTACGTGTTCTGGAGTCATTTCGTTGCAAGCGGGTTTTTACATACTTCTCAGACATCAGTGGAAGCGGGTTTTTTAAATGCTCTGTAGGCATTTCGTTGCAAGCGGGTTTTTAAGTGCTCTGGAGTCATTTCTTTGCAAGCGGGTTTTTAAGTGCTCTGGAGTCATTTCGTTGCAAGCGGGTTTTTACGTGTTCTGGAGGCATTTCGTTGCAAGCGGGTTTTTACATACTTCTCAGACATCAGTGGAAGCGGGTTTTTTAAATGCTCTGTAGGCATTTCGTTGCAAGCGGGTTTTTAAGTGCTCTGGAGTCATTTCGTTGCATGCGGGTTTTTAAGTGCTCTGAAGGCATTTCGTTGTAAGCGGGTTTTTAAGTGCTCTGGAGTCATTTCGTTGCAAGCGGGTTTTTACGTGTTCTGGAGTCATTTCGTTGCAAGCGGGTTTTTACATACTTCTCAGACATTTCACTGGAAGCGGGTTTTTTAAATGCTCTGTAGGCATTTCGTTGCAAGCGGGTTTTTAAGTACTCTGGAGTCATTTCGTTGCAAACGGGTTTTTACGTGCTCTGGAGTAATTTCGTTGCAAGCGGGTTTTTAAGTGCTCTGGAGTCATTTCGTTGCAAGCGGGTTTTTAAGTGCTCTGGAGTCATTTCGTTGCAAGCGGGTTTTTAAGTACTCTGGAGTCATTTCGTTGCAAGCGGGTTTTTAAGTGCTCTGGAGTCATTTCGTTGCAAGCGGGTTTTTAAGTGCTCTGGAGTCATTTCGTTGCAAGCGGGTTTTTAAGTGCTCTGGAGTCATTTCCTTGCAAGCGGGTTTTTAAGTGCTCTGGAGTCATTTCGTTGCAAGCGGGTTTTTAAGTGCTCTGGAGTCATTTCGTTGCAAGCGGGTTTTTAAGTGCTCTGGAGTCATTTCGTTGCAATCGGGTTTTTTAGTGCTCTGGAGTCATTTCGTTGCAAGCGGGTTTTTAAGTGCTCTGGAGTCATTTCGTTGCAAGCGGGTTTTTAAGTGCTCTGGAGTCATTTCGTTGCAATCGGGTTTTTTAGTGCTCTGGAGTCATTTCGTTGCAAGCGGGTTTTTAAGTGCTCTGGAGTCATTTCGTTGCAAGCGGGTTTTTAAGTGCTCTGGAGTCATTTCGTTGCAAGCGGGTTTTTAAGTGCTCTGAAGGCATTTTGTTGCAAGCGGGTTTTTAAGTGCTCTGGAGTCATTTCGTTGCAAGCAGGTTTTTACGTGTTCTGGAGTCATTACGTTGCAAGCGGGTTTTTACATACTTCTCAGACATTTCACTGGAAGCGGGTTTTTTAAATGCTCTGTAGGCATTTCGTTGCAAGCGGGTTTTTAAGTGCTCTGGAGTCTTTTCGTTGCAAGCGGGTTTTTACGTGTTCTGGAGTCATTTCGTTGCAAGCGGGTTTTTACATACTTCTCAGACATTTCACTGGAAGCGGATTTTTTAAATGCTCTGTAGGCATTTCGTTGCTAGCGGGTTTTTAAGTACTCTGGAGTCATTTCGTTGCAAGCGGGTTTTTACGTGTTCTGGAGTCATTTCGTTGCAAGCGGGTTTTTAAGTGCTCTGGAGTCATTTCGTTGCAAGCGGGTTTTTAAGTGCTCTGGAGTCATTTCGTTGCAAGCGGGTTTTTAAGTGCTCTGGAGTCATTTCGTTGCAAGCGGGTTTTTAAGTGCTCTGGATTCATTTCGTTGCACGCTGGTTTTTAAGTGCTCTGGAGTCATTTCGTTGCAAGCGGGTTTTTAAGTGCTCTGGAGTCATTTCGTTGCAAGCGGGTTTTTAAGTGCTCTGAAGGCATTTCGTTGCAAGCGGGTTTTTAAGTGCTCTGGAGTCATTTCGTTGCAAGCGGGTTTTTACGTGTTCTGGAGTCATTTCGTTGCAAGCGGGTTTTTACATACTTCTCGGACATTTCACTGGAAGCGGGTTTTTTAAATGCTCTGTAGGCATTTCGTTGCAAGCGGGTTTTTAAGTGCTCTGGAGTCATTTCGTTGCAAGCGGGTTTTTACGTGTTCTGGAGTCATTTCGTTGCAAGCGGGTTTTTACATACTTCTCAGACATCAGTGGAAGCGGGTTTTTTAAATGCTCTGTAGGCATTTCGTTGCAAGCGGGTTTTTAAGTGCTCTGGAGTCATTTCGTTGCAAGCGGGTTTTTAAGTGCTCTGGAGTCATTTCGTTGCAAGCGGGTTTTTACGTGTTCTGGAGTCATTTCGTTGCAAGCGGGTTTTTACATACTTCTCAGACATCAGTGGAAGCGGGTTTTTTAAATGCTCTGTAGGCATTTCGTTGCAAGCGGGTTTTTAAGTGCTCTGGAGTCATTTCTTTGCAAGCGGGTTTTTAAGTGCTCTGGAGTCATTTCGTTGCAAGCGGGTTTTTACGTGTTTTGGAGTCATTTCGTTGCAAGCGGGTTTTTACATACTTCTCAGACATCAGTGGAAGCGGGTTTTTTAAATGCTCTGTAGGCATTTCGTTGCAAGCGGGTTTTTAAATGCTCTGGAGTCATTTCGTTGCAAGCGGGTTTTTAAGTGCTCTGGAGTCATTTCGTTGCATGCGGGTTTTTAAGTGCTCTGAAGGCATTTCGTTGTAAGCGGGTTTTTAATTGCTCTGGAGTCATTTCGTTGCAAGCGGGTTTTTACGTGTTCTGGAGTCATTTCGTTGCAAGCGGGTTTTTACATACTTCTCAGACATTTCACTGGAAGCGGGTTTTTTAAGTGCTCTGGAGTCATTTCGTTGCAAGCGGGTTTTTAAGTGCTCTGGAGTCATTTCGTTGCAAGCGGGTTTTTAAGTGCTCTGAAGGCATTTCGTTGCAAGCGGGTTTTTAAGTGCTCTGGAGTCATTTCGTTGCAAGCGGGTTTTTACGTGTTCTGGAGTCATTTCGTTGCAAGCGGGTTTTTACATACTTCTCGGACATTTCACTGGAAGCGGGTTTTTTAAATGCTCTGTAGGCATTTCGTTGCAAGCGGGTTTTTAAGTGCTCTGGAGTCATTTCGTTGCAAGCGGGTTTTTACGTGTTCTGGAGTCATTTCGTTGCAAGCGGGTTTTTACATACTTCTCAGACATCAGTGGAAGCGGGTTTTTTAAATGCTCTGTAGGCATTTCGTTGCAAGCGGGTTTTTAAGTGCTCTGGAGTCATTTCGTTGCAAGCGGGTTTTTAAGTGCTCTGGAGTCATTTCGTTGCAAGCGGGTTTTTACGTGTTCTGGAGTCATTTCGTTGCAAGCGGGTTTTTACATACTTCTCAGACATCAGTGGAAGCGGGTTTTTTAAATGCTCTGTAGGCATTTCGTTGCAAGCGGGTTTTTACATACTTCTCAGACATCAGTGGAAGCGGGTTTTTTAAATGCTCTGTAGGCATTTCGTTGCAAGCGGGTTTTTAAATGCTCTGGAGTCATTTCGTTGCAAGCGGGTTTTTAAGTGCTCTGGAGTCATTTCGTTGCATGCGGGTTTTTAAGTGCTCTGAAGGCATTTCGTTGTAAGCGGGTTTTTAATTGCTCTGGAGTCATTTCGTTGCATGCGGGTTTTTACGTGTTCTGGAGTCATTTCGTTGCAAGCGGGTTTTTACATACTTCTCAGACATTTCACTGGAAGCGGGTTTTTTAAATTCTCTGTAGGCATTTCGTTGCAAGCGGGTTTTTAAGTACTCTGGAGTCATTTCGTTGCAAACGGGTTTTTACGTGCTCTGGAGTAATTTCGTTGCAAGCGGGTTTTTAAGTGCTCTGGAGTCATTTCGTTGCAAGCGGGTTTTTAAGTGCTCTGAAGTCATTTCGTTGCAAGCGGGTTTTTAAGTACTCTGGAGTCATTTCGTTGCAAGCGGGTTTTTAAGTGCTCCGGAGTCATTTCGTTGCAAGCGGGTTTTTAAGTGCTCTGGAGTCATTTCGTTGCAAGCGGGTTTTTAAGTGCTCTGGAGTCATTTCCTTGCAAGCGGGTTTTTAAGTGCTCTGGAGTCATTTCGTTGCAAGCGGGTTTTTAAGTGCTCTGGAGTCATTTCGTTGCAAGCGGGTTTTTAAGTGCTCTGGAGTCATTTCGTTGTAATCGGGTTTTTTAGTGCTCTGGAGTCATTTCGTTGCAAGCGGGTTTTTAAGTGCTCTGGAGTCATTTCGTTGCATGCGGGTTTTTAAGTGCTCTGAAGGCATTTCGTTGTAAGCGGGTTTTTAAGTGCTCTGGAGTCATTTCGTTGCAAGCGGGTTTTTACGTGTTCTGGAGTCATTTCATTGCAAGCGGGTTTTTACATACTTCTCAGACATTTCACTGGAAGCGGGTTTTTTAAATGCTCTGTAGGCATTTCGTTGCAAGCGGGTTTTTAAGTGCTCTGGAGTCATTTCGTTGCAAGCGGGTTTTTACGTGTTCTGGAGTCATTTCGTTGCAAGCGGCTTTTTACATACTTCTCAGACATTTCACTGGAAGCGGGTTTTTTAAATGCTCTGTAGGCATTTCGTTGCAAGCGGGTTTTTAAGTGCTCTGGAGTCATTACGTTGCAAGCGGGTTTTTAAGTGCTCTGGAGTCATTTCGTTGCAAGCGGGTTTTTAAGTGCTCTGGATTCATTTCGGTACAAGCGGGTTTTTAAGTGCTCTGGAGTCATTTCGTTGCAAGCGGGTTTTTAAGTGCTCTGGAGTCATTTCGTTGCAAGCGGGTTTTTAAGTGCTCTGAAGGCATTTCGTTGCAAGCGGGTTTTTAAGTGCTCTGGAGTCATTTCGTTGCAAGCGGGTTTTTACGTGTTCTGGAGTCATTTCGTTGCAAGCGGGTTTTTACATACTTCTCAGACATTTCACTGGAAGCGGGTTTTTTAAATGCTCTGTAGGCATTTCGTTGCAAGCGGGTTTTTAAGTGCTCTGGAGTCATTTCGTTGCAAGCAGGTTTTTACGTGTTCTGGAGTCATTACGTTGCAAGCGGGTTTTTACATACTTCTCAGACATTTCACTGGAAGCGGGTTTTTTAAATGCTCTGTAGGCATTTCGTTGCAAGCGGGTTTTTAAGTGCTCTGGAGTCTTTTCGTTGCAAGCGGGTTTTTACGTGTTCTGGAGTCATTTCGTTGCAAGCGGGTTTTTACATACTTCTCAGACATTTCACTGGAAGCGGATTTTTTAAATGCTCTGTAGGCATTTCGTTGCTAGCGGGTTTTTAAGTACTCTGGAGTCATTTCGTTGCAAGCGGGTTTTTACGTGTTCTGGAGTCATTTCGTTGCAAGCGGGTTTTTAAGTGCTCTGGAGTCATTTCGTTGCAAGCGGGTTTTTAAGTGCTCTGGAGTCATTTCGTTGCAAGCGGGTTTTTAAGTGCTCTGGAGTCATTTCGTTGCAAGCGGGTTTTTAAGTGCTCTGGATTCATTTCGTTGCATGCTGGTTTTTAAGTGCTCTGGAGTCATTTCGTTGCAAGCGGGTTTTTAAGTGCTCTGGAGTCATTTCGTTGCAAGCGGGTTTTTAAGTGCTCTGAAGGCATTTCGTTGCAAGCGGGTTTTTAAGTGCTCTGGAGTCATTTCGTTGCAAGCGGGTTTTTACGTGTTCTGGAGTCATTTCGTTGCAAGCGGGTTTTTACATACTTCTCGGACATTTCACTGGAAGCGGGTTTTTTAAATGCTCTGTAGGCATTTCGTTGCAAGCGGGTTTTTAAGTGCTCTGGAGTCATTTCGTTGCAAGCGGGTTTTTACGTGTTCTGGAGTCATTTCGTTGCAAGCGGGTTTTTACATACTTCTCAGACATCAGTGGAAGCGGGTTTTTTAAATGCTCTGTAGGCATTTCGTTGCAAGCGGGTTTTTAAGTGCTCTGGAGTCATTTCGTTGCAAGCGGGTTTTTACGTGTTCTGGAGTCATTTCGTTGCAAGCGGGTTTTTACATACTTCTCGGACATTTCACTGGAAGCGGGTTTTTTAAATGCTCTGTAGGCATTTCGTTGCAAGCGGGTTTTTAAGTGCTCTGGAGTCATTTCGTTGCAAGCGGGTTTTTACGTGTTCTGGAGTCATTTCGTTGCAAGCGGGTTTTTACATACTTCTCAGACATCAGTGGAAGCGGGTTTTTTAAATGCTCTGTAGGCATTTCGTTGCAAGCGGGTTTTTAAGTGCTCTGGAGTCATTTCGTTGCAAGCAGGTTTTTAAGTGCTCTGGAGTCATTTCGTTGCAAGCGGGTTTTTACGTGTTCTGGAGTCATTTCGTTGCAAGCGGGTTTTTACATACTTCTCAGACATCAGTGGAAGCGGGTTTTTTAAATGCTCTGTAGGCATTTCGTTGCAAGCGGGTTTTTAAGTGCTCTGGAGTCATTTCTTTGCAAGCGGGTTTTTAAGTGCTCTGGAGTCATTTCGTTGCAAGCGGGTTTTTACGTGTTTTGGAGTCATTTCGTTGCAAGCGGGTTTTTACATACTTCTCAGACATCAGTGGAAGCGGGTTTTTTAAATGCTCTGTAGGCATTTCGTTGCAAGCGGGTTTTTAAATGCTCTGGAGTCATTTCGTTGCAAGCGGGTTTTTAAGTGCTCTGGAGTCATTTCGTTGCATGCGGGTTTTTAAGTGCTCTGAAGGCATTTCGTTGTAAGCGGGTTTTTAATTGCTCTGGAGTCATTTCGTTGCAAGCGGGTTTTTACGTGTTCTGGAGTCATTTCGTTGCAAGCGGGTTTTTACATACTTCTCAGACATTTCACTGGAAGCGGGTTTTTTAAATGCTCTGTAGGCATTTCGTTGCAAGCGGGTTTTTAAGTACTCTGGAGTCATTTCGTTGCAAACGGGTTTTTACGTGCTCTGGAGTAATTTCGTTGCAAGCGGGTTTTTAAGTGCTCTGGAGTCATTTCGTTGCAAGCGGGTTTTTAAGTGCTCTGAAGTCATTTCGTTGCAAGCGGGTTTTTAAGTACTCTGGAGTCATTTCGTTGCAAGCGGGTTTTTAAGTGCTCCGGAGTCATTTCGTTGCAAGCGGGTTTTTAAGTGCTCTGGAGTCATTTCGTTGCAAGCGGGTTTTTAAGTGCTCTGGAGTCATTTCCTTGCAAGCGGGTTTTTAAGTGCTCTGGAGTCATTTCGTTGCAAGCGGGTTTTTAAGTGCTCTGGAGTCATTTCGTTGCAAGCGGGTTTTTAAGTGCTCTGGAGTCATTTCGTTGCAATCGGGTTTTTTAGTGCTCTGGAGTCATTTCGTTGCAAGCGGGTTTTTAAGTGCTCTGGAGTCATTTCGTTGCATGCGGGTTTTTAAGTGCTCTGAAGGCATTTCGTTGTAAGCGGGTTTTTAAGTGCTCTGGAGTCATTTCGTTGCAAGCGGGTTTTTACGTGTTCTGGAGTCATTTCATTGCAAGCGGGTTTTTACATACTTCTCAGACATTTCACTGGAAGCGGGTTTTTTAAATGCTCTGTAGGCATTTCGTTGCAAGCGGGTTTTTAAGTGCTCTGGAGTCATTTCGTTGCAAGCGGGTTTTTACGTGTTCTGGAGTCATTTCGTTGCAAGCGGCTTTTTACATACTTCTCAGACATTTCACTGGAAGCGGGTTTTTTAAATGCTCTGTAGGCATTTCGTTGCAAGCGGGTTTTTAAGTGCTCTGGAGTCATTACGTTGCAAGCGGGTTTTTAAGTGCTCTGGAGTCATTTCGTTGCAAGCGGGTTTTTAAGTGCTCTGGATTCATTTCGGTACAAGCGGGTTTTTAAGTGCTCTGGAGTCATTTCGTTGCAAGCGGGTTTTTAAGTGCTCTGGAGTCATTTCGTTGCAAGCGGGTTTTTAAGTGCTCTGAAGGCATTTCGTTGCAAGCGGGTTTTTAAGTGCTCTGGAGTCATTTCGTTGCAAGCGGGTTTTTACGTGTTCTGGAGTCATTTCGTTGCAAGCAAGTTTTTACATACTTCTCAGACATTTCACTGGAAGCGGGTTTTTTAAATGCTCTGTAGGCATTTCGTTGCAAGCGGGTTTTTAAGTGCTCTGGAGTCATTTCGTTGCAAGCAGGTTTTTACGTGTTCTGGAGTCATTACGTTGCAAGCGGGTTTTTACATACTTCTCAGACATTTCACTGGAAGCGGGTTTTTTAAATGCTCTGTAGGCATTTCGTTGCAAGCGGGTTTTTAAGTGCTCTGGAGTCTTTTCGTTGCAAGCGGGTTTTTACGTGTTCTGGAGTCATTTCGTTGCAAGCGGGTTTTTACATACTTCTCAGACATTTCACTGGAAGCGGATTTTTTAAATGCTCTGTAGGCATTTCGTTGCTAGCGGGTTTTTAAGTACTCTGGAGTCATTTCGTTGCAAGCGGGTTTTTACGTGTTCTGGAGTCATTTCGTTGCAAGCGGGTTTTTAAGTGCTCTGGAGTCATTTCGTTGCAAGCGGGTTTTTAAGTGCTCTGGAGTCATTTCGTTGCAAGCGGGTTTTTAAGTGCTCTGGAGTCATTTCGTTGCAAGCGGGTTTTTAAGTGCTCTGGATTCATTTCGTTGCACGCTGGTTTTTAAGTGCTCTGGAGTCATTTCGTTGCAAGCGGGTTTTTAAGTGCTCTGGAGTCATTTCGTTGCAAGCGGGTTTTTAAGTGCTCTGAAGGCATTTCGTTGCAAGCGGGTTTTTAAGTGCTCTGGAGTCATTTCGTTGCAAGCGGGTTTTTACGTGTTCTGGAGTCATTTCGTTGCAAGCGGGTTTTTACATACTTCTCGGACATTTCACTGGAAGCGGGTTTTTTAAATGCTCTGTAGGCATTTCGTTGCAAGCGGGTTTTTAAGTGCTCTGGAGTCATTTCGTTGCAAGCGGGTTTTTAAGTGCTCTGGAGTCATTTCGTTGCAAGCGGGTTTTTACGTGTTCTGGAGTCATTTCGTTGCAAGCGGGATTTTACATACTTCTCAGACATCAGTGGAAGCGGGTTTTTTAAATGCTCTGTAGGCATTTCGTTGCAAGCGGGTTTTTAAGTGCTCTGGAGTCATTTCTTTGCAAGCGGGTTTTTAAGTGCTCTGGAGTCATTTCGTTGCAAGCGGGTTTTTACGTGTTTTGGAGTCATTTCGTTGCAAGCGGGTTTTTACATACTTCTCAGACATCAGTGGAAGCGGGTTTTTTAAATGCTCTGTAGGCATTTCGTTGCAAGCGGGTTTTTAAATGCTCTGGAGTCATTTCGTTGCAAGCGGGTTTTTAAGTGCTCTGGAGTCATTTCGTTGCATGCGGGTTTTTAAGTGCTCTGAAGGCATTTCGTTGTAAGCGGGTTTTTAATTGCTCTGGAGTCATTTCGTTGCAAGCGGGTTTTTACGTGTTCTGGAGTCATTTCGTTGCAAGCGGGTTTTTACATACTTCTCAGACATTTCACTGGAAGCGGGTTTTTTAAATGCTCTGTAGGCATTTCGTTGCAAGCGGGTTTTTAAGTACTCTGGAGTCATTTCGTTGCAAACGGGTTTTTACGTGCTCTGGAGTAATTTCGTTGCAAGCGGGTTTTTAAGTGCTCTGAAGTCATTTCGTTGCAAGCGGGTTTTTAAGTGCTCTGAAGTCATTTCGTTGCAAGCGGGTTTTTAAGTACTCTGGAGTCATTTCGTTGCAAGCGGGTTTTTAAGTGCTCCGGAGTCATTTCGTTGCAAGCGGGTTTTTAAGTGCTCTGGAGTCATTTCGTTGCAAGCGGGTTTTTAAGTGCTCTGGAGTCATTTCCTTGCAAGCGGGTTTTTAAGTGCTCTGGAGTCATTTCGTTGCAAGCGGGTTTTTAAGTGCTCTGGAGTCATTTCGTTGCAAGCGGGTTTTTAAGTGCTCTGGAGTCATTTCGTTGCAATCGGGTTTTTTAGTGCTCTGGAGTCATTTCGTTGCAAGCGGGTTTTTAAGTGCTCTGGAGTCATTTCGTTGCATGCGGGTTTTTAACTGCTCTGAAGGCATTTCGTTGTAAGCGGGTTTTTAAGTGCTCTGGAGTCATTTCGTTGCAAGCGGGTTTTTACGTGTTCTGGAGTCATTTCATTGCAAGCGGGTTTTTACATACTTCTCAGACATTTCACTGGAAGCGGGTTTTTTAAATGCTCTGTAGGCATTTCGTTGCAAGCGGGTTTTTAAGTGCTCTGGAGTCATTTCGTTGCAAGCGGGTTTTTACGTGTTCTGGAGTCATTTCGTTGCAAGCGGCTTTTTACATACTTCTCAGACATTTCACTGGAAGCGGGTTTTTTAAATGCTCTGTAGGCATTTCGTTGCAAGCGGGTTTTTAAGTGCTCTGGAGTCATTACGTTGCAAGCGGGTTTTTAAGTGCTCTGGAGTCATTTCGTTGCAAGCGGGTTTTTAAGTGCTCTGGATTCATTTCGGTACAAGCGGGTTTTTAAGTGCTCTGGAGTCATTTCGTTGCAAGCGGGTTTTTAAGTGCTCTGGAGTCATTTCGTTGCAAGCGGGTTTTTAAGTGCTCTGAAGGCATTTCGTTGCAAGCGGGTTTTTAAGTGCTCTGGAGTCATTTCGTTGCAAGCGGGTTTTTACGTGTTCTGGAGTCATTTCGTTGCAAGCGGGTTTTTACATACTTCTCAGACATTTCACTGGAAGCGGGTTTTTTAAATGCTCTGTAGGCATTTCGTTGCAAGCGGGTTTTTAAGTGCTCTGGAGTCTTTTCGTTGCAAGCGGGTTTTTACGTGTTCTGGAGTCATTTCGTTGCAAGCGGGTTTTTACATACTTCTCAGACATCAGTGGAAGCGGGTTTTTTAAATGCTCTGTAGGCATTTCGTTGCAAGCGGGTTTTTAAGTGCTCTGGAGTCATTTCGTTGCAAGCGGGTTTTTAAGTGCTCTGGAGTCATTTCGTTGCAAGCGGGTTTTTACGTGTTCTGGAGTCATTTCGTTGCAAGCGGGTTTTTACATACTTCTCAGACATCAGTGGAAGCGGGTTTTTTAAATGCTCTGTAGGCATTTCGTTGCAAGCGAGTTTTTAAGTGCTCTGGAGTCATTTCTTTGCAAGCGGGTTTTTAAGTGCTCTGGAGTCATTTCGTTGCAAGCGGGTTTTTACGTGTTCTGGAGTCATTTCGTTGCAAGCGGGTTTTTACATACTTCTCAGACATCAGTGGAAGAGGGTTTTTTAAATGCTCTGTAGGCATTTCGTTGCAAGCGGGTTTTTAAGTGCTCTGGAGTCATTTCGTTGCAAGCGGGTTTTAAGTGCTCTGGAGTCATTTCGTTGCATGCGGGTTTTTAAGTGCTCTGAAGGCATTTCGTTGTAAGCGGGTTTTTAAGTGCTCTGGAGTCATTTCGTTGCAAGCGGGGTTTTACGTGTTCTTGAGTCATTTCGTTGCAAGCGGGTTTTTACATACTTCTCAGACATTTCACTGGAAGCGGGTTTTTTAAATGCTCTGTAGGCATTTCGTTGCAAGCGGGTTTTTAAGTACTCTGGAGTCATTTCGTTGCAAGCGGGTTTTTACGTGTTCTGGAGTCATTTCGTTGCAAGCGGGTTTTTAAGTGCTCTGGAGTCATTTCGTTGCAAGCGGGTTTTTAAGTGCTCTGAAGGCATTTCGTTGCAAGCGGGTTTTTAAGTGCTCTGGAGTCATTTCGTTGCAAGCGGGTTTTTAAGTGCTCTGGAGCCATTTCGTTGCAAGCGGGTTTTTAAGTGCTCTGGAGCCATTTCGTTGCAAGCGGGTTTTTAAGTGCTCTGGAGTCATTACGTTGCAAGCGGGTTTTTAATTGATCTGGAGTCATTTCGTTGCAAGCGGGTTTTTAAGTGCTCTGGAGTCATTTCGTTGCAAGCGGGTTTTTAAGTGCTCTGGAGTCATTTCGTTGCAAGCGGGTTTTTAAGTGCTCTGGAGTCATTTCGTTGCAAGCGGGTTTTTAAGTGCTCTGGAGTCATTTCGTTGCAAGCGGGTTTTTAAGTGCTCTGGAGTCTTTTCGTTGCAAGCGGGTTTTTAAGTGCTCTGGATTCATTTCGTTGCAAGCGGGTTTTTAAGTGCTCTGCAGTCATTTCGTTGCAAGCAGGTTTTTAATGCTCTGGAGTCATTTCGTTGCAAGCGGGTTTTTAAGTACTCTGGAGACATTTCGGTACAAGCGGGTTTTTAAGTGCTCTGGAGTCATTTCGTTGCAAGCGGGTTTTTAAGTGCTCTGGAGTCATTTCGTTGCAAGCGGGTTTTTAAGTGCTCTGAAGGCATTTCGTTGCAAGCGGGTTTTTAAGTGCTCTGGAGTCATTTCGTTGCAAGCGGGTTTTTACGTGTTCTGGAGTCATTTCGTTGCAAGTGGGTTTTTACATACTTCTCAGACATTTCACTGGAAGCAGGTTTTTTAAATGCTCTGTAGGCATTTCGTTGCAAGCGGGTTTTTAAGTGCTCTGGAGTCTTTTCGTTGCAAGCGGGTTTTTACGTGTTCTGGAGTCATTTCGTTGCAAGCGGGTTTTTACATACTTCTCAGACATTTCACTGGAAGCGGGTTTTTTAAATGCTCTGTAGGCATTTCGTTGCTAGCGGGTTTTTAAGTACTCTGGAGTCATTTCGTTGCAAGCGGGTTTTTACGTGTTCTGCAGTCATTTCGTTGCAAGCGGGTTTTTAAGTGCTCTGGAGTCATTTCGTTGCAAGCGGGTTTTTAAGTGCTCTGGAGTCATTTCGTTGCAAGCGGGTTTTTAAGTGCTCTGGAGTCATTTCGTTGCAAGCGGGTTTTTAAGTGCTCTGGATTCATTTCGTTGCACGCGGGTTTTTAAGTGCTCTGGAGTCATTTCGTTGCAAGCGGGTTTTTAAGTGCTCTGGAGTCATTTCGTTGCAAGCGGGTTTTTAAGTGCTCTGAAGGCATTTCGTTGCAAGCGGGTTTTTAAGTGCTCTGGAGTCATTTCGTTGCAAGCGGGTTTTTACGTGTTCTGGAGTCATTTCGTTGCAAGCGGGTTTTTACATACTTCTCAGACATTTCACTGGAAGCGGGTTTTTTAAATGCTCTGTAGGCATTTCGTTGCAAGCGGGTTTTTAAGTGCTCTGGAGTCATTTCGTTGCAAGCGGGTTTTTACGTGTTCTGGAGTCATTTCGTTGCAAGCGGGTTTTTACATACTTCTCAGACATCAGTGGAAGCGGGTTTTTTAAATGCTCTGTAGGCATTTCGTTGCAAGCGGGTTTTTAAGTGCTCTGGAGTCATTTCGTTGCAAGCGGGTTTTTAAGTGCTCTGGAGTCATTTCGTTGCAAGCGGGTTTTTACGTGTTCTGGAGTCATTTCGTTGCAAGCGGGTTTTTACATACTTCTCAGACATCAGTGGAAGCGGGTTTTTTAAATGCTCTGTAGGCATTTCGTTGCAAGCGGGTTTTTAAGTGCTCTGGAGTCATTTCTTTGCAAGCGGGTTTTTAAGTGCTCTGGAGTCATTTCGTTGCAAGCGGGTTTTTACGTGTTCTGGAGTCATTTCGTTGCAAGCGGGTTTTTACATACTTCTCAGACATCAGTGGAAGCGGGTTTTTTAAATGCTCTGTAGGCATTTCGTTGCAAGCGGGTTTTTAAGTGCTCTGGAGTCATTTCGTTGCATGCGGGTTTTTGTGCTCTGAAGGCATTTCGTTGTAAGCGGGTTTTTAAGTGCTCTGTAGTCATTTCGTTGCAAGCGGGTTTTTACGTGTTCTGGAGTCATTTCGTTGCAAGCAGGTTTTTACATACTTCTCAGACATTTCACTGGAAGCGGGTTTTTTAAATGCTCTGTAGGCATTTCGTTGCAAGCGGATTTTTAAGTACTCTGGAGTCATTTCGTTGCAAACGGGTTTTTACGTGCTCTGGAGTAATTTCGTTGCAAGCGGGTTTTTAAGTGCTCTGGAGTCATTTCGTTGCAAGCGGGTTTTTAAGTACTCTGGAGTCATTTCGTTGCAAGCGGGTTTTTAAGTACTCTGGAGTCATTTCGTTGCAAGCGGGTTTTTAAGTGCTCTGGAGTCATTTCGTTGCAAGCGGGTTTTTAAGTGCTCTGGAGTCATTTCGTTGCAAGCGGGTTTTTAAGTGCTCTGGAGTCATTTCCTTGCAAGCGGGTTTTTAAGTGCTCTGGAGTCATTTCGTTGCAAGCGGGTTTTTAAGTGCTCTGGAGTCATTTCGTTGCAAGCGGGTTTTTAAGTGCTCTGGAGTCATTTCGTTGCAATCGGGTTTTTTAGTGCTCTGGAGTCATTTCGTTGCAAGCGGGTTTTTAAGTGCTCTGGAGTCATTTCGTTGCAAGCGGGTTTTTAAGTGCTCTGGAGTCATTTCGTTGCAATCGGGTTTTTTAGTGCTCTGGAGTCATTTCGTTGCAAGCGGGTTTTTAAGTGCTCTGGAGTCATTTCGTTGCAAGCGGGTTTTTAAGTGCTCTGGAGTCATTTCGTTGCAAGCGGGTTTTTAAGTGCTCTGAAGGCATTTCGTTGCAAGCGGGTTTTTAAGTGCTCTGGAGTCATTTCGTTGCAAGCAGGTTTTTACGTGTTCTGGAGTCATTACGTTGCAAGCGGGTTTTTACATACTTCTCAGACATTTCACTGGAAGCGGGTTTTTTAAATGCTCTGTAGGCATTTCGTTGCAAGCGGGTTTTTAAGTGCTCTGGAGTCTTTTCGTTGCAAGCGGGTTTTTACGTGTTCTGGAGTCATTTCGTTGCAAGCGGGTTTTTACATACTTCTCAGACATTTCACTGGAAGCGGGTTTTTTAAATGCTCTGTAGGCATTTCGTTGCTAGCGGGTTTTTAAGTACTCTGGAGTCATTTCGTTGCAAGCGGGTTTTTACGTGTTCTGGAGTCATTTCGTTGCAAGCGGGTTTTTAAGTGCTCTGGAGTCATTTCGTTGTAAGCGGGTTTTTAAGTGCTCTGGAGTCATTTCGTTGCAAGCGGGTTTTTAAGTGCTCTGGATTCATTTCGTTGCACGGGGGTTTTTAAGTGCTCTGGAGTCATTTCGTTGCAAGCGGGTTTTTAAGTGCTCTGGAGTCATTTCGTTGCAAGCGGGTTTTTAAGTGCTCTGAAGGCATTTCGTTGCAAGCGGGTTTTTAAGTGCTCTGGAGTCATTTCGTTGCAAGCGGGTTTTTACGTGTTTTGGAGTCATTTCGTTGCAAGCGGGTTTTTACATACTTCTCAGACATTTCACTGGAAGCGGGTTTTTTAAATGCTCTGTAGGCATTTCATTGCAAGCGGGTTTTTAAGTGCTCTGGAGTCATTTCGTTGCAAGCGGGTTTTTACGTGTTCTGGAGTCATTTCGTTGCAAGCGGGTTTTTACATACTTCTCAGACATCAGTGGAAGCGGGTTTTTTAAATGCTCTGTAGGCATTTCGTTGCAAGCGGGTTTTTAAGTGCTCTGGAGTCATTTCGTTGCAAGCGGGTTTTTAAGTGCTCTGGAGTCATTTCGTTGCAAGCGGGTTTTTACGTGTTCTGGAGTCATTTCGTTGCAAGCGGGTTTTTACATACTTCTCAGACATCAGTGGAAGCGGGTTTTTTAAATGCTCTGTAGGCATTTCGTTGCAAGCGGGTTTTTAAGTGCTCTGGAGTCATTTCGTTGCAAGCGGGTTTTTAAGTGCTCTGGAGTCATTTCGTTGCATGCGGGTTTTTAAGTGCTCTGAAGGCATTTCGTTGTAAGCGGGTTTTTAATTGCTCTGGAGTCATTTCGTTGCAAGCGGGTTTTTACGTGTTCTGGAGTCATTTCGTTGCAAGCGGGTTTTTACATACTTCTCAGACATTTCACTGGAAGCGGGTTTTTTAAATGCTCTGTAGGCATTTCGTTGCAAGCGGGTTTTTAAGTACTCTGGAGTCATTTCGTTGCAAACGGGTTTTTACGTGCTCTGGAGTAATTTCGTTGCAAGCGGGTTTTTAAGTGCTCTGGAGTCATTTCGTTGCAAGCGGGTTTTTAAGTGCTCCGAAGTCATTTTGTTGCAAGCGGGTTTTTAAGTACTCTGGAGTCATTTCGTTGCAAGCGGGTTTTTAAGTGCTCCGGAGTCATTTCGTTGCAAGCGGGTTTTTAAGTGCTCTGGAGTCATTTCGTTGCAAGCGGGTTTTTAAGTGCTCTGGAGTCATTTCCTTGCAAGCGGGTTTTTAAGTGCTCTGGAGTCATTTCGTTGCAAGCGGGTTTTTAAGTGCTCTGGAGTCATTTCGTTGCAAGCGGGTTTTTAAGTGCTCTGGAGTCATTTCGTTGCAATCGGGTTTTTTAGTGCTCTGGAGTCATTTCGTTGCAAGCGGGTTTTTAAGTGCTCTGGAGTCATTTCGTTGCATGCGGGTTTTTAAGTGCTCTGAAGGCATTTCGTTGTAAGCGGGGTTTTAAGTGCTCTGGAGTCATTTCGTTGCAAGCGGGTTTTTACATGTTCTGGAGTCATTTCATTGCAAGCGGGTTTTTACATACTTCTCAGACATTTCACTGGAAGCGGGTTTTTTAAATGCTCTGTAGGCATTTCGTTGCAAGCGGGTTTTTAAGTGCTCTGGAGTCATTTCGTTGCAAGCGGGTTTTTACGTGTTCTGGAGTCATTTCGTTGCAAGCGGCTTTTTACATACTTCTCAGACATTTCACTGGAAGCGGGTTTTTTAAATGCTCTGTAGGCATTTCGTTGCAAGCGGGTTTTTAAGTGCTCTGGAGTCATTACGTTGCAAGCGGGTTTTTAAGTGTTCTGGAGTCATTTCGTTGCAAGCGGGTTTTTAAGTGCTCTGGAGTCATTTCGTTGCAAGCGGGTTTTTAAGTGCTCTGGAGTCATTTCGTTGCAAGCGGGTTTTTAAGTGCTCTGGAGTCATTTCGTTGCAAGCGGGTTTTTAAGTGCTCTGGAGTCATTTCGTTGCAAGCGGGTTTTTAAGTGCTCTGGAGTCATTTCGTTGCAAGCTGGTTTTTAAGTGCTCTGGATTCATTTCGTTGCAAGCGGGTTTTTAAGTGCTCTGCAGTCATTTCGTTGCAAGCAGGTTTTTAAGTGCTCTGGAGTCATTTCGTTGCAAGCGGGTTTTTAAGTGCTCTGGAGTCATTTCGTTGCAAGCGGGTTTTTAAGTGCTCTGGATTCATTTCGTTGCAAGCGGGTTTTTAAGTGCTCTGTAGTCATTTCGTTGCAAGCGGGTTTTTAAGTGCTCTGGAGTCATTTCGTTGCAAGCGGGTTTTTAAGTGCTCTGAAGGCATTTCGTTGCAAGCGGGTTTTTAAGTGCTCTGGAGTCATTTCGTTGCAAGCGGGTTTTTACGTGTTCTGGAGTCATTTCGTTGCAAGCGGGTTTTTACATACTTCTCAGACATTTCACTTAAAGCGGGTTTTTTAAATGCTCTGTAGGCATTTCGTTGCAAGCGGGTTTTTAAGTGCTCTGGAGTCATTTCGTTGCAAGCGGGTTTTTACGTGTTCTGCAGTCATTTCGTTGCAATCGAGTTTTTACATACTTCTCAGACATCTGTGGAAGCGGGTTTTTTAAATGCTCTGTAGGCATTTCGTTGCAAGCGGGTTTTTAAGTGCTCTGGAGTCATTTCGTTGCAAGCGGGATTTTAAGTGCTCTGGAGTCATTTCGTTGCAAGCGGGTTTTTACGTGTTCTGGAGTCATTTCGTTGCAAGCGGGTTTTTACATACTTCTCAGACATCAGTGGAAGCGGGTTTTTTAAATGCTCTGTAGGCATATCGTTGCAAGCGGGTTTTTAAGTGCTCTGGAGTCATTTCTTTGCAAGCGGGTTTTTAAGTGCTCTGGAGTCATTTCGTTGCAAGCGGGTTTTTACGTGTTCTGGAGTCATTTCGTTGCAAGCGGGTTTTTACATACTTCTCAGACATCAGTGGAAGTGGGTTTTTTAAATGCTCTGTAGGCATTTCGTTGCAAGCGGGTTTTTTAGTGCTATGGAGTCATTTCGTTGCAAGCGGGTTTTTAAGTGTTCTGGAATCATTTCGTTGCAAGCGGGTTTTTAAGTGCTCTGGAGTCATTTCGTTGCAAGCGGGTTTTTAAGTGCTCTGGAGTCATTTCGTTGCATGCGGGTTTTTAAGTGCTCTGAAGGCATTTCGTTGTAAGCGGGTTTTTAAGTGCTCTGGAGTCATTTCGTTGCAAGCGGGTTTTTACGTGTTCTGGAGTCATTTCGTTGCAAGCGGCTTTTTACATACTTCTCAGACATTTCACTGGAAGCGGGTTTTTTAAATGCTCTGTAGGCATTTCGTTGCAAGCGGGTTTTTAAGTGCTCTGGAGTCATTACGTTGCAAGCGGGTTTTTAAGTGTTCTGGAGTCATTTCGTTGCAAGCCGGTTTTTAAGTGCTCTGGAGTCATTTCGTTGCAAGCGGGTTTTTAAGTGCTCTGGAGTCATTTCGTTGCAAGCGGGTTTTTAAGTGCTCTGGAGTCATTTTGTTGCAAGCGGGTTTTTAAGTGCTCTGGAGTCATTTCGTTGCAAGCGGGTTTTTAAGTGCTCTGGAGTCATTTCGTTGCAAGCTGGTTTTTAAGTGCTCTGCATTCATTTCGTTGCAAGCGGGTTTTTAAGTGCTCTGCAGTCATTTCATTGCAAGCAGGTTTTTAAGTGCTCTGGAGTCATTTTGTTGCAAGCGGGTTTTTAAGTACTCTGGAGACATTTCGGTACAAGCGGGTTTTTAAGTGCTCTGGAGTCATTTCGTTGCAAGCGGGTTTTTACGTGTTCTGGAGTCATTTCGTTGCAAGCGGGTTTTTACATACTTCTCAGACATTTCACTGGAAGCGGGTTTTTTAAATGCTCTGTAGGCATTTCGTTGCAAGCGGGTTTTTAAGTGCTCTGGAGTCATTTCGTTGCAAGCGGGTTTTTACGAGTTCTGGAGTCATTTCGTTGCAAGCGGGTTTTTACATACTTCTCAGACATTTCACTGGAAGCGGGTTTTTTAAATGCTCTGTAGGCATTTCGTTGCAAGCGGGTTTTTAAGTACTCTGGAGTCATTTCGTTGCAAGCGGGTTTTTACGTGTTCTGGAGTCATTTCGTTGCAAGCGGGTTTTTAAGTGCTCTGGAGTCATTTCGTTGCAAGCGGGTTTTTAAGTGCTCTGGAGTCATTTCGTTGCAAGCGGGTTTTTAAGTGCTCTGGAGTCATTTCGTTGCAAGCGGGTTTTTAAGTGCTCTGGATTCATTTCGTTGCAAGCGGGTTTTTAAGTGCTCTGGAGTCATTTCGTTGCAAGCGGGTTTTTAAGTGCTCTGGAGTCATTTCGTTGCAAGCGGGTTTTTAAGTGCTCTGAAGGCATTTCGTTGCAAGCGGGTTTTTAAGTGCTCTGGAGTCATTTCGTTGCAAGCAGGTTTTTACGTGTTCTGGAGTCATTTCGTTGCAAGCGGGTTTTTACATACTTCTCAGACATTTCACTGGAAGCGGGTTTTTTAAATGCTCTGTAGGCATTTCGTTGCAAGCGGGTTTTTAAGTGCTCTGGAGTCTTTTCGTTGCAAGCGGGTTTTTACGTGTTCTGGAGTCATTTCGTTGCAAGCGGGTTTTTAAGTGCTCTGGAGTCATTTCGTTGCAAGCGGGTTTTTAAGTGCTCTGGAGTCATTTCGTTGCAAGCGGGTTTTTACGTGTTCTGGAGTCATTTCGTTGCAAGCGGGTTTTTACATACTTCTCAGACATTTCACTTAAAGCGGGTTTTTTAAATGCTCTGTAGGCATTTCGTTGCAAGCGGGTTTTTAAGTGCTCTGGAGTCATTTCGTTGCAAGCGGGTTTTTACCTGTTCTGCAGTCATTTCGTTGCAAGCGAGTTTTTACATACTTCTCAGACATCTGTGGAAGCGGGTTTTTTAAATGCTCTGTAGGCATTTCGTTGCAAGCGGGTTTTTAAGTGCTCTGGAGTCATTTCGTTGCAAGCGGGTTTTTAAGTGCTCTGGAGTCATTTCGTTGCAAGCGGGTTTTTAAGTGCTCTGGAGTCATTTCGTTGCAAGCAGGTTTTTACGTGTTCTGGAGTCATTTCGTTGCAAGCGGGTTTTTACATACTTCTCAGACATTTCACTGGAAGCGGGTTTTTTAAATGCTCTGTAGGCATTTCGTTGCTAGCGGGTTTTTAAGTACTCTGGAGTCATTTCGTTGCAAGCGGGTTTTTACGTGTTCTGGAGTCATTTCGTTGCAAGCGGGTTTTTAAGTGCTCTGGAGTCATTTCGTTGCAAGCGGGTTTTTAAGTGCTCTGGAGTCATTTCGTTGCAAGCGGGTTTTTACGTGTTCTGGAGTCATTTCGTTGCAAGCGGGTTTTTACATACTTCTCAGACATTTCACTTAAAGCGGGTTTTTTAAATGCTCTGTAGGCATTTCGTTGCAAGCGGGTTTTTAAGTGCTCTGGAGTCATTTCGTTGCAAGCGGGTTTTTACGTGTTCTGCAGTCATTTCGTTGCAAGCGAGTTTTTACATACTTCTCAGACATCTGTGGAAGCGGGTTTTTTAAATGCTCTGTAGGCATTTCGTTGCAAGCGGGTTTTTAAGTGCTCTGGAGTCATTTCGTTGCAAGCGGGTTTTTAAGTGCTCTGGAGTCATTTCGTTGCAAGCGGGTTTTTACGTGTTCTGGAGTCATTTCGTTGCAAGCGGGTTTTTACATACTTCTCAGACATCAGTGGAAGCGGGTTTTTTAAATGCTCTGTAGGCATTTCGTTGCAAGCGGGTTTTTAAGTGCTCTGGAGTCATTTCTTTGCAAGCGGGTTTTTAAGTGCTCTGGAGTCATTTCGTTGCAAGCGGGTTTTTACGTGTTCTGGAGTCATTTCGTTGCAAGCGGGTTTTTACATACTTCTCAGACATCAGTGGAAGTGGGTTTTTTAAATGCTCTGTAGGCATTTCGTTGCAAGCGGGTTTTTTAGTGCTCTGGAGTCATTTCGTTGCAAGCGGGTTTTTAAGTGTTCTGGAATCATTTCGTTGCAAGCGGGTTTTTAAGTGCTCTGGAGTCATTTCGTTGCAAGCGGGTTTTTAAGTGCTCTGGAGTCATTTTGTTGCATGCGGGTTTTTAAGTGCTCTGAAGGCATTTCGTTGTAAGCGGGTTTTTAAGTGCTCTGGAGTCATTTCGTTGCAAGCGGGTTTTTACGTGTTCTGGAGTCATTTCGTTGCAAGCGGCTTTTTACATACTTCTCAGACATTTCACTGGAAGCGGGTTTTTTAAATGCTCTGTAGGCATTTCGTTGCAAGCGGGTTTTTAAGTGCTCTGGAGTCATTACGTTGCAAGCGGGTTTTTAAGTGTTCTGGAGTCATTTCGTTGCAAGCCGGTTTTTAAGTGCTCTGGAGTCATTTCGTTGCAAGCGGGTTTTTAAGTGCTCTGGAGTCATTTCGTTGCAAGCGGGTTTTTAAGTGCTCTGGAGTCATTTTGTTGCAAACGGGTTTTTAAGTGCTCTGGAGTCATTTCGTTGCAAGCGGGTTTTTAAGTGCTCTGGAGTCATTTCGTTGCAAGCTGGTTTTTAAGTGCTCTGGATTCATTTCGTTGCAAGCGGGTTTTTAAGTGCTCTGCAGTCATTTCGTTGCAAGCAGGTTTTTAAGTGCTCTGGAGTCATTTCGTTGCAAGCGGGTTTTTAAGTACTCTGGAGACATTTCGGTACAAGCGGGTTTTTAAGTGCTCTGGAGTCATTTCGTTGCAAGCGGGTTTTTACGTGTTCTGGAGTCATTTCGTTGCAAGCGGGTTTTTACATACTTCTCAGACATTTCACTGGAAGCGGGTTTTTTAAATGCTCTGTAGGCATTTCGTTGCAAGCGGGTTTTTAAGTGCTCTGGAGTCATTTCGTTGCAAGCGGGTTTTTACGTGTTCTGGAGTCATTTCGTTGCAAGCGGGTTTTTACATACTTCTCAGACATTTCACTGGAAGCGGGTTTTTTAAATGCTCTGTAGGCATTTCGTTGCAAGCGGGTTTTTAAGTACTCTGGAGTCATTTCGTTGCAAGCGGGTTTTTACGTGTTCTGGAGTCATTTCGTTGCAAGCGGGTTTTTAAGTGCTCTGGAGTCATTTCGTTGCAAGCGGGTTTTTAAGTGCTCTGGAGTCATTTCGTTGCAAGCGGGTTTTTAAGTGCTCTGGAGTCATTTCGTTGCAAGCGGGTTTTTAAGTGCTCTGGATTCATTTTGTTGCAAGCGGGTTTTTAAGTGCTCTGGAGTCATTTCGTTGCAAGCGGGTTTTTAAGTGCTCTGGAGTCATTTCGTTGCAAGCGGGTTTTTAAGTGCTCTGAAGGCATTTCGTTGCAAGCGGGTTTTTAAGTGCTCTGGAGTCATTTCGTTGCAAGCGGGTTTTTACGTGTTCTGGAGTCATTTCGTTGCAAGCGGGTTTTTACATACTTCTCAGACATTTCACTGGAAGCGGGTTTTTTAAATGCTCTGTAGGCATTTCGTTGCAAGCGGGTTTTTAAGTGCTCTGGAGTCTTTTCGTTGCAAGCGGGTTTTTACGTGTTCTGGAGTCATTTCGTTGCAAGCGGGTTTTTACATACTTCTCAGACATTTCACTGGAAGCGGGTTTTTTAAATGCTCTGTAGGCATTTCGTTGCTAGCGGGTTTTTAAGTACTCTGGAGTCATTTCGTTGCAAGCGGGTTTTTACGTGTTCTGGAGTCATTTCGTTGCAAGCGGGTTTTTAAGTGCTCTGGAGTCATTTCGTTGCAAGCGGGTTTTTAAGTGCTCTGGAGTCATTTCGTTGCAAGCGGGTTTTTAAGTGCTCTGGAGTCATTTCGTTGCAAGCGGGTTTTTAAGTGCTCTGGATTCATTTCGTTGCACGCGGGTTTTTAAGTGCTCTGGAGTCATTTCGTTGCAAGCGCGTTTTTAAGTGCTCTGGAGTCATTTCGTTGCAAGCGGGTTTTTAAGTGCTCTGAAGGCATTTCGTTGCAAGCGGGTTTTTAAGTGCTCTGGAGTCATTTCGTTGCAAGCGGGTTTTTACGTGTTCTGGAGTCATTTCGTTGCAAGCGGGTTTTTACATACTTCTCAGACATTTCACTGGAAGCGGGTTTTTTAAATGCTCTGTAGGCATTTCGTTGCAAGCGGGTTTTTAAGTTCTCTGGAGTCTTTTCGTTGCAAGCGGGTTTTTACGTGTTCTGGAGTCATTTCTTTGCAACCGGGTTTTTACATACTTCTCAGACATTTCACTGGAAGCGGGTTTTTTAAATGCTCTGTAGGCATTTCGTTGCTAGCGGGTTTTTAAGTACTCTGGAGTCATTTCGTTGCAAGCGGGTTTTTACGTGTTCTGGAGTCATTTCGTTGCAAGCGGGTTTTTAAGTGCTCTGGAGTCATTTCGTTGCAAGCGGGTTTTTAAGTGCTCTGGAGTCATTTCGTTGCAAGCGGGTTTTTAAGTGCTCTGGATTCATTTCGTTGCACGCGGGTTTTTAAGTGCTCTGGAGTCATTTCGTTGCAAGCGCGTTTTTAAGTGCTCTGGAGTCATTTCGTTGCAAGCGGGTTTTTAAGTGCTCTGAAGGCATTTCGTTGCAAGCGGGTTTTTAAGTGCTCTGGAGTCATTTCGTTGCAAGCGGGTTTTTACGTGTTCTGGAGTCATTTCGTTGCAAGCGGGTTTTTACATACTTCTCTGACATTTCACTGGAAGCGGGTTTTTTAAATGCTCTGTAGGCATTTTGTTGCAAGCGGGTTTTTAAGTGCTCTGGAGTCATTTCGTTGCAAGCGGGTTTTTACGTGTTCTGGAGTCATTTCGTTGCAAGCGGGTTTTTACATACTTCTCAGACATCAGTGGGAGCGGGTTTTTTAAATGCTCTGTAGGCATTTCGTTGCAAGCGGGTTTTTAAGTGCTCTGGAGTCATTTCGTTGCAAGCGGGTTTTTAAGTGCTCTGGAGTCATTTCGTTGCAAGCGGGTTTTTACGTGTTCTGGAGTCATTTCGTTGCAAGCGGGTTTTTACATACTTCTCAGACATCAGTGGAAGCGGGTTTTTTAAATGCTCTGTAGGCATTTCGTTGCAAGCGGGTTTTTAAGTGCTCTGGAGTCATTTCTTTGCAAGCGGGTTTTTAAGTGCTCTGGAGTCATTTCGTTGCAAGCGGGTTTTTACGTGTTTTGGAGTCATTTCGTTGCAAGCGGGTTTTTACATACTTCTCAGACATCAGTGGAAGCGGGTTTTTTAAATGCTCTGTAGGCATTTCGTTGCAAGCGGGTTTTTAAATGCTCTGGAGTCATTTCGTTGCAAGCGGGTTTTTAAGTGCTCTGGAGTCATTTCGTTGCATGCGGGTTTTTAAGTGCTCTGAAGGCATTTCGTTGTAAGCGGGTTTTTAAGTGCTCTGGAGTCATTTCGTTGCAAGCGGGTTTTTACGTGTTCTGGAGTCATTTCGTTGCAAGCGGGTTTTTACATACTTCTCAGACATTTCACTGGAAGCGGGTTTTTTAAATGCTCTGTAGGCATTTCGTTGCAAGCGGGTTTTTAAGTACTCTGGAGTCATTTCGTTGCAAACGGGTTTTTACGTGCTCTGGAGTAATTTCGTTGCAAGCGGGTTTTTAAGTGCTCTGGAGTCATTTCGTTGCAAGCGGGTTTTTACGTGTTCTGGAGTCATTTCGTTGCAAGCGGGTTTTTACATACTTCTCTGACATTTCACTGGAAGCGGGTTTTTTAAATGCTCTGTAGGCATTTCGTTGCAAGCGGGTTTTTAAGTGCTCTGGAGTCATTTCGTTGCAAGCGGGTTTTTACGTGTTCTGGAGTCATTTCGTTGCAAGCGGGTTTTTACATACTTCTCAGACATCAGTGGGAGCGGGTTTTTTAAATGCTCTGTAGGCATTTCGTTGCAAGCGGGTTTTTAAGTGCTCTGGAGTCATTTCGTTGCAAGCGGGTTTTTAAGTGCTCTGGAGTCATTTCGTTGCACGCGGGTTTTTACGTGTTCTGGAGTCATTTCGTTGCAAGCGGGTTTTTACATACTTCTCAGACATCAGTGGAAGCGGGTTTTTTAAATGCTCTGTAGGCATTTCGTTGCAAGCGGGTTTTTAAGTGCTCTGGAGTCATTTCTTTGCAAGCGGGTTTTTAAGTGCTCTGGAGTCATTTCGTTGCAAGCGGGTTTTTACGTGTTTTGGAGTCATTTCGTTGCAAGCGGGTTTTTACATACTTCTCAGACATCAGTGGAAGCGGGTTTTTTAAATGCTCTGTAGGCATTTCGTTGCAAGCGGGTTTTTAAATGCTCTGGAGTCATTTCGTTGCAAGCGGGTTTTTAAGTGCTCTGGAGTCATTTCGTTGCATGCGGGTTTTTAAGTGCTCTGAAGGCATTTCGTTGTAAGCGGGTTTTTAAGTGCTCTGGAGTCATTTCGTTGCAAGCGGGTTTTTACGTGTTCTGGAGTCATTTCGTTGCAAGCGGGTTTTTACATACTTCTCAGACGTTTCACTGGAAGCGGGTTTTTTAAATGCTCTGTAGGCATTTCGTTGCAAGCGGGTTTTTAAGTACTCTGGAGTCATTTCGTTGCAAACGGGGTTTTACGTGCTCTGGAGTAATTTCGTTGCAAGCGGGTTTTTAAGTGCTCTGGAGTCATTTCGTTGCAAGCGGGTTTTTACGTGCTCTGGAGTCATTTCGTTGCAAGCGGGTTTTTAAGTACTCTGGAGTCATTTCGTTGCAAGCGGGTTTTTAAGTGCTCCGGAGTCATTTCGTTGCAAGCGGGTTTTTAAGTGCTCTGGAGTCATTTCGTTGCAAGCGGGTTTTTAAGTGCTCTGGAGTCATTTCGTTGCAAGCGGGTTTTTAAGTGCTCTGGAGTCATTTCGTTGCAAGCGGGTTTTTAAGTGCTCTGGAGTCATTTCGTTGCAAGCGGGTTTTTAAGTGCTCTGGAGTCATTTCGTTGCAAGCGGGTTTTTAAGTGCTCTGGAGTCATTTCGTTGCAAGCGGGTTTTTAAGTGCTCTGGAGTCATTTCGTTGCAATCGAGTTTTTTAGTGCTCTGGAGTCATTTCGTTGCAAGCGGGTTTTTAAGTGCTCTGGAGTCATTTCGTTGCATGCGGGTTTTTAAGTGCTCTGAAGGCATTTCGTTGTAAGCGGGTTTTTAAGTGCTCTGGAGTCATTTCGTTGCAAGCGGGTTTTTACGTGTTCTGGAGTCATTTCATTGCAAGCGGGTTTTTACATACTTCTCAGACATTTCACTGGAAGCGGGTTTTTTAAATGCTCTGTAGGCATTTCGTTGCAAGCGGGTTTTTAAGTGCTCTGGAGTCATTTCGTTGCAAGCGGGTTTTTACGAGATCTGGAGTCATTTCGTTGCAAGCGGCTTTTTACATACTTCTCAGACATTTCACTGGAAGCGGGTTTTTTAAATGCTCTGTAGGCATTTCGTTGCAAGCGGGTTTTTAAGTGCTCTGGAGTCATTACGTTGCAAGCGGGTTTTTAAGTGTTCTGGAGTCATTTCGTTGCAAGCCGGTTTTTAAGTGCTCTGGAGTCATTTCGTTGCAAGCGGGTTTTTAAGTGCTCTGGAGTCATTTCGTTGCAAGCGGGTTTTTAAGTGCTCTGGAGTCATTTTGTTGCAAGCGGGTTTTTAAGTGCTCTGGAGTCATTTCGTTGCAAGCGGGTTTTTAAGTGCTCTGGAGTCATTTCGTTGCAAGCTGGTTTTTAAGTGCTCTGGATTCATTTCGTTGCAAGCGGGTTTTTAAGTGCTCTGCAGTCATTTCGTTGCAAGCAGGTTTTTAAGTGCTCTGGAGTCATTTCGTTGCAAGCGGGTTTTTAAGTGCTCTGTAGTCATTTCGTTGCAAGCGGGTTTTTAAGTGCTCTGGATTCATTTCGTTGCAAGCGGGTTTTTAAGTGCTCTGTAGTCATTTCGTTGCAAGCGGGTTTTTAAGTGCTCTGGAGTCATTTCGTTGCAAGCGGGTTTTTAAGTGCTCTGAAGGCATTTCGTTGCAAGCGGGTTTTTAAGTGCTCTGGAGTCATTTCGTTGCAAGCGGGTTTTTACGTGTTCTGGAGTCATTTCGTTGCAAGCGGGTTTTTACATACTTCTCAGACATTTCACTTAAAGCGGGTTTTTTAAATGCTCTGTAGGCATTTCGTTGCAAGCGGGTTTTTAAGTGCTCTGGAGTCATTTCGTTGCAAGCGGGTTTTTACGTGTTCTGCAGTCATTTCGTTGCAAGCGAGTTTTTACATACTTCTCAGACATCTATGGAAGCGGGTTTTTCAAATGCTCTGTAGGCATTTCGTTGCAAGCGGGTTTTTAAGTGCTCTGGAGTCATTTCGTTGCAAGCGGGATTTTAAGTGCTCTGGAGTCATTTCGTTGCAAGCGGGTTTTTACGTGTTCTGGAGTCATTTCGTTGCAAGCGGGTTTTTACATACTTCTCAGACATCAGTGGAAGCGGGTTTTTTAAATGCTCTGTAGGCATTTCGTTGCAAGCGGGTTTTTAAGTGCTCTGGAGTCATTTCTTTGCAAGCGGGTTTTTAAGTGCTCTGGAGTCATTTCGTTGCAAGCGGGTTTTTACGTGTTCTGGTGTCATTTCGTTGCAAGCGGGTTTTTACATACTTCTCAGACATCAGTGGAAGTGGGTTTTTTAAATGCTCTGTAGGCATTTCGTTGCAAGCGGGTTTTTTAGTGCTCTGGAGTCATTTCGTTGCAAGCGGGTTTTTAAGTGTTCTGGAATCATTTCGTTGCAAGCGGGTTTTTAAGTGCTCTGGAGTCATTTCGTTGCAAGCGGGTTTTTAAGTGCTCTGGAGTCATTTCGTTGCATGCGGGTTTTTAAGTGCTCTGAAGGCATTTCGTTGTAAGCGGGTTTTTAAGTGCTCTGGAGTCATTTCGTTGCAAGCGGGTTTTTACGTGTTCTGGAGTCATTTCGTTGCAAGCGGCTTTTTACATACTTCTCAGACATTTCACTGGAAGCGGGTTTTTTAAATGCTCTGTAGGCATTTCGTTGCAAGCGGGTTTTTAAGTGCTCTGGATTCATTACGTTGCAAGCGGGTTTTTAAGTGTTCTGGAGTCATTTCGTTTCAAGCCGGTTTTTAAGTGCTCTGGAGTCATTTCGTTGCAAGCGGGTTTTTAAGTGCTCTGGAGTCATTTCGTTGCAAGCGGGTTTTTAAGTGCTCTGGAGTCATTTTGTTGCAAGCGGGTGTTTAAGTGCTCTGGAGACATTTAGATGCAAGCGGGTTTTTAAGTGCTCTGGATTCATTTTGTTGCAAGCGGGTTTTTAAGTGCTCTGGAGTCATTTCGTTGCAAGCGGGTTTTTAAGTGCTCTGGAGTCATTTCGTTGCAAGCGGGTTTTTAAGTGCTCTGAAGGCATTTCGTTGCAAGCGGGTTTTTAAGTGCTCTGGAGTCATTTCGTTGCAAGCGGGTTTTTACGTGTTCTGGAGTCATTTCGTTGCAAGCGGGTTTTTACATACTTCTCAGACATTTCACTGGAAGCGGGTTTTTTAAATGCTCTGTAGGCATTTCGTTGCAAGCGGGTTTTTAAGTGCTCTGGAGTCTTTTCGTTGCAAGCGGGTTTTTACGTGTTCTGGAGTCATTTCGTTGCAAGCGGGTTTTTACATACTTCTCAGACATTTCACTGGAAGCGGGTTTTTTAAATGCTCTGTAGGCATTTCGTTGCTAGCGGGTTTTTAAGTACTCTGGAGTCATTTCGTTGCAAGCGGGTTTTTACGTGTTCTGGAGTCATTTCGTTGCAAGCGGGTTTTTAAGTGCTCTGGAGTCATTTCGTTGCAAGCGGGTTTTTAAGTGCTCTGGAGTCATTTCGTTGCAAGCGGGTTTTTAAGTGCTCTGGAGTCATTTCGTTGCAAGCGGGTTTTTAAGTGCTCTGGATTCATTTCGTTGCACGCGGGTTTTTAAGTGCTCTGGAGTCATTTCGTTGCAAGCGCGTTTTTAAGTGCTCTGGAGTCATTTCGTTGCAAGCGGGTTTTTAAGTGCTCTGAAGGCATTTCGTTGCAAGCGGGTTTTTAAGTGCTCTGGAGTCATTTCGTTGCAAGCGGGTTTTTACGTGTTCTGGAGTCATTTCGTTGCAAGCGGGTTTTTACATACTTCTCAGACATTTCACTGGAAGCGGGTTTTTTAAATGCTCTGTAGGCATTTCGTTGCAAGCGGGTTTTTAAGTTCTCTGGAGTCTTTTCGTTGCAAGCGGGTTTTTACGTGTTCTGGAGTCATTTCTTTGCAACCGGGTTTTTACATACTTCTCAGACATTTCACTGGAAGCGGGTTTTTTAAATGCTCTGTAGGCATTTCGTTGCTAGCGGGTTTTTAAGTACTCTGGAGTCATTTCGTTGCAAGCGGGTTTTTACGTGTTCTGGAGTCATTTCGTTGCAAGCGGGTTTTTAAGTGCTCTGGAGTCATTTCGTTGCAAGCGGGTTTTTAAGTGCTCTGGAGTCATTTCGTTGCAAGCGGGTTTTTAAGTGCTCTGGATTCATTTCGTTGCACGCGGGTTTTTAAGTGCTCTGGAGTCATTTCGTTGCAAGCGCGTTTTTAAGTGCTCTGGAGTCATTTCGTTGCAAGCGGGTTTTTAAGTGCTCTGAAGGCATTTCGTTGCAAGCGGGTTTTTAAGTGCTCTGGAGTCATTTCGTTGCAAGCGGGTTTTTACGTGTTCTGGAGTCATTTCGTTGCAAGCGGGTTTTTACATACTTCTCTGACATTTCACTGGAAGCGGGTTTTTTAAATGCTCTGTAGGCATTTTGTTGCAAGCGGGTTTTTAAGTGCTCTGGAGTCATTTCGTTGCAAGCGGGTTTTTACGTGTTCTGGAGTCATTTCGTTGCAAGCGGGTTTTTACATACTTCTCAGACATCAGTGGGAGCGGGTTTTTTAAATGCTCTGTAGGCATTTCGTTGCAAGCGGGTTTTTAAGTGCTCTGGAGTCATTTCGTTGCAAGCGGGTTTTTAAGTGCTCTGGAGTCATTTCGTTGCAAGCGGGTTTTTACGTGTTCTGGAGTCATTTCGTTGCAAGCGGGTTTTTACATACTTCTCAGACATCAGTGGAAGCGGGTTTTTTAAATGCTCTGTAGGCATTTCGTTGCAAGCGGGTTTTTAAGTGCTCTGGAGTCATTTCTTTGCAAGCGGGTTTTTAAGTGCTCTGGAGTCATTTCGTTGCAAGCGGGTTTTTACGTGTTTTGGAGTCATTTCGTTGCAAGCGGGTTTTTACATACTTCTCAGACATCAGTGGAAGCGGGTTTTTTAAATGCTCTGTAGGCATTTCGTTGCAAGCGGGTTTTTAAATGCTCTGGAGTCATTTCGTTGCAAGCGGGTTTTTAAGTGCTCTGGAGTCATTTCGTTGCATGCGGGTTTTTAAGTGCTCTGAAGGCATTTCGTTGTAAGCGGGTTTTTAAGTGCTCTGGAGTCATTTCGTTGCAAGCGGGTTTTTACGTGTTCTGGAGTCATTTCGTTGCAAGCGGGTTTTTACATACTTCTCAGACATTTCACTGGAAGCGGGTTTTTTAAATGCTCTGTAGGCATTTCGTTGCAAGCGGGTTTTTAAGTACTCTGGAGTCATTTCGTTGCAAACGGGTTTTTACGTGCTCTGGAGTAATTTCGTTGCAAGCGGGTTTTTAAGTGCTCTGGAGTCATTTCGTTGCAAGCGGGTTTTTACGTGTTCTGGAGTCATTTCGTTGCAAGCGGGTTTTTACATACTTCTCTGACATTTCACTGGAAGCGGGTTTTTTAAATGCTCTGTAGGCATTTCGTTGCAAGCGGGTTTTTAAGTGCTCTGGAGTCATTTCGTTGCAAGCGGGTTTTTACGTGTTCTGGAGTCATTTCGTTGCAAGCGGGTTTTTACATACTTCTCAGACATCAGTGGGAGCGGGTTTTTTAAATGCTCTGTAGGCATTTCGTTGCAAGCGGGTTTTTAAGTGCTCTGGAGTCATTTCGTTGCAAGCGGGTTTTTAAGTGCTCTGGAGTCATTTCGTTGCAAGCGGGTTTTTACGTGTTCTGGAGTCATTTCGTTGCAAGCGGGTTTTTACATACTTCTCAGACATCAGTGGAAGCGGGTTTTTTAAATGCTCTGTAGGCATTTCGTTGCAAGCGGGTTTTTAAGTGCTCTGGAGTCATTTCTTTGCAAGCGGGTTTTTAAGTGCTCTGGAGTCATTTCGTTGCAAGCGGGTTTTTACGTGTTTTGGAGTCATTTCGTTGCAAGCGGGTTTTTACATACTTCTCAGACATCAGTGGAAGCGGGTTTTTTAAATGCTCTGTAGGCATTTCGTTGCAAGCGGGTTTTTAAATGCTCTGGAGTCATTTCGTTGCAAGCGGGTTTTTAAGTGCTCTGGAGTCATTTCGTTGCATGCGGGTTTTTAAGTGCTCTGAAGGCATTTCGTTGTAAGCGGGTTTTTAAGTGCTCTGGAGTCATTTCGTTGCAAGCGGGTTTTTACGTGTTCTGGAGTCATTTCGTTGCAAGCGGGTTTTTACATACTTCTCAGACGTTTCACTGGAAGCGGGTTTTTTAAATGCTCTGTAGGCATTTCGTTGCAAGCGGGTTTTTAAGTACTCTGGAGTCATTTCGTTGCAAACGGGGTTTTACGTGCTCTGGAGTAATTTCGTTGCAAGCGGGTTTTTAAGTGCTCTGGAGTCATTTCGTTGCAAGCGGGTTTTTACGTGCTCTGGAGTCATTTCGTTGCAAGCGGGTTTTTAAGTACTCTGGAGTCATTTCGTTGCAAGCGGGTTTTTAAGTGCTCCGGAGTCATTTCGTTGCAAGCGGGTTTTTAAGTGCTCTGGAGTCATTTCGTTGCAAGCGGGTTTTTAAGTGCTCTGGAGTCATTTCGTTGCAAGCGGGTTTTTAAGTGCTCTGGAGTCATTTCGTTGCAAGCGGGTTTTTAAGTGCTCTGGAGTCATTTCGTTGCAAGCGGGTTTTTAAGTGCTCTGGAGTCATTTCGTTGCAAGCGGGTTTTTAAGTGCTCTGGAGTCATTTCGTTGCAAGCGGGTTTTTAAGTGCTCTGGAGTCATTTCGTTGCAATCGAGTTTTTTAGTGCTCTGGAGTCATTTCGTTGCAAGCGGGTTTTTAAGTGCTCTGGAGTCATTTCGTTGCATGCGGGTTTTTAAGTGCTCTGAAGGCATTTCGTTGTAAGCGGGTTTTTAAGTGCTCTGGAGTCATTTCGTTGCAAGCGGGTTTTTACGTGTTCTGGAGTCATTTCATTGCAAGCGGGTTTTTACATACTTCTCAGACATTTCACTGGAAGCGGGTTTTTTAAATGCTCTGTAGGCATTTCGTTGCAAGCGGGTTTTTAAGTGCTCTGGAGTCATTTCGTTGCAAGCGGGTTTTTACGAGATCTGGAGTCATTTCGTTGCAAGCGGCTTTTTACATACTTCTCAGACATTTCACTGGAAGCGGGTTTTTTAAATGCTCTGTAGGCATTTCGTTGCAAGCGGGTTTTTAAGTGCTCTGGAGTCATTACGTTGCAAGCGGGTTTTTAAGTGTTCTGGAGTCATTTCGTTGCAAGCCGGTTTTTAAGTGCTCTGGAGTCATTTCGTTGCAAGCGGGTTTTTAAGTGCTCTGGAGTCATTTCGTTGCAAGCGGGTTTTTAAGTGCTCTGGAGTCATTTTGTTGCAAGCGGGTTTTTAAGTGCTCTGGAGTCATTTCGTTGCAAGCGGGTTTTTAAGTGCTCTGGAGTCATTTCGTTGCAAGCTGGTTTTTAAGTGCTCTGGATTCATTTCGTTGCAAGCGGGTTTTTAAGTGCTCTGCAGTCATTTCGTTGCAAGCAGGTTTTTAAGTGCTCTGGAGTCATTTCGTTGCAAGCGGGTTTTTAAGTGCTCTGTAGTCATTTCGTTGCAAGCGGGTTTTTAAGTGCTCTGGATTCATTTCGTTGCAAGCGGGTTTTTAAGTGCTCTGTAGTCATTTCGTTGCAAGCGGGTTTTTAAGTGCTCTGGAGTCATTTCGTTGCAAGCGGGTTTTTAAGTGCTCTGAAGGCATTTCGTTGCAAGCGGGTTTTTAAGTGCTCTGGAGTCATTTCGTTGCAAGCGGGTTTTTACGTGTTCTGGAGTCATTTCGTTGCAAGCGGGTTTTTACATACTTCTCAGACATTTCACTTAAAGCGGGTTTTTTAAATGCTCTGTAGGCATTTCGTTGCAAGCGGGTTTTTAAGTGCTCTGGAGTCATTTCGTTGCAAGCGGGTTTTTACGTGTTCTGCAGTCATTTCGTTGCAAGCGAGTTTTTACATACTTCTCAGACATCTATGGAAGCGGGTTTTTCAAATGCTCTGTAGGCATTTCGTTGCAAGCGGGTTTTTAAGTGCTCTGGAGTCATTTCGTTGCAAGCGGGATTTTAAGTGCTCTGGAGTCATTTCGTTGCAAGCGGGTTTTTACGTGTTCTGGAGTCATTTCGTTGCAAGCGGGTTTTTACATACTTCTCAGACATCAGTGGAAGCGGGTTTTTTAAATGCTCTGTAGGCATTTCGTTGCAAGCGGGTTTTTAAGTGCTCTGGAGTCATTTCTTTGCAAGCGGGTTTTTAAGTGCTCTGGAGTCATTTCGTTGCAAGCGGGTTTTTACGTGTTCTGGTGTCATTTCGTTGCAAGCGGGTTTTTACATACTTCTCAGACATCAGTGGAAGTGGGTTTTTTAAATGCTCTGTAGGCATTTCGTTGCAAGCGGGTTTTTTAGTGCTCTGGAGTCATTTCGTTGCAAGCGGGTTTTTAAGTGTTCTGGAATCATTTCGTTGCAAGCGGGTTTTTAAGTGCTCTGGAGTCATTTCGTTGCAAGCGGGTTTTTAAGTGCTCTGGAGTCATTTCGTTGCATGCGGGTTTTTAAGTGCTCTGAAGGCATTTCGTTGTAAGCGGGTTTTTAAGTGCTCTGGAGTCATTTCGTTGCAAGCGGGTTTTTACGTGTTCTGGAGTCATTTCGTTGCAAGCGGCTTTTTACATACTTCTCAGACATTTCACTGGAAGCGGGTTTTTTAAATGCTCTGTAGGCATTTCGTTGCAAGCGGGTTTTTAAGTGCTCTGGATTCATTACGTTGCAAGCGGGTTTTTAAGTGTTCTGGAGTCATTTCGTTTCAAGCCGGTTTTTAAGTGCTCTGGAGTCATTTCGTTGCAAGCGGGTTTTTAAGTGCTCTGGAGTCATTTCGTTGCAAGCGGGTTTTTAAGTGCTCTGGAGTCATTTTGTTGCAAGCGGGTTTTTAAGTGCTCTGGAGTCATTTCGTTGCAAGCGGGTTTTTAAGTGCTCTGGAGTCATTTCGTTGCAAGCTGGTTTTTAAGTGCTCTGGATTCATTTCGTTGCAAGCGGGTTTTTAAGTGCTCTGCAGTCATTTCGTTGCAAGCAGGTTTTTAAGTGCTCTGGAGTCATTTCGTTGCAAGCGGGTTTTTAAGTACTCTGGAGACATTTCGGTACAAGCGGGTTTTTAAGTGCTCTGGAGTCATTTCGTTGCAAGCGGGTTTTTACGTGTTCTGGAGTCATTTCGTTGCAAGCGGGTTTTTACATACTTCTCAGACATTTCACTGGAAGCGGGTTTTTTAAATGCTCTGTAGGCATTTCGTTGCAAGCGGGTTTTTAAGTGCTCTGGAGTCATTTCTTTGCAAGCGGGTTTTACGTGTTCTGTAGTCATTTCGTTGCAAGCGGGTTTTTACATACTTCTCAGACATTTCACTGGAAGCGGGTTTTTTAAATGCTCTGTAGGCATTTCGTTGCAAGCGGGTTTTTAAGTACTCTGGAGTCATTTCGTTGCAAGCGGGTTTTTACGTGTTCTGGAGTCATTTCGTTGCAAGCGGGTTTTTAAGTGCTCTGGAGTCATTTCGTTGCAAGCGGGTTTTTAAGTGCTCTGGAGTCATTTCGTTGCAAGCGGGTTTTTAAGTGCTCTGGAGTCATTTCGTTGCAAGCGGGTTTTTAAGTGCTCTGGATTCATTTCGTTGCAAGCGGGTTTTTAAGTGCTCTGGAGTCATTTCGTTGCAAGCGGGTTTTTAAGTGCTCTGGAGTCATTTCGTTGCAAGCGGGTTTTTAAGTGCTCTGAAGGCATTTCGTTGCAAGCGGGTTTTTAAGTGCTCTGGAGTCATTTCGTTGCAAGCAGGTTTTTACGTGTTCTGGAGTCATTTCGTTGCAAGCGGGTTTTTACATACTTCTCTGACATTTCACTGGAAGCGGGTTTTTTAAATGCTCTGTAGGCATTTCGTTGCAAGCGGGTTTTTAAGTGCTCTGGAGTCTTTTCGTTGCAAGCGGGTTTTTACGTGTTCTGGAGTCATTTCGTTGCAAGCGGGTTTTTACATACTTCTCAGACATTTCACTGGAAGCGGGTTTTTTAAATGCTCTGTAGGCATTTCGTTGCTAGCGGGTTTTTAAGTACTCTGGAGTCATTTCGTTGCAAGCGGGTTTTTACGTGTTCTGGAGTCATTTCGTTGCAAGCGGGTTTTTAAGTGCTCTGGAGTCATTTCGTTGCAAGCGGGTTTTTAAGTGCTCTGGAGTCATTTCGTTGCAAGCGGGTTTTTAAGTGCTCTGGAGTCATTTCGTTGCAAGCGGGTTTTTAAGTGCTCTGGATTCATTTCGTTGCACGCGGGTTTTTAAGTGCTCTGGAGTCATTTCGTTGCAAGCGGGTTTTTAAGTGCTCTGGAGTCATTTCGTTGCAAGCGGGTTTTTAAGTGCTCTGAAGGCATTTCGTTGCAAGCGGGTATTTAAGTGCTCTGGAGTCATTTCGTTGAGAGCGGGTTTTTACGTGTTCTGGAGTCATTTCGTTGCAAGCGGGTTTTTACATACTTCTCAGACATTTCACTGGAAGCGGGTTTTTTAAATGCTCTGTAGGCATTTCGTTGCAAGCGGGTTTTTAAGTGCTCTGGAGTCATTTCGTTGCAAGCGGGTTTTTAAGTGCTCTGGAGTCATTTCGTTGCAAGCGGGTTTTTACGTGTTCTGGAGTCATTTCGTTGCAAGCGGGTTTTTACATACTTCTCAGACATCAGTGGAAGCGGGTTTTTTAAATGCTCTGTAGGCATTTCGTTGCAAGCGGGTTTTTAAGTGCTCTGGAGTCATTTCGTTGCAAGCGGGTTTTTAAGTGCTCTGAAGGCATTTCGTTGCAAGCGGGTTTTTAAGTGCTCTGGAGTCATTTCGTTGCAAGCGGGTTTTTACGTGTTCTGGAGTCATTTCGTTGCAAGCGGGTTTTTACATACTTCTCTGACATTTCACTTAAAGCGGGTTTTTTAAATGCTCTGTAGGCATTTCGTTGCAAGCGGGTTTTTAAGTGCTCTGGAGTCATTTCGTTGCAAGCGGGTTTTTACGTGTTCTGCAGTCATTTCGTTGCAAGCGAGTTTTTACATACTTCTCAGACATCTGTGGAAGCGGGTTTTTTAAATGCTCTGTAGGCATTTCGTTGCAAGCGGGTTTTTAAGTGCTCTGGAGTCATTTCTTTGCAAGCGGGTTTTTAAGTGCTCTGGAGTCATTTCGTTGCAAGCGGGTTTTTACGTGTTCTGGAGTCATTTCGTTGCAAGCGGGTTTTTACATACTTCTCAGACATCAGTGGAAGTGGGTTTTTTAAATGCTCTGTAGTCATTTCGTTGCAAGCGGGTTTTTAAGTACTCTGGAGTCATTTCGTTGCAAGCGGGTTTTTACGTGTTCTGGAGTCATTTCGTTGCAAGCGGGTTTTTAAGTGCTCTGGAGTCATTTCGTTGCAAGCGGGTTTTTAAGTGCTCTGAAGGCATTTCGTTGCAAGCGGGTTTTTAAGTGCTCTGGAGTCATTTCGTTGCAAGCGGGTTTTTACATGTTCTGGAGTCATTTCGTTGCAAGCGGGTTTTTACATACTTCTCAGACATTTCACTTAAAGCGGGTTTTTTAAATGCTCTGTAGGCATTTCGTTGCAAGCGGGTTTTTAAGTGCTCTGGAGTCATTTCGTTGCAAGCGGGTTTTTACGTGTTCTGGAGTCATTTCGTTGCAAGCGGGTTTTTACATACTTCTCAGACATCAGTGGAAGCGGGTTTTTTAAATGCTCTGTAGGCATTTCGTTGCAAGCGGGTTTTTAAGGGCTCTGGAGTCATTTCGTTGCAAGCGGGTTTTTAAGTGCTCTGAAGGCATTTCGTTGCAAGCGGGTTTTTAAGTGCTCTGGAGTCATTTCGTTGCAAGCGGGTTTTTAAGTGCTCTGGAGCCATTTCGTTGCAAGCGGGTTTTTAAGTGCTCTGGAGCCATTTCGTTGCAAGCGGGTTTTTAAGTGCTCTGGAGCCATTTCGTTGCAAGCGGGTTTTTAAGTGCTCTGGAGTCATTACGTTGCAAGCGGGTTTTTCAGTGTTCTGGAGTCATTTCGTTGCAAGCGGGTTTTTAAGTGCTCTGGAGTCATTTCGTTGCAAGTGGGTTTTTAAGTGCTCTGGAGTCATTTCGTTGCAAGCGGGTTTTTAAGTACTCTGGAGTCATTTCGTTGCAAGCGGGTTTTTAAGTGCTCTGGAGTCATTTCGTTGCAAGCGGGTTTTTAAGTGCTCTGGATTCATTTCGTTGCAAGCGGATTTTTAAGTGCTCTGGAGTCATTTCGTTGCAAGCGGGTTTTTAAGTACTCTGGAGACATTTCGGTACAAGCGGGTTTTTAAGTGCTCTGGAGTCATTTCGTTGCAAGAGGGTTTTTAAGTGCTCTGGAGTCATTTCGTTGCAAGCGGGTTTTTAAGTGCTCTGGAGGCATTTCGTTGCAAGTGGGTTTTTAAGTGCTCTGGAGTCATTTCGTTGCAAGCGGGTTTTTACGTGTTCTGGAGTCATTTCGTTGCAAGCGGGTTTTTACATAATTCTCAGACATTTCACTGGAAGCGGGTTTTTTAAATGCTCTGTAGGCATTTCGTTGCAAGCGGGTTTTTAAGTGCTCTGGAGTCATTTCGTTGCAAGCGGGTTTTTACGTGTTCTGGAGTCATTTCTTTGCAAGCGGGTTTTTACATACTTCTCAGACATTTCACTGGAAGCGGGTTTTTTAAATGCTCTGTAGGCATTTCGTTGCAAGCAGGTTTTTAAGTACTCTGGAGTCATTTCGTTGCAAGCGGGTTTTTACGTGTTCTGGAGTCATTTCGTTGCAAGCGGGTTTTTTCATACTTCTCAGACATTTCACTGGAAGCGGGTTTTTTAAATGCTCTGTAGGCATTTTGTTGCAAGCGGGTTTTTAAGTGCTCTGGAGTCATTTCGTTGCAAGCGGGTTTTTACGTGTTCTGGAGTCATTTCGTTCCAAGCGGGTTTTTACATACTTCTCAGACATCAGTGGAAGCGGGTTTTTTAAATGCTCTGTAGGCATTTCGTTGCAAGCGGGTTTTTAAGTGCTCTGGAGTCATTTCGTTGCAAGCGGGTTTTTAAGTGCTCTGGAGTCATTTCGTTGCAAGCGGGTTTTTAAGTGCTCTGGAGTCATTTCGTTGCAAGCGGGTTTTTAAGTGCTCCGGAGTCATTTCGTTGCAAGCGGGTTTTTAAGTACTCTGGAGTCATTTCGTTGCAAGCGGGTTTTTAAGTGCTCTGCAGTCATTTCGTTGCAAGCAGGTTTTTAATGCTCTGGAGTCATTTCGTTGCAAGCGGGTTTTTAAGTACTCTGGAGACATTTCGGTACAAGCGGGTTTTTAAGTGCTCTGGAGTCATTTCGTTGCAAGCGGGTTTTTAAGTGCTCTGGAGTCATTTCGTTGCAAGCGGGTTTTTAAGTGCTCTGAAGGCATTTCGTTGCAAGCGGGTTTTTAAGTGCTCTGGAGTCATTTCGTTGCAAGCGGGTTTTTACGTGTTCTGGAGTCATTTCGTTGCAAGCGGGTTTTTACATACTTCTCAGACATTTCACTTAAAGCGGGTTTTTTAAATGCTCTGTAGGCATTTCGTTGCAAGCGGGTTTTTAAGTGCTCTGGAGTCATTTCGTTGCAAGCGGGTTTTTACGTGTTCTGCAGTCATTTCGTTGCAAGCGAGTTTTTACATACTTCTCAGACATCTGTGGAAGCGGGTTTTTTAAATGCTCTGTAGGCATTTCGTTGCAAGCGGGTTTTTAAGTGCTCTGGAGTCATTTCGTTGCAAGCGGGTTTTTAAGTGCTCTGGAGTTATTTCGTTGCAAGCGGGTTTTTACGTGTTCTGGAGTCATTTCGTTGCAAGCGGGTTTTTACATACTTCTCAGACATCAGTGGAAGCGGGTTTTTTAAATGCTCTGTAGGCATTTCGTTGCAAGCGGGTTTTTAAGTGCTCTGGAGTCATTTCTTTGCAAGCGGGTTTTTAAGTGCTCTGGAGTCATTTCGTTGCAAGCGGGTTTTTACGTGTTCTGGAGTCATTTCGTTGCAAGCGGGTTTTTACATACTTCTCAGACATCAGTGGAAGTGGGTTTTTTAAATGCTCTGTAGGCATTTCGTTGCAAGCGGGTTTTTTAGTGCTCTGGAGTCATTTCGTTGCAAGCGGGTTTTTAAGTGCTCTGGAGTCATTTCGTTGCATGCGGGTTTTTAAGTGCTCTGAAGGCATTTCGTTGTAAGCGGGTTTTTAAGTGCTCTGGAGTCATTTCGTTGCAAGCGGGTTTTTACGTGTTCTGGAGTCATTTCGTTGCAAGCGGCTTTTTACATACTTCTCAGACATTTCACTGGAAGCGGGTTTTTTAAATGCTCTGTAGGCATTTCGTTGCAAGCGGGTTTTTAAGTGCTCTGGAGTCATTACGTTGCAAGCGGGTTTTTAAGTGTTCTGGAGTCATTTCGTTGCAAGCCGGTTTTTAAGTGCTCTGGAGTCATTTCGTTGCAAGCGGGTTTTTAAGTGCTCTGCAGTCATTTCGTTGCAAGCAGGTTTTTAAGTGCTCTGGAGTCATTTCGTTGCAAGCGGGTTTTTAAGTACTCTGGAGACATTTCGGTACAAGCGGGTTTTTAAGTGCTCTGGAGTCATTTCGTTGCAAGCGGGTTTTTACGTGTTCTGGAGTCATTTCGTTGCAAGCGGGTTTTTACATACTTCTCAAACATTTCACTGGAAGCGGGTTTTTTAAATGCTCTGTAGGCATTTCGTTGCAAGCGGGTTTTTAAGTGCTCTGGAGTCATTTCGTTGCAAGCGGGTTTTTACGTGTTCTGGAGTCATTTCGTTGCAAGCGGGTTTTTACATACTTCTCAGACATTTCACTGGAAGCGGGTTTTTTAAATGCTCTGTAGGCATTTCGTTGCAAGCGGGTTTTTAAGTACTCTGGAGTCATTTCGTTGCAAGCGGGTTTTTACGTGTTCTGGAGTCATTTCGTTGCAAGCGGGTTTTTAAGTGCTCTGGAGTCATTTCGTTGCAAGCGGGTTTTTAAGTGCTCTGGAGTCATTTCGTTGCAAGCGGGTTTTTAAGTGCTCTGGAGTCATTTCGTTGCAAGCGGGTTTTTACGTGTTCTGGAGTCATTTCGTTGCAAGCGGGTTTTTACATACTTCTCAGACATCAGTGGAAGCGGGTTTTTTAAATGCTCTGTAGGCATTTCGTTGCAAGCGGGTTTTTAAGTGCTCTGGAGTCATTTCTTTGCAAGCGGGTTTTTAAGTGCTCTGGAGTCATTTCGTTGCAAGCGGGTTTTTACGTGTTCTGGAGTCATTTCGTTGCAAGCGGGTTTTTACATACTTCTCAGACATTTCACGGGAAGCGGGTTTTTTAAATGCTCTGTAGGCATTTCATTGCAAGCGGGTTTTTAAGTACTCTGGAGTCATTTCGTTGCAAGCGGGTTTTTACGTGTTCTGGAGTCATTTCGTTGCAAGCGGGTTTTTAAGTGCTCTGGAGTCATTTCGTTGCAAGCGGGTTTTTAAGTGCTTTGAAGGCATTTCGTTGCAAGCGGGTTTTTAAGTGCTCTGGAGTCATTTCGTTGCAAGCGGGTTTTTACATACTTCTCAGACATTTCACTGGAAGCGGGTTTTTTAAATGCTCTGTAGGCATTTCGTTGCAAGCGGGTTTTTAAGTACTCTGGAGTCATTTCGTTGCAAACGGGTTTTTACGTGCTCTGGAGTAATTTCGTTGCAAGCGGGTTTTTAAGTGCTCCGGAGTCATTTCGTTGCAAGCGGGTTTTTAAGTGCTCTGGAGTCATTTCGTTGCAAGCGGGTTTTTAAGTGCTCTGGAGTCATTTTGTTGCAAGCGGGTTTTTAAGTGCTCCGGAGTCATTTCGTTGCAAGCGGGTTTTTAAGTGCTCTGGAGTCATTTCGTTGCAAGCGGGTTTTTAAGTGCTCTGGAGTCATTTCGTTGCAAGCGGGTTTTTACGTGTTCTGGAGTCATTTCATTGCAAGCGGGTTTTTACATACTTCTCAGACATTTCACTGGAAGCGGGTTTTTTAAATGCTCTGTAGGCATTTCGTTGCAAGCGGGTTTTTAAGTACTCTGGAGTCATTTCGTTGCAAGCGGGTTTTTACGTGTTCTGCAGTCATTTCGTTGCAAGCGAGTTTTTACATACTTCTCAGACATCTGTGGAAGCGGGTTTTTTAAATGCTCTGTAGGCATTTCGTTGCAAGCGGGTTTTTAAGTGCTCTGGAGTCATTTCGTTGCAAGCGGGTTTTTAAGTGCTCTGGAGTCATTTCGTTGCAAGCGGGTTTTTACGTGTTCTGGAGTCATTTCGTTGCAAGCGGGTTTTTACATGCTTCTCAGACATCAGTGGAAGCGGGTTTTTTAAATGCTCTGTAGGCATTTCGTTGCAAGCGGGTTTTTAAGTGCTCTGGAGTCATTTCTTTGCAAGCGGGTTTTTAAGTGCTCTGGAGTCATTTCGTTGCAAGCGGGTTTTTACGTGTTCTGGAGTCATTTCGTTGCAAGCGGGTTTTTACATACTTCTCAGACATCAGTGGAAGTGGGTTTTTTAAATGCTCTGTAGGCATTTCGTTGCAAGTGGGTTTTTTAGTGCTCTGGAGTCATTTCGTTGCAAGCGGGTTTTTAAGTGTTCTGGAATCATTTCGTTGCAAGCGGGTTTTTAAGTGCTCTGGAGTAATTTCGTTGCAAGCGGGTTTTTAAGTGCTCTGGAGTCATTTCGTTGCATGCGGGTTTTTAAGTGCTCTGAAGGCATTTCTTTGTAAGCGGGTTTTTAAGTGCTCTGGAGTCATTTCGTTGCAAGCGGGTTTTTACGTGTTCTGGAGTCATTTCGTTGCAAGCGGCTTTTTACATACTTCTCAGACATTTCACTGGAAGCGGGTTTTTTAAATGCTCTGTAGGCATTTCGTTGCAAGCGGGTTTTTAAGTGCTCTGGAGTCATTACGTTGCAAGCGGGTTTTTAAGTGTTCTGGAGTCATTTCGTTGCAAGCCGGTTTTTAAGTGCTCTGGAGTCATTTCGTTGCAAGCGGGTTTTTAAGTGCTCTGGAGTCATTTCGTTGCAAGCGGGTTTTTAAGTGCTCTGGAGTCATTTTGTTGCAAGCGGGTTTTTAAGTGCTCTGGAGTCATTTCGTTGCAAGCGGGTTTTTAAGTGCTCTGGAGTCATTTCGTTGCAAGCTGGTTTTTAAGTGCTCTGGATTCATTTCGTTGCAAGCGGGTTTTTAAGTGCTCTGCAGTCATTTCGTTGCAAGCAGGTTTTTAAGTGCTCTGGAGTCATTTCGTTGCAAGCGGGTTTTTAAGTACTCTGGAGACATTTCGGTACAAGCGGGTTTTTAAGTGCTCTGGAGTCATTTCGTTGCAAGCGGGTTTTTACGTGTTCTGGAGTCATTTCGTTGCAAGCGGGTTTTTACATACTTCTCAGACATTTCACTGGAAGCGGGTTTTTTAAATGCTCTGTAGGCATTTCGTTGCAAGCGGGTTTTTAAGTGCTCTGGAGTCATTTCGTTGCAAGCGGGTTTTTACGTGTTCTGGAGTCATTTCGTTGCAAGCGGGTTTTTACATACTTCTCAGACATTTCACTGGAAGCGGGTTTTTTAAATGCTCTGTAGGCATTTCGTTGCAAGCGGGTTTTTAAGTACTCTGGAGTCATTTCGTTGCAAGCGGGTTTTTACGTGTTCTGGAGTCATTTCGTTGCAAGCGGGTTTTTAAGTGCTCTGGAGTCATTTCGTTGCAAGCGGGTTTTTAAGTGCTCTGGAGTCATTTCGTTGCAAGCGGGTTTTTAAGTGCTCTGGAGTCATTTCGTTGCAAGCGGGTTTTTACGTGTTCTGGAGTCATTTCGTTGCAAGCGGGTTTTTACATACTTCTCAGACATCAGTGGAAGCGGGTTTTTTAAATGCTCTGTAGGCATTTCGTTGCAAGCGGGTTTTTAAGTGCTCTGGAGTCATTTCTTTGCAAGCGGGTTTTTAAGTGCTCTGGAGTCATTTCGTTGCAAGCGGGTTTTTACGTGTTCTGGAGTCATTTCGTTGCAAGCGGGTTTTTACATACTTCTCAGACATCAATGGAAGCGGGTTTTTTAAATGCTCTGTAGGCATTTCGTTGCAAGCGGGTTTTTAAATGCTCTGGAGTCATTTCGTTGCAAGCGGGTTTTTAAGTGCTCTGGAGTCATTTCGTTGCATGCGGGTTTTTAAGTGCTCTGAAGGATTTCGTTGTAAGCGGGTTTTTAAGTGCTCTGGAGTCATTTCGTTGCAAGCGGGTTTTTACGTGTTCTGGCGTCATTTCGTTGCAAGCGGGTTTTTAAGTGCTCTGGAGTCATTTCGTTGCAAGCGGGTTTTTAAGTGCTCTGTACTCATTTCGTTGCAAGCGGGTTTTTTAAATGCTCTGTAGGCATTTCGTTGCAAGCGGGTTTTTAAGTGCTCTGGAGTCATTACGTTGCAAGCGGGTTTTTAAGTGTTCTGGAGTCATTTCGTTGCAAGCGGGTTTTTAAGTGCTCTGGAGTCATTTCGTTGCAAGCGGGTTTTTAAGTGCTCTGGAGTCATTTCGTTGCAAGCGGGTTTTTAAGTACTCTGGAGTCATTTCGTTGCAAGCGGGTTTTTAAGTGCTCTGGAGTCATTTCGTTGCAAGCGGGTTTTTAAGTGCTCTGGATTCATTTCGTTGCAAGCGGATTTTTAAGTGCTCTGGAGTCATTTCGTTGCAAGCGGGTTTTTAAGTACTCTGGAGACATTTCGGTACAAGCGGGTTTTTAAGTGCTCTGGAGTCATTTCGTTGCAAGAGGGTTTTTAAGTGCTCTGGAGTCATTTCGTTGCAAGCGGGTTTTTAAGTGCTCTGGAGGCATTTCGTTGCAAGCGGGTTTTTACGTGTTCTGGAGTCATTTCGTTGCAAGCGGGTTTTTACATAATTCTCAGACATTTCACTGGAAGCGGGTTTTTTAAATGCTCTGTAGGCATTTCGTTGCAATCGGGTTTTTAAGTGCTCTGGAGTCATTTCGTTGCAAGCGGGTTTTTACGTGTTCTGGAGTCATTTCTTTGCAAGCGGGTTTTTACATACTTCTCAGACATTTCACTGGAAGCGGGTTTTTTAAATGCTCTGTAGGCATTTCGTTGCAAGCAGGTTTTTATGTACTCTGAAGTCATTTCGTTGCAAGCGGGTTTTTACGTGTTCTGGAGTCATTTTTTTGCAAGCGGGTTTTTAAGTGCTCTGGAGTCATTTCGTTGCAAGCGGGTTTTTAAGTGCTCTGTACTCATTTCGTTGCAAGCGGGTTTTTAAGTGCTCTGGAGTCATTTCGTTGCAAGCGGGTTTTTAAGTGCTCTGAAGGCATTTCGTTGCAAGCGGGTTTTTAAGTGCTCTGGTGTCATTTCGTTGCAAGCGGGTTTTTACGTGTTCTGGAGTCATTTCGTTGCAAGCGGGTTTTTTCATACTTCTCAGACATTTCACTGGAAGCGGGTTTTTTAAATGCTCTGTAGGCATTTCGTTGCAAGCGGGTTTTTAAGTGCTCTGGAGTCATTTCGTTGCAAGCGGGTTTTTACGTGTTCTGGAGTCATTTCGTTGCAAGCGGGTTTTTACATACTTCTCAGACATTTCACTGGAAGCGGGTTTTTTAAATGCTCTGTAGGCATTTCGTTGCAAGCGGGTTTTTAAGTGCTCTGGAGTCATTTCGTTGCAAGCGGGTTTTTAAGTGCTCTGGAGTCATTTCGTTGCAAGCGGGTTTTTACGTGTTCTGGAGTCATTTCGTTGCAAGCGGGTTTTTACATACTTCTCAGACATTTCACTTAAAGCGGGTTTTTTAAATGCTCTGTAGGCATTTCGTTGCAAGCGGGTTTTTAAGTGCTCTGGAGTCATTTCGTTGCAAGCGGGTTTTTACGTGTTCTGCAGTCATTTCGTTGCAAGCGAGTTTTTACATACTTCTCAGACATCTGTGGAAGCGGGTTTTTTAAATGCTCTGTAGGCATTTCGTTGCAAGCGGGTTTTTAAGTGCTCTGGAGTCATTTCGTTGCAAGCGGGTTTTTAAGTGCTCTGGAGTTATTTCGTTGCAAGCGGGTTTTTACGTGTTCTGGAGTCATTTCGTTGCAAGCGGGTTTTTACATACTTCTCAGACATCAGTGGAAGCGGGTTTTTTAAATGCTCTGTAGGCATTTCGTTGCAAGCGGGTTTTTAAGTGTTCTGGAGTCATTTCGTTGCAAGCCGGTTTTTAAGTGCTCTGGAGTCATTTCGTTGCAAGCGGGTTTTTAAGTGCTCTGGAGTCATTTCGTTGCAAGCGGGTTTTTAAGTGCTCTGGAGTCATTTTGTTGCAAGCGGGTTTTTAAGTGCTCTGGAGTCATTTCGTTGCAAGCGGGTTTTTAAGTGCTCTGGAGTCATTTCGTTGCAAGCTGGTTTTTAAGTGCTCTGGATTCATTTCGTTGCAAGCGGGTTTTTAAGTGCTCTGCAGTCATTTCGTTGCAAGCAGGTTTTTAAGTGCTCTGGAGTCATTTCGTTGCAAGCGGGTTTTTAAGTACTCTGGAGACATTTCGGTACAAGCGGGTTTTTAAGTGCTCTGGAGTCATTTCGTTGCAAGCGGGTTTTTACGTGTTCTGGAGTCATTTCGTTGCAAGCGGGTTTTTACATACTTCTCAGACATTTCACTGGAAGCGGGTTTTTTAAATGCTCTGTAGGCATTTCGTTGCAAGCGGGTTTTTAAGTGCTCTGGAGTCATTTCGTTGCAAGCGGGTTTTTACGTGTTCTGGAGTCATTTCGTTGCAAGCGGGTTTTTACATACTTCTCAGACATTTCACTGGAAGCGGGTTTTTTAAATGCTCTGTAGGCATTTCGTTGCAAGCGGGTTTTTAAGTACTCTGGAGTCATTTCGTTGCAAGCGGGTTTTTACGTGTTCTGGAGTCATTTCGTTGCAAGCGGGTTTTTAAGTGCTCTGGAGTCATTTCGTTGCAAGCGGGTTTTTAAGTGCTCTGGAGTCATTTCGTTGCAAGCGGGTTTTTAAGTGCTCTGGAGTCATTTCGTTGCAAGCGGGTTTTTACGTGTTCTGGAGTCATTTCGTTGCAAGCGGGTTTTTACATACTTCTCAGACATCAGTGGAAGCGGGTTTTTTAAATGCTCTGTAGGCATTTCGTTGCAAGCGGGTTTTTAAGTGCTCTGGAGTCATTTCTTTGCAAGCGGGTTTTTAAGTGCTCTGGAGTCATTTCGTTGCAAGCGGGTTTTTACGTGTTCTGGAGTCATTTCGTTGCAAGCGGGTTTTTACATACTTCTCAGACATCAATGGAAGCGGGTTTTTTAAATGCTCTGTAGGCATTTCGTTGCAAGCGGGTTTTTAAATGCTCTGGAGTCATTTCGTTGCAAGCGGGTTTTTAAGTGCTCTGGAGTCATTTCGTTGCATGCGGGTTTTTAAGTGCTCTGAAGGATTTCGTTGTAAGCGGGTTTTTAAGTGCTCTGGAGTCATTTCGTTGCAAGCGGGTTTTTACGTGTTCTGGAGTCATTTCGTTGCAAGCGGGTTTTTAAGTGCTCTGGAGTCATTTCGTTGCAAGCGGGTTTTTAAGTGCTCTGTACTCATTTCGTTGCAAGCGGGTTTTTTAAATGCTCTGTAGGCATTTCGTTGCAAGCGGGTTTTTAAGTGCTCTGGAGTCATTACGTTGCAAGCGGGTTTTTAAGTGTTCTGGAGTCATTTCGTTGCAAGCGGGTTTTTAAGTGCTCTGGAGTCATTTCGTTGCAAGTGGGTTTTTAAGTGCTCTGGAGTCATTTCGTTGCAAGCGGGTTTTTAAGTACTCTGGAGTCATTTCGTTGCAAGCGGGTTTTTAAGTGCTCTGGAGTCATTTCGTTGCAAGCGGGTTTTTAAGTGCTCTGGATTCATTTCGTTGCAAGCGGATTTTTAAGTGCTCTGGAGTCATTTCGTTGCAAGCAGGTTTTTAAGTACTCTGGAGACATTTCGGTACAAGCGGGTTTTTAAGTGCTCTGGAGTCATTTCGTTGCAAGAGGGTTTTTAAGTGCTCTGGAGTCATTTCGTTGCAAGCGGGTTTTTAAGTGCTCTGGAGGCATTTCGTTGCAAGTGGGTTTTTAAGTGCTCTGGAGGCATTTCGTTGCAAGCGGGTTTTTACGTGTTCTGGAGTCATTTCGTTGCAAGCGGGTTTTTACATAATTCTCAGACATTTCACTGGAAGCGGGTTTTTTAAATGCTCTGTAGGCATTTCGTTGCAAGCGGGTTTTTAAGTGCTCTGGAGTCATTTCGTTGCAAGCGGGTTTTTACGTGTTCTGGAGTCATTTCTTTGCAAGCGGGTTTTTACATACTTCTCAGACATTTCACTGGAAGCGGGTTTTTTAAATGCTCTGTAGGCATTTCGTTGCAAGCAGGTTTTTAAGTACTCTGGAGTCATTTCGTTGCAAGCGGGTTTTTACGTGTTCTGGAGTCATTTCGTTGCAAGCGGGTTTTTAAGTGCTCTGGAGTCATTTCGTTGCAAGCGGGTTTTTAAGTGCTCTGTACTCATTTCGTTGCAAGCGGGTTTTTAAGTGCTCTGGAGTCATTTCGTTGCAAGCGGGTTTTTAAGTGCTCTGAAGGCATTTCGTTGCAAGCGGGTTTTTAAGTGCTCTGGTGTCATTTCGTTGCAAGCGGGTTTTTACGTGTTCTGGAGTCATTTCGTTGCAAGCGGGTTTTTTCATACTTCTCAGACATTTCACTGGAAGCGGGTTTTTTAAATGCTCTGTAGGCATTTCGTTGCAAGCGGGTTTTTAAGTGCTCTGGAGTCATTTCGTTGCAAGCGGGTTTTTACGTGTTCTGGAGTCATTTCGTTGCAAGCGGGTTTTTACATACTTCTCAGACATCAGTGGAAGCGGGTTTTTTAAATGCTCTGTAGGCATTTCGTTGCAAGCGGGTTTTTAAGTGCTCTGGAGTCATTTCGTTGCAAGCGGGTTTTTAAGTGCTCTGGAGTCATTTCGTTGCAAGCGGGTTTTTAAGTGCTCTGGAGTCATTTCGTTGCAAGCGGGTTTTTAAGTGCTCCGGAGTCATTTCGTTGCAAGCGGGTTTTTAAGTACTCTGGAGTCATTTCGTTGCAAGCGGGTTTTTAAGTGCTCTGCAGTCATTTCGTTGCAAGCAGGTTTTTAATGCTCTGGAGTCATTTCGTTGCAAGCGGGTTTTTAAGTACTCTGGAGACATTTCGGTACAAGCGGGTTTTTAAGTGCTCTGGAGTCATTTCGTTGCAAGCGGGTTTTTAAGTGCTCTGGAGTCATTTCGTTGCAAGCGGGTTTTTAAGTGCTCTGAAGGCATATCGTTGCAAGCGGGTTTTTAAGTGCTCTGGAGTCATTTCGTTGCAAGCGGGTTTTTACGTGTTCTGGAGTCATTTCGTTGCAAGCGGTTTTTAAGTGCTCTGGAGTCATTTCGTTGCAAGCGGGTTTTTAAGTGCTCTGGAGTCATTTCGTTGCAAGCGGGTTTTTAAGTGCTCTGTAGGCATTTCGTTGCAAGCGGGTTTTTAAGTGCTCTGGAGTCATTACGTTGCAAGCGGGTTTTTAAGTGTTCTGGAGTCATTTCGTTGCAAGCCGGTTTTTAAGTGCTCTGGAGTCATTTCGTTGCAAGCGGGTTTTTAAGTGCTCTGGAGTCATTTCGTTGCAAGCGGGTTTTTAAGTGCTCTGGAGTCATTTTGTTGCAAGCGGGTTTTTAAGTGCTCTGGAGTCATTTCGTTGCAAGCGGGTTTTTAAGTGCTCTGGAGTCATTTCGTTGCAAGCTGGTTTTTAAGTGCTCTGGATTCATTTCGTTGCAAGCGGGTTTTTAAGTGCTCTGCAGTCATTTCGTTGCAAGCAGGTTTTTAAGTGCTCTGGAGTCATTTCATTGCAAGCGGGTTTTTAAGTACTCTGGAGACATTTCGGTACAAGCGGGTTTTTAAGTGCTCTGGAGTCATTTCGTTGCAAGCGGGTTTTTACGTGTTCTGGAGTCATTTCGTTGCAAGCGGGTTTTTACATACTTCTCAGACATTTCACTGGAAGCGGGTTTTTTAAATGCTCTGTAGGCATTTCGTTGCAAGCGGGTTTTTAAGTGCTCTGGAGTCATTTCGTTGCAAGCGGGTTTTTACGTGTTCTGGAGTCATTTCGTTGCAAGCGGGTTTTTACATACTTCTCAGACATTTCACTGGAAGCGGGTTTTTTAAATGCTCTGTAGGCATTTCGTTGCAAGCGGGTTTTTAAGTACTCTGGAGTCATTTCGTTGCAAGCGGGTTTTTACGTGTTCTGGAGTCATTTCGTTGCAAGCGGGTTTTTAAGTGCTCTGGAGTCATTTCGTTGCAAGCGGGTTTTTAAGTGCTCTGGAGTCATTTCGTTGCAAGCGGGTTTTTAAGTGCTCTGGAGTCATTTCGTTGCAAGCGGGTTTTTACGTGTTCTGGAGTCATTTCGTTGCAAGCGGGTTTTTACATACTTCTCAGACATCAGTGGAAGCGGGTTTTTTAAATGCTCTGTAGGCATTTCGTTGCAAGCGGGTTTTTAAGTGCTCTGGAGTCATTTCTTTGCAAGCGGGTTTTTAAGTGCTCTGGAGTCATTTCGTTGCAAGCGGGTTTTTACGTGTTCTGGAGTCATTTCGTTGCAAGCGGGTTTTTACATACTTCTCAGACATCAATGGAAGCGGGTTTTTTAAATGCTCTGTAGGCATTTCGTTGCAAGCGGGTTTTTAAATGCTCTGGAGTCATTTCGTTGCAAGCGGGTTTTTAAGTGCTCTGGAGTCATTTCGTTGCATGCGGGTTTTTAAGTGCTCTGAAGGATTTCGTTGTAAGCGGGTTTTTAAGTGCTCTGGAGTCATTTCGTTGCAAGCGGGTTTTTACGTGTTCTGGAGTCATTTCGTTGCAAGCGGGTTTTTAAGTGCTCTGGAGTCATTTCGTTGCAAGCGGTTTTTTAAGTGCTCTGAAGGCATTTCGTTGCAAGCGGGTTTTTAAGTGCTCTGGAGTCATTTCGTTGCAAGCGGGTTTTTACGTGTTCTGGAGTCATTTCGTTGCAAGCGGGTTTTTACATACTTCTCAGACATTTCACTTAAAGCGGGTTTTTTAAATGCTCTGTAGGCATTTCGTTGCAAGCGGGTTTTTAAGTGCTCTGGAGTCATTTCGTTGCAAGCGGGTTTTTACATACTTCTCAGACATCAGTGGAAGCGGGTTTTTTAAATGCTCTGTAGGCATTTTGTTGCAAGCGGGTTTTTAAGTGCTCTGGAGTCATTTCGTTGCAAGCGGGTTTTTAAGTGCTCTGAAGGCATTTTGTTGCAAGCGGGTTTTTAAGTGCTCTGGAGTCATTTCGTTGCAAGCGGGTTTTTACGTGTTCTGGAGTCATTTCGTTGCAAGCGGGTTTTTACATACTTCTCAGACATTTCACTGGAAGCGGGTTTTTTAAATGCTCTGTAGGCATTTCGTTGCAAGCGGGTTTTTAAGTGCTCTGGAGTCATTTCGTTGCAAGCGGGTTTTTACGTGTTCTGGAGTCATTTCGTTGCAAGCGGGTTTTTACATACTTCTCAGACATTTCACTGGAAGCGGGTTTTTTAAATGCTCTGTAGGCATTTCGTTGCAAGCGTGTTTTTAAGTACTCTGGAGTCATTTAGTTGCAAGCGGGTTTTTAAGTGCTCTGAAGGCATTTCGTTGCAAGCGGGTTTTTAAGTGCTCTGGAGTCATTTCGTTGCAAGCGGGTTTTTACGTGTTCTGGAGTCATTTCGTTGCAAGCGGGTTTTTACATACTTCTCAGACATTTCACTTAAAGCGGGTTTTTTAAATGCTCTGTAGGCATTTCGTTGCAAGCGGGTTTTTAAGTGCTCTGGAGTCATTTCGTTGCAAGCGGGTTTTTACGTGTTCTGCAGTCATTTCGTTGCAAGCGAGTTTTTACATACTTCTCAGACATCTGTGGAAGCGGGTTTTTTAAATGCTCTGTAGGCATTTCGTTGCAAGCGGGTTTTTAAGTGCTCTGGAGTCATTTCGTTGCAAGCGGGTTTTTAAGTGCTCTGGAGTTATTTCGTTGCAAGCGGGTTTTTACGTGTTCTGGAGTCATTTCGTTGCAAGCGGGTTTTTACGTACTTCTCAGACATCAGTGGAAGCGGGTTTTTTAAATGCTCTGTAGGCATTTCGTTGCAAGCGGGTTTTTAAGTGTTCTGGAGTCATTTCGTTGCAAGCCGGTTTTTAAGTGCTCTGGAGTCATTTCGTTGCAAGCGGGTTTTTAAGTGCTCTGGAGTCATTTCGTTGCAAGCGGGTTTTTAAGTGCTCTGGAGTCATTTTGTTGCAAGCGGGTTTTTAAGTGCTCTGGAGTCATTTCGTTGCAAGCGGGTTTTTAAGTGCTCTGGAGTCATTTCGTTGCAAGCTGGTTTTTAAGTGCTCTGGATTCATTTCGTTGCAAGCGGGTTTTTAAGTGCTCTGCAGTCATTTCGTTGCAAGCAGGTTTTTAAGTGCTCTGGAGTCATTTCGTTGCAAGCGGGTTTTTAAGTACTCTGGAGACATTTCGGTACAAGCGGGTTTTTAAGTGCTCTGGAGTCATTTCGTTGCAAGCGGGTTTTTACGTGTTCTGGAGTCATTTCGTTGCAAGCGGGTTTTTACATACTTCTCAGACATTTCACTGGAAGCGGGTTTTTTAAATGCTCTGTAGGCATTTCGTTGCAAGCGGGTTTTTAAGTGCTCTGGAGTCATTTCGTTGCAAGCGGGTTTTTACGTGTTCTGGAGTCATTTCGTTGCAAGCGGGTTTTTACATACTTCTCAGACATTTCACTGGAAGCGGGTTTTTTAAATGCTCTGTAGGCATTTCGTTGCAAGCGGGTTTTTAAGTACTCTGGAGTCATTTCGTTGCAAGCGGGTTTTTACGTGTTCTGGAGTCATTTCGTTGCAAGCGGGTTTTTAAGTGCTCTGGAGTCATTTCGTTGCAAGCGGGTTTTTAAGTGCTCTGGAGTCATTTCGTTGCAAGCGGGTTTTTAAGTGCTCTGGAGTCATTTCGTTGCAAGCGGGTTTTTACGTGTTCTGGAGTCATTTCGTTGCAAGCGGGTTTTTACATACTTCTCAGACATCAGTGGAAGCGGGTTTTTTAAATGCTCTGTAGGCATTTCGTTGCAAGCGGGTTTTTAAGTGCTCTGGAGTCATTTCTTTGCAAGCGGGTTTTTAAGTGCTCTGGAGTCATTTCGTTGCAAGCGGGTTTTTACGTGTTCTGGAGTCATTTCGTTGCAAGCGGGTTTTTACATACTTCTCAGACATCAATGGAAGCGGGTTTTTTAAATGCTCTGTAGGCATTTCGTTGCAAGCGGGTTTTTAAATGCTCTGGAGTCATTTCGTTGCAAGCGGGTTTTTAAGTGCTCTGGAGTCATTTCGTTGCATGCGGGTTTTTAAGTGCTCTGAAGGATTTCGTTGTAAGCGGGTTTTTAAGTGCTCTGGAGTCATTTCGTTGCAAGCGGGTTTTTACGTGTTCTGGAGTCATTTCGTTGCAAGCGGGTTTTTAAGTGCTCTGGAGTCATTTCGTTGCAAGCGGGTTTTTAAGTGCTCTGTACTCATTTCGTTGCAAGCGGGTTTTTTAAATGCTCTGTAGGCATTTCGTTGCAAGCGGGTTTTTAAGTGCTCTGGAGTCATTACGTTGCAAGCGGGTTTTTAAGTGTTCTGGAGTCATTTCGTTGCAAGCGGGTTTTTAAGTGCTCTGGAGTCATTTCGTTGCAAGTGGGTTTTTAAGTGCTCTGGAGTCATTTCGTTGCAAGCGGGTTTTTAAGTACTCTGGAGTCATTTCGTTGCAAGCGGGTTTTTAAGTGCTCTGGAGTCATTTCGTTGCAAGCGGGTTTTTAAGTGCTCTGGATTCATTTCGTTGCAAGCGGATTTTTAAGTGCTCTGGAGTCATTTCGTTGCAAGCAGGTTTTTAAGTACTCTGGAGACATTTCGGTACAAGCGGGTTTTTAAGTGCTCTGGAGTCATTTCGTTGCAAGAGGGTTTTTAAGTGCTCTGGAGTCATTTCGTTGCAAGCGGGTTTTTAAGTGCTCTGGAGGCATTTCGTTGCAAGTGGGTTTTTAAGTGCTCTGGAGGCATTTCGTTGCAAGCGGGTTTTTACGTGTTCTGGAGTCATTTCGTTGCAAGCGGGTTTTTACATAATTCTCAGACATTTCACTGGAAGCGGGTTTTTTAAATGCTCTGTAGGCATTTCGTTGCAAGCGGGTTTTTAAGTGCTCTGGAGTCATTTCGTTGCAAGCGGGTTTTTACGTGTTCTGGAGTCATTTCTTTGCAAGCGGGTTTTTACATACTTCTCAGACATTTCACTGGAAGCGGGTTTTTTAAATGCTCTGTAGGCATTTCGTTGCAAGCAGGTTTTTAAGTACTCTGGAGTCATTTCGTTGCAAGCGGGTTTTTACGTGTTCTGGAGTCATTTCGTTGCAAGCGGGTTTTTAAGTGCTCTGGAGTCATTTCGTTGCAAGCGGGTTTTTAAGTGCTCTGTACTCATTTCGTTGCAAGCGGGTTTTTAAGTGCTCTGGAGTCATTTCGTTGCAAGCGGGTTTTTAAGTGCTCTGAAGGCATTTCGTTGCAAGCGGGTTTTTAAGTGCTCTGGTGTCATTTCGTTGCAAGCGGGTTTTTACGTGTTCTGGAGTCATTTCGTTGCAAGCGGGTTTTTTCATACTTCTCAGACATTTCACTGGAAGCGGGTTTTTTAAATGCTCTGTAGGCATTTCGTTGCAAGCGGGTTTTTAAGTGCTCTGGAGTCATTTCGTTGCAAGCGGGTTTTTACGTGTTCTGGAGTCATTTCGTTGCAAGCGGGTTTTTACATACTTCTCAGACATCAGTGGAAGCGGGTTTTTTAAATGCTCTGTAGGCATTTCGTTGCAAGCGGGTTTTTAAGTGCTCTGGAGTCATTTCGTTGCAAGCGGGTTTTTAAGTGCTCTGGAGTCATTTCGTTGCAAGCGGGTTTTTAAGTGCTCTGGAGTCATTTCGTTGCAAGCGGGTTTTTAAGTGCTCCGGAGTCATTTCGTTGCAAGCGGGTTTTTAAGTACTCTGGAGTCATTTCGTTGCAAGCGGGTTTTTAAGTGCTCTGCAGTCATTTCGTTGCAAGCAGGTTTTTAATGCTCTGGAGTCATTTCGTTGCAAGCGGGTTTTTAAGTACTCTGGAGACATTTCGGTACAAGCGGGTTTTTAAGTGCTCTGGAGTCATTTCGTTGCAAGCGGGTTTTTAAGTGCTCTGGAGTCATTTCGTTGCAAGCGGGTTTTTAAGTGCTCTGAAGGCATATCGTTGCAAGCGGGTTTTTAAGTGCTCTGGAGTCATTTCGTTGCAAGCGGGTTTTTACGTGTTCTGGAGTCATTTCGTTGCAAGCGGTTTTTAAGTGCTCTGGAGTCATTTCGTTGCAAGCGGGTTTTTAAGTGCTCTGGAGTCATTTCGTTGCAAGCGGGTTTTTAAGTGCTCTGTAGGCATTTCGTTGCAAGCGGGTTTTTAAGTGCTCTGGAGTCATTACGTTGCAAGCGGGTTTTTAAGTGTTCTGGAGTCATTTCGTTGCAAGCCGGTTTTTAAGTGCTCTGGAGTCATTTCGTTGCAAGCGGGTTTTTAAGTGCTCTGGAGTCATTTCGTTGCAAGCGGGTTTTTAAGTGCTCTGGAGTCATTTTGTTGCAAGCGGGTTTTTAAGTGCTCTGGAGTCATTTCGTTGCAAGCGGGTTTTTAAGTGCTCTGGAGTCATTTCGTTGCAAGCTGGTTTTTAAGTGCTCTGGATTCATTTCGTTGCAAGCGGGTTTTTAAGTGCTCTGCAGTCATTTCGTTGCAAGCAGGTTTTTAAGTGCTCTGGAGTCATTTCGTTGCAAGCGGGTTTTTAAGTACTCTGGAGACATTTCGGTACAAGCGGGTTTTTAAGTGCTCTGGAGTCATTTCGTTGCAAGCGGGTTTTTACGTGTTCTGGAGTCATTTCGTTGCAAGCGGGTTTTTACATACTTCTCAGACATTTCACTGGAAGCGGGTTTTTTAAATGCTCTGTAGGCATTTCGTTGCAAGCGGGTTTTTAAGTGCTCTGGAGTCATTTCGTTGCAAGCGGGTTTTTACGTGTTCTGGAGTCATTTCGTTGCAAGCGGGTTTTTACATACTTCTCAGACATTTCACTGGAAGCGGGTTTTTTAAATGCTCTGTAGGCATTTCGTTGCAAGCGGGTTTTTAAGTACTCTGGAGTCATTTCGTTGCAAGCGGGTTTTTACGTGTTCTGGAGTCATTTCGTTGCAAGCGGGTTTTTAAGTGCTCTGGAGTCATTTCGTTGCAAGCGGGTTTTTAAGTGCTCTGGAGTCATTTCGTTGCAAGCGGGTTTTTAAGTGCTCTGGAGTCATTTCGTTGCAAGCGGGTTTTTACGTGTTCTGGAGTCATTTCGTTGCAAGCGGGTTTTTACATACTTCTCAGACATCAGTGGAAGCGGGTTTTTTAAATGCTCTGTAGGCATTTCGTTGCAAGCGGGTTTTTAAGTGCTCTGGAGTCATTTCTTTGCAAGCGGGTTTTTAAGTGCTCTGGAGTCATTTCGTTGCAAGCGGGTTTTTACGTGTTCTGGAGTCATTTCGTTGCAAGCGGGTTTTTACATACTTCTCAGACATCAATGGAAGCGGGTTTTTTAAATGCTCTGTAGGCATTTCGTTGCAAGCGGGTTTTTAAATGCTCTGGAGTCATTTCGTTGCAAGCGGGTTTTTAAGTGCTCTGGAGTCATTTCGTTGCATGCGGGTTTTTAAGTGCTCTGAAGGATTTCGTTGTAAGCGGGTTTTTAAGTGCTCTGGAGTCATTTCGTTGCAAGCGGGTTTTTACGTGTTCTGGAGTCATTTCGTTGCAAGCGGGTTTTTAAGTGCTCTGGAGTCATTTCGTTGCAAGCGGTTTTTTAAGTGCTCTGAAGGCATTTCGTTGCAAGCGGGTTTTTAAGTGCTCTGGAGTCATTTCGTTGCAAGCGGGTTTTTACGTGTTCTGGAGTCATTTCGTTGCAAGCGGGTTTTTACATACTTCTCAGACATTTCACTTAAAGCGGGTTTTTTAAATGCTCTGTAGGCATTTCGTTGCAAGCGGGTTTTTAAGTGCTCTGGAGTCATTTCGTTGCAAGCGGGTTTTTACATACTTCTCAGACATCAGTGGAAGCGGGTTTTTTAAATGCTCTGTAGGCATTTTGTTGCAAGCGGGTTTTTAAGTGCTCTGGAGTCATTTCGTTGCAAGCGGGTTTTTAAGTGCTCTGAAGGCATTTTGTTGCAAGCGGGTTTTTAAGTGCTCTGGAGTCATTTCGTTGCAAGCGGGTTTTTACGTGTTCTGGAGTCATTTCGTTGCAAGCGGGTTTTTACATACTTCTCAGACATTTCACTGGAAGCGGGTTTTTTAAATGCTCTGTAGGCATTTCGTTGCAAGCGGGTTTTTAAGTGCTCTGGAGTCATTTCGTTGCAAGCGGGTTTTTACGTGTTCTGGAGTCATTTCGTTGCAAGCGGGTTTTTACATACTTCTCAGACATTTCACTGGAAGCGGGTTTTTTAAATGCTCTGTAGGCATTTCGTTGCAAGCGTGTTTTTAAGTACTCTGGAGTCATTTAGTTGCAAGCGGGTTTTTACGTGTTCTGGAGTCATTTCGTTGCAAGCGGGTTTTTAAGTGCTCTGGAGTCATTTCGTTGCAAGCGGGTTTTTAAGTGCTCTGAAGGCATTTCGTTGCAAGCGGGTTTTTAAGTGCTCTGGAGTCATTTCGTTGCAAGCGGGTTTTTACATGTTCTGGAGTCATTTCGTTGCAAGCGGGTTTTTACATACTTCTCAGACATTTCACTTAAAGCGGGTTTTTTAAATGCTCTGTAGGCATTTCGTTGCAAGCAGGTTTTTAAGTGCTCTGGAGTCATTTCGTTGCAAGCGGGTTTTTAAGTACTCTGGAGACATTTCGGTACAAGCGGGTTTTTAAATGCTCTGGAGTCATTTCGTTGCAAGCGGGTTTTTATGTGTTCTGGAGTCATTTCGTTGCAAGCGGGTTTTTACATACTTCTCAGACATTTCACTGGAAGCGGGTTTTTTAAATGCTCTGTAGGCATTTCGTTGCAAGCGGGTTTTTAAGTGCTCTGGAGTCATTTCGTTGCAAGCGGGTTTTTACGTGTTCTGGAGTCATTTCGTTGCAAGCGGGTTTTTACATACTTCTCAGACATTTCACTGGAAGCGGGTTTTTTAAATGCTCTGTAGGCATTTCGTTGCAAGCGGGTTTTTAAGTACTCTGGAGTCATTTCGTTGCAAGCGGGTTATTACGTGTTCTGGAGTCATTTCGTTGCAAGCGGGTTTTTAAGTGCTCTGGAGTCATTTCGTTGCAAGCGGGTTTTTAAGTGCTCTGGAGTCATTTCGTTGCAAGCGGGTTTTTAAGTGCTCTGGAGTCATTTCGTTGCAAGCGGGTTTTTACGTGTTCTGGAGTCATTTCGTTGCAAGCGGGTTTTTACATACTTCTCAGACATCAGTGGAAGCGGGTTTTTTAAATGCTCTGTAGGCATTTCGTTGCAAGCGGGTTTTTAAGTGCTCTGGAGTCATTTCTTTGCAAGCGGGTTTTTAAGTGCTCTGGAGTCATTTCGTTGCAAGCGGGTTTTTACGTGTTCTGGAGTCATTTCGTTGCAAGCGGGTTTTTACATACTTCTCAGACATCAATGGAAGCGGGTTTATAAATGCTCTGTAGGCATTTCGTTGCAAGCGGGTTTTTAAATGCTCTGGAGTCATTTCGTTGCAAGCGGGTTTTTAAGTGCTCTGGAGTCATTTCGTTGCATGCGGGTTTTTAAGTGCTCTGAAGGATTTCGTTGTAAGCGGGTTTTTAAGTGCTCTGGAGTCATTTCGTTGCAAGCGGGTTTTTACGTGTTCTGGAGTCATTTCGTTGCAAGCGGGTTTTTACATACTTCTCAGACATTTCACTGGAAGCGGGTTTTTTAAATGCTCTGTAGGCATTTCGTTGCAAGCGGGTTTTTAAGTACTCTGGAGTCATTTCGTTGCAAACGGGTTTTTACGTGCTCTGGAGTAATTTCGTTGCAAGCGGGTTTTTAAGTGCTCCGGAGTCATTTCGTTGCAAGCGGGTTTTTAAGTGCTCTGGAGTCATTTCGTTGCAAGCGGGTTTTTAAGTGCTCTGGAGTCATTTCGTTGCAAGCGGGTTTTTAAGTGCTCCGGAGTCATTTCGTTGCAAGCGGGTTTTTAAGTGCTCTGGAGTCATTTCGTTGCAAGCGGGTTTTTAAGTGCTCTGGAGTCATTTCCTTGCAAGCGGGTTTTTAAGTGATCTGGAGTCATTTCGTTGCAAGCGGGTTTTTAAGTGCTCTGGAGTCATTTCGTTGCAAGCGGGTTTTTAAGTGCTCTGGAGTCATTTCGTTGCAATCGGGTTTTTTAGTGCTCTGGAGTCATTTCGTTGCAAGCGGGTTTTTAAGTGCTCTGGAGTCATTTCGTTGCAATCGGGTTTTTTAGTGCTCTGGAGTCATTTCGTTGCAAGCGGGTTTTTAAGTGCTCTGGAGTCATTTCGTTGCATGCGGGTTTTTAAGTGCACTGAAGGCATTTCGTTTTAAGCGGGTTTTTAAGTGCTCTGGAGTCATTTCGTTGCAAGCGGGTTTTTACGTGTTCTGGAGTCATTTCATTGCAAGCGGGTTTTTACATACTTCTCAGACATTTCACTGGAAGCGGGTTTTTTAAATGCTCTGTAGGCATTTCGTTGCAAGCGGGTTTTTAAGTACTCTGGAGTCATTTCGTTGCAAGCGGGTTTTTACGTGTTCTGGAGTCATTTCGTTGCAAGCGGGTTTTTAAGTGCTCTGGAGTCATTTCGTTGCAAGCGGGTTTTTAAGTGCTCTGGAGTCATTTCGTTGCAAGCGGGTTTTTAAGTGCTCTGGAGTCATTTCGTTGCAAGCGGGTTTTTAAGTGCTCTGGATTCATTTCGTTGCAAGCGGGTTTTTAAGTGCTCTGTAGTCATTTCGTTGCAAGCGGGTTTTTAAGTGCTCTGGAGTCATTTCGTTGCAAGCGGGTTTTTAAGTGCTCTGAAGGCATTTCGTTGCAAGCGGGTTTTTAAGTGTTCTGGAGTCATTTCGTTGCAAGCGGGTTTTTACGTGTTCTGGAGTCATTTCGTTGCAAGCGGGTTTTTACATACTTCTCAGACATTTCACTTAAAGCGGGTTTTTTAAATGCTCTGTAGGCATTTCGTTGCAAGCGGGTTTTTAAGTGCTCTGGAGTCATTTCGTTGCAAGCGGGTTTTTACGTGTTCTGCAGTCATTTCGTTGCAAGCGAGTTTTTACATACTTCTCAGACATCTGTGGAAGCGGGTTTTTTAAATGCTCTGTAGGCATTTCGTTGCAAGCGGGTTTTTAAGTGCTCTGGAGTCATTTCGTTGCAAGCGGGTTTTTAAGTGCTCTGGAGTCATTTCGTTGCAAGCGGGTTTTTACGTGTTCTGGAGTCATTTCGTTGCAAGCGGGTTTTTACATACTTCTCAGACATCAGTGGAAGCGGGTTTTTTAAATGCTCTGTAGGCATTTCGTTGCAAGCGGGTTTTTAAGTGCTCTGGAGTCATTTCTTTGCAAGCGGGTTTTTAAGTGCTCTGGAGTCATTTCGTTGCAAGCGGGTTTTTACGTGTTCTGGAGTCATTTCGTTGCAAGCGGGTTTTTACATACATCTCAGACATCAGTGGAAGTGGGTTTTTTAAATGCTCTGTAGGCATTTCGTTGCAAGCGGGTTTTTAAGTGCTCTGGAGTCATTTCGTTGCAAGCGGGTTTTTAAGTGTTCTGGAATCATTTCGTTGCAAGCGGGTTTTTAAGTGCTCTGGAGTAATTTCGTTGCAAGCGGGTTTTTAAGTGCTCTGGAGTCATTTCGTTGCATGCGGGTTTTTAAGTGCTCTGAAGGCATTTTGTTGCAAGCGGGTTTTTAAGTGCTCTGGAGTCATTTCGTTGCAAGCGGGTTTTTAAGTGCTCTGGAGTCATTTCGTTGCAAGCTGGTTTTTAAGTGCTCTGGATTCATTTCGTTGCAAGCGGGTTTTTAAGTGCTCTGCAGTCATTTCGTTGCAAGCAGGTTTTTAAGTGCTCTGGAGTCATTTCGTTGCAAGCGGGTTTTTAAGTACTCTGGAGACATTTCGGTACAAGCGGGTTTTTAAGTGCTCTGGAGTCATTTCGTTGCAAGCGGGTTTTTACGTGTTCTGGAGTCATTTCGTTGCAAGCGGGTTTTTACATACTTCTCAGACATTTCACTGGAAGCGGGTTTTTTAAATGCTCTGTAGGCATTTCGTTGCAAGCGGGTTTTTAAGTGCTCTGGAGTCATTTCGTTGCAAGCGGGTTTTTACGTGTTCTGGAGTCATTTCGTTGCAAGCGGGTTTTTACATACTTCTCAGACATTTCACTGGAAGCGGGTTTTTTAAATGCTCTGTAGGCATTTCGTTGCAAGCGGGTTTTTAAGTACTCTGGAGTCATTTCGTTGCAAGCGGGTTTTTACGTGTTCTGGAGTCATTTCGTTGCAAGCGGGTTTTTAAGTGCTCTGGAGTCATTTCGTTGCAAGCGGGTTTTTAAGTGCTCTGGAGTCATTTCGTTGCAAGCGGGTTTTTAAGTGCTCTGGAGTCATTTCGTTGCAAGCGGGTTTTTAAGTGCTCTGGATTCATTTCATTGCAAGCGGGTTTTTAAGTGCTCTGGAGTCATTTCGTTGCAAGCGGGTTTTTAAGTGCTCTGGAGTCATTTCGTTGCAAGCGGGTTTTTACGTGTTCTGGAGTCATTTCTTTGCAAGCGGGTTTTTACATACTTCTCAGACATTTCACTTAAAGCGGGTTTTTTAAATGCTCTGTAGGCATTTCGTTGCAAGCGGGTTTTTAAGTGCTCTGGAGTCTTTTCGTTGCAAGCGGGTTTTTAGGTGTTCTGGAGTCATTTCGTTGCAAGCGGGTTTTTACATACTTCTCAGACATCAGTGGAAGCGGGTTTTTTAAATGCTCTGTAGGCATTTTGTTGCAAGCGGGTTTTTAAGTGCTCTGGAGTCATTTCGTTGCAAGCGGGTTTTTAAGTGCTCTGAAGGCATTTTGTTGCAAGCGGGTTTTTAAGTGCTCTGGAGTCATTTCGTTGCAAGCGGGTTTTTACGTGTTCTGGAGTCATTTCGTTGCAAGCGGGTTTTTACATACTTCTCAGACATTTCACTGGAAGCGGGTTTTTTAAATGCTCTGTAGGCATTTCGTTGCAAGCGGGTTTTTAAGTGCTCTGGAGTCATTTCGTTGCAAGCGGGTTTTTACGTGTTCTGGAGTCATTTCGTTGCAAGCGGGTTTTTACATACTTCTCAGACATTTCACTGGAAGCGGGTTTTTTAAATGCTCTGTAGGCATTTCGTTGCAAGCGTGTTTTTAAGTACTCTGGAGTCATTTCGTTGCAAGCGGGTTTTTACGTGTTCTGGAGTCATTTCGTTGCAAGCGGGTTTTTAAGTGCTCTGGAGTCATTTCGTTGCAAGCGGGTTTTTAAGTGCTCTGAAGGCATTTCGTTGCAAGCGGGTTTTTAAGTGCTCTGGAGTCATTTCGTTGCAAGCGGGTTTTTACATGTTCTGGAGTCATTTCGTTGCAAGCGGGTTTTTACATACTTCTCAGACATTTCACTGGAAGCGGGTTTTTTAAATGCTCTGTAGGCATTTCGTTGCAAGCGGGTTTTTAAGTGCTCTGGAGTCATTTCGTTGCAAGCGGGTTTTTACGTGTTCTGGAGTCATTTCGTTGCAAGCGGGTTTTTACATACTTCTCAGACATCAGTGGAAGCGGGTTTTTTAAATGCTCTGTAGGCATTTCGTTGCAAGCGGGTTTTTAAGTGCTCTGGAGTCATTTCGTTGCAAGCGGGTTTTTAAGTGCTCTGAAGGCATTTCGTTGCAAGCGGGTTTTTAAGTGCTCTGGAGTCATTTCGTTGCAAGCGGGTTTTTAAGTGCTCTGGAGACATTTCGTTGCAAGCGGGTTTTTAAGTGCTCTGGAGCCATTTCGTTGCAAGCGGGTTTTTAAGTGCTCTGGAGCCATTTCGTTGCAAGCGGGTTTTTAAGTGCTCTGGAGTCATTACGTTGCAAGCGGGTTTTTAAGTGTTCTGGAGTCATTTCGTTGCAAGCGGGTTTTTAAGTGCTCTGGAGTCATTTCGTTGCAAGCGGGTTTTTAAGTGCTCTGGAGTCATTTCGTTGCAAGCGGGTTTTTAAGTGCTCTGGAGTCATTTCGTTGCAAGCGGGTTTTTAAGTGCTCTGGAGTCATTTCGTTGCAAGCGGGTTTTTAAGTGCTCTGGATTCATTTCGTTGCAAGCGGGTTTTTAAGTGCTCTGGAGTCATTTCGTTGCAAGCGGGTTTTTAAGTACTCTGGAGACATTTCGGTACAAGCGGGTTTTTAAGTGCTCTGGAGTCATTTCGTTGCAAGAGGGTTTTTAAGTGCTCTGGAGTCATTTCGTTGCAAGCGGGTTTTTAAGTGCTCTGAAGGCATTTCGTTGCAAGTGGGTTTTTAAGTGCTCTGGAGTCATTTCGTTGCAAGCGGGTTTTTACGTGTTCTGGAGTCATTTCGTTGCAAGCGGGTTTTTACATAATTCTCAGACATTTCACTGGAAGCGGGTTTTTTAAATGCTCTGTAGGCATTTCGTTGCAAGCGGGTTTTTAAGTGCTCTGGAGTCATTTCGTTGCAAGCGGGTTTTTACGTGTTCTGGAGTCATTTCTTTGCAAGCGGGTTTTTACATACTTCTCAGACATTTCACTGGAAGCGGGTTTTTTAAATGCTCTGTAGGCATTTCGTTGCAAGCGGGTTTTTAAGTACTCTGGAGTCATTTCGTTGCAAGCGGGTTTTTACGTGTTCTGGAGTCATTTCGTTGCAAGCGGGTTTTTAAGTGCTCTGGAGTCATTTCGTTGCAAGCGGGTTTTTAAGTGCTCTGTACTCATTTCGTTGCAAGCGGGTTTTTTAAATGCTCTGTAGGCATTTCGTTGCAAGCGGGTTTTTAAGTGCTCTGGAGTCATTTCGTTGCAAGCGGGTTTTTACGTGTTCTCGAGTCATTTCGTTGCAAGCGGGTTTTTACATACTTCTCAGACATCAGTGGAAGCGGGTTTTTTAAATGCTCTGTAGGCATTTTTTTGCAAGCGGGTTTTTAAGTGCTCTGGAGTCATTTCGTTGCAAGCGGGTTTTTAAGTGCTCTGAAGGCATTTTGTTGCAAGCGGGTTTTTAAGTGCTCTGGAGTCATTTCGTTGCAAGCGGGTTTTTACGTGTTCTGGAGTCATTTCATGCAAGCGGGTTTTTACATACTTCTCAGACATTTCACTGGAAGCGGGTTTTTTAAATGCTCTGTAGGCATTTCGTTGCAAGCGGGTTTTTAAGTGCTCTGGAGTCATTTCGTTGCAAGCGGGTTTTTACGTGTTCTGGAGTCATTTCGTTGCAAGCGGGTTTTTAAGTGCTCTGGAGTCATTTCGTTGCAAGCGGGTTTTTAAGTGCTCTGAAGGCATTTCGTTGCAAGCGGGTTTTTAAGTGCTTTGGAGTCATTTCGTTGCAAGCGGGTTTTTACATGTTCTGGAGTCATTTCGTTGCAAGCGGGTTTTTACATACTTCTCAGACATTTCACTGGATGCGGGTTTTTTAAATGCTCTGTAGGCATTTCGTTGCAAGCGGGTTTTTAAGTGCTCTGGAGTCATTTCGTTGCAAGCGGGTTTTTACGTGTTCTGGAGTCATTTCGTTGCAAGCGGGTTTTTACATACTTCTCAGACATTTCACTGGAAGCGGGTTTTTTAAATGCTCTGTAGGCATTTCGTTGCAAGCGGGTTTTTAAGTACTCTGGAGTCATTTCGTTGCAAGCGGGTTTTTACGTGTTCTGGAGTCATTTCGTTGCAAGCGGGTTTTTAAGTGCTCTGGAGTCATTTCGTTGCAAGCGGGTTTTTAAGTGCTCTGGAGTCATTTCGTTGCAAGCGGGTTTTTAAGTGCTCTGGAGTCATTTCGTTGCAAGCGGGTTTTTAAGTGCTCTGGATTCATTTCGTTGCAAGCGGGTTTTTAAGTGCTCTGGAGTCATTTCGTTGCAAGCGGGTTTTTAAGTGCTCTGGAGTCATTTCGTTGCAAGCGGGTTTTTAAGTGCTCTGGAGTCATTTCGTTGCAAGCGGGTTTTTACATACTTCTCAGACATTTCACTTAAAGCGGGTTTTTTAAATGCTCTGTAGGCATTTCGTTGCAAGCGGGTTTTTAAGTGCTCTGGAGTCATTTCGTTGCAAGCGGGTTTTTAGGTGTTCTGGAGTCATTTCGTTGCAAGCGGGTTTTTACATACTTCTCAGACATCAGTGGAAGCGGGTTTTTTAAATGCTCTGTAGGCATTTTGTTGCAAGCGGGTTTTTAAGTGCTCTGGAGTCATTTCGTTGCAAGCGGGTTTTTAAGTGCTCTGAAGGCATTTTGTTGCAAGCGGGTTTTTAAGTGCTCTGGAGTCATTTCGTTGCAAGCGGGTTTTTACGTGTTCTGGAGTCATTTCGTTGCAAGCGGGTTTTTACATACTTCTCAGACATTTCACTGGAAGCGGGTTTTTTAAATGCTCTGTAGGCATTTCGTTGCAAGCGGGTTTTTAAGTGCTCTGGAGTCATTTCGTTGCAAGCGGGTTTTTAAGTGCTCTGGAGTCATTTCGTTGCAAGCGGGTTTTTACATACTTCTCAGACATTTCACTGGAAGCGGGTTTTTTAAATGCTCTGTAGGCATTTCGTTGCAAGCGTGTTTTTAAGTACTCTGGAGTCATTTCGTTGCAAGCGGGTTTTTACGTGTTCTGGAGTCATTTCGTTGCAAGCGGGTTTTTAAGTGCTCTGGAGTCATTTCGTTGCAAGCGGGTTTTTAAGTGCTCTGAAGGCATTTCGTTGCAAGCGGGTTTTTAAGTGCTCTGGAGTCATTTCGTTGCAAGCGGGTTTTTACATGTTCTGGAGTCATTTCGTTGCAAGCGGGTTTTTACATACTTCTCAGACATTTCACTTAAAGCGGGTTTTTTAAATGCTCTGTAGGCATTTCGTTGCAAGCGGGTTTTTAAGTGCTCTGGAGTCATTTCGTTGCAAGCGGGTTTTTACGTGTTCTGGAGTCATTTCGTTGCAAGCGGGTTTTTACATACTTCTCAGACATCAGTGGAAGCGGGTTTTTTAAATGCTCTGTAGGCATTTCGTTGCAAGCGGGTTTTTAAGTGCTCTGGAGTCATTTCGTTGCAAGCGGGTTTTTAAGTGCTCTGAAGGCATTTCGTTGCAAGCGGGTTTTTAAGTGCTCTGGAGTCATTTCGTTGCAAGCGGGTTTTTAAGTGCTCTGGAGACATTTCGTTGCAAGCGGGTTTTTAAGTGCTCTGGAGCCATTTCGTTGCAAGCGGGTTTTTAAGTGCTCTGGAGTCATTTCGTTGCAAGCGGGTTTTTACATGTTCTGGAGTCATTTCGTTGCAAGCGGGTTTTTACATACTTCTCAGACATTTCACTGGAAGCGGGTTTTTTAAATGCTCCGTAGGCATTTCGTTGCAAGCGGGTTTTTAAGTGCTCTGGAGTCATTTCGTTGCAAGCGGGTTTTTACGTGTTCTGGAGTCATTTCGTTGCAAGCGGGTTTTTACATACTTCTCAGACATTTCACTGGAAGCGGGTTTTTTAAATGCTCTGTAGGCATTTCGTTGCAAGCGGGTTTTTAAGTACTCTGGAGTCATTTCGTTGCAAACGGGTTTTTACGTGTTCTGGAGTCATTTCGTTGCAAGCGGGTTTTTAAGTGCTCTGGAGTCATTTCGTTGCAAGCGGGTTTTTAAGTGCTCTGGAGTCATTTCGTTGCAAGCGGGTTTTTAAGTGCTCTGGAGTCATTTCGTTGCAAGCGGGTTTTTAAGTGCTCTGGATTCATTTCGTTGCAAGCGGGTTTTTAAGTGCTCTGGAGTCATTTCGTTGCAAGCGGGTTTTTAAGTGCTCTGGAGTCATTTCGTTGCAAGCGGGTTTTTACGTGTTCTGGAGTCATTTCGTTGCAAGCGGGTTTTTACATACTTCTCAGACATTTCACTTAAAGCGGGTTTTTTAAATGCTCTGTAGGCATTTCGTTGCAAGCGGGTTTTTAAGTGCTCTGGAGTCATTTCGTTGCAAGCGGGTTTTTAGGTGTTCTGGAGTCATTTCGTTGCAAGCGGGTTTTTACATACTTCTCAGACATCAGTGGAAGCGGGTTTTTTAAATGCTCTGTAGGCATTTTGTTGCAAGCGGGTTTTTAAGTGCTCTGGAGTCATTTCGTTGCAAGCGGGTTTTTAAGTGCTCTGAAGGCATTTTGTTGCAAGCGGGTTTTTAAGTGCTCTGGAGTCATTTCGTTGCAAGCGGGTTTTTACGTGTTCTGGAGTCATTTCGTTGCAAGCGGGTTTTTACATACTTCTCAGACATTTCACTGGAAGCGGGTTTTTTAAATGCTCTGTAGGCATTTCGTTGCAAGCGGGTTTTTAAGTGCTCTGGAGTCATTTCGTTGCAAGCGGGTTTTTACGTGTTCTGGAGTCATTTCGTTGCAAGCGGGTTTTTAAGTGCTCTGGAGTCATTTCGTTGCAAGCGGGTTTTTAAGTGCTCTGAAGGCATTTCGTTGCAAGCGGGTTTTTAAGTGCTCTGGAGTCATTTCGTTGCAAGCGGGTTTTTACATGTTCTGGAGTCATTTCGTTGCAAGCGGGTTTTTACATACTTCTCAGACATTTCACTTAAAGCGGGTTTTTTAAATGCTCTGTAGGCATTTCGTTGCACGCGGGTTTTTAAGTGCTCTGGAGTCATTTCGTTGCAAGCGGGTTTTTACGTGTTCTGGAGTCATTTCGTTGCAAGCGGGTTTTTACATACTTCTCAGACATCAGTGGAAGCGGGTTTTTTAAATGCTCTGTAGGCATTTCGTTGCAAGCGGGTTTTTAAGTGCTCTGGAGTCATTTCGTTGCAAGCGGGTTTTTAAGTGCTCTGAAGGCATTTCGTTGCAAGCGGGTTTTTAAGTGCTCTGGAGTCATTTCGTTGCAAGCGGGTTTTTAAGTGCTCTGGAGACATTTCGTTGCAAGCGGGTTTTTAAGTGCTCTGGAGCCATTTCGTTGCAAGCGGGTTTTTAAGTGCTCTGGAGCCATTTCGTTGCAAGCGGGTTTTTAAGTGCTCTGGAGTTATTACGTTGCAAGCGGGTTTTTAAGTGTTCTGGAGTCATTTCGTTGCAAGCGGGTTTTTAAGTGCTGTGGAGTCATTTCGTTGCAAGCGGGTTTTTAAGTGCTCTGGAGTCATTTCGTTGCAAGCGGGTTTTTAAGTGCTCTGGAGTCATTTCGTTGCAAGCGGATTTTTAAGTGCTCTGGAGTCATTTCGTTGCAAGCGGGTTTTTAAGTGCTCTGGATTCATTTCGTTGCAAGCGGGTTTTTAAGTGCTCTGGAGTCATTTCGTTGCAAGCGGGTTTTTAAGTACTCTGGAGACATTTCGGTACAAGCGGGTTTTTAAGTGCTCTGGAGTCATTTCGTTGCAAGAGGGTTTTTAAGTGCTCTGGAGTCATTTCGTTGCAAGCGGGTTTTTAAGTGCTCTGAAGGCATTTCGTTGCAAGTGGGTTTTTAAGTGCTCTGGAGTCATTTCGTTGCAAGCGGGTTTTTACGTGTTCTGGAGTCATTTCGTTGCAAGCGGGTTTTTACATAATTCTCAGACATTTCACTGGAAGCGGGTTTTTTAAATGCAATGTAGGCATTTCGTTGCAAGCGGGTTTTTAAGTGCTCTGGAGTCATTTCGTTGCAAGCGGGTTTTTACGTGTTCTGGAGTCATTTCTTTGCAAGCGGGTTTTTACATACTTCTCAGACATTTCACTGGAAGCGGGTTTTTTAAATGCTCTGTAGGCATTTCGTTGCAAGCGGGTTTTTAAGTACTCTGGAGTCATTTCGTTGCAAGCGGGTTTTTACGTGTTCTGGAGTCATTTCGTTGCAAGCGGGTTTTTAAGTGCTCTGGAGTCATTTCGTTGCAAGCGGGTTTTTAAGTGCTCTGTACTCATTTCGTTGCAAGCGGGTTTTTTAAATGCTCTGTAGGCATTTCATTGCAAGCGGGTTTTTAAGTGCTCTGGAGTCATTTCGTTGCAAGCGGGTTTTTAAGTGCTCTGGAGTCATTTCGTTGCAAGCGGGTTTTTAAGTGCTCTGGAGTCATTTCGTTGCAAGCGGGTTTTTAAGTGCTCTGGATTCATTTCGTTGCAAGCGGGTTTTTAAGTGCTCTGGAGTCATTTCGTTGCAAGCGGGTTTTTAAGTGCTCTGGAGTCATTTCGTTGCAAGCGGTTTTTTAAGTGCTCTGAAGGCATTTCGTTGCAAGCGGGTTTTTAAGTGCTCTGGAGTCATTTCGTTGCAAGCGGGTTTTTACGTGTTCTGGAGTCATTTCGTTGCAAGCGGGTTTTTACATACTTCTCAGACATTTCACTTAAAGCGGGTTTTTTAAATGCTCTGTAGGCATTTCGTTGCAAGCGGGTTTTTAAGTGCTCTGGAGTCATTTCGTTGCAAGCGGGTTTTTACGTGTTCTGGAGTCATTTCGTTGCAAGCGGGTTTTTAAGTGCTCTGAAGGCATTTTGTTGCAAGCGGGTTTTTAAGTGCTCTGGAGTCATTTCGTTGCAAGCGGGTTTTTAAGTGCTCTGAAGGCATTTTGTTGCAAGCGGGTTTTTAAGTGCTCTGGAGTCATTTCGTTGCAAGCGGGTTTTTACGTGTTCTGGAGTCATTTCGTTGCAAGCGGGTTTTTACATACTTCTCAGACATTTCACTGGAAGCGGGTTTTTAAGTGCTCTGGAGCCATTTCGTTGCAAGCGGGTTTTTAAGTGCTCTGGAGCCATTTCGTTGCAAGCGGGTTTTTAAGTGCTCTGGAGTCATTACGTTGCAAGCGGGTTTTTAAGTGTTCTGGAGTCATTTCGTTGCAAGCGGGTTTTTAAGTGCTCTGGAGTCATTTCGTTGCAAGCGGGTTTTTAAGTGCTCTGGAGTCATTTCGTTGCAAGCGGGTTTTTAAGTGCTCTGGAGTCATTTCGTTGCAAGCTGGTTTTTAAGTGCTCTGGATTCATTTCGTTGCAAGCGGGTTTTTAAGTGCTCTGCAGTCATTTCGTTGCAAGCAGGTTTTTAAGTGCTCTGGAGTCATTTCGTTGCAAGCGGGTTTTTAAGTACTCTGGAGACATTTCGGTACAAGCGGGTTTTTAAGTGCTCTGGAGTCATTTCGTTGCAAGCGGGTTTTTACGTGTTCTGGAGTCATTTCGTTGCAAGCGGGTTTTTACATACTTCTCAGACATTTCACTGGAAGCGGGTTTTTTAAATGCTCTGTAGGCATTTCGTTGCAAGCGGGTTTTTAAGTGCTCTGGAGTCATTTCGTTGCAAGCGGGTTTTTACGTGTTCTGGAGTCATTTCGTTGCAAGCGGGTTTTTACATACTTCTCAGACATTTCACTGGAAGCGGGTTTTTTAAATGCTCTGTAGGCATTTCGTTGCAAGCGGGTTTTTAAGTACTCTGGAGTCATTTCGTTGCAAGCGGGTTTTTACGTGTTCTGGAGTCATTTCGTTGCAAGCGGGTTTTTAAGTGCTCTGGAGTCATTTCGTTGCAAGCGGGTTTTTAAGTGCTCTGGAGTCATTTCGTTGCAAGCGGGTTTTTAAGTGCTCTGGAGTCATTTCGTTGCAAGCGGGTTTTTACGTGTTCTGGAGTCATTTCGTTGCAAGCGGGTTTTTACATACTTCTCAGACATCAGTGGAAGCGGGTTTTTTAAATGCTCTGTAGGCATTTCGTTACAAGCGGGTTTTTAAGTGCTCTGGAGTCATTTCTTTGCAAGCGGGTTTTTAAGTGCTCTGGAGTCATTTCGTTGCAAGCGGGTTTTTACGTGTTCTGGAGTCATTTCGTTGCAAGCGGGTTTTTACATACTTCTCAGACATCAATGGAAGCGGGTTTTTTAAATGCTCTGTAGGCATTTCGTTGCAAGCGGGTTTTTAAATGCTCTGGAGTCATTTCGTTGCAAGCGGGTTTTTAAGTGCTCTGGAGTCATTTCGTTGCAAGCGGTTTTTTAAGTGCTCTGAAGGCATTTCGTTGCAAGCGGGTTTTTAAGTGCTCTGGAGTCATTTCGTTGCAAGCGGGTTTTTACGTGTTCTGGAGTCATTTCGTTGCAAGCGGGTTTTTACATACTTCTCAGACATTTCACTTAAAGCGGGTTTTTTAAATGCTCTGTAGGCATTTCGTTGCAAGCGGGTTTTTAAGTGCTCTGGAGTCATTTCGTTGCAAGCGGGTTTTTACGTGTTCTGGAGTCATTTCGTTGCAAGCGGGTTTTTACATACTTCTCAGACATCAGTGGAAGCGGGTTTTTTAAATGCTCTGTAGGCATTGTGTTGCAAGCGGGTTTTTAAGTGCTCTGGAGTCATTTCGTTGCAAGCGGGTTTTTAAGTGCTCTGAAGGCATTTTGTTGCAAGCGGGTTTTTAAGTGCTCTGGAGTCATTTCGTTGCAAGCGGGTTTTTACATACTTCTCAGACATTTCACTGGAAGCGGGTTTTTTAAATGCTCTGTAGGCATTTCGTTGCAAGCGGGTTTTTAAGTGCTCTGGAGTCATTTCGTTGCAAGCGGGTTTTTACGTGTTCTGGAGTCATTTCGTTGCAAGCGGGTTTTTACATACTTCTCAGACATTTCACTGGAAGCGGGTTTTTTAAATGCTCTGTAGGCATTTCGTTGCAAGCGTGTTTTTAAGTACTCTGGAGTCATTTAGTTGCAAGCGGGTTTTTACGTGTTCTGGAGTCATTTCGTTGCAAGCGGGTTTTTAAGTGCTCTGGAGTCATTTCGTTGCAAGCGGGTTTTTAAGTGCTCTGAAGGCATTTCGTTGCAAGCGGGTTTTTAAGTGCTCTGGAGTCATTTCGTTGCAAGCGGGTTTTTACATGTTCTGGAGTCATTTCGTTGCAAGCGGGTTTTTACATACTTCTCAGACATTTCACTTAAAGCGGGTTTTTTAAATGCTCTGTAGGCATTTCGTTGCAAGCAGGTTTTTAAGTGCTCTGGAGTCATTTCGTTGCAAGCGGGTTTTTAAGTACTCTGGAGACATTTCGGTACAAGCGGGTTTTTAAGTGCTCTGGAGTCATTTCGTTGCAAGCGGGTTTTTATGTGTTCTGGAGTCATTTCGTTGCAAGCGGGTTTTTACATACTTCTCAGACATTTCACTGGAAGCGGGTTTTTTAAATGCTCTGTAGGCATTTCGTTGCAAGCGGGTTTTTAAGTGCTCTGGAGTCATTTCGTTGCAAGCGGGTTTTTACGTGTTCTGGAGTCATTTCGTTGCAAGCGGGTTTTTACATACTTCTCAGACATTTCACTGGAAGCGGGTTTTTTAAATGCTCTGTAGGCATTTCGTTGCAAGCGGGTTTTTAAGTACTCTGGAGTCATTTCGTTGCAAGCGGGTTTTTACGTGTTCTGGAGTCATTTCGTTGCAAGCGGGTTTTTAAGTGCTCTGGAGTCATTTCGTTGCAAGCGGGTTTTTAAGTGCTCTGGAGTCATTTCGTTGCAAGCGGGTTTTTAAGTGCTCTGGAGTCATTTCGTTGCAAGCGGGTTTTTACGTGTTCTGGAGTCATTTCGTTGCAAGCGGGTTTTTACATACTTCTCAGACATCAGTGGAAGCGGGTTTTTTAAATGCTCTGTAGGCATTTCGTTGCAAGCGGGTTTTTAAGTGCTCTGGAGTCATTTCTTTGCAAGCGGGTTTTTAAGTGCTCTGGAGTCATTTCGTTGCAAGCGGGTTTTTACGTGTTCTGGAGTCATTTCGTTGCAAGCGGGTTTTTACATACTTCTCAGACATCAATGGAAGCGGGTTTATAAATGCTCTGTAGGCATTTCGTTGCAAGCGGGTTTTTAAATGCTCTGGAGTCATTTCGTTGCAAGCGGGTTTTTAAGTGCTCTGGAGTCATTTCGTTGCATGCGGGTTTTTAAGTGCTCTGAAGGATTTCGTTGTAAGCGGGTTTTTAAGTGCTCTGGAGTCATTTCGTTGCAAGCGGGTTTTTACGTGTTCTGGAGTCATTTCGTTGCAAGCGGGTTTTTACATACTTCTCAGACATTTCACTGGAAGCGGGTTTTTTAAATGCTCTGTAGGCATTTCGTTGCAAGCGGGTTTTTAAGTACTCTGGAGTCATTTCGTTGCAAACGGGTTTTTACGTGCTCTGGAGTAATTTCGTTGCAAGCGGGTTTTTAAGTGCTCCGGAGTTATTTCGTTGCAAGCGGGTTTTTAAGTGCTCCGGAGTCATTTCGTTGCAAGCGGGTTTTTAAGTGCTCTGGAGTCATTTCGTTGCAAGCGGGTTTTTAAGTGCTCCGGAGTCATTTCGTTGCAAGCGGGTTTTTAAGTGCTCTGGAGTCATTTCGTTGCAAGCGGGTTTTTAAGTGCTCTGGAGTCATTTCCTTGCAAGCGGGTTTTTAAGTGATCTGGAGTCATTTCGTTGCAAGCGGGTTTTTAAGTGCTCTGGAGTCATTTCGTTGCAAGCGGGTTTTTAAGTGCTCTGGAGTCATTTCGTTGCAATCGGGTTTTTTAGTGCTCTGGAGTCATTTCGTTGCAAGCGGGTTTTTAAGTGCTCTGGAGTCATTTCGTTGCAATCGGGTTTTTTAGTGCTCTGGAGTCATTTCGTTGCAAGCGGGTTTTTAAGTGCTCTGGAGTCATTTCGTTGCATGCGGGTTTTTAAGTGCACTGAAGGCATTTCGTTTTAAGCGGGTTTTTAAGTGCTCTGGAGTCATTTCGTTGCAAGCGGGTTTTTACGTGTTCTGGAGTCATTTCATTGCAAGCGGGTTTTTACATACTTCTCAGACATTTCACTGGAAGCGGGTTTTTTAAATGCTCTGTAGGCATTTCGTTGCAAGCGGGTTTTTAAGTACTCTGGAGTCATTTCGTTGCAAGCGGGTTTTTACGTGTTCTGGAGTCATTTCGTTGCAAGCGGGTTTTTAAGTGCTCTGGAGTCATTTCGTTGCAAGCGGGTTTTTAAGTGCTCTGGAGTCATTTCGTTGCAAGCGGGTTTTTAAGTGCTCTGGAGTCATTTCGTTGCAAGCGGGTTTTTAAGTGCTCTGGATTCATTTCGTTGTAAGCGGGTTTTTAAGTGCTCTGTAGTCATTTCGTTGCAAGCGGGTTTTTAAGTGCTCTGGAGTCATTTCGTTGCAAGCGGGTTTTTAAGTGCTCTGAAGGCATTTCGTTGCAAGCGGGTTTTTAAGTGTTCTGGAGTCATTTCGTTGCAAGCGGGTTTTTACGTGTTCTGGAGTCATTTCGTTGCAAGCGGGTTTTTACATACTTCTCAGACATTTCACTTAAAGCGGGTTTTTTAAATGCTCTGTAGGCATTTCGTTGCAAGCGGGTTTTTAAGTGCTCTGGAGTCATTTCGTTGCAAGCGGGTTTTTACGTGTTCTGCAGTCATTTCGTTGCAAGCGAGTTTTTACATACTTCTCAGACATCTGTGGAAGCGGGTTTTTTAAATGCTCTGTAGGCATTTCGTTGCAAGCGGGTTTTTAAGTGCTCTGGAGTCATTTCGTTGCAAGCGGGTTTTTAAGTGCTCTGGAGTCATTTCGTTGCAAGCGGGTTTTTACGTGTTCTGGAGTCATTTCGTTGCAAGCGGGTTTTTACATACTTCTCAGACATCAGTGGAAGCGGGTTTTTTAAATGCTCTGTAGGCATTTCGTTGCAAGCGGGTTTTTAAGTGCTCTGGAGTCATTTCTTTGCAAGCGGGTTTTTAAGTGCTCTGGAGTCATTTCGTTGCAAGCGGGTTTTTACGTGTTCTGGAGTCATTTCGTTGCAAGCGGGTTTTTACATACATCTCAGACATCAGTGGAAGTGGGTTTTTTAAATGCTCTGTAGGCATTTCGTTGCAAGCGGGTTTTTAAGTGCTCTGGAGTCATTTCGTTGCAAGCGGGTTTTTAAGTGTTCTGGAATCATTTCGTTGCAAGCGGGTTTTTAAGTGCTCTGGAGTAATTTCGTTGCAAGCGGGTTTTTAAGTGCTCTGGAGTCATTTCGTTGCATGCGGGTTTTTAAGTGCTCTGAAGGCATTTTGTTGCAAGCGGGTTTTTAAGTGCTCTGGAGTCATTTCGTTGCAAGCGGGTTTTTAAGTGCTCTGGAGTCATTTCGTTGCAAGCTGGTTTTTAAGTGCTCTGGATTCATTTCGTTGCAAGCGGGTTTTTAAGTGCTCTGCAGTCATTTCGTTGCAAGCAGGTTTTTAAGTGCTCTGGAGTCATTTCGTTGCAAGCGGGTTTTTAAGTACTCTGGAGACATTTCGGTACAAGCGGGTTTTTAAGTGCTCTGGAGTCATTTCGTTGCAAGCGGGTTTTTACGTGTTCTGGAGTCATTTCGTTGCAAGCGGGTTTTTACATACTTCTCAGACATTTCACTGGAAGCGGGTTTTTTAAATGCTCTGTAGGCATTTCGTTGCAAGCGGGTTTTTAAGTGCTCTGGAGTCATTTCGTTGCAAGCGGGTTTTTACGTGTTCTGGAGTCATTTCGTTGCAAGCGGGTTTTTACATACTTCTCAGACATTTCACTGGAAGCGGGTTTTTTAAATGCTCTGTAGGCATTTCGTTGCAAGCGGGTTTTTAAGTACTCTGGAGTCATTTCGTTGCAAGCGGGTTTTTACGTGTTCTGGAGTCATTTCGTTGCAAGCGGGTTTTTAAGTGCTCTGGAGTCATTTCGTTGCAAGCGGGTTTTTAAGTGCTCTGGAGTCATTTCGTTGCAAGCGGGTTTTTAAGTGCTCTGGAGTCATTTCGTTGCAAGCGGGTTTTTAAGTGCTCTGGATTCATTTCATTGCAAGCGGGTTTTTAAGTGCTCTGGAGTCATTTCGTTGCAAGCGGGTTTTTAAGTGCTCTGGAGTCATTTCGTTGCAAGCGGGTTTTTACGTGTTCTGGAGTCATTTCTTTGCAAGCGGGTTTTTACATACTTCTCAGACATTTCACTTAAAGCGGGTTTTTTAAATGCTCTGTAGGCATTTCGTTGCAAGCGGGTTTTTAAGTGCTCTGGAGTCTTTTCGTTGCAAGCGGGTTTTTAGGTGTTCTGGAGTCATTTCGTTGCAAGCGGGTTTTTACATACTTCTCAGACATCAGTGGAAGCGGGTTTTTTAAATGCTCTGTAGGCATTTTGTTGCAAGCGGGTTTTTAAGTGCTCTGGAGTCATTTCGTTGCAAGCGGGTTTTTAAGTGCTCTGAAGGCATTTTGTTGCAAGCGGGTTTTTAAGTGCTCTGGAGTCATTTCGTTGCAAGCGGGTTTTTACGTGTTCTGGAGTCATTTCGTTGCAAGCGGGTTTTTACATACTTCTCAGACATTTCACTGGAAGCGGGTTTTTTAAATGCTCTGTAGGCATTTCGTTGCAAGCGGGTTTTTAAGTGCTCTGGAGTCATTTCGTTGCAAGCGGGTTTTTACGTGTTCTGGAGTCATTTCGTTGCAAGCGGGTTTTTACATACTTCTCAGACATTTCACTGGAAGCGGGTTTTTTAAATGCTCTGTAGGCATTTCGTTGCAAGCGTGTTTTTAAGTACTCTGGAGTCATTTCGTTGCAAGCGGGTTTTTACGTGTTCTGGAGTCATTTCGTTGCAAGCGGGTTTTTAAGTGCTCTGGAGTCATTTCGTTGCAAGCGGGTTTTTAAGTGCTCTGAAGGCATTTCGTTGCAAGCGGGTTTTTAAGTGCTCTGGAGTCATTTCGTTGCAAGCGGGTTTTTACATGTTCTGGAGTCATTTCGTTGCAAGCGGGTTTTTACATACTTCTCAGACATTTCACTTAAAGCGGGTTTTTTAAATGCTCTGTAGGCATTTCGTTGCAAGCGGGTTTTTAAGTGCTCTGGAGTCATTTCGTTGCAAGCGGGTTTTTACGTGTTCTGGAGTCATTTCGTTGCAAGCGGGTTTTTACATACTTCTCAGACATCAGTGGAAGCGGGTTTTTTAAATGCTCTGTAGGCATTTCGTTGCAAGCGGGTTTTTAAGTGCTCTGGAGTCATTTCGTTGCAAGCGGGTTTTTAAGTGCTCTGAAGGCATTTCGTTGCAAGCGGGTTTTTAAGTGCTCTGGAGTCATTTCGTTGCAAGCGGGTTTTTAAGTGCTCTGGAGACATTTCGTTGCAAGCGGGTTTTTAAGTGCTCTGGAGCCATTTCGTTGCAAGCGGGTTTTTAAGTGCTCTGGAGCCATTTCGTTGCAAGCGGGTTTTTAAGTGCTCTGGAGTCATTACGTTGCAAGCGGGTTTTTAAGTGTTCTGGAGTCATTTCGTTGCAAGCGGGTTTTTAAGTGCTCTGGAGTCATTTCGTTGCAAGCGGGTTTTTAAGTGCTCTGGAGTCATTTCGTTGCAAGCGGGTTTTTAAGTGCTCTGGAGTCATTTCGTTGCAAGCGGGTTTTTAAGTGCTCTGGAGTCATTTCGTTGCAAGCGGGTTTTTAAGTGCTCTGGATTCATTTCGTTGCAAGCGGGTTTTTAAGTGCTCTGGAGTCATTTCGTTGCAAGCGGGTTTTTAAGTACTCTGGAGACATTTCGGTACAAGCGGGTTTTTAAGTGCTCTGGAGTCATTTCGTTGCAAGAGGGTTTTTAAGTGCTCTGGAGTCATTTCGTTGCAAGCGGGTTTTTAAGTGCTCTGAAGGCATTTCGTTGCAAGTGGGTTTTTAAGTGCTCTGGAGTCATTTCGTTGCAAGCGGGTTTTTACGTGTTCTGGAGTCATTTCGTTGCAAGCGGGTTTTTACATAATTCTCAGACATTTCACTGGAAGCGGGTTTTTTAAATGCTCTGTAGGCATTTCGTTGCAAGCGGGTTTTTAAGTGCTCTGGAGTCATTTCGTTGCAAGCGGGTTTTTACGTGTTCTGGAGTCATTTCTTTGCAAGCGGGTTTTTACATACTTCTCAGACATTTCACTGGAAGCGGGTTTTTTAAATGCTCTGTAGGCATTTCGTTGCAAGCGGGTTTTTAAGTACTCTGGAGTCATTTCGTTGCAAGCGGGTTTTTACGTGTTCTGGAGTCATTTCGTTGCAAGCGGGTTTTTAAGTGCTCTGGAGTCATTTCGTTGCAAGCGGGTTTTTAAGTGCTCTGTACTCATTTCGTTGCAAGCGGGTTTTTTAAATGCTCTGTAGGCATTTCGTTGCAAGCGGGTTTTTAAGTGCTCTGGAGTCATTTCGTTGCAAGCGGGTTTTTACGTGTTCTCGAGTCATTTCGTTGCAAGCGGGTTTTTACATACTTCTCAGACATCAGTGGAAGCGGGTTTTTTAAATGCTCTGTAGGCATTTTGTTGCAAGCGGGTTTTTAAGTGCTCTGGAGTCATTTCGTTGCAAGCGGGTTTTTAAGTGCTCTGAAGGCATTTTGTTGCAAGCGGGTTTTTAAGTGCTCTGGAGTCATTTCGTTGCAAGCGGGTTTTTACGTGTTCTGGAGTCATTTCATGCAAGCGGGTTTTTACATACTTCTCAGACATTTCACTGGAAGCGGGTTTTTTAAATGCTCTGTAGGCATTTCGTTGCAAGCGGGTTTTTAAGTGCTCTGGAGTCATTTCGTTGCAAGCGGGTTTTTACGTGTTCTGGAGTCATTTCGTTGCAAGCGGGTTTTTAAGTGCTCTGGAGTCATTTCGTTGCAAGCGGGTTTTTAAGTGCTCTGAAGGCATTTCGTTGCAAGCGGGTTTTTAAGTGCTTTGGAGTCATTTCGTTGCAAGCGGGTTTTTACATGTTCTGGAGTCATTTCGTTGCAAGCGGGTTTTTACATACTTCTCAGACATTTCACTGGAAGCGGGTTTTTTAAATGCTCTGTAGGCATTTCGTTGCAAGCGGGTTTTTAAGTGCTCTGGAGTCATTTCGTTGCAAGCGGGTTTTTACGTGTTCTGGAGTCATTTCGTTGCAAGCGGGTTTTTACATACTTCTCAGACATTTCACTGGAAGCGGGTTTTTTAAATGCTCTGTAGGCATTTCGTTGCAAGCGGGTTTTTAAGTACTCTGGAGTCATTTCGTTGCAAGCGGGTTTTTACGTGTTCTGGAGTCATTTCGTTGCAAGCGGGTTTTTAAGTGCTCTGGAGTCATTTCGTTGCAAGCGGGTTTTTAAGTGCTCTGGAGTCATTTCGTTGCAAGCGGGTTTTTAAGTGCTCTGGAGTCATTTCGTTGCAAGCGGGTTTTTAAGTGCTCTGGATTCATTTCGTTGCAAGCGGGTTTTTAAGTGCTCTGGAGTCATTTCGTTGCAAGCGGGTTTTTAAGTGCTCTGGAGTCATTTCGTTGCAAGCGGGTTTTTAAGTGCTCTGGAGTCATTTCGTTGCAAGCGGGTTTTTACATACTTCTCAGACATTTCACTTAAAGCGGGTTTTTTAAATGCTCTGTAGGCATTTCGTTGCAAGCGGGTTTTTAAGTGCTCTGGAGTCATTTCGTTGCAAGCGGGTTTTTAGGTGTTCTGGAGTCATTTCGTTGCAAGCGGGTTTTTACATACTTCTCAGACATCAGTGGAAGCGGGTTTTTTAAATGCTCTGTAGGCATTTTGTTGCAAGCGGGTTTTTAAGTGCTCTGGAGTCATTTCGTTGCAAGCGGGTTTTTAAGTGCTCTGAAGGCATTTTGTTGCAAGCGGGTTTTTAAGTGCTCTGGAGTCATTTCGTTGCAAGCGGGTTTTTACGTGTTCTGGAGTCATTTCGTTGCAAGCGGGTTTTTACATACTTCTCAGACATTTCACTGGAAGCGGGTTTTTTAAATGCTCTGTAGGCATTTCGTTGCAAGCGGGTTTTTAAGTGCTCTGGAGTCATTTCGTTGCAAGCGGGTTTTTAAGTGCTCTGGAGTCATTTCGTTGCAAGCGGGTTTTTACATACTTCTCAGACATTTCACTGGAAGCGGGTTTTTTAAATGCTCTGTAGGCATTTCGTTGCAAGCGTGTTTTTAAGTACTCTGGAGTCATTTCGTTGCAAGCGGGTTTTTACGTGTTCTGGAGTCATTTCGTTGCAAGCGGGTTTTTAAGTGCTCTGGAGTCATTTCGTTGCAAGCGGGTTTTTAAGTGCTCTGAAGGCATTTCGTTGCAAGCGGGTTTTTAAGTGCTCTGGAGTCATTTCGTTGCAAGCGGGTTTTTACATGTTCTGGAGTCATTTCGTTGCAAGCGGGTTTTTACATACTTCTCAGACATTTCACTTAAAGCGGGTTTTTTAAATGCTCTGTAGGCATTTCGTTGCAAGCGGGTTTTTAAGTGCTCTGGAGTCATTTCGTTGCAAGCGGGTTTTTACGTGTTCTGGAGTCATTTCGTTGCAAGCGGGTTTTTACATACTTCTCAGACATCAGTGGAAGCGGGTTTTTTAAATGCTCTGTAGGCATTTCGTTGCAAGCGGGTTTTTAAGTGCTCTGGAGTCATTTCGTTGCAAGCGGGTTTTTAAGTGCTCTGAAGGCATTTCGTTGCAAGCGGGTTTTTAAGTGCTCTGGAGTCATTTCGTTGCAAGCGGGTTTTTAAGTGCTCTGGAGACATTTCGTTGCAAGCGGGTTTTTAAGTGCTCTGGAGCCATTTCGTTGCAAGCGGGTTTTTAAGTGCTCTGGAGTCATTTCGTTGCAAGCGGGTTTTTACATGTTCTGGAGTCATTTCGTTGCAAGCGGGTTTTTACATACTTCTCAGACATTTCACTGGAAGCGGGTTTTTTAAATGCTCCGTAGGCATTTCGTTGCAAGCGGGTTTTTAAGTGCTCTGGAGTCATTTCGTTGCAAGCGGGTTTTTACGTGTTCTGGAGTCATTTCGTTGCAAGCGGGTTTTTACATACTTCTCAGACATTTCACTGGAAGCGGGTTTTTTAAATGCTCTGTAGGCATTTCGTTGCAAGCGGGTTTTTAAGTACTCTGGAGTCATTTCGTTGCAAACGGGTTTTTACGTGTTCTGGAGTCATTTCGTTGCAAGCGGGTTTTTAAGTGCTCTGGAGTCATTTCGTTGCAAGCGGGTTTTTAAGTGCTCTGGAGTCATTTCGTTGCAAGCGGGTTTTTAAGTGCTCTGGAGTCATTTCGTTGCAAGCGGGTTTTTAAGTGCTCTGGATTCATTTCGTTGCAAGCGGGTTTTTAAGTGCTCTGGAGTCATTTCGTTGCAAGCGGGTTTTTAAGTGCTCTGGAGTCATTTCGTTGCAAGCGGGTTTTTACGTGTTCTGGAGTCATTTCGTTGCAAGCGGGTTTTTACATACTTCTCAGACATTTCACTTAAAGCGGGTTTTTTAAATGCTCTGTAGGCATTTCGTTGCAAGCGGGTTTTTAAGTGCTCTGGAGTCATTTCGTTGCAAGCGGGTTTTTAGGTGTTCTGGAGTCATTTCGTTGCAAGCGGGTTTTTACATACTTCTCAGACATCAGTGGAAGCGGGTTTTTTAAATGCTCTGTAGGCATTTTGTTGCAAGCGGGTTTTTAAGTGCTCTGGAGTCATTTCGTTGCAAGCGGGTTTTTAAGTGCTCTGAAGGCATTTTGTTGCAAGCGGGTTTTTAAGTGCTCTGGAGTCATTTCGTTGCAAGCGGGTTTTTACGTGTTCTGGAGTCATTTCGTTGCAAGCGGGTTTTTACATACTTCTCAGACATTTCACTGGAAGCGGGTTTTTTAAATGCTCTGTAGGCATTTCGTTGCAAGCGGGTTTTTAAGTGCTCTGGAGTCATTTCGTTGCAAGCGGGTTTTTACGTGTTCTGGAGTCATTTCGTTGCAAGCGGGTTTTTACATACTTCTCAGACATTTCACTGGAAGCGGGTTTTTTAAATGCTCTGTAGGCATTTCGTTGCAAGCGTGTTTTTAAGTGCTCTGGAGTCATTTCGTTGCAAGCGGGTTTTTACGTGTTCTGGAGTCATTTCGTTGCAAGCGGGTTTTTAAGTGCTCTGGAGTCATTTCGTTGCAAGCGGGTTTTTAAGTGCTCTGAAGGCATTTCGTTGCAAGCGGGTTTTTAAGTGCTCTGGAGTCATTTCGTTGCAAGCGGGTTTTTACATGTTCTGGAGTCATTTCGTTGCAAGCGGGTTTTTACATACTTCTCAGACATTTCACTTAAAGCGGGTTTTTTAAATGCTCTGTAGGCATTTCGTTGCACGCGGGTTTTTAAGTGCTCTGGAGTCATTTCGTTGCAAGCGGGTTTTTACGTGTTCTGGAGTCATTTCGTTGCAAGCGGGTTTTTACATACTTCTCAGACATCAGTGGAAGCGGGTTTTTTAAATGCTCTGTAGGCATTTCGTTGCAAGCGGGTTTTTAAGTGCTCTGGAGTCATTTCGTTGCAAGCGGGTTTTTAAGTGCTCTGAAGGCATTTCGTTGCAAGCGGGTTTTTAAGTGCTCTGGAGTCATTTCGTTGCAAGCGGGTTTTTAAGTGCTCTGGAGACATTTCGTTGCAAGCGGGTTTTTAAGTGCTCTGGAGCCATTTCGTTGCAAGCGGGTTTTTAAGTGCTCTGGAGCCATTTCGTTGCAAGCGGGTTTTTAAGTGCTCTGGAGTTATTACGTTGCAAGCGGGTTTTTAAGTGTTCTGGAGTCATTTCGTTGCAAGCGGGTTTTTAAGTGCTGTGGAGTCATTTCGTTGCAAGCGGGTTTTTAAGTGCTCTGGAGTCATTTCGTTGCAAGCGGGTTTTTAAGTGCTCTGGAGTCATTTCGTTGCAAGCGGATTTTTAAGTGCTCTGGAGTCATTTCGTTGCAAGCGGGTTTTTAAGTGCTCTGGATTCATTTCGTTGCAAGCGGGTTTTTAAGTGCTCTGGAGTCATTTCGTTGCAAGCGGGTTTTTAAGTACTCTGGAGACATTTCGGTACAAGCGGGTTTTTAAGTGCTCTGGAGTCATTTCGTTGCAAGAGGGTTTTTAAGTGCTCTGGAGTCATTTCGTTGCAAGCGGGTTTTTAAGTGCTCTGAAGGCATTTCGTTGCAAGTGGGTTTTTAAGTGCTCTGGAGTCATTTCGTTGCAAGCGGGTTTTTACGTGTTCTGGAGTCATTTCGTTGCAAGCGGGTTTTTACATAATTCTCAGACATTTCACTGGAAGCGGGTTTTTTAAATGCTCTGTAGGCATTTCGTTGCAAGCGGGTTTTTAAGTGCTCTGGAGTCATTTCGTTGCAAGCGGGTTTTTACGTGTTCTGGAGTCATTTCTTTGCAAGCGGGTTTTTACATACTTCTCAGACATTTCACTGGAAGCGGGTTTTTTAAATGCTCTGTAGGCATTTCGTTGCAAGCGGGTTTTTAAGTACTCTGGAGTCATTTCGTTGCAAGCGGGTTTTTACGTGTTCTGGAGTCATTTCGTTGCAAGCGGGTTTTTAAGTGCTCTGGAGTCATTTCGTTGCAAGCGGGTTTTTAAGTGCTCTGTACTCATTTCGTTGCAAGCGGGTTTTTTAAATGCTCTGTAGGCATTTCATTGCAAGCGGGTTTTTAAGTGCTCTGGAGTCATTTCGTTGCAAGCGGGTTTTTAAGTGCTCTGGAGTCATTTCGTTGCAAGCGGGTTTTTAAGTGCTCTGGAGTCATTTCGTTGCAAGCGGGTTTTTAAGTGCTCTGGATTCATTTCGTTGCAAGCGGGTTTTTAAGTGCTCTGGAGTCATTTCGTTGCAAGCGGGTTTTTAAGTGCTCTGGAGTCATTTCGTTGCAAGCGGTTTTTTAAGTGCTCTGAAGGCATTTCGTTGCAAGCGGGTTTTTAAGTGCTCTGGAGTCATTTCGTTGCAAGCGGGTTTTTACGTGTTCTGGAGTCATTTCGTTGCAAGCGGGTTTTTACATACTTCTCAGACATTTCACTTAAAGCGGGTTTTTTAAATGCTCTGTAGGCATTTCGTTGCAAGCGGGTTTTTAAGTGCTCTGGAGTCATTTCGTTGCAAGCGGGTTTTTACGTGTTCTGGAGTCATTTCGTTGCAAGCGGGTTTTTAAGTGCTCTGAAGGCATTTTGTTGCAAGCGGGTTTTTAAGTGCTCTGGAGTCATTTCGTTGCAAGCGGGTTTTTAAGTGCTCTGAAGGCATTTTGTTGCAAGCGGGTTTTTAAGTGCTCTGGAGTCATTTCGTTGCAAGCGGGTTTTTACGTGTTCTGGAGTCATTTCGTTGCAAGCGGGTTTTTACATACTTCTCAGACATTTCACTGGAAGCGGGTTTTTAAGTGCTCTGGAGCCATTTCGTTGCAAGCGGGTTTTTAAGTGCTCTGGAGCCATTTCGTTGCAAGCGGGTTTTTAAGTGCTCTGGAGTCATTACGTTGCAAGCGGGTTTTTAAGTGTTCTGGAGTCATTTCGTTGCAAGCGGGTTTTTAAGTGCTCTGGAGTCATTTCGTTGCAAGCGGGTTTTTAAGTGCTCTGGAGTCATTTCGTTGCAAGCGGGTTTTTAAGTGCTCTGGAGTCATTTCGTTGCAAGCGGGTTTTTAAGTGCTCTGGAGTCATTTCGTTGCAAGCGGGTTTTTAAGTGCTCTGAATTCATTTCGTTGCAAGCGGGTTTTTAAGTGCTCTGGAGTCATTTCGTTGCAAGCGGGTTTTTAAGTACTCTGGAGACATTTCGGTACAAGCGGGTTTTTAAGTGCTCTGGAGTCATTTCGTTGCAAGAGGGTTTTTAAGTGCTCTGGAGTCATTTCGTTGCAAGCGGGTTTTTAAGTGCTCTGAAGGCATTTCGTTGCAAGTGGGTTTTTAAGTGCTCTGGAGTCATTTCGTTGCAAGCGGGTTTTTACGTGTTCTGGAGTCATTTCGTTGCAAGCGGGTTTTTACATAATTCTCAGACATTTCACTGGAAGCGGGTTTTTAAATGCTCTGTAGGCATTTCGTTGCAAGCGGGTTTTTAAGTGCTCTGGAGTCATTTCGTTGCAAGCGGGTTTTTACGTGTTCTGGAGTCATTTCTTTGCAAGCGGGTTTTTACATACTTCTCAGACATTTCACTGGAAGCGGGTTTTTTAAATGCTCTGTAGGCATTTCGTTGCAAGCGGGTTTTTAAGTACTCTGGAGTCATTTCGTTGCAAGCGGGTTTTTACGTGTTCTGGAGTCATTTCGTTGCAAGCGGGTTTTTAAGTGCTCTGGAGTCATTTCGTTGCAAGCGGGTTTTTAAGTGCTCTGTACTCATTTCGTTGCAAGCGGGTTTTTTAAATGCTCTGTAGGCATTTCGTTGCAAGCGGGTTTTTACGTGTTCTGGAGTCATTTCGTTGCAAGCAGGTTTTTACATACTTCTCAGACATCAGTGGAAGCGGGTTTTTTAAATGCTCTGTAGGCATTTTGTTGCAAGCGGGTTTTTAAGTGCTCTGGAGTCATTTCGTTGCAAGCGTGTTTTTAAGTGCTCTGAAGGCATTTTGTTGCAAGCGGGTTTTTAAGTGCTCTGGAGTCATTTCGTTGCAAGCGGGTTTTTACGTGTTCTGGAGTCATTTCGTTGCAAGCGGGTTTTTACATACTTCTCAGACATTTCACTGGAAGCGGGTTTTTTAAATGCTCTGTAGGCATTTCGTTGCAAGCGGGTTTTTAAGTGCTCTGGAGTCATTTCGTTGCAAGCGGGTTTTTACGTGTTCTGGAGTCATTTCGTTGCAAGCGGGTTTTTAAGTGCTCTGGAGTCATTTCGTTGCAAGCGGGTTTTTAAGTGCTCTGAAGGCATTTCGTTGCAAGCGGGTTTTTAAGTGCTCTGGAGTCATTTCGTTGCAAGCGGGTTTTTACATGTTCTGGAGTCATTTCGTTGCAAGCGGGTTTTTACATACTTCTCAGACATTTCACTGGAAGCGGGTTTTTTAAATGCTCTGTAGGCATTTCGTTGCAAGCGGGATTTTAAGTGCTCTGGAGTCATTTCGTTGCAAGCGGGTTTTTACGTGTTCTGGAGTCATTTCGTTGCAAGCGGGTTTTTACATACTTCTCAGACATTTCACTGGAAGCGGGTTTTTTAAATGCTCTGTAGGCATTTCGTTGCAAGCGGGTTTTTAAGTACTCTGGAGTCATTTCGTTGCAAGCGGGTTTTTACGTGTTCTGGAGTCATTTCGTTGCAAGCGGGTTTTTAAGTGCTCTGGAGTCATTTCGTTGCAAGCGGGTTTTTAAGTGCTCTGGAGTCATTTCGTTGCAAGCGGGTTTTTAAGTGCTCTGGAGTCATTTCGTTGCAAGCGGGTTTTTAAGTGCTCTGGATTCATTTCGTTGCAAGCGGGTTTTTAAGTGCTCTGGAGTCATTTCGTTGCAAGCGGGTTTTTAAGTGCTCTGGAGTCATTTCGTTGCAAGCGGGTTTTTACGTGTTCTGGAGTCATTTCGTTGCAAGCGGGTTTTTACATACTTCTCAGACATTTCACTTAAAGCGGGTTTTTTAAATGCTCTGTAGGCATTTCGTTGCAAGCGGGTTTTTAAGTGCTCTGGAGTCATTTCGTTGCAAGCGGTTTTTTAGGTGTTCTGGAGTCATTTCGTTGCAAGCGGGTTTTTACATACTTCTCAGACATCAGTGGAAGCGGGTTTTTTAAATGCTCTGTAGGCATTTTGTTGCAAGCGGGTTTTTAAGTGCTCTGGAGTCATTTCGTTGCAAGCGGGTTTTTAAGTGCTCTGAAGGCATTTTGTTGCAAGCGGGTTTTTAAGTGCTCTGGAGTCATTTCGTTGCAAGCGGGTTTTTACGTGTTCTGGAGTCATTTCGTTGCAAGCGGGTTTTTACATACTTCTCAGACATTTCACTGGAAGCAGGTTTTTTAAATGCTCTGTAGGCATTTCGTTGCAAGCGGGTTTTTAAGTGCTCTGGAGTCATTTCGTTGCACGCGGGTTTTTAAGTGCTCTGGAGTCATTTCGTTGCAAGCGGGTTTTTACATACTTCTCAGACATTTCACTGGAAGCGGGTTTTTTAAATGCTCTGTAGGCATTTCGTTGCAAGCGTGTTTTTAAGTACTCTGGAGTCATTTCGTTGCAAGCGGGTTTTTACGTGTTCTGGAGTCATTTCGTTGCAAGCGGGTTTTTAAGTGCTCTGGAGTCATTTCGTTGCAAGCGGGTTTTTAAGTGCTCTGAAGGCATTTCGTTGCAAGCGGGTTTTTAAGTGCTCTGGAGTCATTTCGTTGCAAGCGGGTTTTTACATGTTCTGGAGTCATTTCGTTGCAAGCGGGTTTTTACATACTTCTCAGACATTTCACTTAAAGCGGGTTTTTTAAATGCTCTGTAGGCATTTCGTTGCAAGCGGGTTTTTAAGTGCTCTGGAGTCATTTCGTTGCAAGCGGGTTTTTACGTGTTCTGGAGTCATTTCGTTGCAAGCGGGTTTTTACATACTTCTCAGACATCAGTGGAAGCGGGTTTTTTAAATGCTCTGTAGGCATTTCGTTGCAAGCGGGTTTTTAAGTGCTCTGGAGTCATTTCGTTGCAAGCGGGTTTTTAAGTGCTCTGAAGGCATTTCGTTGCAAGCGGGTTTTTAAGTGCTCTGGAGTCATTTCGTTGCAAGCGGGTTTTTAAGTGCTCTGGAGACATTTCGTTGCAAGCGGGTTTTTAAGTGCTCTGGAGCCATTTCGTTGCAAGCGGGTTTTTAAGTGCTCTGGAGCCATTTCGTTGCAAGCGGGTTTTTAAGTGCTCTGGAGTCATTTCGTTGCAAGCGGGTTTTTACATGTTCTGGAGTCATTTCGTTGCAAGCGGGTTTTTACATACTTCTCAGACATTTCACTGGAAGCGGGTTTTTTAAATGCTCTGTAGGCATTTCGTTGAAAGCGGGTTTTTAAGTGCTCTGGAGTCATTTCGTTGCAAGCGTGTTTTTACGTGTTCTGGAGTCATTTCGTTGCAAGCGGGTTTTTACATACTTCTCAGACATTTCACTGGAAGCGGGTTTTTTAAATGCTCTGTAGGCATTTCGTTGCAAGCGGGTTTTTAAGTACTCTGGAGTCATTTCGTTGCAAGCGGGTTTTTAAGTGCTCTGGAGTCATTTCGTTGCAAGCGGGTTTTTAAGTGCTCTGGAGTCATTTCGTTGCAAGCGGGTTTTTAAATGCTCTGGAGTCATTTCGTTGCAAGCGGGTTTTTAAGTGCTCTGGAGTCATTTCGTTGCAAGCGGGTTTTTAAGTGCTCTGGAGTCATTTCGTTGCAAGCGGGTTTTTACGTGTTCTGGAGTCATTTCGTTGCAAGCGGGTTTTTACATACTTCTCAGACATTTCACTTAAAGCGGGTTTTTTAAATGCTCTGTAGGCATTTCGTTGCAAGCGGGTTTTTAAGTGCTCTGGAGTCATTTCGTTGCAAGCGGGTTTTTAGGTGTTCTGGAGTCATTTCGTTGCAAGCGGGTTTTTACATACTTCTCAGACATCAGTGGAAGCGGGTTTTTTAAATGCTCTGTAGGCATTTTGTTGCAGGCGGGTTTTTAAGTGCTCTGGAGTCATTTCGTTGCAAGCGGGTTTTTAAGTGCTCTGAAGGCATTTTGTTGCAAGCGGGTTTTTAAGTGCTCTGGAGTCATTTCGTTGCAAGCGGGTTTTTACGTGTTCTGGAGTCATTTCGTTGCAAGCGGGTTTTTACATACTTCTCAGACATTTCACTGGAAGCGGGTTTTTTAAATGCTCTGTAGGCATTTCTTTGCAAGCGTGTTTTTAAGTACTCTGGAGTCATTTCGTTGCAAGCGGGTTTTTACGTGTTCTGGAGTCATTTCGTTGCAAGCGGGTTTTTAAGTGCTCTGGAGTCATTTCGTTGCAAGCGGGTTTTTAAGTGCTCTGAAGGCATTTCGTTGCAAGCGGGTTTTTAAGTGCTCTGGAGTCATTTCGTTGCAAGCGGGTTTTTACATGTTCTGGAGTCATTTCGTTGCAAGCGGGTTTTTACATACTTCTCAGACATTTCACTTAAAGCGGGTTTTTTAAATGCTCTGTAGGCATTTCGTTGCAAGCGGGTTTTTAAGTGCTCTGGAGTCATTTCGTTGCAAGCGGGTTTTTACGTGTTCTGGAGTCATTTCGTTGCAAGCGGGTTTTTACATACTTCTCAGACATCAGTGGAAGCGGGTTTTTTAAATGCTCTGTAGGCATTTCGTTGCAAGCGGGTTTTTAAGTGCTCTGGAGTCATTTCGTTGCAAGCGGGTTTTTAAGTGCTCTGAAGGCATTTCGTTGCAAGCGGGTTTTTAAGTGCTCTGGAGTCATTTCGTTGCAAGCGGGTTTTTAAGTGCTCTGGAGACATTTCGTTGCAAGCGGGTTTTTAAGTGCTCTGGAGCCATTTCGTTGCAAGCGGGTTTTTAAGTGCTCTGGAGCCATTTCGTTGCAAGCGGGTTTTTAAGTGCTCTGGAGTCATTACGTTGCAAGCGGGTTTTTAAGTGTTCTGGAGTCATTTCGTTGCAAGCGGGTTTTTAAGTGCTCTGGAGTCATTTCGTTGCAAGCGGGTTTTTAAGTGCTCTGGAGTCATTTCGTTGCAAGCGGGTTTTTAAGTGCTCTGGAGTCATTTCGTTGCAAGCGGGTTTTTAAGTGCTCTGGAGTCATTTCGTTGCAAGCGGGTTTTTAAGTGCTCTGGATTCATTTCGTTGCAAGCGGGTTTTTAAGTGCTCTGGAGTCATTTCGTTGCAAGCGGGTTTTTAAGTACTCTGGAGACATTTCGGTACAAGCGGGTTTTTAAGTGCTCTGGAGTCATTTCGTTGCAAGAGGGTTTTTAAGTGCTCTGGAGTCATTTCGTTGCAAGCGGGTTTTTAAGTGCTCTGAAGGCATTTCGTTGCAAGTGGGTTTTTAAGTGCTCTGGAGTCATTTCGTTGCAAGCGGGTTTTTACGTGTTCTGGAGTCATTTCGTTGCAAGCGGGTTTTTACATAATTCTCAGACATTTCACTGGAAGCGGGTTTTTTAAATGCTCTGTAGGCATTTCGTTGCAAGCGGGTTTTTAAGTGCTCTGGAGTCATTTCGTTGCAAGCGGGTTTTTACGTGTTCTGGAGTCATTTCTTTGCAAGCGGGTTTTTACATACTTCTCAGACATTTCACTGGAAGCGGGTTTTTTAAATGCTCTGTAGGCATTTCGTTGCAAGCGGGTTTTTAAGTACTCTGGAGTCATTTCGTTGCAAGCGGGTTTTTACGTGTTCTGGAGTCATTTCGTTGCAAGCGGGTTTTTAAGTGCTCTGGAGTCATTTCGTTGCAAGCGGGTTTTTAAGTGCTCTGTACTCATTTCGTTGCAAGCGGGTTTTTTAAATGCTCTGTAGGCATTTCGTTGCAAGCGGGTTTTTAAGTGCTCTGGAGTCATTTCGTTGCAAGCGGGTTTTTAAGTGCTCTGGAGTCATTTCGTTGCAAGCGGGTTTTTAAGTGCTCTGGAGTCATTTCGTTGCAAGCGGGTTTTTAAGTGCTCTGGATTCATTTCGTTGCAAGCGGGTTTTTAAGTGCTCTGGAGTCATTTTGTTGCAAGCGGGTTTTTAAGTGCTCTGGAGTCATTTCGTTGCAAGCGGTTTTTTAAGTGCTCTGAAGGCATTTCGTTGCAAGCGGGTTTTTAAGTGCTCTGGAGTCATTTCGTTGCAAGCGGGTTTTTACGTGTTCTGGAGTCATTTCGTTGCAAGCGGGTTTTTACATACTTCTCAGACATTTCACTTAAAGCGGGTTTTTTAAATGCTCTGTAGGCATTTCGTTGCAAGCGGGTTTTTAAGTGCTCTGGAGTCATTTCGTTGCAAGCGGGTTTTTACGTGTTCTGGAGTCATTTCGTTGCAAGCGGGTTTTTACATACTTCTCAGACATCAGTGGAAGCGGGTTTTTTAAATGCTCTGTAGGCATTTTGTTGCAAGCGGGTTTTTAAGTGCTCTGGAGTCATTTCGTTGCAAGCGGGTTTTTAAGTGCTCTGAAGGCATTTTGTTGCAAGCGGGTTTTTAAGTGCTCTGGAGTCATTTCGTTGCAAGCGGGTTTTTACGTGTTCTGGAGTCATTTCGTTGCAAGCGGGTTTTTACATACTTCTCAGACATTTCACTGGAAGCGGGTTTTTTAAATGCTCTGTAGGCATTTCGTTGCAAGCGGGTTTTTAAGTGCTCTGGAGTCATTTCGTTGCAAGCGGGTTTTTACGTGTTCTGGAGTCATTTCGTTGCAAGCGGGTTTTTACATACTTCTCAGACATTTCACTGGAAGCGGGTTTTTTAAATGCTCTGTAGGCATTTCGTTGCAAGCGTGTTTTTAAGTACTCTGGAGTCATTTCGTTGCAAGCGGGTTTTTACGTGTTCTGGAGTCATTTCGTTGCAAGCGGGTTTTTAAGTGCTCTGGAGTCATTTCGTTGCAAGCGGGTTTTTAAGTGCTCTGAAGGCATTTCGTTGCAAGCGGGTTTTTAAGTGCTCTGGAGTCATTTCGTTGCAAGCGGGTTTTTACATGTTCTGGAGTCATTTCGTTGCAAGCGGGTTTTTACATACTTCTCAGACATTTCACTTAAAGCGGGTTTTTTAAATGCTCTGTAGGCATTTCGTTGCAAGCGGGTTTTTAAGTGCTCTGGAGTCATTTCGTTGCAAGCGGGTTTTTACGTGTTCTGGAGTCATTTCGTTGCAAGCGGGTTTTTACATACTTCTCAGACATCAGTGGAAGCGGGTTTTTTAAATGCTCTGTAGGCATTTCGTTGCAAGCGGGTTTTTAAGGGCTCTGGAGTCATTTCGTTGCAAGCGGGTTTTTAAGTGCTCTGAAGGCATTTCGTTGCAAGCGGGTTTTTAAGTGCTCTGGAGTCATTTCGTTGCAAGCGGGTTTTTAAGTGCTCTGGAGACATTTCGTTGCAAGCGGGTTTTTAAGTGCTCTGGAGCCATTTCGTTGCAAGCGGGTTTTTAAGTGTTCTGGAGCCATTTCGTTGCAAGCGGGTTTTTAAGTGCTCTGGAGTCATTACGTTGCAAGCGGGTTTTTAAGTGTTCTGGAGTCATTTCGTTGCAAGCGGGTTTTTAAGTGCTCTGGAGTCATTTCGTTGCAAGCGGGTTTTTAAGTGCTCTGGAGTCATTTCGTTGCAAGCGGGTTTTTAAGTACTCTGGAGTCATTTCGTTGCAAGCGGGTTTTTAAGTGCTCTGGAGTCATTTCGTTGAAAGCGGGTTTTTAAGTGCTCTGGATTCATTTCGTTGCAAGCGGATTTTTAAGTGCTCTGGAGTCATTTCGTTGCAAGCGGGTTTTTAAGTACTCTGGAGACATTTCGGTACAAGCGGGTTTTTAAGTGCTCTGGAGTCATTTCGTTGCAAGAGGGTTTTTAAGTGCTCTGGAGTCATTTCGTTGCAAGCGGGTTTTTAAGTGCTCTGGAGGCATTTCGTTGCAAGTGGGTTTTTAAGTGCTCTGGAGTCATTTCGTTGCAAGCGGGTTTTTACGTGTTCTGGAGTCATTTCGTTGCAAGCGGGTTTTTACATAATTCTCAGACATTTCACTGGAAGCGGGTTTTTTAAATGCTCTGTAGGCATTTCGTTGCAAGCGGGTTTTTAAGTGCTCTGGAGTCTTTTCGTTGCAAGCGGGTTTTTACGTGTTCTGGAGTCATTTCTTTGCAAGCGGGTTTTTACATACTTCTCAGACATTTCACTGGAAGCGGGTTTTTTAAATGCTCTGTAGGCATTTCGTTGCAAGCGGGTTTTTAAGTACTCTGGAGTCATTTCGTTGCAAGCGGGTTTTTACGTGTTCTGGAGTCATTTCGTTGCAAGCGGGTTTTTAAGTGCTCTGGAGTCATTTCGTTGCAAGCGGGTTTTTAAGTGCTCTGTACTCATTTCGTTGCAAGCGGGTTTTTAAGTGCTCTGGAGTCATTTCGTTGCAAGCGGGTTTTTAAGTGCTCTGAAGGCATTTCGTTGCAAGCGGGTTTTTAAGTGCTCTGGTGTCATTTCGTTGCAAGCGGGTTTTTACGTGTTCTGGAGTCATTTCGTTGCAAGCGGGTTTTTACATACTTCTCAGACATTTCACTGGAAGCGGGTTTTTTAAATGCTATGTAGGAATTTCGTTGCAAGCGGGTTTTTAAGTGCTCTGGAGTCATTTCGTTGCAAGCGGGTTTTTACGTGTTCTGGAGTCATTTCGTTGCAAGCGGGTTTTTACATACTTCTCAGACATCAGTGGAAGCGGGTTTTTTAAATGCTCTGTAGGCATTTCGTTGCAAGCGGGTTTTTAAGTGCTCTGGAGTCATTTCGTTGCAAGCGGGTTTTTAAGTGCTCTGGAGTCATTTCGTTGCAAGCGGGTTTTTAAGTGCTCCGGAGTCATTTCGTTGCAAGCGGGTTTTTAAGTACTCTGGAGTCATTTCGTTGCAAGCGGGTTTTTAAGTGCTCCGGAGTCATTTCGTTGCAAGCGGGTTTTTAAGTGCTCTGGAGTCATTTCGTTGCAAGCGGGTTTTTAAGTGCTCTGGAGTCATTTCCTTGCAAGCGGGTTTTTAAGTGCTCTGGAGTCATTTCGTTGCAAGCGGGTTTTTAAGTGCTCTGGAGTCATTTCGTTGCAAGCGGGTTTTTAAGTGCTCTGGAGTCATTTCGTTGCAAGCGGGTTTTTTAGTGCTCTGGAGTCATTTCGTTGCAAGCGGGTTTTTAAGTGCTCTGGAGTCATTTCGTTGCATGCGGGTTTTTAAGTGCTCTGAAGGCATTTCGTTGTAAGCGGGTTTTTAAGTGCTCTGGAGTCATTTCGTTGCAAGCGTGTTTTTACGTGTTCTGGAGTCATTTCATTGCAAGCGGGTTTTTACATACTTCTCAGACATTTCACTGGAAGCGGGTTTTTTAAATGCTCTGTAGGCATTTCGTTGCAAGCGGGTTTTTAAGTACTCTGGAGTCATTTCGTTGCAAGCGGGTTTTTACGTGTTCTGGAGTCATTTCGTTGCAAGCGGGTTTTTAAGTGCTCTGGAGTCATTTCGTTGCAAGCGGGTTTTTACGTGTTCTGGAGTCATTTCGTTGCAAGCGGGTTTTTACATACTTCTCAGACATTTCACTGGAAGCGGGTTTTTTAAATGCTCTGTAGGCATTTCGTTGCAAGCGGGTTTTTAAGTGCTCTGGAGTCATTTCGTTGCAAGCGGGTTTTTACGTGTTCTGGAGTCATTTCGTTGCAAGCGGGTTTTGACATACTTCTCAGACATCAGTGGAAGCGGGTTTTTTAAATGCTCTGTAGGCATTTCGTTGCAAGCGGGTTTTTAAGTGCTCTGGAGTCATTTCTTTGCAAGCGGGTTTTTAAGTGCTCTGGATTCATTTCGTTGCAAGCGGGTTTTTACGTGTTCTGGAGTCATTTCGTTGCAAGCGGGTTTTTACATACTTCTCAGACATCAGTGGAAGCGGGTTTTTTAAATGCTCTGTAGGCATTTCGTTGCAAGCGGGTTTTTAAGTGCTCTGGAGTCATTTCTTTGCAAGCGGGTTTTTAAGTGCTCTGGAGTCATTTCGTTGCAAGCGGGTTTTTACGTGTTCTGGAGTCATTTCGTTGCAAGCGGGTTTTTACATACTTCTCAGACATCAGTGGAAGCGGGTTTTTTAAATGCTCTGTAGGCATTTCGTTGCAAGCGGGTTTTTATATGCTCTGGAGTCATTTCGTTGCAAGCGGGTTTTTAAGTGCTCTGGAGTCATTTCGTTGCATGCGGGTTTTTAAGTGCTCTGAAGGCATTTCGTTGTAAGCGGGTTTTTAAGTGCTCTGGAGTCATTTCGTTGCAAGCGGGTTTTTACGTGTTCTGGAGTCATTTCGTTGCAAGCGGGTTTTTACATACTTCTCAGACATTTCACTGGAGGCGGGTTTTTTAAATGCTCTGTAGGCATTTCGTTGCAAGCGGGTTTTTAAGTACTCTGGAGTCATTTCGTTGCAAACGGGTTTTTACGTGCTCTGGAGTAATTTCGTTGCAAGCGGGTTTTTAAGTGCTCTGGAGTCATTTCGTTGCAAGCGGGTTTTTAAGTGCTCTGGAGTCATTTCGTTGCAATCGGGTTTTTTAGTGCTCTGGAGTCATTTCGTTGCAAGCGGGTTTTTAAGTGCTCTGGAGTCATTTCGTTGCAATCGGGTTTTTTAGTGCTCTGGAGTCATTTCGTTGCAAGCGGGTTTTTAAGTGCTCTGGAGTCATTTCGTTGCATGCGGGTTTTTAAGTGCTCTGAAGGCATTTCGTTGTAAGCGGGTTTTTAAGTGCTCTGGAGTCATTTCGTTGCAAGCGGGTTTTTACGTGTTCTGGAGTCATTTCATTGCAAGCGGGTTTTTACATACTTCTCAGACATTTCACTGGAAGCGGGTTTTTTAAATGCTCTGTAGGCATTTCGTTGCAAGCGGGTTTTTAAGTACTCTGGAGTCATTTCGTTGGAAGCGGATTTTTACGTGTTCTGGAGTCATTTCGTTGCAAGCGGGTTTTTAAGTGCTCTGGAGTCATTTCGTTGCAAGCGGGTTTTTAAGTGCTCTGGAGTCATTTCGTTGCAAGCGGGTTTTTAAGTGCTCTGGAGTCATTTCGTTGCAAGCGGGTTTTTAAGTGCTCTGGATTCATTTCGTTGCAAGCGGGTTTTTAAGTGCTCTGTAGTCATTTCGTTGCAAGCGGGTTTTTAAGTGCTCTGGAGTCATTTCGTTGCAAGCGGGTTTTTAAGTGCTCTGAAGGCATTTCGTTGCAAGCGGGTTTTTAAGTGCTCTGGAGTCATTTCGTTGCAAGCGGGTTTTTACGTGTTCTGGAGTCATTTCGTTGCAAGCGGGTTTTTACATACTTCTCAGACATTTCACTTAAAGCGGGTTTTTTAAATGCTCTGTAGGCATTTCGTTGCAAGCGGGTTTTTAAGTGCTCTGGAGTCATTTCGTTGCAAGCGGGTTTTTACGTGTTCTGCAGTCATTTCGTTGCAAGCGAGTTTTTACATACTTCTCAGACATCTGTGGAAGCGGGTTTTTTAAATGCTCTGTAGGCATTTCGTTGCAAGCGGGTTTTTAAGTGCTCTGGAGTCATTTCGTTGCAAGCGGGTTTTTAAGTGCTCTGGAGTCATTTCGTTGCAAGCGGGTTTTTACGTGTTCTGGAGTCATTTCGTTGCAAGCGGGTTTTTACATACTTCTCAGACATCAGTGGAAGCGGGTTTTTTAAATGCTCTGTAGGCATTTCGTTGCAAGCGGGTTTTTAAGTGCTCTGGAGTCATTTCTTTGCAAGCGGGTTTTTAAGTGCTCTGGAGTCATTTCGTTGCAAGCGGGTTTTTACGTGTTCTGGAGTCATTTCGTTGCAAGCGGGTTTTTACATACTTCTCAGACATCAGTGGAAGTGGGTTTTTTAAATGCTCTGTAGGCATTTCGTTGCAAGCGGGTTTTTTAGTGCTCTGGAGTCATTTCGTTGCAAGCGGGTTTTTAAGTGTTCTGGAATCATTTCGTTGCAAGCGGGTTTTTAAGTGCTCTGGAGTAATTTCGTTGCAAGCGGGTTTTTAAGTGCTCTGGAGTCATTTCGTTGCATGCGGGTTTTTAAGTGCTCTGAAGGCATTTCGTTGTAAGCGGGTTTTTAAGTGCTCTGGAGTCATTTCGTTGCAAGCGGGTTTTTACGTGTTCTGGAGTCATTTCGTTGCAAGCGGCTTTTTACATACTTCTCAGACATTTCACTGGAAGCGGGTTTTTTAAATGCTCTGTAGGCATTTCGTTGCAAGCGGGTTTTTAAGTGCTCTGGAGTCATTACGTTGCAAGCGGGTTTTTAAGTGTTCTGGAGTCATTTCGTTGCAAGCCGGTTTTTAAGTGCTCTGGAGTCATTTCGTTGCAAGCGGGTTTTTAAGTGCTCTGCAGTCATTTCGTTGCAAGCAGGTTTTTAAGTGCTCTGGAGTCATTTCGTTGCAAGCGGGTTTTTAAGTACTCTGGAGACATTTCGGTACAAGCGGGTTTTTAAGTGCTCTGGAGTCATTTCGTTGCAAGCGGGTTTTTACGTGTTCTGGAGTCATTTCGTTGCAAGCGGGTTTTTACATACTTCTCAAACATTTCACTGGAAGCGGGTTTTTTAAATGCTCTGTAGGCATTTCGTTGCAAGCGGGTTTTTAAGTGCTCTGGAGTCATTTCGTTGCAAGCGGGTTTTTACGTGTTCTGGAGTCATTTCGTTGCAAGCGGGTTTTTACATACTTCTCAGACATTTCACTATAAGCGGGTTTTTTAAATGCTCTGTAGGCATTTCGTTGCAAGCGGGTTTTTAAGTACTCTGGAGTCATTTCGTTGCAAGCGGGTTTTTACGTGTTCTGGAGTCATTTCGTTGCAAGCGGGTTTTTAAGTGCTCTGGAGTCATTTCGTTGCAAGCGGGTTTTTAAGTGCTCTGGAGTCATTTCGTTGCAAGCGGGTTTTTAAGTGCTCTGGAGTCATTTCGTTGCAAGCGGGTTTTTACGTGTTCTGGAGTCATTTCGTTGCAAGCGGGTTTTTACATACTTCTCAGACATCAGTGGAAGCGGGTTTTTTAAATGCTCTGTAGGCATTTCGTTGCAAGCGGGTTTTTAAGTGCTCTGGAGTCATTTCTTTGCAAGCGGGTTTTTAAGTGCTCTGGAGTCATTTCGTTGCAAGCGGGTTTTTACGTGTTCTGGAGTCGTTTCGTTGCAAGCGGGTTTTTACATACTTCTCAGACATCAGTGGAAGCGGGTTTTTTAAATGCTCTGTAGGCATTTCGTTGCAAGCGGGTTTTTAAATGCTCTGGAGTCATTTCGTTGCAAGCGGGTTTTTAAGTGCTCTGGAGTCATTTCGCTGCATGCGGGTTTTTAAGTGCTCTGAAGGATTTCGTTGTAAGCGGGTTTTTAAGTGCTCTGGAGTCATTTCGTTGCAAGCAGGTTTTTACGTGTTCTGGAGTCATTTCGTTGCAAGCGGGTTTTTACATACTTCTCAGACATTTCACTGGAAGCGGGTTTTTTAAATGCTCTGTAGGCATTTCGTTGCAAGCGGGTTTTTAAGTACTCTGGAGTCATTTCGTTGCAAACGGGTTTTTACGTGCTCTGGAGTAATTTCGTTGCAAGCGGGTTTTTAAGTGCTCCGGAGTCATTTCGTTGCAAGCGGGTTTTTAAGTGCTCTGGAGTCATTTCGTTGCAAGCGGGTTTTTAAGTGCTCTGGAGTCATTTTGTTGCAAGCGGGTTTTTAAGTGCTCCGGAGTCATTTCGTTGCAAGCGGGTTTTTAAGTGCTCTGGAGTCATTTCGTTGCAAGCGGGTTTTTAAGTGCTCTGGAGTCATTTCGTTGCAAGCGGGTTTTTACGTGTTCTGGAGTCATTTCATTGCAAGCGGGTTTTTACATACTTCTCAGACATTTCACTGGAAGCGGGTTTTTTAAATGCTCTGTAGGCATTTCGTTGCAAGCGGGTTTTTAAGTACTCTGGAGTCATTTCGTTGCAAGCGGATTTTTACGTGTTCTGGAGTCATTTCGTTGCAAGCGGGTTTTTAAGTGCTCTGGAGTCATTTCGCTGCAAGCGGGTTTTTAAGTGCTCTGGAGTCATTTCGTTGCAAGCGGGTTTTTAAGTGCTCTGGAGTCATTTCGTTGCAAGCGGGTTTTTAAGTGCTCTGGATTCATTTCGTTGCAAGCGGGTTTTTAAGTGCTCTGTAGTCATTTCGTTGCAAGCGGGTTTTTAAGTGCTCTGGAGTCATTTCGTTGCAAGCGGGTTTTTAAGTGCTCTGAAGGCATTTCGTTGCAAGCGGGTTTTTAAGTGCTCTGGAGTCATTTCGTTGCAAGCGGGTTTTTACGTGTTCTGGAGTCATTTCGTTGCAAGCGGGTTTTTACATACTTCTCAGACATTTCACTTAAAGCGGGTTTTTTAAATGCTCTGTAGGCATTTCGTTGCAAGCGGGTTTTTAAGTGCTCTGGAGTCATTTCGTTGCAAGCGGGTTTTTACGTGTTCTGCAGTCATTTCGTTGCAAGCGAGTTTTTACATACTTCTCAGACATCTGTGGAAGCGGGTTTTTTAAATGCTCTGTAGGCATTTCGTTGCAAGCGGGTTTTTAAGTGCTCTGGAGTCATTTCGTTGCAAGCGGGTTTTTAAGTGCTCTGGAGTCATTTCGTTGCAAGCGGGTTTTTACGTGTTCTGGAGTCATTTCGTTGCAAGCGGGTTTTTACATACTTCTCAGACATCAGTGGAAGTGGGTTTTTTAAATGCTCTGTAGGCATTTCGTTGCAAGCGGGTTTTTTAGTGCTCTGGAGTCATTTCGTTGCAAGCGGGTTTTTAAGTGTTCTGGAATCATTTCGTTGCAAGCGGGTTTTTAAGTGCTCTGGAGTAATTTCGTTGCAAGCGGGTTTTTAAGTGCTCTGGAGTCATTTCGTTGCATGCGGGTTTTTAAGTGCTCTGAAGGCATTTCGTTGTAAGCGGGTTTTTAAGTGCTCTGGAGTCATTTCGTTGCAAGCGGGTTTTTACGTGTTCTGGAGTCATTTCGTTGCAAGCGGCTTTTTACATACTTCTCAGACATTTCACTGGAAGCGGGTTTTTTAAATGCTCTGTAGGCATTTCGTTGCAAGCGGGTTTTTAAGTGCTCTGGAGTCATTACGTTGCAAGCGGGTTTTTAAGTGTTCTGGAGTCATTTCGTTGCAAGCCGGTTTTTAAGTGCTCTGGAGTCATTTCGTTGCAAGCGGGTTTTTAAGTGCTCTGGAGTCATTTCGTTGCAAGCGGGTTTTTAAGTGCTCTGGAGTCATTTTGTTGCAAGCGGGTTTTTAAGTGCTCTGGAGTCATTTCGTTGCAAGCGGGTTTTTAAGTGCTCTGGAGTCATTTCGTTGCAAGCTGGTTTTTAAGTGCTCTGGATTCATTTCGTTGCAAGCGGGTTTTTAAGTGCTCTGCAGTCATTTCGTTGCAAGCAGGTTTTTAAGTGCTCTGGAGTCATTTCGTTGCAAGCGGGTTTTTAAGTACTCTGGAGACATGTCGGTACAAGCGGGTTTTTAAGTGCTCTGGAGTCATTTCGTTGCAAGCGGGTTTTTACGTGTTCTGGAGTCATTTCGTTGCAAGCGGGTTTTTACATACTTCTCAGACATTTCACTGGAAGCGGGTTTTTTAAATGCTCTGTAGGCATTTCGTTGCAAGCGGGTTTTTAAGTGCTCTGGAGTCATTTCGTTGCAAGCGGGTTTTTACGTGTTCTGGAGTCATTTCGTTGCAAGCGGGTTTTTACATACTTCTCAGACATTTCACTGGAAGCGGGTTTTTTAAATGCTCTGTAGGCATTTCGTTGCAAGCGGGTTTTTAAGTACTCTGGAGTCATTTCGTTGCAAGCGGGTTTTTAAGTGCTCTGGAGTCATTTCGTTGCAAGCGGGTTTTTAAGTGCTCTGGAGTCATTTCGTTGCAAGCGGGTTTTTAAGTGCTCTGGAGTCATTTCGTTGCAAGCGGGTTTTTACGTGTTCTGGAGTCATTTCGTTGCAAGCGGGTTTTTACATACTTCTCAGACATCAGTGGAAGCGGGTTTTTTAAATGCTCTGTAGGCATTTCGTTGCAAGCGGGTTTTTAAGTTCTCTGGAGTCATTTCTTTGCAAGCGGGTTTTTAAGTGCTCTGGAGTCATTTCGTTGCAAGCGGGTTTTTACGTGTTCTGGAGTCATTTCGTTGCAAGCGGGTTTTTACATACTTCTCAGACATCAATGGAAGCGGGTTTTTTAAATGCTCTGTAGGCATTTCGTTGCAAGCGGGTTTTTAAATGCTCTGGAGTCATTTCGTTGCAAGCGGGTTTTTAAGTGCTCTGGAGTCATTTCGTTGCATGCGGGTTTTTAAGTGCTCTGAAGGATTTCGTTGTAAGCGGGTTTTTAAGTGCTCTGGAGTCATTTCGTTGCAAGCGGGTTTTTACGTGTTCTGGAGTCATTTCGTTGCAAGCGGGTTTTTACATACTTCTCAGACATTTCACTGGAAGCGGGTTTTTTAAATGCTCTGTAGGCATTTCGTTGCAAGCGGGTTTTTAAGTACTCTGGAGTCATTTCGTTGCAAACGGGTTTTTACGTGCTCTGGAGTAATTTCGTTGCAAGCGGGTTTTTAAGTGCTCCGGAGTCATTTCGTTGCAAGCGGGTTTTTAAGTGCTCTGGAGTCATTTCGTTGCAAGCGGGTTTTTAAGTGCTCTGGAGTCATTTCGTTGCAAGCGGGTTTTTAAGTGCTCCGGAGTCATTTCGTTGCAAGCGGGTTTTTAAGTGCTCTGGAGTCATTTCGTTGCAAGCGGTTTTTTAAGTGCTCTGGAGTCATTTCCTTGCAAGCGGGTTTTTAAGTGATCTGGAGTCATTTCGTTGCAAGCGGGTTTTTAAGTGCTCTGGAGTCATTTCGTTGCAAGCGGGTTTTTAAGTGCTCTGGAGTCATTTCGTTGCAATCGGGTTTTTTAGTGCTCTGGAGTCATTTCGTTGCAAGCGGGTTTTTAAGTGCTCTGGAGTCATTTCGTTGCAATCGGGTTTTTTAGTGCTCTGGAGTCATTTCGTTGCAAGCGGGTTTTTAAGTGCTCTGGAGTCATTTCGTTGCATGCGGGTTTTTAAGTGCTCTGAAGGCATTTCGTTTTAAGCGGGTTTTTAAGTGCTCTGGAGTCATTTCGTTGCAAGCGGGTTTTTACGTGTTCTGGAGTCATTTCATTGCAAGCGGGTTTTTACATACTTCTCAGACATTTCACTGGAAGCGGGTTTTTTAAATGCTCTGTAGGCATTTCGTTGCAAGCGGGTTTTTAAGTACTCTGGAGTCATTTCGTTGCAAGCGGGTTTTTACGTGTTCTGGAGTCATTTCGTTGCAAGCGGGTTTTTAAGTGCTCTGGAGTCATTTCGTTGCAAGCGGGTTTTTAAGTGCTCTGGAGTCATTTCGTTGCAAGCTGGTTTTTAAGTGCTCTGGAGTCATTTCGTTGCAAGCGGGTTTTTAAGTGCTCTGGATTCATTTCGTTGCAAGCGGGTTTTTAAGTGCTCTGTAGTCATTTCGTTGCAAGCGGGTTTTTAAGTGCTCTGGAGTCATTTCGTTGCAAGCGGGTTTTTAAGTGCTCTGAAGGCATTTCGTTGCAAGCGGGTTTTTACGTGTTCTGGAGTCATTTCGTTGCAAGCGGGTTTTTACATACTTCTCAGACATTTCACTTAAAGCGGGTTTTTTAAATGCTCTGTAGGCATTTCGTTGCAAGCGGGTTTTTAAGTGCTCTGGAGTCATTTCGTTGCAAGCGGGTTTTTACGTGTTCTGCAGTCATTTCGTTGCAAGCGAGTTTTTACATACTTCTCAGACATCTGTGGAAGCGGGTTTTTTAAATGCTCTGTAGGCATTTCGTTGCAAGCGGGTTTTTAAGTGCTCTGGAGTCATTTCGTTGCAAGCGGGTTTTTAAGTGCTCTGGAGTCATTTCGTTGCAAGCGGGTTTTTACGTGTTCTGGAGTCATTTCGTTGCAAGCGGGTTTTTAAATACTTCTCAGACATCAGTGGAAGCGGGTTTTTTAAATGCTCTGTAGGCATTTCGTTGCAAGCGGGTTTTTAAGTGCTCTGGAGTCATTTCTTTGCAAGCGGGTTTTTAAGTGCTCTGGAGTCATTTCGTTGCAAGCGGGTTTTTACGTGTTCTGGAGTCATTTCGTTGCAAGCGGGTTTTTACATACTTCTCAGACATCAGTGGAAGTGGGTTTTTTAAATGCTCTGTAGGCATTTCGTTGCAAGCGGGTTTTTTAGTGCTCTGGAGTCATTTCGTTGCAAGCGGGTTTTTAAGTGTTCTGGAATCATTTCGTTGCAAGCGGGTTTTTAAGTGCTCTGGAGTAATTTCGTTGCAAGCGGGTTTTTAAGTGCTCTGGAGTCATTTCGTTGCATGCGGGTTTTTAAGTGCTCTGAAGGCATTTCGTTGTAAGCGGGTTTTTAAGTGCTCTGGAGTCATTTCGTTGCAAGCGGGTTTTTACGTGTTCTGGAGTCATTTCGTTGCAAGCGGCTTTTTACATACTTCTCAGACATTTCACTGGAAGCGGGTTTTTTAAATGCTCTGTAGGCATTTCGTTGCAAGCGGGTTTTTAAGTGCTCTGGAGTCATTACGTTGCAAGCGGGTTTTTAAGTGTTCTGGAGTCATTTCGTTGCAAGCGGGTTTTTAAGTGCTCTGGAGTCATTTCGTTGCAAGCGGGTTTTTAAGTGCTCTGGAGTCATTTCGTTGCAAGCGGGTTTTTAAGTGCTCTGGAGTCATTTTGTTGCAAGCGGGTTTTTAAGTGCTCTGGAGTCATTTCGTTGCAAGCGGGTTTTTAAGTGCTCTGGAGTCATTTCGTTGCAAGCTGGTTTTTAAGTGCTCTGGATTCATTTCGTTGCAAGCGGGTTTTTAAGTGCTCTGCAGTCATTTCGTTGCAAGCAGGTTTTTAAGTGCTCTGGAGTCATTTCGTTGCAAGCGGGTTTTTAAGTACTCTGGAGACATGTCGGTACAAGCGGGTTTTTAAGTGCTCTGGAGTCATTTCGTTGCAAGCGGGTTTTTACGTGTTCTGGAGTCATTTCGTTGCAAGCGGGTTTTTACATACTTCTCAGACATTTCACTGGAAGCGGGTTTTTTAAATGCTCTGTAGGCATTTCGTTGCAAGCGGGTTTTTAAGTGCTCTGGAGTCATTTCGTTGCAAGCGGGTTTTTACGTGTTCTGGAGTCATTTCGTTGCAAGCGGGTTTTTACATACTTCTCAGACATTTCACTGGAAGCGGGTTTTTAAGTGCTCTGGAGTCATTTCGTTGCAAGCGGGTTTTTAAGTGCTCTGGAGTCATTTTGTTGCAAGCGGGTTTTTAAGTGCTCTGGAGTCATTTCGTTGCAAGCGGGTTTTTAAGTGCTCTGGAGTCATTTCGTTGCAAGCTGGTTTTTAAGTGCTCTGGATTCATTTCGTTGCAAGCGGGTTTTTAAGTGCTCTGCAGTCATTTCGTTGCAAGCAGGTTTTTAAGTGCTCTGGAGTCATTTCGTTGCAAGCGGGTTTTTAAGTACTCTGGAGACATGTCGGTACAAGCGGGTTTTTAAGTGCTCTGGAGTCATTTCGTTGCAAGCGGGTTTTTACGTGTTCTGGAGTCATTTCGTTGCAAGCGGGTTTTTACATACTTCTCAGACATTTCACTGGAAGCGGGTTTTTTAAATGCTCTGTAGGCATTTCGTTGCAAGCGGGTTTTTAAGTGCTCTGGAGTCATTTCGTTGCAAGCGGGTTTTTACGTGTTCTGGAGTCATTTCGTTGCAAGCGGGTTTTTACATACTTCTCAGACATTTCACTGGAAGCGGGTTTTTTAAATGCTCTGTAGGCATTTCGTTGCAAGCGGGTTTTTAAGTACTCTGGAGTCATTTCGTTGCAAGCGGGTTTTTACGTGTTCTGGAGTCATTTCGTTGCAAGCGGGTTTTTAAGTGCTCTGGAGTCATTTCGTTGCAAGCGGGTTTTTAAGTGCTCTGGAGTCATTTCGTTGCAAGCGGGTTTTTAAGTGCTCTGGAGTCATTTCGTTGCAAGCGGGTTTTTACGTGTTCTGGAGTCATTTCGTTGCAAGCGGGTTTTTACATACTTCTCAGACATCAGTGGAAGCGGGTTTTTTAAATGCTCTGTAGGCATTTCGTTGCAAGCGGGTTTTTAAGTTCTCTGGAGTCATTTCTTTGCAAGCGGGTTTTTAAGTGCTCTGGAGTCATTTCGTTGCAAGCGGGTTTTTACGTGTTCTGGAGTCATTTCGTTGCAAGCGGGTTTTTACATACTTCTCAGACATCAATGGAAGCGGGTTTTTTAAATGCTCTGTAGGCATTTCGTTGCAAGCGGGTTTTTAAATGCTCTGGAGTCATTTCGTTGCAAGCGGGTTTTTAAGTGCTCTGGAGTCATTTCGTTGCATGCGGGTTTTTAAGTGCTCTGAAGGATTTCGTTGTAAGCGGGTTTTTAAGTGCTCTGGAGTCATTTCGTTGCAAGCGGGTTTTTACGTGTTCTGGAGTCATTTCGTTGCAAGCGGGTTTTTACATACTTCTCAGACATTTCACTGGAAGCGGGTTTTTTAAATGCTCTGTAGGCATTTCGTTGCAAGCGGGTTTTTAAGTACTCTGGAGTCATTTCGTTGCAAACGGGTTTTTACGTGCTCTGGAGTAATTTCGTTGCAAGCGGGTTTTTAAGTGCTCCGGAGTCATTTCGTTGCAAGCGGGTTTTTAAGTGCTCTGGAGTCATTTCGTTGCAAGCGGGTTTTTAAGTGCTCTGGAGTCATTTCGTTGCAAGCGGGTTTTTAAGTGCTCCGGAGTCATTTCGTTGCAAGCGGGTTTTTAAGTGCTCTGGAGTCATTTCGTTGCAAGCGGTTTTTTAAGTGCTCTGGAGTCATTTCCTTGCAAGCGGGTTTTTAAGTGATCTGGAGTCATTTCGTTGCAAGCGGGTTTTTAAGTGCTCTGGAGTCATTTCGTTGCAAGCGGGTTTTTAAGTGCTCTGGAGTCATTTCGTTGCAATCGGGTTTTTTAGTGCTCTGGAGTCATTTCGTTGCAAGCGGGTTTTTAAGTGCTCTGGAGTCATTTCGTTGCAATCGGGTTTTTTAGTGCTCTGGAGTCATTTCGTTGCAAGCGGGTTTTTAAGTGCTCTGGAGTCATTTCGTTGCATGCGGGTTTTTAAGTGCTCTGAAGGCATTTCGTTTTAAGCGGGTTTTTAAGTGCTCTGGAGTCATTTCGTTGCAAGCGGGTTTTTACGTGTTCTGGAGTCATTTCATTGCAAGCGGGTTTTTACATACTTCTCAGACATTTCACTGGAAGCGGGTTTTTTAAATGCTCTGTAGGCATTTCGTTGCAAGCGGGTTTTTAAGTACTCTGGAGTCATTTCGTTGCAAGCGGGTTTTTACGTGTTCTGGAGTCATTTCGTTGCAAGCGGGTTTTTAAGTGCTCTGGAGTCATTTCGTTGCAAGCGGGTTTTTAAGTGCTCTGGAGTCATTTCGTTGCAAGCTGGTTTTTAAGTGCTCTGGAGTCATTTCGTTGCAAGCGGGTTTTTAAGTGCTCTGGATTCATTTCGTTGCAAGCGGGTTTTTAAGTGCTCTGTAGTCATTTCGTTGCAAGCGGGTTTTTAAGTGCTCTGGAGTCATTTCGTTGCAAGCGGGTTTTTAAGTGCTCTGAAGGCATTTCGTTGCAAGCGGGTTTTTACGTGTTCTGGAGTCATTTCGTTGCAAGCGGGTTTTTACATACTTCTCAGACATTTCACTTAAAGCGGGTTTTTTAAATGCTCTGTAGGCATTTCGTTGCAAGCGGGTTTTTAAGTGCTCTGGAGTCATTTCGTTGCAAGCGGGTTTTTACGTGTTCTGCAGTCATTTCGTTGCAAGCGAGTTTTTACATACTTCTCAGACATCTGTGGAAGCGGGTTTTTTAAATGCTCTGTAGGCATTTCGTTGCAAGCGGGTTTTTAAGTGCTCTGGAGTCATTTCGTTGCAAGCGGGTTTTTAAGTGCTCTGGAGTCATTTCGTTGCAAGCGGGTTTTTACGTGTTCTGGAGTCATTTCGTTGCAAGCGGGTTTTTACATACTTCTCAGACATCAGTGGAAGCGGGTTTTTTAAATGCTCTGTAGGCATTTCGTTGCAAGCGGGTTTTTAAGTGCTCTGGAGTCATTTCTTTGCAAGCGGGTTTTTAAGTGCTCTGGAGTCATTTCGTTGCAAGCGGGTTTTTACGTGTTCTGGAGTCATTTCGTTGCAAGCGGGTTTTTACATACTTCTCAGACATCAGTGGAAGTGGGTTTTTTAAATGCTCTGTAGGCATTTCGTTGCAAGCGGGTTTTTTAGTGCTCTGGAGTCATTTCGTTGCAAGCGGGTTTTTAAGTGTTCTGGAATCATTTCGTTGCAAGCGGGTTTTTAAGTGCTCTGGAGTAATTTCGTTGCAAGCGGGTTTTTAAGTGCTCTGGAGTCATTTCGTTGCATGCGGGTTTTTAAGTGCTCTGAAGGCATTTCGTTGTAAGCGGGTTTTTAAGTGCTCTGGAGTCATTTCGTTGCAAGCGGGTTTTTACGTGTTCTGGAGTCATTTCGTTGCAAGCGGCTTTTTACATACTTCTCAGACATTTCACTGGAAGCGGGTTTTTTAAATGCTCTGTAGGCATTTCGTTGCAAGCGGGTTTTTAAGTGCTCTGGAGTCATTACGTTGCAAGCGGGTTTTTAAGTGTTCTGGAGTCATTTCGTTGCAAGCGGGTTTTTAAGTGCTCTGGAGTCATTTTGTTGCAAGCGGGTTTTTAAGTGCTCTGGAGTCATTTCGTTGCTAGCGGGTTTTTAAGTGCTCTGGAGTCATTTCGTTGCAAGCTGGTTTTTAAGTGCTCTGGATTCATTTCGTTGCAAGCGGGTTTTTAAGTGCTCTGAAGGCATTTTGTTGCAAGCGGGTTTTTAAGTGCTCTGGAGTCATTTCGTTGCAAGCGGGTTTTTACGTGTTCTGGAGTCATTTCGTTGCAAGCGGGTTTTTACATACTTCTCAGACATTTCACTGGAAGCGGGTTTTTAAGTGCTCTGGAGCCATTTCGTTGCAAGCGGGTTTTTACGTGTTCTGGAGTCATTTCGTTGCAAGCGGGTTTTTAAGTGCTCTGGAGTCATTTCGTTGCAAGCGGGTTTTTAAGTGCTCTGGAGTCATTTCGTTGCAAGCGGGTTTTTAAGTGCTCTGGAGTCATTTCGTTGCAAGCGGGTTTTTACGTGTTCTGGAGTCATTTCGTTGCAAGCGGGTTTTTACATACTTCTCAGACATCAGTGGAAGCGGGTTTTTTAAATGCTCTGTAGGCATTTCGTTGCAAGCGGGTTTTTAAGTGCTCTGGAGTCATTTCTTTGCAAGCGGGTTTTTAAGTGCTCTGGAGTCATTTCGTTGCAAGCGGGTTTTTACGTGTTCTGGAGTCATTTCGTTGCAAGCGGGTTTTTACATACTTCTCAGACATCAATGGAAGCGGGTTTTTTAAATGCTCTGTAGGCATTTCGTTGCAAGCGGGTTTTTAAATGCTCTGGAGTCATTTCGTTGCAAGCGGGTTTTTAAGTGCTCTGGAGTCATTTCGTTGCATGCGGGTTTTTAAGTGCTCTGAAGGATTTCGTTGTAAGCGGGTTTTTAAGTGCTCTGGAGTCATTTCGTTGCAAGCGGGTTTTTACGTGTTCTGGAGTCATTTCGTTGCAAGCGGGTTTTTACATACTTCTCAGACATTTCACTGGAAGCGGGTTTTTTAAATGCTCTGTAGGCATTTCGTTGCAAGCGGGTTTTTAAGTACTCTGGAGTCATTTCGTTGCAAACGGGTTTTTACGTGCTCTGGAGTAATTTCGTTGCAAGCGGGTTTTTAAGTGCTCCGGAGTCATTTCGTTGCAAGCGGGTTTTTAAGTGCTCTGCAGTCATTTCGTTGCAAGCGGGTTTTTAAGTGCTCCGGAGTCATTTCGTTGCAAGCGGGTTTTTAAGTGCTCCGGAGTCATTTCGTTGCAAGCGGGTTTTTAAGTGCTCTGGAGTCATTTCGTTGCAAGCGGGTTTTTAAGTGCTCTGGAGTCATTTCCTTGCAAGCGGGTTTTTAAGTGATCTGGAGTCATTTCGTTGCAAGCGGGTTTTTAAGTGCTCTGGAGTCATTTCGTTGCAAGCGGGTTTTTAAGTGCTCTGGAGTCATTTCGTTGCAATCGGGTTTTTTAGTGCTCTGGAGTCATTTCGTTGCAAGCGGGTTTTTAAGTGCTCTCGAGTCATTTCGTTGCAATCGGGTTTTTTAGTGCTCTGGAGTCATTTCGTTGCAAGCGGGTTTTTAAGTGCTCTGGAGTCATTTCGTTGCATGCGGGTTTTTAAGTGCTCTGAAGGCATTTCGTTTTAAGCGGGTTTTTAAGTGCTCTGGAGTCATTTCGTTGCAAGCGGGTTTTTACGTGTTCTGGAGTCATTTCATTGCAAGCGGGTTTTTACATACTTCTCAGACATTTCACTGGAAGCGGGTTTTTTAAATGCTCTGTAGGCATTTCGTTGCAAGCGGGTTTTTAAGTACTCTGGAGTCATTTCGTTGCAAGCGGGTTTTTACGTGTTCTGGAGTCATTTCGTTGCAAGCGGGTTTTTAAGTGCTCTGGAGTCATTTCGTTGCAAGCGGGTTTTTAAGTGCTCTGGAGTCATTTCGTTGCAAGCGGGTTTTTAAGTGCTCTGGAGTCATTTCGTTGCAAGCGGGTTTTTAAGTGCTCTGGATTCATTTCGTTGCAAGCGGGTTTTTAAGTGCTCTGTAGTCATTTCGTTGCAAGCGGGTTTTTAAGTGCTCTGGAGTCATTTCGTTGCAAGCGGGTTTTTAAGTGTTCTGGAGTCATTTCGTTGCAAGCGGGTTTTTAAGTGCTCTGGAGTCATTTCGTTGCAAGCGGTTTTTTAAGTACTCTGGAGTCATTTCGTTGCAAACGGGTTTTTACGTGCTCTGGAGTCATTTCGTTGCAAGCGGGTTTTTAAGTGCTCTGGAGACATTTCGTTGCAAGCGGGTTTTTAAGTGCTCTGGAGCCATTTCGTTGCAAGCGGGTTTTTAAGTGCTCTGGAGTCATTTCGTTGCAAGCGGGTTTTTAAGTGTTCTGGAGACATTTCGTTGCAAGCGGGTTTTTACATACTTCTCAGACATTTCACTGGAAGAGGGTTTTTTAAATGCTCTGTAGGCATTTCGTTGCAAGCGGGTTTTTAAATGCTCTGGAGTCATTTCGTTGCAAGCGGGTTTTTAAGTGCTCTGGAGTCATTTCGTTGCATGCGGGTTTTTAAGTGCTCTGAAGGATTTCGTTGTAAGCGGGTTTTTAAGTGCTCTGGAGTCATTTCGTTGCAAGCGGGTTTTTACGTGTTCTGGAGTCATTTCGTTGCAAGCGGGTTTTTACATACTTCTCAGACATTTCACTGGAAGCGGGTTTTTTAAATGCTCTGTAGGCATTTCGTTGCAAGCGGGTTTTTAAGTACTCTGGAGTCATTTCGTTGCAAACGGGTTTTTACGTGCTCTGGAGTAATTTCGTTGCAAGCGGGTTTTTAAGTGCTCCGGAGTCATTTCGTTGCAAGCGGGTTTTTAAGTGCTCTGGAGTCATTTCGTTGCAAGCGGGTTTTTAAGTGCTCCGGAGTCATTTCGTTGCAAGCGGGTTTTTAAGTGCTCCGGAGTCATTTCGTTGCAAGCGGGTTTTTAAGTGCTCTGGAGTCATTTCGTTGCAAGCGGGTTTTTAAGTGCTCTGGAGTCATTTCCTTGCAAGCGGGTTTTTAAGTGATCTGGAGTCATTTCGTTGCAAGCGGGTTTTTAAGTGTTCTGGAGTCATTTCGTTGCAAGCGGGTTTTTAAGTGCTCTGGAGTCATTTCGTTGCAATCGGGTTTTTTAGTGCTCTGGAGTCATTTCGTTGCAAGCGGGTTTTTAAGTGCTCTGGAGTCATTTCGTTGCAATCGGGTTTTTTTAGTGCTCTGGAGTCATTTCGTTGCAAGCGGGTTTTTAAGTGCTCTGGAGTCATTTCGTTGCATGCGGGTTTTTAAGTGCTCTGAAGGCATTTCGTTTTAAGCGGGTTTTTAAGTGCTCTGGAGTCATTTCGTTGCAAGCGGGTTTTTACGTGTTCTGGAGTCATTTCATTGCAAGCGGGTTTTTACATACTTCTCAGACATTTCACTGGAAGCGGGTTTTTTAAATGCTCTGTAGGCATTTCGTTGCAAGCGGGTTTTTAAGTACTCTGGAGTCATTTCGTTGCAAGCGGGTTTTTACGTGTTCTGGAGTCATTTCGTTGCAAGCGGGTTTTTAAGTGCTCTGGAGTCATTTCGTTGCAAGCGGGTTTTTAAGTGCTCTGGAGTCATTTCATTGCAAGCGGGTTTTTAAGTGCTCTGGAGTCATTTCGTTGCAAGCGGGTTTTTAAGTGCTCTGGATTCATTTCGTTGCAAGCGGGTTTTTAAGTGCTCTGTAGTCATTTCGTTGCAAGCGGGTTTTTAAGTGCTCTGGAGTCATTTCGTTGCAAGCGGGTTTTTAAGTGTTCTGGAGTCATTTCGTAGCAAGCGGGTTTTTAAGTGCTCTGGAGTCATTTCGTTGCAAGCGGTTTTTTAAGTACTCTGGAGTCATTTCGTTGCAAACGGGTTTTTACGTGCTCTGGAGTCATTTCGTTGCAAGCGGGTTTTTAAGTGCTCTGGAGACATTTCGTTGCAAGCGGGTTTTTAAGTGCTCTGGAGCCATTTCGTTGCAAGCGGGTTTTTAAGTGCTCTGGAGTCATTTCGTTGCAAGCGGGTTTTTAAGTGTTCTGGAGACATTTCGTTGCAAGCGGGTTTTTACATACTTCTCAGACATTTCACTGGAAGAGGGTTTTTTAAATGCTCTGTAGGCATTTCGTTGCAAGCGGGTTTTTAAGTGCTCTGGAGTCATTTCGTTGCAAGCGGGTTTTTACGTGTTCTGGAGTCATTTCGTTGCAAGCGGGTTTTTACATACTTCTCAGACATTTCACGGGAAGCGGGTTTTTTAAATGCTCTGTAGGCATTTCTTTGCAAGCGGGTTTTTAAGTACTCTGGAGTCATTTCGTTGCAAGCGGGTTTTTACGTGTTCTGGAGTCATTTCGTTGCAAGCGGGTTTTTAAGTGCTCTGGAGTCATTTCGTTGCAAGCGGGTTTTTAAGTGCTTTGAAGGCATTTCGTTGCAAGCGGGTTTTTAAGTGCTCTGGAGTCATTTCTTTGCAAGCGGGTTTTTAAGTGCTCTGGAGACATTTCGTTGCAAGCGGGTTTTTAAGTGCTCTGGAGCCATTTCGTTGCAAGCGGGTTTTTAAGTGCTCTGGAGCCATTTCGTTGCAAGCGGGTTTTTAAGTGCCCTGGAGTCATTACGTTGCAAGCGGGTTTTTAAGTGCTCTGGAGTCATTTCGTTGCAAGCGGGTTTTTAAGTGCTCTGGAGTCATTTCGTTGCAAGCGGGTTTTTAAGTGCTCTGGAGTCATTTCGTTGCAAGCGGGTTTTTAAGTGCTCTGGAGTCATTTCGTTGCAAGCGGGTTTTTAAGTGCTCTGTAGGCATTTCGTTGCAAGCGGGTTTTTAAGTGCTCTGGAGTCATTTCGTTGCAAGCGGGTTTTTAAGTGCTCTGGAGTCATTTCGTTGCAAGCGGGTTTTTAAGTGTTCTGGAGTCATTTCGTTGCAAGCGGGTTTTTAAGTGCTCTGGAGTCATTTCATTGCAAGCGGTTTTTTTAGTGCTCTGGAGTCATTTCATTGCAAGCGGGTTTTTAAGTGCTCTGGAGTCATTTCGTTGCATGCGGTTTTTTAAGTGCTCTGAAGGCATTTCGTTGTAAGCGGGTTTTTAAGTGCTCTGGAGTCATTTCGTTGCAAGCGGGTTTTTACGTGTTCTGGAGTCATTTCGTTGCATGCGGGTTTTTACATACTTCTCAGACATTTCACTGGAAGCGGGTTTTTTTAAATGCTCTGTAGGCATTTCGTTGCAAGCGGGTTTTTAAGTACTCTGGAGTCATTTCGTTGCAAACGGGTTTTTACGTGCTCTGGAGTCATTTCGTTGCAAGCGGGTTTTTAAGTGCTCTGGAGACATTTCGTTGCAAGCGGGTTTTTGAGTGCTCTGGAGCCATTTCGTTGCAAGCGGGTTTTTAAGTGCTCTGGAGCCATTTCGTTGTAAGTGGGTTTTTAAGTGCTCTGGAGTCATTACGTTGCAAGCGGGTTTTTAAGTGTTCTGGAATCATTTCGTTGCAAGCGGGGTTTTAAGTGCTCTGGAGTCATTTTGTTGCAAGCGTGTTTTTAAGTGCTCTGGAGTCATTTCGTTGCAAGCGGGTTTTTACGTGTTCTGGAGTCATTTCGTTGCAAGCGGGTTTTTACATACTTCTCAGACATCAGTGGAAGCGGGTTTTTTAAATGCTCAGTAGGCATTTCGTTGCAAGCGGGTTTTTTAGTGCTCTGGAGTCATTTCGTTGCAAGCGGGTTTTTAAGTGCTCTGGAGTCATTTCGTTGCATGCGGGTTTCTAAGTGCTCTGAAGGCATTTCGTTGTAAGCGGGTTTTTAAGTGCTTTGGAGTCATTTCGTTGCAAGCGGGTTTTTAGGTGTTCTGGAGTCATTTCGTTGCAAGCGGGTTTTTACATACTTCTCAGACATTTCACTGGAAGCGGGTTTTTTAAATGCTCTGTAGGCATTTCGTTGCAAGCGGGTTTTTAAGTACTCTGGAGTCATTTCGTTGCAAACGGGTTTTTACGTGCTCTGGAGTAATTTCGTTTCAAGCGGGTTTTTAAGTTCTCTGGAGTCATTTCGTTGCAAGCGGGTTTTTAAGTGCTCTGGAGTCATTTCGTTGCAAGCGGGTTTTTAAGTGCTCTGGAGTCATTTCGTTGCAAGCGGGTTTTTAAGTGCTCTGGAGTCATTTCATTGCAAGCGGGTTTTTAAGTGTTCTGGAGTCATTTCGTTGCAAGCGGGTTTTTAAGTGCTCTGGAGTCATTTCGTTGCAAGCGGTTTTTTAAGTACTCTGGAGTCATTTCGTTGCAAACGGGTTTTTACGTGCTCTGGAGTCATTTCGTTGCAAGCGGGTTTTTAAGTGCTCTGGAGACATTTCGTTGCAAGCGGGTTTTTAAGTGCTCCGGAGCCATTTCGTTGCAAGCGGGTTTTTAAGTGCTCTGGAGTCATTTCGTTGCAAGCGGGTTTTTAAGTGTTCTGGAGACATTTCGTTGCAAGCGGGTTTTTACATACTTCTCAGACATTTCACTGGAAGAGGGTTTTTTAAATGCTCTGTAGGCATTTCGTTGCAAGCGGGTTTTTAAGAGCTCTGGAGTCATTTCGTTGCAAGCGGGTTTTTACGTGTTCTGGAGTCATTTCGTTGCAAGTGGGTTTTTACATACTTCTCAGACATTTCACGGGAAGCGGGTTTTTTAAATGCTCTGTAGGCATTTCGTTGCAAGCGGGTTTTTAAGTACTCTGGAGTCATTTCGTTGCAAGCGGGTTTTTACGTGTTCTGGAGTCATTTCGTTGCAAGCGGGTTTTTAAGTGCTCTGGAGTCATTTCGTTGCAAGCGGGTTTTTAAGTGCTTTGAAGGCATTTCGTTGCAAGCGGGTTTTTAAGTGCTCTGGAGTCATTTCTTTGCAAGCGGGTTTTTAAGTGCTCTGGAGACATTTCGTTGCAAGCGGGTTTTTAAGTGCTCTGGAGCCATTTCGTTGCAAGCGGGTTTTTAAGTGCTCTGGAGCCATTTCGTTGCAAGCGGGTTTTTAAGTGCTCTGGAGTCATTACGTTGCAAGCGGGTTTTTAAGTGCTCTGGAGTCATTTCGTTGCAAGCGGGTTTTTAAGTGCTCTGGAGACATTTCGTTGCAAGCGGGTTTTTAAGTGCTCTGGAGTCATTTCGTTGCAAGCGGGTTTTTAAGTGCTCTGGAGTCATTTCGTTGCAAGCGGGTTTTTAAGTGCTCTGTAGGCATTTCGTTGCAAGCGGGTTTTTAAGTGCTCTGGAGTCATTTCGTTGCAAGCGGGTTTTTAAGTGCTCTGGAGTCATTTCGTTGCAAGCGGGTTTTTAAGTGTTCTGGAGTCATTTCGTTGCAAGCGGGTTTTTAAGTGCTCTGGAGTCATTTCGTTGCAAGCGGTTTTTTTAGTGCTCTGGAGTCATTTCGTTGCAAGCGGGTTTTTAAGTGCTCTGGAGTCATTTCGTTGCATGCGGTTTTTTAAGTGCTCTGAAGGCATTTCGTTCTAAGCGGGTTTTTAAGTGCTCTGGAGGCATTTCGTTGCAAGCGGGTTTTTACGTGTTCTGGAGTCATTTCGTTGCAAGCGGGTTTTTACATACTTCTCAGACATTTCACTGGAAGCGGGTTTTTTAAATGCTCTGTAGGCATTTCGTTGCAAGCGGGTTTTTAAGTACTCTGGAGTCATTTCGTTGCAAACGGGTTTTTACGTGCTCTGGATTCATTTCGTTGCAAGCGGGTTTTTAAGTGCTCTGGAGACATTTCGTTGCAAGCGGGTTTTTGAGTGCTCTGGAGCCATTTCGTTGCAAGCGGGTTTTTAAGTGCTCTGGAGCCATTTCGTTGTAAGTGGGTTTTTAAGTGCTCTGGAGTCATTACGTTGCAAGCGGGTTTTTAAGTGTTCTGGAATCATTTCGTTGCAAGCGGGGTTTTAAGTGCTCTGGAGTCATTTTGTTGCAAGCGGGTTTTTAAGTGCTCTGGAGTCATTTCGTTGCAAGCGGGTTTTTACGTGTTCTGGAGTCATTTCGTTGCAAGCGGGTTTTTACATACTTCTCAGACATCAGTGGAAGCGGGTTTTTTAAATGCTCAGTAGGCATTTCGTTGCAAGCGGGTTTTTTAGTGCTCTGGAGTCATTTCGTTGCAAGCGGGTTTTTAAGTGCTCTGGAGTCATTTCGTTGCATGCGGGTTTCTAAGTGCTCTGAAGGCATTTCGTTGTAAGCGGGTTTTTAAGTGCTTTGGAGTCATTTCGTTGCAAGCGGGTTTTTAGGTGTTCTGGAGTCATTTCGTTGCAAGCGGGTTTTTACATACTTCTCAGACATTTCACTGGAAGCGGGTTTTTTAAATGCTCTGTAGGCATTTCGTTGCAAGCGGGTTTTTAAGTGCTCTGGAGTCATTTCGTTGCAAGCGGGTTTTTAAGTGCTCTGGAGTCATTTCGTTGCAAGCGGGTTTTTAAGTGCTCTGGAGTCATTTCGTTGCAAGCGGGTTTTTAAGTGTTCTGGAGTCATTTCGTTGCAAGCGGGTTTTTAAGTGCTCTGGAGTCATTTCGTTGCAAGCGGTTTTTTAAGTACTCTGGAGTCATTTCGTTGCAAACGGGTTTTTACGTGCTCTGGAGTCATTTCGTTGCAAGCGAGTTTTTAAGTGCTCTGGAGACATTTCGTTGCAAGCGGGTTTTTAAGTGCTCTGGAGCCATTTCGTTGCAAGCGGGTTTTTAAGTGCTCTGGAGTCATTTCGTTGCAAGCGGGTTTTTAAGTGTTCTGGAGACATTTCGTTGCAAGCGGGTTTTTACATACTTCTCAGACATTTCACTGGAAGAGGGTTTTTTAAATGCTCTGTAGGCATTTCGTTGTAAGCGGGTTTTTAAGTGCTCTGGAGTCATTTCGTTGCAAGCGGGTTTTTACGTGTTCTGGAGTCATTTCGTTGCAAGCGGGTTTTTACATACTTCTCAGACATTTCACGGGAAGCGGGTTTTTTAAATGCTCTGTAGGCATTTCGTTGCAAGCGGGTTTTTAAGTACTCTGGAGTCATTTCGTTGCAAGCGGGTTTTTACGTGTTCTGGAGTCATTTCGTTGCAAGCGGGTTTTTAAGTGCTCTGGAGCCATTTCGTTGCAAGCGGGTTTTTAAGTGCTTTGAAGGCATTTCGTTGCAAGCGGGTTTTTAAGTGCTCTGGAGTCATTTCGTTGCAAGCGGGTTTTTAAGTGCTCTGGAGACATTTCGTTGCAAGCGGGTTTTTAAGTGCTCTGGAGTCATTTCGTTGCAAGCGGGTTTTTAAGTGCTCTGGAGTCATTTCTTTGCAAGCGGGTTTTTAAGTGCTCTGTAGGCATTTCGTTGCAAGCGGGTTTTTAAGTGCTCTGGAGTCATTTCGTTGCAAGCGGGTTTTTAAGTGCTCTGGAGTCATTTCGTTGCAAGCGGGTTTTTAAGTGTTCTGGAGTCATTTCGTTGCAAGCGGGTTTTTAAGTGCTCTGGAGTCATTTCATTGCAAGCGGTTTTTTTAGTGCTCTGGAGTCATTTCATTGCAAGCGGGTTTTTAAGTGCTCTGGAGTCATTTCGTTGCATGCGGTTTTTTAAGTGCTCTGAAGGCATTTCGTTGCAAGCGGGTTTTTAAGTGCTCTGGAGTCATTTCGTTGCAAGCGGGTTTTTACGTGTTCTGGAGTCATTTCGTTGCAAGCGGGTTTTTACATACTTCTCAGACATTTCACTGGAAGCGGGTTTTTTAAATGCTCTGTAGGCATTTCGTTGCAAGCGGGTTTTTAAGTACTCTGGAGTCATTTCGTTGCAAACGGGTTTTTACGTGCTCTGGAGTCATTTCGTTGCAAGCGGGTTTTTAAGTGCTCTGGAGACAATTCGTTGCAAGCGGGTTTTTGAGTGCTCTGGAGCCATTTCGTTGCAAGCGGATTTTTAAGTGCTCTGGAGTCATTACGTTGCAAGCGGGTTTTTAAGTGTTCTGGAATCATTTCGTTGCAAGCGGGGTTTTAAGTGCTCTGGAGTCATTTCGTTGCAAGCGGGTTTTTAAGTGCTCTGGAGTCATTTCGTTGCAAGCGGGTTTTTACGTGTTCTGGAGTCATTTCGTTGCAAGCGGGTTTTTACATACTTCTCAGACATCAGTGGAAGCGGGTTTTTTAAATGCTCAGTAGGCATTTCGTTGCAAGCGGGTTTTTTAGTGCTCTGGAGTCATTTCGTTGCAAGCGGGTTTTTAAGTGCTCTGGAGTCATTTCGTTGCATGCGGGTTTCTAAGTGCTCTGAAGGCATTTCGTTGTAAGCGGGTTTTTAAGTGCTTTGGAGTCATTTCGTTGCAAGCGGGTTTTTAGGTGTTCTGGAGTCATTTCGTTGCAAGCGGGTTTTTACATACTTCTCAGACATTTCACTGGAAGCGGGTTTTTTAAATGCTCTGTAGGCATTTCGTTGCAAGCGGGTTTTTAAGTACTCTGGAGTCATTTCGTTGCAAACGGGTTTTTACGTGCTCTGGAGTAATTTCGTTTCAAGCGGGTTTTTAAGTGCTCTGGAGTCATTTCGTTGCAAGCGGGTTTTTAAGTGCTCTGGAGTCATTTCGTTGCAAGCGGGTTTTTAAGTGCTCTGGAGTCATTTCGTTGCAAGCGGGTTTTTAAGTGCTCTGGAGTCATTTCATTGCAAGCGGGTTTTTAAGTGTTCTGGAGTCATTTCGTTGCAAGCGGGTTTTTATGTGCTCTGGAGTCATTTCGTTGCAAGCGGTTTTTTAAGTACTCTGGAGTCATTTCGTTGCAAACGGGTTTTTACGTGCTCTAGAGTCATTTCGTTGCAAGCGGGTTTTTAAGTGCTCTGGAGACATTTCGTTGCAAGCGGGTTTTTAAGTGCTCTGGAGTCATTTCGTTGCAAGCGGGTTTTTAAGTGCTCTGGAGACATTTCGTTGCAAGCGGGTTTTTAAGTGCTCTGGAGTCATTTCGTTGCAAGCGGGTTTTTAAGTGCTCTGGAGTCATTTCTTTGCAAGCGGGTTTTTAAGTGCTCTGTAGGCATTTCGTTGCAAGCGGGTTTTTAAGTGCTCTGGAGTCATTTCGTTGCAAGCGGGTTTTTAAGTGCTCTGGAGTCATTTCGTTGCAAGCGGGTTTTTAAGTGTTCTGGAGTCATTTCGTTGCAAGCGGGTTTTTAAGTGCTCTGGAGTCATTTCATTGCAAGCGGTTTTTTTAGTGCTCTGGAGTCATTTCATTGCAAGCGGGTTTTTAAGTGCTCTGGAGTCATTTCGTTGCATGCGGTTTTTTAAGTGCTCTGAAGGCATTTCGTTGCAAGCGGGTTTTTAAGTGCTCTGGAGTCATTTCGTTGCAAGCGGGTTTTTACGTGTTCTGGAGTCATTTCGTTGCAAGCGGGTTTTTACATACTTCTCAGACATTTCACTGGAAGCGGGTTTTTTAAATGCTCTGTAGGCATTTCGTTGCAAGCGGGTTTTTAAGTACTCTGGAGTCATTTCGTTGCAAACGGGTTTTTACGTGCTCTGGAGTCATTTCGTTGCAAGCGGGTTTTTAAGTGCTCTGGAGACAATTCGTTGCAAGCGGGTTTTTGAGTGCTCTGGAGCCATTTCGTTGCAAGCGGATTTTTAAGTGCTCTGGAGTCATTACGTTGCAAGCGGGTTTTTAAGTGTTCTGGAATCATTTCGTTGCAAGCGGGGTTTTAAGTGCTCTGGAGTCATTTCGTTGCAAGCGGGTTTTTAAGTGCTCTGGAGTCATTTCGTTGCAAGCGGGTTTTTACGTGTTCTGGAGTCATTTCGTTGCAAGCGGGTTTTTACATACTTCTCAGACATCAGTGGAAGCGGGTTTTTTAAATGCTCAGTAGGCATTTCGTTGCAAGCGGGTTTTTTAGTGCTCTGGAGTCATTTCGTTGCAAGCGGGTTTTTAAGTGCTCTGGAGTCATTTCGTTGCATGCGGGTTTCTAAGTGCTCTGAAGGCATTTCGTTGTAAGCGGGTTTTTAAGTGCTTTGGAGTCATTTCGTTGCAAGCGGGTTTTTAGGTGTTCTGGAGTCATTTCGTTGCAAGCGGGTTTTTACATACTTCTCAGACATTTCACTGGAAGCGGGTTTTTTAAATGCTCTGTAGGCATTTCGTTGCAAGCGGGTTTTTAAGTACTCTGGAGTCATTTCGTTGCAAACGGGTTTTTACGTGCTCTGGAGTAATTTCGTTTCAAGCGGGTTTTTAAGTGCTCTGGAGTCATTTCGTTGCAAGCGGGTTTTTAAGTGCTCTGGAGTCATTTCGTTGCAAGCGGGTTTTTAAGTGCTCTGGAGTCATTTCGTTGCAAGCGGGTTTTTAAGTGCTCTGGAGTCATTTCATTGCAAGCGGGTTTTTAAGTGTTCTGGAGTCATTTCGTTGCAAGCGGGTTTTTATGTGCTCTGGAGTCATTTCGTTGCAAGCGGTTTTTTAAGTACTCTGGAGTCATTTCGTTGCAAACGGGTTTTTACGTGCTCTAGAGTCATTTCGTTGCAAGCGGGTTTTTAAGTGCTCTGGAGACATTTCGTTGCAAGCGGGTTTTTAAGTGCTCTGGAGCCATTTCGTTGCAAGCGGGTTTTTAAGTGCTCTGGAGTCATTTCGTTGCAAGCGGGTTTTTAAGTGTTCTGGAGACATTTCGTTGCAAGCGGGTTTTTACATACTTCTCAGACATTTCACTGGAAGAGGGTTTTTTAAATGCTCTGTAGGCATTTCGTTGCAAGCGGGTTTTTAAGTGCTCTGGAGTCATTTCGTTGCAAGCGGGTTTTTACGTGTTCTGGAGTCATTTCGTTGCAAGCGGGTTTTTACATACTTCTCAGACATTTCACGGGAAGCGGGTTTTTTAAATGCTCTGTAGGCATTTCGTTGCAAGCGGGTTTTTAAGTACTCTGGAGTCATTTCGTTGCAAGCGGGTTTTTACGTGTTCTGGAGTCATTTCGTTGCAAGCAGGTTTTTAAGTGCTCTGGAGTCATTTCGTTGCAAGCGGGTTTTTAAGTGCTCTGGAGCCATTTCGTTGCAAGCGGGTTTTTAAGTGCTCTGGAGCCATTTCGTTGCAAGCGGGTTTTTAAGTGCTCTGGAGTCATTACGTTGCAAGCGGGTTTTTAAGTGTTCTGGAGTCATTTCGTTGCAAGCCGGTTTTTAAGTGCTCTGGAGTCATTTCGTTGCAAGCGGGTTTTTAAGTGCTCTGGAGTCATTTCGTTGCAAGCGGGTTTTTAAGTGCTCTGGAGTCATTTCGTTGCAAGCGGGTTTTTAAGTGCTCTGGAGTCATTTCGTTGCAAGCGGGTTTTTAAGTGCTCTGGAGTCATTTCGTTGCAAGCGGGTTTTTAAGTGCTCTGGATTCATTTCGTTGCAAGCGGGTTTTTAAGTGCTCTGCAGTCATTTCGTTGCAAGCAGGTTTTTAAGTGCTCTGGAGTCATTTCGTTGCAAGCGGGTTTTTAAGTACTCTGGAGACATTTCGATACAAGCGGGTTTTTAAGTGCTCTGGAGTCATTTCGTTGCAAGCGGGTTTTTAAGTGCTCTGGAGTCATTTCGTTGCAAGCGGGTTTTTAAGTGCTCTGAAGGCATTTTGTTGCAAGCGGGTTTTTAAGTGCCCCTGGAGTCATTTCGTTGCAAGCGGGTTTTTACGTGTTCTGGAGTCATTTCGTTGCAAGCGGGTTTTTACATACTTCTCAGACATTTCACTGGAAGCGGGTTTTTTAAATGCTCTGTAGGCATTTCGTTGCAAGCGGGTTTTTAAGTGCTCTGGAGTCATTTCGTTGCAAGCGGGTTTTTACGTGTTCTGGAGTCATTTCGTTGCAAGCGGGTTTTTACATACTTCTCAGACATTTCACTGGAAGCGGGTTTTTTAAATGCTCTGTAGGCATTTCGTTGCAAGCGGGTTTTTAAGTGCTCTGGAGTCATTTCGTTGCAAGCGGGTTTTTACGTGCTCTGGAGTCATTACGTTGCAAGCGGGTTTTTAAGTGTTCTGGAGACATTTCGTTGCAAGCGGGTTTTTAAGTGCTCTGGAGCCATTTCGTTGCAAGCGGGTTTTTAAGTGCTCTGGAGCCATTTCGTTGTAAGCGGGTTTTTAAGTGCTCTGGAGTCATTACGTTGCAAGCGGGTTTTTAAGTGTTCTGGAATCATTTCGTTGCAAGCGGGTTTTTAAGTGCTCTGGAGTCATTTCGTTGCAAGCGGGTTTTTAAGTGCTCTGGAGTCATTTCGTTGCAAGCGGGTTTTTACGTGTTCTGGAGTCATTTCGTTGCATGCGGGTTTCTAAGTGCTCTGAAGGCATTTCGTTGTAAGCGGGTTTTTAAGTGCTCTGGAGTCATTTCGTTGCAAGCGGGTTTTTACGTGTTCTGGAGTCATTTCGTTGCAAACGGGTTTTTACATACTTCTCAGACATCAGTGGAAGCGGGTTTTTTAATGCTCTGTAGGCATTTCGTTGCAAGCAGGTTTTTTAGTGCTCTGGAGTCATTTCGTTGCAAGCGGGTTTTTAAGTGCTCTGGAGTCATTTCGTTGCATGCGGGTTTCTAAGTGCTCTGAAGGCATTTCGTTGTAAGCGGGTTTTTAAGTGCTCTGGAGTCATTTCGTTGCAAGCGGGTTTTTACGTGTTCTGGAGTCATTTCGTTGCAAGCGGGTTTTTACATACTTCTCAGACATTTCACTTGAAGCGGGTTTTTTAAATGCTCTGTAGGCATTTCGTTGCAAGCGGGTTTTTAAGTACTCTGGAGTCATTTCGTTGCAAACGGGTTATTACGTGCTCTGGTGTAATTTCGTTTCAAGCGGGTTTTTAAGTGCTCTGGAGTCATTTCGTTGCAAGCGGGTTTTTAAGTGCTCTGGAGTCATTTCGTTGCAAGCGGGTTTTTAAGTGCTCTGGAGTCATTTCGTTGCAAGCGGGTTTTTAAGTGCTCTGGAGTCATTTCGTTGCAAGCGGTTTTTTAAGTACTCTGGAGTCATTTCGTTGCAAACGGGTTTTTACGTGCTCTGGAGTCATTTCGTTGCAAGCGAGTTTTTAAGTGCTCTGGAGACATTTCGTTGCAAGCGGGTTTTTAAGTGCTCTGGAGCCATTTCGTTGCAAGCGGGTTTTTAAGTGCTCTGGAGTCATTTCGTTGCAAGCGGGTTTTTAAGTGTTCTGGAGACATTTCGTTGCAAGCGGGTTTTTACATACTTCTCAGACATTTCACTGGAAGAGGGTTTTTTAAATGCTCTGTAGGCATTTCGTTGTAAGCGGGTTTTTAAGTGCTCTGGAGTCATTTCGTTGCAAGCGGGTTTTTACGTGTTCTGGAGTCATTTCGTTGCAAGCGGGTTTTTACATACTTCTCAGACATTTCACGGGAAGCGGGTTTTTTAAATGCTCTGTAGGCATTTCGTTGCAAGCGGGTTTTTAAGTACTCTGGAGTCATTTCGTTGCAAGCGGGTTTTTACGTGTTCTGGAGTCATTTCGTTGCAAGCGGGTTTTTAAGTGCTCTGGAGCCATTTCGTTGCAAGCGGGTTTTTAAGTGCTTTGATGGCATTTCGTTGCAAGCGGGTTTTTAAGTGCTCTGGAGTCATTTCGTTGCAAGCGGGTTTTTAAGTGCTCTGGAGACATTTCGTTGCAAGCGGGTTTTTAAGTGCTCTGGAGTCATTTCGTTGCAAGCGGGTTTTTAAGTGCTCTGGAGTCATTTCTTTGCAAGCGGGTTTTTAAGTGCTCTGTAGGCATTTCGTTGCAAGCGGGTTTTTAAGTGCTCTGGAGTCATTTCGTTGCAAGCGGGTTTTTAAGTGCTCTGGAGTCATTTCGTTGCAAGCGGGTTTTTAAGTGTTCTGGAGTCATTTCGTTGCAAGCGGGTTTTTAAGTGCTCTGGAGTCATTTCATTGCAAGCGGTTTTTTTAGTGCTCTGGAGTCATTTCATTGCAAGCGGGTTTTTAAGTGCTCTGGAGTCATTTCGTTGCATGCGGTTTTTTAAGTGCTCTGAAGGCATTTCGTTGCAAGCGGGTTTTTAAGTGCTCTGGAGTCATTTCGTTGCAAGCGGGTTTTTACGTGTTCTGGAGTCATTTCGTTGCAAGCGGGTTTTTACATACTTCTCAGACATTTCACTGGAAGCGGGTTTTTTAAATGCTCTGTAGGCATTTCGTTGCAAGCGGGTTTTTAAGTACTCTGGAGTCATTTCGTTGCAAACGGGTTTTTACGTGCTCTGGAGTCATTTCGTTGCAAGCGGGTTTTTAAGTGCTCTGGAGACAATTCGTTGCAAGCGGGTTTTTGAGTGCTCTGGAGCCATTTCGTTGCAAGCGGATTTTTAAGTGCTCTGGAGTCATTACGTTGCAAGCGGGTTTTTAAGTGTTCTGGAATCATTTCGTTGCAAGCGGGGTTTTAAGTGCTCTGGAGTCATTTCGTTGCAAGCGGGTTTTTAAGTGCTCTGGAGTCATTTCGTTGCAAGCGGGTTTTTACGTGTTCTGGAGTCATTTCGTTGCAAGCGGGTTTTTACATACTTCTCAGACATCAGTGGAAGCGGGTTTTTTAAATGCTCAGTAGGCATTTCGTTGCAAGCGGGTTTTTTAGTGCTCTGGAGTCATTTCGTTGCAAGCGGGTTTTTAAGTGCTCTGGAGTCATTTCGTTGCATGCGGGTTTCTAAGTGCTCTGAAGGCATTTCGTTGTAAGCGGGTTTTTAAGTGCTTTGGAGTCATTTCGTTGCAAGCGGGTTTTTAGGTGTTCTGGAGTCATTTCGTTGCAAGCGGGTTTTTACATACTTCTCAGACATTTCACTGGAAGCGGGTTTTTTAAATGCTCTGTAGGCATTTCGTTGCAAGCGGGTTTTTAAGTACTCTGGAGTCATTTCGTTGCAAACGGGTTTTTACGTGCTCTGGAGTAATTTCGTTTCAAGCGGGTTTTTAAGTGCTCTGGAGTCATTTCGTTGCAAGCGGGTTTTTAAGTGCTCTGGAGTCATTTCGTTGCAAGCGGGTTTTTAAGTGCTCTGGAGTCATTTCGTTGCAAGCGGGTTTTTAAGTGCTCTGGAGTCATTTCATTGCAAGCGGGTTTTTAAGTGTTCTGGAGTCATTTCGTTGCAAGCGGGTTTTTATGTGCTCTGGAGTCATTTCGTTGCAAGCGGTTTTTTAAGTACTCTGGAGTCATTTCGTTGCAAACGGGTTTTTACGTGCTCTAGAGTCATTTCGTTGCAAGCGGGTTTTTAAGTGCTCTGGAGACATTTCGTTGCAAGCGGGTTTTTAAGTGCTCTGGAGTCATTTCGTTGCAAGCGGGTTTTTAAGTGCTCTGGAGACATTTCGTTGCAAGCGGGTTTTTAAGTGCTCTGGAGTCATTTCGTTGCAAGCGGGTTTTTAAGTGCTCTGGAGTCATTTCTTTGCAAGCGGGTTTTTAAGTGCTCTGTAGGCATTTCGTTGCAAGCGGGTTTTTAAGTGCTCTGGAGTCATTTCGTTGCAAGCGGGTTTTTAAGTGCTCTGGAGTCATTTCGTTGCAAGCGGGTTTTTAAGTGTTCTGGAGTCATTTCGTTGCAAGCGGGTTTTTAAGTGCTCTGGAGTCATTTCATTGCAAGCGGTTTTTTTAGTGCTCTGGAGTCATTTCATTGCAAGCGGGTTTTTAAGTGCTCTGGAGTCATTTCGTTGCATGCGGTTTTTTAAGTGCTCTGAAGGCATTTCGTTGCAAGCGGGTTTTTAAGTGCTCTGGAGTCATTTCGTTGCAAGCGGGTTTTTACGTGTTCTGGAGTCATTTCGTTGCAAGCGGGTTTTTACATACTTCTCAGACATTTCACTGGAAGCGGGTTTTTTAAATGCTCTGTAGGCATTTCGTTGCAAGCGGGTTTTTAAGTACTCTGGAGTCATTTCGTTGCAAACGGGTTTTTACGTGCTCTGGAGTCATTTCGTTGCAAGCGGGTTTTTAAGTGCTCTGGAGACAATTCGTTGCAAGCGGGTTTTTGAGTGCTCTGGAGCCATTTCGTTGCAAGCGGATTTTTAAGTGCTCTGGAGTCATTACGTTGCAAGCGGGTTTTTAAGTGTTCTGGAATCATTTCGTTGCAAGCGGGGTTTTAAGTGCTCTGGAGTCATTTCGTTGCAAGCGGGTTTTTAAGTGCTCTGGAGTCATTTCGTTGCAAGCGGGTTTTTACGTGTTCTGGAGTCATTTCGTTGCAAGCGGGTTTTTACATACTTCTCAGACATCAGTGGAAGCGGGTTTTTTAAATGCTCAGTAGGCATTTCGTTGCAAGCGGGTTTTTTAGTGCTCTGGAGTCATTTCGTTGCAAGCGGGTTTTTAAGTGCTCTGGAGTCATTTCGTTGCATGCGGGTTTCTAAGTGCTCTGAAGGCATTTCGTTGTAAGCGGGTTTTTAAGTGCTTTGGAGTCATTTCGTTGCAAGCGGGTTTTTAGGTGTTCTGGAGTCATTTCGTTGCAAGCGGGTTTTTACATACTTCTCAGACATTTCACTGGAAGCGGGTTTTTTAAATGCTCTGTAGGCATTTCGTTGCAAGCGGGTTTTTAAGTACTCTGGAGTCATTTCGTTGCAAACGGGTTTTTACGTGCTCTGGAGTAATTTCGTTTCAAGCGGGTTTTTAAGTGCTCTGGAGTCATTTCGTTGCAAGCGGGTTTTTAAGTGCTCTGGAGTCATTTCGTTGCAAGCGGGTTTTTAAGTGCTCTGGAGTCATTTCGTTGCAAGCGGGTTTTTAAGTGCTCTGGAGTCATTTCATTGCAAGCGGGTTTTTAAGTGTTCTGGAGTCATTTCGTTGCAAGCGGGTTTTTATGTGCTCTGGAGTCATTTCGTTGCAAGCGGTTTTTTAAGTACTCTGGAGTCATTTCGTTGCAAACGGGTTTTTACGTGCTCTAGAGTCATTTCGTTGCAAGCGGGTTTTTAAGTGCTCTGGAGACATTTCGTTGCAAGCGGGTTTTTAAGTGCTCTGGAGCCATTTCGTTGCAAGCGGGTTTTTAAGTGCTCTGGAGTCATTTCGTTGCAAGCGGGTTTTTAAGTGTTCTGGAGACATTTCGTTGCAAGCGGGTTTTTACATACTTCTCAGACATTTCACTAGAAGAGGGTTTTTTAAATGCTCTGTAGGCATTTCGTTGCAAGCGGGTTTTTAAGTGCTCTGGAGTCATTTCGTTGCAAGCGGGTTTTTACGTGTTCTGGAGTCATTTCGTTGCAAGCGGGTTTTTACATACTTCTCAGACATTTCACGGGAAGCGGGTTTTTTAAATGCTCTGTAGGCATTTCGTTGCAAGCGGGTTTTTAAGTACTCTGGAGTCATTTCGTTGCAAGCGGGTTTTTACGTGTTCTGGAGTCATTTCGTTGCAAGCAGGTTTTTAAGTGCTCTGGAGTCATTTCGTTGCAAGCGGGTTTTTAAGTGCTCTGGAGCCATTTCGTTGCAAGCGGGTTTTTAAGTGCTCTGGAGCCATTTCGTTGCAAGCGGGTTTTTAAGTGCTCTGGAGTCATTACGTTGCAAGCGGGTTTTTAAGTGTTCTGGAGTCATTTCGTTGCAAGCCGGTTTTTAAGTGCTCTGGAGTCATTTCGTTGCAAGCGGGTTTTTAAGTGCTCTGGAGTCATTTCGTTGCAAGCGGGTTTTTAAGTGCTCTGGAGTCATTTCGTTGCAAGCGGGTTTTTAAGTGCTCTGGAGTCATTTCGTTGCAAGCGGGTTTTTAAGTGCTCTGGAGTCATTTCGTTGCAAGCGGGTTTTTAAGTGCTCTGGATTCATTTCGTTGCAAGCGGGTTTTTAAGTGCTCTGCAGTCATTTCGTTGCAAGCAGGTTTTTAAGTGCTCTGGAGTCATTTCGTTGCAAGCGGGTTTTTAAGTACTCTGGAGACATTTCGATACAAGCGGGTTTTTAAGTGCTCTGGAGTCATTTCGTTGCAAGCGGGTTTTTAAGTGCTCTGGAGTCATTTCGTTGCAAGCGGGTTTTTAAGTGCTCTGAAGGCATTTTGTTGCAAGCGGGTTTTTAAGTGCCCCTGGAGTCATTTCGTTGCAAGCGGGTTTTTACGTGTTCTGGAGTCATTTCGTTGCAAGCGGGTTTTTACATACTTCTCAGACATTTCACTGGAAGCGGGTTTTTTAAATGCTCTGTAGGCATTTCGTTGCAAGCGGGTTTTTAAGTGCTCTGGAGTCATTTCGTTGCAAGCGGGTTTTTACGTGTTCTGGAGTCATTTCGTTGCAAGCGGGTTTTTACATACTTCTCAGACATTTCACTGGAAGCGGGTTTTTTAAATGCTCTGTAGGCATTTCGTTGCAAGCGGGTTTTTAAGTGCTCTGGAGTCATTTCGTTGCAAGCGGGTTTTTACGTGCTCTGGAGTCATTACGTTGCAAGCGGGTTTTTAAGTGTTCTGGAGACATTTCGTTGCAAGCGGGTTTTTAAGTGCTCTGGAGCCATTTCGTTGCAAGCGGGTTTTTAAGTGCTCTGGAGCCATTTCGTTGTAAGCGGGTTTTTAAGTGCTCTGGAGTCATTACGTTGCAAGCGGGTTTTTAAGTGTTCTGGAATCATTTCGTTGCAAGCGGGTTTTTAAGTGCTCTGGAGTCATTTCGTTGCAAGCGGGTTTTTAAGTGCTCTGGAGTCATTTCGTTGCAAGCGGGTTTTTACGTGTTCTGGAGTCATTTCGTTGCATGCGGGTTTCTAAGTGCTCTGAAGGCATTTCGTTGTAAGCGGGTTTTTAAGTGCTCTGGAGTCATTTCGTTGCAAGCGGGTTTTTACGTGTTCTGGAGTCATTTCGTTGCAAACGGGTTTTTACATACTTCTCAGACATCAGTGGAAGCGGGTTTTTTAAATGCTCTGTAGGCATTTCGTTGCAAGCGGGTTTTTTAGTGCTCTGGAGTCATTTCGTTGCAAGCGGGTTTTTAAGTGCTCTGGAGTCATTTCGTTGCATGCGGGTTTCTAAGTGCTCTGAAGGCATTTCGTTGTAAGCGGGTTTTTAAGTGCTCTGGAGTCATTTCGTTGCAAGCGGGTTTTTACGTGTTCTGGAGTCATTTCGTTGCAAGCGGGTTTTTACATACTTCTCAGACATTTCACTTGAAGCGGGTTTTTTAAATGCTCTGTAGGCATTTCGTTGCAAGCGGGTTTTTAAGTACTCTGGAGTCATTTCGTTGCAAACGGGTTATTACGTGCTCTGGTGTAATTTCGTTTCAAGCGGGTTTTTAAGTGCTCTGGAGTCATTTCGTTGCAAGCGGGTTTTTAAGTGCTCTGGAGTCATTTCGTTGCAAGCGGGTTTTTAAGTGCTCTGGAGTCATTTCGTTGCAAGCGGGTTTTTAAGTGCTCTGGAGTCATTTCGTTGCAAGCGGGTTTTTAAGTGCTCTGGAGTCATTTCGTTGCAAGCGGGTTTTTAAGTGCTCTGGATTCATTTCGTTGCAAGCGGGTTTTTAAGTGCTCTGCAGTCATTTCGTTGCAAGCAGGTTTTTAAGTGCTCTGGAGTCATTTCGTTGCAAGCGGGTTTTTAAGTACTCTGGAGACATTTCGGTACAAGCGGGTTTTTAAGTGCTCTGGAGTCATTTCGTTGCAAGCGGGTTTTTACATACTTCTCAGACATTTCACTGGAAGCGGGTTTTTTAAATGCTCTGTAGGCATTTCGTTGAAAGCGGGTTTTTAAGTGCTCTGGAGTCATTTCGTTGCAAGCGGGTTTTTACATACTTCTCAGACATTTCACTGGAAGCGGGTTTTTTAAATGCTCTGTAGGCATTTCGTTGAAAGCGGGTTTTTAAGTGCTCTGGAGTCATTTCGTTGCAAGCGGGTTTTTACGTGTTCTGGAGTCATTTTGTTGCAAGCGGGTTTTTAAGTGTTCTGGAGTCATTTCGTTGCAAGCGGGTTTTTACATACTTCTCAGACATTTCACTGGAAGCGGGTTTTTTAAATGCTCTGTAGGCATTTCGTTGAAAGCGGGTTTTTAAGTGCTCTGGAGTCATTTCGTTGCAAGCGGGTTTTTACGTGTTCTGGAGTCATTTCGTTGCAAGCGGGTTTTTAAGTGCTCTGGAGTCATTTCGTTGCAAGCGGGTTTTTAAGTGCTCTGGAGTCATTTCGTTGCAAGCGGGTTTTTAAGTGCTCTGGAGTCATTTCGTTGCAAGCGGGTTTTTAAGTGCTCTGGAGTCATTTCGTTGCAAGCGGGTTTTTAAGTGCTCTGGATTCATTTCGTTGCAAGCGGGTTTTTAAGTGCTCTGCAGTCATTTCGTTGCAAGCAGGTTTTTAAGTGCTCTGGAGTCATTTCGTTGCAAGCGGGTTTTTAAGTACTCTGGAGACATTTCGATACAAGCGGGTTTTTAAGTACTCTGGAGTCATTTCGTTGCAAGCGGGTTTTTAAGTGCTCTGGAGTCATTTCGTTGCAAGCGGGTTTTTAAGTGCTCTGAAGGCATTTTGTTGCAAGCGGGTTTTTAAGTGCTCTGGAGTCATTTCGTTGCAAGCGGGTTTTTACGTGTTCTGGAGTCATTTCGTTGCAAGCGGGTTTTTACATACTTCTCAGACATTTCACTGGAAGCGGGTTTTTTAAATGCTCTGTAGGCATTTCGTTGCAAGCGGGTTTTTAAGTGCTCTGGAGTCATTTCGTTGCAAGCGGGTTTTTACGTGTTCTGGAGTCATTTCGTTGCAAGCGGGTTTTTACATACTTCTCAGACATTTCACTGGAAGCGGGTTTTTTAAATGCTCTGTAGGCATTTCGTTGCAAGCGGGTTTTTAAGTGCTCTGGAGTCATTTCGTTGCAAGCGGGTTTTTACGTGCTCTGGAGTCATTTCGTTGCAAGCGGGTTTTTAAGTGTTCTGGAGACATTTCGTTGCAAGCGGGTTTTTAAGTGCTCTGGAGCCATTTCGTTGCAAGCGGGTTTTTAAGTGCTCTGGAGCCATTTCGTTGTAAGCGGGTTTTTAAGTGCTCTGGAGTCATTACGTTGCAAGCGGGTTTTTAAGTGTTCTGGAATCATTTCGTTGCAAGCGGGTTTTTAAGTGCTCTGGAGTCATTTCGTTGCAAGCGGGTTTTTAAGTGCTCTGGAGTCATTTCGTTGCAAGCGGGTTTTTACGTGTTCTGGAGTCATTTCGTTGCATGCGGGTTTCTAAGTGCTCTGAAGGCATTTCGTTGTAAGCGGGTTTTTAAGTGCTCTGGAGTCATTTCGTTGCAAGCGGGTTTTTACGTGTTCTGGAGTCATTTCGTTGCAAACGGGTTTTTACATACTTCTCAGACATCAGTGGAAGCGGGTTTTTTAAATGCTCTGTAGGCATTTCGTTGCAAGCGGGTTTTTTAGTGCTCCGGAGTCATTTCGTTGCAAGCGGGTTTTTAAGTGCTCTGGAGTCATTTCGTTGCATGCGGGTTTCTAAGTGCTCTGAAGGCATTTCGTTGTAAGCGGGTTTTTAAGTGCTCTGGAGTCATTTCGTTGCAAGCGGGTTTTTACGTGTTCTGGAGTCATTTCGTTGCAAGCGGGTTTTTACATACTTCTCAGACATTTCACTTGAAGCGGGTTTTTTAAATGCTCTGTAGGCATTTCGTTGCAAGCGGGTTTTTAAGTACTCTGGAGTCATTTCGTTGCAAACGGGTTATTACGTGCTCTGGTGTAATTTCGTTTCAAGCGGGTTTTTAAGTGCTCTGGAGTCATTTCGTTGCAAGCGGGTTTTTAAGTGCTCTGGAGTCATTTCGTTGCAAGCGGGTTTTTAAGTGCTCTGGAGTCATTTCGTTGCAAGCGGGTTTTTAAGTGCTCTGGAGTCATTTCGTTGCAAGCGGGTTTTTAAGTGCTCTGGAGTCATTTCGTTGCAAGGGGGTTTTTAAGTGCTCTGGATTCATTTCGTTGCAAGCGGGTTTTTAAGTGCTCTGCAGTCATTTCGTTGCAAGCGGGTTTTTAAGTGCTCTGGAGTCATTTCGTTGCAAGCGGGTTTTTAAGTACTCTGGAGACATTTCGGTACAAGCGGGTTTTTAAGTGCTCTGGAGTCATTTCGTTGCAAGCGGGTTTTTAAGTGCTCTGAAGGCATTTTGTTGCAAGCGGGTTTTTAAGTGTTCTGGAGTCATTTCGTTGCAAGCGGGTTTTTACATACTTCTCAGACATTTCACTGGAAGCGGGTTTTTTAAATGCTCTGTAGGCATTTCGTTGAAAGCGGGTTTTTAAGTGCTCTGGAGTCATTTCGTTGCAAGCGGGTTTTTACGTGTTCTGGAGTCATTTCGTTGCAAGCGGGTTTTTAAGTGCTCTGGAGTCATTTCGTTGCAAGCGGGTTTTTAAGTGCTCTGGAGTCATTTCGTTGCAAGCGGGTTTTTAGGTGCTCTGGAGTCATTTCGTTGCAAGCGGGTTTTTAAGTGCTCTGGATTCATTTCGTTGCAAGCGGGTTTTTAAGTGCTCTGTAGTCATTTCGTTGCAAGCGGGTTTTTAAGTGCTCTGGAGTCATTTCGTTGCAAGCGGGTTTTTAAGTGCTCTGAAGGCATTTCGTTGCAAGCGGGTTTTTAATTGCTCTGGAGTCATTTCGTTGCAAGCGGGTTTTTAGGTGCTCTGGAGTCATTTCGTTGCAAGCGGGTTTTTAAGTGCTCTGGAGTCATTTCGTTGCAAGCGGGTTTTTAAGTGCTCTGGAGTCATTTCGTTGCAAGCGGGTTTTTAAGTGCTCTGGAGTCATTTCATTGCAAGCGGGTTTTTAAGTGTTCTGGAGTCATTTCGTTGCAAGCGGGTTTTTAAGTGCTCTGGAGTCATTTCGTTGCAAGCGGTTTTTTAAGTACTCTGGAGTAATTTCGTTGCAAACGGGTTTTTACGTGCTCTGGAGTCATTTCGTTGCAAGCGGGTTTTTAAGTGCTCTGGAGACATTTTGTTGCAAGCGGGTTTTTAAGTGCTCTGGAGCCATTTCGTTGCAAGCGGGTTTTTAAGTGCTCTGGAGTCATTTCGTTGCAAGCGGGTTTTTAAGTGTTCTGGAGACATTTCGTTTCAAGCGGGTTTTTACATACTTCTCAGACATTTCACTGGAAGAGGGTTTTTTAAATGCTCTGTAGGCATTTCGTTGCAAGCGGGTTTTTAAGTGCTCTGGAGTCATTTCGTTGCAAGCGGGTTTTTAAGTGCTCTGGATTCATTTCGTTGCAAGCGGGTTTTTAAGTGCTCTGCAGTCATTTCGTTGCAAGCAGGTTTTTAAGTGCTCTGGAGTCATTTCGTTGCAAGCGGGTTTTTAAGTACTCTGGAGACATTTCGGTACAAGCGGGTTTTTAAGTGCTCTGGAGTCATTTCGTTGCAAGCGGGTTTTTAAGTGCTCTGAAGGCATTTTGTTGCAAGCGGGTTTTTAAGTGTTCTGGAGTCATTTCGTTGCAAGCGGGTTTTTACATACTTCTCAGACATTTCACTGGAAGCGGGTTTTTTAAATGCTCTGTAGGCATTTCGTTGAAAGCGGGTTTTTAAGTGCTCTGGAGTCATTTCGTTGCAAGCGGGTTTTTACGTGTTCTGGAGTCATTTCGTTGCAAGCGGGTTTTTAAGTGCTCTGGAGTCATTTCGTTGCAAGCGGGTTTTTAAGTGCTCTGGAGTCATTTCGTTGCAAGCGGGTTTTTAGGTGCTCTGGAGTCATTTCGTTGCAAGCGGGTTTTTAAGTGCTCTGGATTCATTTCGTTGCAAGCGGGTTTTTAAGTGCTCTGTAGTCATTTCGTTGCAAGCGGGTTTTTAAGTGCTCTGGAGTCATTTCGTTGCAAGCGGGTTTTTAAGTGCTCTGAAGGCATTTCGTTGCAAGCGGGTTTTTAATTGCTCTGGAGTCATTTCGTTGCAAGCGGGTTTTTAGGTGCTCTGGAGTCATTTCGTTGCAAGCGGGTTTTTAAGTGCTCTGGAGTCATTTCGTTGCAAGCGGGTTTTTAAGTGCTCTGGAGTCATTTCGTTGCAAGCGGGTTTTTAAGTGCTCTGGAGTCATTTCATTGCAAGCGGGTTTTTAAGTGTTCTGGAGTCATTTCGTTGCAAGCGGGTTTTTAAGTGCTCTGGAGTCATTTCGTTGCAAGCGGTTTTTTAAGTACTCTGGAGTAATTTCGTTGCAAACGGGTTTTTACGTGCTCTGGAGTCATTTCGTTGCAAGCGGGTTTTTAAGTGCTCTGGAGACATTTTGTTGCAAGCGGGTTTTTAAGTGCTCTGGAGCCATTTCGTTGCAAGCGGGTTTTTAAGTGCTCTGGAGTCATTTCGTTGCAAGCGGGTTTTTAAGTGTTCTGGAGACATTTCGTTTCAAGCGGGTTTTTACATACTTCTCAGACATTTCACTGGAAGAGGGTTTTTTAAATGCTCTGTAGGCATTTCGTTGCAAGCGGGTTTTTAAGTGCTCTGGAGTCATTTCGTTGCAAGCGGGTTTTTACGTGTTCTGGAGTCATTTCGTTGCAAGCGGGTTTTTACATACTTCTCAGACATTTCACGGGAAGCGGGTTTTTTAAATGCTCTGTAGGCATTTCGTTGCAAGCGGGTTTTTAAGTACTCTGGAGTCATTTCGTTGCAAGCGGGTTTTTACGTGTTCTGGAGTCATTTCGTTGCAAGCGGGTTTTTAAGTGCTCTGGAGTCATTTCGTTGCAAGCGGGTTTTTAAGTGCTTTGAAGGCATTTCGTTGCAAGCGGGTTTTTAAGTGCTCTGGAGTCATTTCGTTGCAAGCGGGTTTTTAAGTGCTCTGGAGACATTTCGTTGCAAGCGGGTTTTTAAGTGCTCTGGAGTCATTTCGTTGCAAGCGGGTTTTTAAGTGCTCTGGAGTCATTTCGTTGCAAGCGGGTTTTTAAGTGCTCTGTAGGCATTTCGTTGCAAGCGGGTTTTTAAGTGCTCTGGAGTCATTTCGTTGCAAGCGGGTTTTTAAGTGCTCTGGAGTCATTTCGTTGCAAGCGGGTTTTTAAGTGTTCTGGAGTCATTTCGTTGCAAGCGGGTTTTTAAGTGCTCTGGAGTCATTTCATTGCAAGCGGTTTTTTTAGTGCTCTGGAGTCATTTCATTGCAAGCGGGTTTTTAAGTGCTCTGGAGTCATTTCGTTGCATGCGGTTTTTTAAGTGCTCTGAAGGCATTTCGTTGTAAGCGGGTTTTTAAGTGCTCTGGAGTCATTTCGTTGCAAGCGGGTTTTTACGTGTTCTGGAGTCATTTCGTTGCAAGCGGGTTTTTACATACTTCTCAGACATTTCACTGGAAGCGTGTTTTTTAAATGCTCTGTAGGCATTTCGTTGCAAGCGGGTTTTTACATACTTCTCAGACATTTCACTGGAAGCGTGTTTTTTAAATGCTCTGGAGTCATTTCGTTGCAAGCGGGTTTTTAAGTGCTCTGGAGACATTTCGTTGCAAGCGGGTTTTTGAGGGCTCTGGAGCCATTTCGTTGCAAGCGGGTTTTTAAGTGCTCTGGAGCCATTTCGTTGTAAGTGGGTTTTTAAGTGCTCTGGAGTCATTACGTTGCAAGCGGGTTTTTAAGTGTTCTGGAATCATTTCGTTGCAAGCGGGGTTTTAAGTGCTCTGGAGTCATTTCGTTGCAAGCGGGTTTTTAAGTGCTCTGGAGTCATTTCGTTGCAAGCGGGTTTTTACGTGTTCTGGAGTCATTTCGTTGCAAGCGGGTTTTTACATACTTCTCAGACATCAGTGGAAGCGGGTTTTTTAAATGCTCAGTAGGCATTTCGTTGCAAGCGGGTTTTTTAGTGCTCTGGAGTCATTTCGTTGCAAGCGGGTTTTTAAGTGCTCTGGAGTCATTTCGTTGCATGCGGGTTTCTAAGTGCTCTGTAGGCATTTCGTTGTAAGCGGGTTTTTAAGTGCTTTGGAGTCATTTCGTTGCAAGCGGGTTTTTAGGTGTTCTGGAGTCATTTCGTTGCAAGCGGGTTTTTACATACTTCTCAGACATTTCACTGGAAGCGGGTTTTTTAAATGCTCTGTAGGCATTTCGTTGCAAGCGGGTTTTTAAGTACTCTGGAGTCATTTCGTTGCAAACGGGTTTTTACGTGCTCTGGAGTAATTTCGTTTCAAGCGGGTTTTTAAGTGCTCTGGAGTCATTTCGTTGCAAGCGGGTTTTTAAGTGCTCTGGAGTCATTTCGTTGCAAGCGGGTTTTTAAGTGCTCTGGAGTCATTTCGTTGCAAGCGGGTTTTTAAGTGCTCTGGAGTTATTTCATTGCAAGCGGGTTTTTAAGTGTTCTGGAGTCATTTCGTTGCAAGCGGGTTTTTAAGTGCTCTGGAGTCATTTCGTTGCAAGCGGTTTTTTAAGTACTCTGGAGTCATTTTGTTGCAAACGGGTTTTTACGTGCTCTAGAGTCATTTCGTTGCAAGCGGGTTTTTAAGTGCTCTGGAGACATTTCGTTGCAAGCGGGTTTTTAAGTGCTCTGGAGCCATTTCGTTGCAAGCGGGTTTTTAAGTGCTCTGGAGTCATTTCGTTGCAAGCGGGTTTTTAAGTGTTCTGGAGACATTTCGTTGCAAGCGGGTTTTTACATACTTCTCAGACATTTCACTGGAAGAGGGTTTTTTAAATGCTCTGTAGGCATTTCGTTGCAAGCGGGTTTTTAAGTGCTCTGGAGTCATTTCGTTGCAAGCGGGTTTTTACGTGTTCTGGAGTCATTTCGTTGCAAGCGGGTGTTTACATACTTCTCAGACATTTCACGGGAAGCGGGTTTTTTAAATGCTCTGTAGGCATTTCGTTGCAAGCGGGTTTTTAAGTACTCTGGAGTCATTTCGTTGCAAGCGGGTTTTTACGTGTTCTGGAGTCATTTCGTTGCAAGCGGGTTTTTAAGTGCTCTGGAGTCATTTCGTTGCAAGCGGGTTTTTAAGTGCTTTGAAGGCATTTCGTTGCAAGCGGGTTTTTAAGTGCTCTGGAGTCATTTCGTTGCAAGCGGGTTTTTAAGTGCTCTGGAGACATTTCGTTGCAAGCGGGTTTTTAAGTGCTCTGGAGCCATTTCGTTGCAAGCGGGTTTTTAAGTGCTCTGGAGCCATTTCGTTGCAAGCGGGTTTTTAAGTGCTCTGGAGTCATTACGTTGCAAGCGGGTTTTTAAGTGTTCTGGAGTCATTTCGTTGCAAGCCGGTTTTTAAGTGCTCTGGAGTCATTTCGTTGCAAGCGGGTTTTTAAGTGCTCTGGAGTCATTTCGTTGCAAGCGGGTTTTTAAGTGCTCTGGAGTCATTTCGTTGCAAGCGGGTTTTTAAGTGCTCTGGAGTCATTTCGTTGCAAGCGGGTTTTTAAGTGCTCTGGAGTCATTTCGTTGCAAGCGGGTTTTTAAGTGCTCTGGATTCATTTCGTTGCAAGCGGGTTTTTAAGTGCTCTGCAGTCATTTCGTTGCAAGCAGGTTTTTAAGTGCTCTGGAGTCATTTCGTTGCAAGCGGGTTTTTAAGTACTCTGGAGACATTTCGGTACAAGCGGGTTTTTAAGTGCTCTGGAGTCATTTCGTTGCAAGCGGGTTTTTAAGTGCTCTGGAGTCATTTCGTTGCAAGCGGGTTTTTAAGTGCTCTGAAGGCATTTTGTTGCAAGCGGGTTTTTAAGTGCTCTGGAGTCATTTCGTTGCAAGCGGGTTTTTACGTGTTCTGGAGTCATTTCGTTGCAAGCGGGTTTTTACATACTTCTCAGACATTTCACTGGAAGCGGGTTTTTTAAATGCTCTGAAGGCATTTCGTTGCAAGCGGGTTTTTAAGTGCTCTGGAGTCATTTCGTTGCAAGCGGGTTTTTACGTGTTCTGGAGTCATTTCGTTGCAAGCGGGTTTTTACATACTTCTCAGACATTTCACTGGAAGCGGGTTTTTTAAATGCTCTGTAGGCATTTCGTTGCAAGCGGGATTTTAAGTGCTCTGGAGTCATTTCGTTGCAAGCGGGTTTTTAAGTGCTCTGGAGTCATTTCGTTGCAAGCGGGTTTTTAAGTGTTCTGGAGTCATTTCGTTGCAAGCGGGTTTTTAAGTGCTCTGGAGTCATTTCATTGCAAGCGGTTTTTTTAGTGCTCTGGAGTCATTTCATTGCAAGCGGGTTTTTAAGTGCTCTGGAGTCATTTCGTTGCATGCGGGTTTTTAAGTGCTCTGAAGGCATTTCGTTGTAAGCGGGTTTTTAAGTGCTCTGGAGTCATTTCGTTGCAAGCGGGTTTTTACGTGTTCTGGAGTCATTTCGTTGCAAGCGGGTTTTTACATACTTCTCAGACATTTCACTGGAAGCGGGTTTTTTAAATGCTCTGTAGGCATTTCGTTGCAAGCGGGTTTTTAAGTACTCTGGAGTCATTTCGTTGCAAACGGGTTTTTACGTGCTCTGGAGTCATTTCGTTGCAAGCGGGTTTTTAAGTGTTCTGGAGACATTTCCTTGCAAGCGGGTTTTTAAGTGCTCTGGAGCCATTTCGTTGCAAGCGGGTTTTTAAGTGCTCTGGAGCCATTTCGTTGTAAGCGGGTTTTTAAGTGCTCTGGAGTCATTACGTTGCAAGCGGGTTTTTAAGTGTTCTGGAATCATTTCGTTGCAAGCGGGTTTTTAAGTGCTCTGGAGTCATTTCGTTGCAAGCGGGTTTTTAAGTGCTCTGGAGTCATTTCGTTGCAAGCGGGTTTTTACGTGTTCTGGAGTCATTTCGTTGCATGCGGGTTTCTAAGTGCTCTGAAGGCATTTCGTTGTAAGCGGGTTTTTAAGTGCTCTGGAGTCATTTCGTTGCAAGCGGGTTTTTACGTGTTCTGGAGTCATTTCGTTGCAAGCGGGTTTTTACATACTTCTCAGACATCAGTGGAAGCGGGTTTTTTAAATGCTCTGTAGGCATTTCGTTGCAAGCGGGTTTTTAAGTACTCTGGAGTCATTTCGTTGCAAACGGGTTATTACGTGCTCTGGAGTAATTTCGTTTCAAGCGGGTTTTTAAGTGCTCTGGAGTCATTTCGTTGCAAGCGGGTTTTTAAGTGCTCTGGAGTCATTTCGTTGCAAGCGGGTTTTTAAGTGCTCTGGAGTCATTTCGTTGCAAGCGGGTTTTTAAGTGCTCTGGAGTCATTTCGTTGCAAGCGGGTTTTTAAGTGCTCTGGAGTCATTTCGTTGCAAGCGGGTTTTTAAGTGCTCTGAAGGCATTTTGTTGCAAGCGGGTTTTTAAGTGCTCTGGAGTCATTTCGTTGCAAGCGGGTTTTTACGTGTTCTGGAGTCATTTCGTTGCAAGCGGGTTTTTACATACTTCTCAGACATTTCACTGGAAGCGGGTTTTTTAAATGCTCTGTAGGCATTTCGTTGAAAGCGGGTTTTTAAGTGCTCTGGAGTCATTTCGTTGCAAGCGGGTTTTTACGTGTTCTGGAGTCATTTCGTTGCAAGCGGGTTTTTAAGTGCTCTGGAGTCATTTCGTTGCAAGCGGGTTTTTAAGTGCTCTGGAGTCATTTCGTTGCAAGCGGGTTTTTAGGTGCTCTGGAGTCATTTCGTTGCAAGCGGGTTTTTAAGTGCTCTGGATTCATTTCGTTGCAAGCGGGTTTTTAAGTGCTCTGTAGTCATTTCGTTGCAAGCGGGTTTTTAAGTGCTCTGGAGTCATTTCGTTGCAAGCGGGTTTTTAAGTACTCTGAAGGCATTTCGTTGCAAGTGGGTTTTTAATTGCTCTGGAGTCATTTCGTTGCAAGCGGGTTTTTACGTGTTCTGGAGTCATTTCGTTGCAAGCGGGTTTTTACATACTTCTCAGACATTTCACTTAAAGCGGGTTTTTTAAATGCTCTGTATGCATTTCGTTGCAAGCGGGTTTTTAAGTGCTCTGGAGTCATTTCGTTGCAAGCGGGTTTTTACGTGTTCTGGAGTCATTTCGTTGCAAGCGGGTTTTTACATACTTCTCAGACATCAGTGGAAGCGGGTTTTTTAAATGCTCTGTAGGCATTTCGTTGCAAGCGGGTTTTTAAGTGCTCTGGAGTCATTTCGTTGCAAGCGGGTTTTTAAGTGCTCTGAAGGCATTTTGTTGCAAGCGGGTTTTTAAGTGCTCTGGAGTCATTTCGTTGCAAGCGGGTTTTTACGTGTTCTGGAGTCATTTCGTTGCAAGCGGGTTTTTACATACTTCTCAGACATTTCACTGGAAGCGGGTTTTTTAAATGCTCTGTAGGCATTTCGTTGCAAGCGGGTTTTTAAGTGCTCTGGAGTCATTTCGTTGCAAGCGGGTTTTTACGTGTTCTGGAGTCATTTCGTTGCAAGCGGGTTTTTACATACTTCTCAGACATTTCACTGGAAGCGGGTTTTTTAAATGCTCTGTAGGCATTTCGTTGCAAGCGGGTTTTTAAGTACTCTGGAGTCATTTCGTTGCAAGCGGGTTTTTACGTGTTCTGGAGTCATTTCGTTGCAAGCGGGTTTTTAAGTGCTCTGGAGTCATTTCGTTGCAAGCGGGTTTTTAAGTGCTCTGGATTCATTTCGTTGCAAGCGGGTTTTTAAGTGCTCTGCAGTCATTTCGTTGCAAGCAGGTTTTTAAGTGCTCTGGAGTCATTTCGTTGCAAGCGGGTTTTTAAGTACTCTGGAGACATTTCGGTACAAGCGGGTTTTTAAGTGCTCTGGAGTCATTTCGTTGCAAGCGGGTTTTTAAGTGCTCTGAAGGCATTTTGTTGCAAGCGGGTTTTTAAGTGCTCTGGAGTCATTTCGTTGCAAGCGGGTTTTTACGTGTTCTGGAGTCATTTCGTTGCAAGCGGGTTTTTACATACTTCTCAGACATTTCACTGGAAGCGGGTTTTTTAAATGCTCTGTAGGCATTTCGTTGCAAGCGGGTTTTTTAGTGCTCTGGAGTCATTTCGTTGCAAGCGGGTTTTTAAGTGCTCTGGAGTCATTTCGTTGCAAGCGGGTTTTTAAGTGCTCTGGAGTCATTTCGTTGCAAGCGGGTTTTTAAGTGCTCTGGAGTCATTTCGTTGCAAGCGGGTTTTTAAGTGCTCTGGAGTCATTTCATTGCAAGCGGGTTTTTAAGTGTTCTGGAGTCATTTCGTTGCAAGCGGGTTTTTAAGTGCTCTGGAGTCATTTCGTTGCAAGCGGTTTTTTAAGTACTCTGGAGTCATTTCGTTGCAAACGGGTTTTTACGTGCTCTGGAGTCATTTCGTTGCAAGCGGGTTTTTAAGTGCTCTGGAGACATTTCGTTGCAAGCGTTTTTTTAAGTGCTCTGGAGCCATTTCGTTGCAAGCGGGTTTTTAAGTGCTCTGGAGTCATTTCGTTGCAAGCGGGTTTTTAAGTGTTCTGGAGACATTTCGTTGCAAGCGGGTTTTTACATACTTCTCAGACATTTCACTGGAAGAGGGTTTTTTAAATGCTCTGTAGGCATTTCGTTGCAAGCGGGTTTTTAAGTGCTCTGGAGTCATTTCGTTGCAAGCGGGTTTTTACGTGTTCTGGAGTCATTTCGTTGCAAGCGGGTTTTTACATACTTCTCAGACATTTCACGGGAAGCGGGTTTTTTAAATGCTCTGTAGGCATTTCGTTGCAAGCGGGTTTTTAAGTACTCTGGAGTCATTTCGTTGCAAGCGGGTTTTTAAGTGCTCTGGAGCCATTTCGTTGCAAGCGGGTTTTTAAGTGTTCTGGAGACATTTCGTTGCAAGCGGGTTTTTAAGTGCTCTGGAGCCATTTCGTTGCAAGCGGGTTTTTAAGTGCTCTGGAGCCATTTCGTTGTAAGCGGGTTTTTAAGTGCTCTGGAGTCATTACGTTGCAAGCGGGTTTTTAAGTGTTCTGGAATCATTTCGTTGCAAGCGGGTTTTTAAGTGCTCTGGAGTCATTTCGTTGCAAGCGGGTTTTTAAGTGCTCTGGAGTCATTTCGTTGCAAGCGGGTTTTTACGTGTTCTGGAGTCATTTCGTTGCATGCGGGTTTCTAAGTGCTCTGAAGGCATTTCGTTGTAAGCGGGTTTTTAAGTGCTCTGGAGTCATTTCGTTGCAAGCGGGTTTTTACGTGTTCTGGAGTCATTTCGTTGCAAGCGGGTTTTTACATACTTCTCAGACATCAGTGGAAGCGGGTTTTTTAAATGCTCTGTAGGCATTTCGTTGCAAGCGGGTTTTTAAGTACTCTGGAGTCATTTCGTTGCAAACGGGTTATTACGTGCTCTGGAGTAATTTCGTTTCAAGCGGGTTTTTAAGTGCTCTGGAGTCATTTCGTTGCAAGCGGGTTTTTAAGTGCTCTGGAGTCATTTCGTTGCAAGCGGGTTTTTAAGTGCTCTGGAGTCATTTCGTTGCAAGCGGGTTTTTAAGTGCTCTGGAGTCATTTCGTTGCAAGCGGGTTTTTAAGTGCTCTGGAGTCATTTCGTTGCAAGCGGGTTTTTAAGTGCTCTGAAGGCATTTTGTTGCAAGCGGGTTTTTAAGTGCTCTGGAGTCATTTCGTTGCAAGCGGGTTTTTACGTGTTCTGGAGTCATTTCGTTGCAAGCGGGTTTTTACATACTTCTCAGACATTTCACTGGAAGCGGGTTTTTTAAATGCTCTGTAGGCATTTCGTTGAAAGCGGGTTTTTAAGTGCTCTGGAGTCATTTCGTTGCAAGCGGGTTTTTACGTGTTCTGGAGTCATTTCGTTGCAAGCGGGTTTTTAAGTGCTCTGGAGTCATTTCGTTGCAAGCGGGTTTTTAAGTGCTCTGGAGTCATTTCGTTGCAAGCGGGTTTTTAGGTGCTCTGGAGTCATTTCGTTGCAAGCGGGTTTTTAAGTGCTCTGGATTCATTTCGTTGCAAGCGGGTTTTTAAGTGCTCTGTAGTCATTTCGTTGCAAGCGGGTTTTTAAGTGCTCTGGAGTCATTTCGTTGCAAGCGGGTTTTTAAGTACTCTGAAGGCATTTCGTTGCAAGTGGGTTTTTAATTGCTCTGGAGTCATTTCGTTGCAAGCGGGTTTTTACGTGTTCTGGAGTCATTTCGTTGCAAGCGGGTTTTTACATACTTCTCAGACATTTCACTTAAAGCGGGTTTTTTAAATGCTCTGTATGCATTTCGTTGCAAGCGGGTTTTTAAGTGCTCTGGAGTCATTTCGTTGCAAGCGGGTTTTTACGTGTTCTGGAGTCATTTCGTTGCAAGCGGGTTTTTACATACTTCTCAGACATCAGTGGAAGCGGGTTTTTTAAATGCTCTGTAGGCATTTCGTTGCAAGCGGGTTTTTAAGTGCTCTGGAGTCATTTCGTTGCAAGCGGGTTTTTAAGTGCTCTGAAGGCATTTTGTTGCAAGCGGGTTTTTAAGTGCTCTGGAGTCATTTCGTTGCAAGCGGGTTTTTACGTGTTCTGGAGTCATTTCGTTGCAAGCGGGTTTTTACATACTTCTCAGACATTTCACTGGAAGCGGGTTTTTTAAATGCTCTGTAGGCATTTCGTTGCAAGCGGGTTTTTAAGTGCTCTGGAGTCATTTCGTTGCAAGCGGGTTTTTACGTGTTCTGGAGTCATTTCGTTGCAAGCGGGTTTTTACATACTTCTCAGACATTTCACTGGAAGCGGGTTTTTTAAATGCTCTGTAGGCATTTCGTTGCAAGCGGGTTTTTAAGTACTCTGGAGTCATTTCGTTGCAAGCGGGTTTTTACGTGTTCTGGAGTCATTTCGTTGCAAGCGGGTTTTTAAGTGCTCTGGAGTCATTTCGTTGCAAGCGGGTTTTTAAGTGCTCTGGATTCATTTCGTTGCAAGCGGGTTTTTAAGTGCTCTGCAGTCATTTCGTTGCAAGCAGGTTTTTAAGTGCTCTGGAGTCATTTCGTTGCAAGCGGGTTTTTAAGTACTCTGGAGACATTTCGGTACAAGCGGGTTTTTAAGTGCTCTGGAGTCATTTCGTTGCAAGCGGGTTTTTAAGTGCTCTGAAGGCATTTTGTTGCAAGCGGGTTTTTAAGTGCTCTGGAGTCATTTCGTTGCAAGCGGGTTTTTACGTGTTCTGGAGTCATTTCGTTGCAAGCGGGTTTTTACATACTTCTCAGACATTTCACTGGAAGCGGGTTTTTTAAATGCTCTGTAGGCATTTCGTTGCAAGCGGGTTTTTTAGTGCTCTGGAGTCATTTCGTTGCAAGCGGGTTTTTAAGTGCTCTGGAGTCATTTCGTTGCAAGCGGGTTTTTAAGTGCTCTGGAGTCATTTCGTTGCAAGCGGGTTTTTAAGTGCTCTGGAGTCATTTCGTTGCAAGCGGGTTTTTAAGTGCTCTGGAGTCATTTCATTGCAAGCGGGTTTTTAAGTGTTCTGGAGTCATTTCGTTGCAAGCGGGTTTTTAAGTGCTCTGGAGTCATTTCGTTGCAAGCGGTTTTTTAAGTACTCTGGAGTCATTTCGTTGCAAACGGGTTTTTACGTGCTCTGGAGTCATTTCGTTGCAAGCGGGTTTTTAAGTGCTCTGGAGACATTTCGTTGCAAGCGTTTTTTTAAGTGCTCTGGAGCCATTTCGTTGCAAGCGGGTTTTTAAGTGCTCTGGAGTCATTTCGTTGCAAGCGGGTTTTTAAGTGTTCTGGAGACATTTCGTTGCAAGCGGGTTTTTACATACTTCTCAGACATTTCACTGGAAGAGGGTTTTTTAAATGCTCTGTAGGCATTTCGTTGCAAGCGGGTTTTTAAGTGCTCTGGAGTCATTTCGTTGCAAGCGGGTTTTTACGTGTTCTGGAGTCATTTCGTTGCAAGCGGGTTTTTACATACTTCTCAGACATTTCACGGGAAGCGGGTTTTTTAAATGCTCTGTAGGCATTTCGTTGCAAGCGGGTTTTTAAGTACTCTGGAGTCATTTCGTTGCAAGCGGGTTTTTACGTGTTCTGGAGTCATTTCGTTGCAAGCGGGTTTTTAAGTGCTCTGGAGTCATTTCGTTGCAAGCGGGTTTTTAAGTGCTTTGAAGGCATTTCGTTGCAAGCGGGTTTTTAAGTGCTCTGGAGTCATTTCGTTGCAAGCGGGTTTTTAAGTGCTCTGGAGACATTTCGTTGCAAGCGGGTTTTTAAGTGCTCTGGAGTCATTTCGTTGCAAGCGGGTTTTTAAGTGCTCTGGAGTCATTTCTTTGCAAGCGGGTTTTTAAGTGCTCTGTAGGCATTTCGTTGCAAGCGGGTTTTTAAGTGCTCTGGAGTCATTTCGTTGCAAGCGGGTTTTTAAGTGCTCTGGAGTCATTTCGTTGCAAGCGGGTTTTTAAGTGTTCTGGAGTCATTTCGTTGCAAGCGGGTTTTTAAGTGCTCTGGAGTCATTTCATTGCAAGCGGTTTTTTTAGTGCTCTGGAGTCATTTCATTGCAAGCGGGTTTTTAAGTGCTCTGGAGTCATTTCGTTGCATGCGGTTTTTTAAGTGCTCTGAAGGCATTTCGTTGTAAGCGGGTTTTTAAGTGCTCTGGAGTCATTTCCTTGCAAGCGGGTTTTTACGTGTTCTGGAGTCATTTCGTTGCAAGCGGGTTTTTACATACTTCTCAGATTTCACTGGAAGCGGGTTTTTTAAATGCTCTGTAGGCATTTCGTTGCAAGCGGGTTTTTAAGTACTCTGGAGTCATTTCGTTGCAAACGGGTTTTTACGTGCTCTGGAGTCATTTCGTTGCAAGCGGGTTTTTAAGTGCTCTGGAGACAATTCGTTGCAAGCGGGTTTTTGAGTGCTCTGGAGCCATTTCGTTGCAAGCGGGTTTTTAAGTGCTCTGGAGCCATTTCGTTGTAAGTGGGTTTTTAAGTGCTCTGGAGTCATTACGTTGCAAGCGGGTTTTTAAGTGTTCTGGAATCATTTCGTTGCAAGCGGGGTTTTAAGTGCTCTGGAGTCATTTCGTTGCAAGCGGGTTTTTAAGTGCTCTGGAGTCATTTCGTTGCAAGCGGGTTTTTACGTGTTCTGGAGTCATTTCGTTGCAAGCGGGTTTTTACATACTTCTCAGACATCAGTGGAAGCGGGTTTTTTAAATGCTCAGTAGGCATTTCGTTGCAAGCGGGTTTTTTAGTGCTCTGGAGTCATTTCGTTGCAAGCGGGTTTTTAAGTGCTCTGGAGTCATTTCGTTGCATGCGGGTTTCTAAGTGCTCTGAAGGCATTTCGTTGTAAGCGGGTTTTTAAGTGCTTTGGAGTCATTTCGTTGCAAGCGGGTTTTTAGGTGTTCTGGAGTCATTTCGTTGCAAGCGGGTTTTTACATACTTCTCAGACATTTCACTGGAAGCGGGTTTTTTAAATGCTCTGTAGGCATTTCGTTGCAAGCGGGTTTTTAAGTACTCTGGAGTCATTTCGTTGCAAACGGATTTTTACGTGCTCTGGAGTAATTTCGTTTCAAGCGGGTTTTTAAGTGCTCTGGAGTCATTTCGTTGCAAGCGGGTTTTTAAGTGCTCTGGAGTCATTTCGTTGCAAGCGGGTTTTTAAGTGCTCTGGAGTCATTTCGTTGCAAGCGGGTTTTTAAGTGCTCTGGAGTCATTTCATTGCAAGCGGGTTTTTAAGTGTTCTGGAGTCATTTCGTTGCAAGCGGGTTTTTAAGTGCTCTGGAGTCATTTCGTTGCAAGCGGTTTTTTAAGTACTCTGGAGTCATTTCGTTGCAAACGGGTTTTTACGTGCTCTAGAGTCATTTCGTTGCAAGCGGGTTTTTAAGTGCTCTGGAGACATTTCGTTGCAAGCGGGTTTTTAAGTGCTCTGGAGCCATTTCGTTGCAAGCGGGTTTTTAAGTGCTCTGGAGTCATTTCGTTGCAAGCGGGTTTTTAAGTGTTCTGGAGACATTTCGTTGCAAGCGGGTTTTTACATGCTTCTCAGACATTTCACTGGAAGAGGGTTTTTTAAATGCTCTGTAGGCATTTCGTTGCAAGCGGGTTTTTAAGTGCTCTGGAGTCATTTCGTTGCAAGCGGGTTTTTACGTGTTCTGGAGTCATTTCGTTGCAAGCGGGTTTTTACATACTTCTCAGACATTTCACGGGAAGCGGGTTTTTTAAATGCTCTGTAGGCATTTCATTGCAAGCGGGTTTTTAAGTACTCTGGAGTCATTTCGTTGCCAGCGGGTTTTTACGTGTTCTGGAGTCATTTCGTTGCAAGCGGGTTTTTAAGTGCTCTGGAGTCATTTCGTTGCAAGCGGGTTTTTAAGTGCTCTGGAGTCATTTCGTTGCAAGCGGGGTTTTACGTGTTCTGGAGTCATTTCGTTGCAAGCGGGTTTTTACATACTTCTCAGACATTTCACTGGAAGCGGGTTTTTTAAATGCTCTGTAGGCATTTCGTTGCAAGCGGGTTTTTAAGTGCTCTGGAGTCATTTCGTTGCAAGCGGGTTTTTAAGTGCTCTGGATTCATTTCGTTGCAAGCGGGTTTTTAAGTGCTCTGCAGTCATTTCGTTGCAAGCAGGTTTTTAAGTGCTCTGGAGTCATTTCGTTGCAAGCGGGTTTTTAAGTACTCTGGAGACATTTCGGTACAAGCGGGTTTTTAAGTGCTCTGGAGTCATTTCGTTGCAAGCGGGTTTTTAAGTGCTCTGGAGTCATTTCGTTGCAAGCGGGTTTTTAAGTGCTCTGAAGGCATTTTGTTGCAAGCGGGTTTTTAAGTGCTCTGGAGTCATTTCGTTGCAAGCGGGTTTTTACGTGTTCTGGAGTCATTTCGTTGCAAGCGGGTTTTTACATACTTCTCAGACATTTCACTGGAAGCGGGTTTTTTAAATGCTCTGTAGGCATTTCGTTGCAAGCGGGTTTTTAAGTGCTCTGGAGTCATTTCGTTGCAAGCGGGTTTTTACGTGTTCTGGAGTCATTTCGTTGCAAGCGGGTTTTTACATACTTCTCAGACATTTCACTGGAAGCGGGTTTTTTAAATGCTCTGTAGGCATTTCGTTGCAAGCGGGTTTTTAAGTGCTCTGGAGTCATTTCGTTGCAAGCGGGTTTTTACGTGCTCTGGAGTCATTTCGTTGCAAGCGGGTTTTTAAGTGTTCTGGAGACATTTCGTTGCAAGCGGGTTTTTAAGTGCTCTGGAGCCATTTCGTTGCAAGCGGGTTTTTAAGTGCTCTGGAGCCATTTCGTTGTAAGCGGGTTTTTAAGTGCTCTGGAGTCATTACGTTGCAAGCGGGTTTTTAAGTGTTCTGGAATCATTTCGTTGCAAGCGGGTTTTTAAGTGCTCTGGAGTCATTTCGTTGCAAGCGGGTTTTTAAGTGCTCTGGAGTCATTTCGTTGCAAGCGGGTTTTTACGTGTTCTGGAGTCATTTCGTTGCATGCGGGTTTCTAAGTGCTCTGAAGGCATTTCGTTGTAAGCGGGTTTTTAAGTGCTCTGGAGTCATTTCGTTGCAAGCGGGTTTTTACGTGTTCTGGAGTCATTTCGTTGCAAGCGGGTTTTTACATACTTCTCAGACATCAGTGGAAGCGGGTTTTTTAAATGCTCTGTAGGCATTTCGTTGCAAGCGGGTTTTTTAGTGCTCTGGAGTCATTTCGTTGCAAGCGGGTTTTTAAGTGCTCTGGAGTCATTTCGTTGCATGCGGGTTTCTAAGTGCTCTGAAGGCATTTCGTTGTAAGCGGGTTTTTAAGTGCTCTGGAGTCATTTCGTTGCAAGCGGGTTTTTACGTGTTCTGGAGTCATTTCGTTGCAAGCGGGTTTTTACATACTTCTCAGACATTTCACTTGAAGCGGGTTTTTTAAATGCTCTGTAGGCATTTCGTTGCAAGCGGGTTTTTAAGTACTCTGGAGTCATTTCGTTGCAAACGGGTTATTACGTGCTCTGGTGTAATTTCGTTTCAAGCGGGTTTTTAAGTGCTCTGGAGTCATTTCGTTGCAAGCGGGTTTTTAAGTGCTCTGGAGTCATTTCGTTGCAAGCGGGTTTTTAAGTGCTCTGGAGTCATTTCGTTGCAAGCGGGTTTTTAAGTGCTCTGGAGTCATTTCGTTGCAAGCGGGTTTTTAAGTGCTCTGGAGTCATTTCGTTGCAAGCGGGTTTTTAAGTGCTCTGGATTCATTTCGTTGCAAGCGGGTTTTTAAGTGCTCTGCAGTCATTTCGTTGCAAGCGGGTTTTTAAGTGCTCTGGAGTCATTTCGTTGCAAGCGGGTTTTTAAGTACTCTGGAGACATTTCGGTACAAGCGGGTTTTTAAGTGCTCTGGAGTCATTTCGTTGCAAGCGGGTTTTTAAGTGCTCTGAAGGCATTTTGTTGCAAGCGGGTTTTTAAGTGCTCTGGAGTCATTTCGTTGCAAGCGGGTTTTTACGTGTTCTGGAGTCATTTCGTTGCAAGCGGGTTTTTACATACTTCTCAGACATTTCACTGGAAGCGGGTTTTTTAAATGCTCTGTAGGCATTTCGTTGAAAGCGGGTTTTTAAGTGCTCTGGAGTCATTTCGTTGCAAGCGGGTTTTTACGTGTTCTGGAGTCATTTCGTTGCAAGCGGGTTTTTAAGTGCTCTGGAGTCATTTCGTTGCAAGCGGGTTTTTAAGTGCTCTGGAGTCATTTCGTTGCAAGCGGGTTTTTAGGTGCTCTGGATTCATTTCGTTGCAAGCGGGTTTTTAAGTGCTCTGGATTCATTTCGTTGCAAGCGGGTTTTTAAGTGCTCTGTAGTCATTTCGTTGCAAGCGGGTTTTTAAGTGCTCTGGAGTCATTTCGTTGCAAGCGGGTTTTTAAGTGCTCTGAAGGCATTTCGTTGCAAGCGGGTTTTTAATTGCTCTGGAGTCATTTCGTTGCAAGCGGGTTTTTAGGTGCTCTGGAGTCATTTCGTTGCAAGCGGGTTTTTAAGTGCTCTGGAGTCATTTCGTTGCAAGCGGGTTTTTAAGTGCTCTGGAGTCATTTCGTTGCAAGCGGGTTTTTAAGTGCTCTGGAGTCATTTCATTGCAAGCGGGTTTTTAAGTGTTCTGGAGTCATTTCGTTGCAAGCGGGTTTTTAAGTGCTCTGGAGTCATTTCGTTGCAAGCGGTTTTTTAAGTACTCTGGAGTAATTTCGTTGCAAACGGGTTTTTACGTGCTCTGGAGTCATTTCGTTGCAAGCGGGTTTTTAAGTGCTCTGGAGACATTTCGTTGCAAGCGGGTTTTTAAGTGCTCTGGAGCCATTTCGTTGCAAGCGGGTTTTTAAGTGCTCTGGAGTCATTTCGTTGCAAGCGGGTTTTTAAGTGTTCTGGAGACATTTCGTTTCAAGCGGGTTTTTACATACTTCTCAGACATTTCACTGGAAGAGGGTTTTTTAAATGCTCTGTAGGCATTTCGTTGCAAGCGGGTTTTTAAGTGCTCTGGAGTCATTTCGTTGCAAGCGGGTTTTTAAGTGCTCTGGAGTCATTTCGTTGCAAGCGGGTTTTTAAGTGCTCTGGAGTCATTTCGTTGCAAGCGGGTTTTTAAGTGTTCTGGAGTCATTTCGTTGCAAGCTGGTTTTTAAGTGCTCTGGAGTCATTTCCTTGCAAGCGGGTTTTTTAGTGCTCTGGAGTCATTTCGTTGCAAGCGGGTTTTTAAGTGCTCTGGAGTCATTTCGTTGCATGCGGGTTTTTAAGTGCTCTGAAGGCATTTCGTTGTAAGCAGGTTTTTAAGTGCTCTGGAGTCATTTCGTTGCAAGCGGGTTTTTACGTGTTCTGGAGTCATTTAGTTGCAAGCGGGTTTTTACATACTTCTCAGACATTTCACTGGAAGCGGGTTTTTTAAATGCTCTGTAGGCATTTCGTTGCAAGCGGGTTTTTAAGTACTCTGGAGTCATTTCGTTGCAAACGGGTTTTTACGTGCTCTGGAGTCATTTCGTTGCAAGCGGGTTTTTACGTGCTCTGGATTCATTTCGTTGCAAGCGGGTTTTTAAGTGCTCTGGAGTCATTTCGTTGCAAGCGGGTTTTTACGTGCTCTGGAGTCATTTCGTTGCAAGCGGGTTTTTAAGTGCTCTGGAGTCATTTCGTTGCAAGCGGGTTTTTAAGTGCTCTGGAGTCATTTCGTTGCAAGCGGGTTTTTAAGTGCTCTGGAGTCATTTCGTTGCAAGCGGGTTTTTAAGTGCTCTGGAGTCATTTCGTTGCAAGCGGGTTTTTAAGTGCTGTGGAGTCATTTCGTTGCAAGCGGGTTTTTAAGTGCTCTGGAGGCATTTCGTTGCAAGTGGGTTTTTAAGTGCTCTGGAGTCATTTCGTTGCAAGCGGGTTTTTAAGTGCTCTGGAGTCATTTCGTTGCAAGCGGGTTTTTAAGTGCTCTGGAGTCATTTCATTGCAAGCGGGTTTTTTAGTGCTCTGGAGTCATTTCGTTGCAAGCGGGTTTTTAAGTGCTCTGGAGTCATTTCGTTGCATGCGGGTTTTTAAGTGCTCTGAAGGCATTTCGTTGTAAGCGGGTTTTTAAGTGCTCTGGAGTCATTTCGTTGCAAGCGGGTTTTTACGTGTTCTGGAGTCATGTCGATGCAAGCTGGTTTTTAAATACTTCTCAGACATTTATCTGGAAGCGGGTTTTTTAAATGCTCTGTAGGCATTTCGTTGCAAGCGGGTTTTTAAGTACTCTGTAGTCATTTCGTTGCAAACGGGTTTTTACGTGCTCTGGAGTCATTTCGTTGCAAGCGGGTTTTTAAGTGCTCTGGATTCATTTCGTTGCAAGCGGGTTTTTAAGTGCTCTGGAGTCATTTCGTTGCAAGCGGGTTTTTACGTGCTCTGGAGTCATTTCGTTGCAAGCGGGTTTTTAAGTGCTCTGGAGTCATTTCGTTGCAAGCGGGTTTTTAAGTGCTCTGGAGTCATTTCGTTGCAAGCGGGTTTTTAAGTGCTCTGAAGGCATTTCGTTGCAAGCGGGTTTTTAAGTGCTCTGGAGTCATTTCGTTGCAAGCGGGTTTTTAAGTGCTCTGGAGACATTTCGTTGCAAGCGGGTTTTTAAGTGCTCTGGAGCCATTTCGTTGCAAGCGGGTTTTTAAGTGCTCTGGAGTCATTTCGTTGCAAGCGGGTTTTTAAGTGCTCTGGAGTCATTACGTTGCAAGCGGGTTTTTAAATGTTCTGGAGTCATTTCGTTGCAAGCGGGTTTTTAAGTGCTCTGGAGTCATTTCGTTGCAAGCGGGTTTTTAAGTGCTCTGGAGTCATTTCGTTGCAAGCGGGTTTTTAAGTGCTCTGGAGTCATTTCGTTGCAAGCGGGTTTTTAAGTGTGGAGTCATTTCGTTGCAAGCGGGTTTTTAAGTGCTCTGGAGTCATTTCATTGCAAGCGGGTTTTTTAGTGCTCTGGAGTCATTTCGTTGCAAGCGGGTTTTTAAGTGCTCTGGAGTCATTTCGTTGCATGCGGGTTTTTAAGTGCTCTGAAGGCATTTCGTTGTAAGCGGGTTTTTAAGTGCTCTGGAGTCATTTCGTTGCAAGCGGGTTTTTACGTGTTCTGGAGTCATTTCGTTGCAAGCGGGTTTTTACATACTTCTCAGACATTTCACTGGAAGCGGGTTTTTTAAATGCTCTGTAGGCATTTCGTTGCAAGCGGGTTTTTAATTATTCTGGAGTCATTTCGTTGCAAACGGGTTTTTAAGTGCTCTGGATTCATTTCGTTGCAAGCGGGATTTTAAGTGCTCTGGAGTCATTTCGTTGCAAGCGGGTTTTTACGTGCTCTGGAGTCATTTCGTTGCAAGCGGGTTTTTAAGTGCTCTGGAGTCATTTCGTTGCAAGCGGGTTTTTAAGTGCTCTGAAGGCATTTCGTTGCAAGCGGGTTTTTAAGTGCTCTGGAGTCATTTCGTTGCAAGCGCGTTTTTAAGTGCTCTGGAGACATTTCGTTTCAAGCGGGTTTTTAAGTGCTCTGGAGCCATTTCGTTGCAAGCGGGTTTTTAAGTGCTCTGGAGCCATTTCGTTGCAAGCGGGTTTTTAAGTGCTCTGGAGTCATTACGTTGCAAGCGGGTTTTTAAGTGTTCTGGAGTCATTTCGTTGCAAGCAGGTTTTTAAGTGCTCTGGAGACATTTCGTTGCAAGCGGGTTTTTAAGTGCTCTGGAGTCATTTCGTTGCAAGCGGGTTTTTACATACTTCTCAGACATTTCACTGGAAGCGGGTTTTTTAAGTGCTCTGTAGGCATTTCGTTGCAAGCCGATTTTTAAGTACTCTGGAGTCATTTCGTTGCAAGCGGGTTTTTATGTGCTCTGGAGTCATTTCGTTGCAAGCGGGTTTTTACATATTTCTCTGACATTTAACTGGAAGCGAGTATTTTAAGTGCTCTGGAGTCATTTCATTGCAAGCGGGTTTTTACATACTTCTCAGACATTTCACTGGAAGCGGGTTTTTTAAGTGCTCTGGAGTCATTTCGTTGCAAGCGGGTTTTTAAGTGCTCTGGAGTCATTTCGTTGCAAGCGGGTTTTTACGTGTTCTGGAGTCATTTCGTTGCAAGCGGGTTTTTACATACTTCTCAGACATTTCACTGGAAGCGGGTTTTTTAAATGCTCTGTAGGCATTTCGTTGCAAGCGGGTTTTTAATTATTCTGGAGTCATTTCGTTGCAAACGGGTTTTTAAGTGCTCTGGATTCATTTCGTTGCAAGCGGGTTTTTAAGTGCTCTGGAGTCATTTCGTTGCAAGCGGGTTTTTACGTGCTCTGGAGTCATTTCGTTGCAAGCGGGTTTTTAAGTGCTCTGGAGTCATTTCGTTGCAAGCGGGTTTTCAAGTGCTCTGAAGGCATTTCGTTGCAAGCGGGTTTTTAAGTGCTCTGGAGTCATTTCGTTGCAAGCGCGTTTTTAAGTGCTCTGGAGACATTTCGTTGTAAGCGGGTTTTTAAGTGCTCTGGAGCCATTTCGTTGCAAGCGGGTTTTTAAGTGCTCTGGACCCATTTCGTTGCAAGCGGGTTTTTAAGTGCTCTGGAGTCATTACGTTGCAAGCGGGTTTTTACGTGTTCTGGAGTCATTTCGTTGCAAGCAGGTTTTTAAGTGCTCTGGAGACATTTCGTTGCAAGCGGGTTTTTAAGTGCTCTGGAGTCATTTCTTTGCAAGCGGGTTTTTACATACTTCTCAGACATTTCACTGGAAGCGGGTTTTTTAAGTGCTCTGTAGGCATTTCGTTGCAAGCCGATTTTTAAGTACTCTGGAGTCATTTCGTTGCAAGCGGGTTTTTACGTGCTCTGGAGTCATTTCGTTGCAAGCGGGTTTTTACATATTTCTCTGACATTTAACTGGAAGCGAGTATTTTAAGTGCTCTGGAGTCATTTCATTGCAAGCGGGTTTTTACATACTTCTCAGACATTTCACTGGAAACGGGTTTTTTAAGTGCTCTGGAGTCATTTCGTTGCAAGCGGGTTTTTAAGTGCTCTGGAGTCATTTCGTTGCAAGCGGGTGTTTAAGTGCTCTAGAGTCATTTCGTTGCAAGCGGATTTTTAAGTGCTCGGGAGTCATTTCGTTGCAAGCGGGTTTTTACGTGCTCTGGAGTCATTTCGTTGCAAGCGGGTGTTTAAGTGCTCTGGAGACATTTCGTTGCAAGCGGGTTTTTACATATTTCTCTGACATTTAACTGGAAGCGAGTATTTTAAGTGCTCTGGAGTCATTTCATTGCAAGCGGATTTTTACATACTTCTCAGACATTTCACTGGAAGCGGGTTTTTTAAGTGTTCTGGAGTCATTTCGTTGCAAGCGGGTTTTTAAGTGCTCTGGAGTCATTTCGTTGCAAGCGGGTTTTTAAGTGCTCTGGAGTCATTTCGTTGCAAGCGGGTGTTTAAGTGCTCTGGAGTCATTTCGTTGCAAGCGGATTTTTAAGTGCTCTGGAGTCATTTCGTTGCAAGCGGGTTTTTAAGTGTTCTGGAGTCATTTCGTTGCAAGCGGGTTTTTAAGTGTTCTGGAGTCATTTCGTTGCAAGCGGGTTTTTAAGTCTCTGGAGTCATTTCGTTGCAACCGGGTGTTTAAGTGCTCTGGAGTCATTTCGTTGCAAGCGGGTTTTTAAGTGCTCTGGAGTCATTTCGTTGCAAGCGTGTGTTTAAGTGCTGTGGAGACATTTAGATGCAAGCGGGTTTTTAAGTGCTCTGGAGTCATTTCGTTGCAAGCGGGTTTTTAAGTGCTCTGGAGTCATTTCGTTGCAAGCGGGTGTTTAAGTGCTCTGGAGACATTTCGTTGCAAGCGGGTTTTTAAGTGCTCTGGAGTCATTTCGTTGCAAGCGGGTTTTTAAGTGTTCTGGAGTCATTTCTTTGCAAGCGGGTTTTTAAGTGCTCTGGAGTCATTTCGTTGCAAGCAGGTTTTTACGTGCTCTGTAGTCATTTCTTTGCAAGCGGGTTTTTAAGTGCTCTGGAGTCATTTCGTTGCAAGCGGGTTTTTACATACTTCTCAGACATTTCACTGGAAGCGGGTTTTTTAAATGCTCTGTAGGCATTTCGTTGCAAGCGGGTTTTTAAGTGCTCTGGAGTCATTTCGTTGCAAACGGGTTTTTACGTGCTCTGGAGTCATTTCGTTGCAAGCGGGTTTTTAAGTGCTCTGGAGTCATTTCGTTGCAAGCTTGTTTTTAAGTACTCTGGAGTCATTTCGTTGCAAGCGGGTTTTTAAGTGCTCTGGAGTCATTTCGTTGCAAAAGGGTTTTTAAGTGCTCTGGAGTCATTTCGTTGCAAGCGGGTTTTTAAGTGCTCTGAAGGCATTTCGTTGCAAGCGGGTTTTTAAGTGCTCTGGAGTCATTTCGTTGCAAGCGGGTTTTTAAGTGCTCTGGAGTCATTTCATTGCAAGCGGGTTTTTTAGTGCTCTGGAGTCATTTCGTTGCGAGCGGGTTTTTAAGTGCTCTGGAGTCATTTCGTTGCATGCGGGTTTTTAAGTGCTCTGGAGTCATTTCGTGGCAAGCGGGTTTTTACGTGTTCTGGAGTCATTTCGTTGCAAGCGGGTTTTTACATACTTCTCAGACATTTCACTGGAAGCGGGTTTTTTAAATGCTCTGTAGGCATTCGTTGCAAGCGGGTTTTTAAGTACTCTGGAGTCATTTCGTTGCAAACGGGTTTTTACGTGCTTTGGAGTCATTTCGTTGCAAGCGGGTTTTTAAGTGCTGTGGAGACATTTAGATGCAAGCGGGTTTTTAAGTGCTCTGGAGTCATTTCGTTGCAAGCGGGTTTTTAAGTGCTCTGGAGTCATTTCGTTGCAAGCGGGTGTTTAAGTGCTCTGGAGACATTTCGTTGCAAGCGGGTTTTTAAGTGCTCTGGAGTCATTTCGTTGCAAGCGGGTTTTTAAGTGTTCTGGAGTCATTTCTTTGCAAGCGGGTTTTTAAGTGCTCTGGAGTCATTTCGTTGCAAGCGGGTTTTTACGTGCTCTGTAGTCATTTCTTTGCAAGCGGGTTTTTAAGTGCTCTGGAGTCATTTCGTTGCAAGCGGGTTTTTACATACTTCTCAGACATTTCACTGGAAGCGGGTTTTTTAAATGCTCTGTAGGCATTTCGTTGCAAGCGGGTTTTTAAGTACTCTGGAGTCATTGCGTTGCAAGCGGGTTTTTAAGTGCTCTGGAGTCATTTCGTTGCAAGCGGGTTTTTAAGTGCTCTGGAGTCATTTCGTTGCAAGCGAGTTTTTAAGTACTCTGGAGTCATTTCGTTGCAAGCGGGTTTTTAAGTGCTCTGGAGTCATTTCATTGCAAAAGGGTTTTTAAGTGCTCTGGAGTCATTTCGTTGCAAGCGGGTTTTTAAGTGCTCTGAAGGCATTTCGTTGCAAGCGGGTTTTTAAGTGCTCTGGAGTCATTTCGTTGCAAGCGGGTTTTTAAGTGCTCTGGAGTCATTTCATTGCAAGCCGGTTTTTTAGTGCTCTGGAGTCATTTCGTTGCAAGCGGGTTTTTAAGTGCTCTGGAGTCATTTCGTTGCATGCGGGTTTTTAAGTGCTCTGGAGTCATTTCGTTGCAAGCGGGTTTTTACGTGTTCTGGAGTCATTTCGTTGCAAGCAGGTTTTTACATACTTCTCAGACATTTCACTGGAAGCGGGTTTTTTAAATGCTCTGTAGGCATTCGTTGCAAGCGGGTTTTTAAGTACTCTGGAGTCATTTCGTTGCAAACGGGTTTTTACGTGCTTTGGAGTCATTTCGTTGCAAGCGGGTTTTTAAGTGCTCTGGAGTCATTTCGTTGCAAGCGGGTTTTTAAGTGCTCTGTAGTCATTTCATTGCAAGCGAGTTTTTAAGTACTCTGGAGTCATTTCGTTGCAAGCGGGTTTTTAAGTGCTCTGGAGTCATTTCGTTGCAAAAGGGTTTTTAAGTGCTCTGGAGTCATTTCGTTGCAAGCGGGTTTTTAAGTGCTCTGAAGGCATTTCGTTGCAAGCGGGTTTTTAAGTGCTCTGGAGTCATTTCGTTGCAAGCGGGTTTTTAAGTGCTCTGGAGACATTTCGTTGCAAGCCGGTTTTTAAGTGCTCTGGAGCCATTTCGTTGCAAGCGGGTTTTTAAGTGCTCTGGAGCCATTTCCTTGCAAGCGGGTTTTTAAGTGCTCTGGAGTCATTACGTTGCAAGCGGGTTTTTAAGTGTTCTGGAGTCATTTCGTTGCAAGCGGGTTTTTAAGTGCTCTGGAGTCATTTCGTTGCAAGCGGGTTTTTAAGTGCTCTGGAGTCATTTCGTTGCAAGCGGGTTTTTAATTGCTCTGCAGTCATTTCGTTGCAAGCGGGTTTTTAAGTGCTCTGAAGACATTTCGTTGTAAGCGGGTTTTTAAGTGCTCTGGAGTCATTTCGTTGCAAGCGGGTTTTTACATACTTCTCAGACATTTCACTGGAAGCGGGTTTTTTAAATGCTCTGTAGGCATTTCGTTGCAAGCGGGTTTTTAAGTACTCTGGAGTAATTTCGTTGCAAACGGGTTTTTACGTGCTTTGGAGTCATTTCGTTGCAAGCGGGTTTTTAAGTGCTCTGGAGTCATTTCGTTGCAAGCGGGTTCTTAAGTGCTCTGGAGTCATTTCGTTGCAAGCGAGTTTTTAAGTGCTCTGGAGTCATTTCGTTGCAAGCGGGTTTTTAAGTGCTCTGGGGACATTTCGTTGCAAGCGGGTTTTTAAGTGCTCTGGAGTCATTTCGTTGCAAGCGGGTTTTTAAGTGCTCTGGAGTCATTTCGTTGCAAGCGGGTTTTTAAGTGCTCTGGAGTCATTTCGTTGCAAGCGGGTTTTTAAGTGCTCTGGAGTCATTTCGTTGCAAGCGGGTTTTTAAGTGCTCTGGAGTCATTTCGTTGCAAGCGGGTTTTTAAGTGTTCTGGAGTCATTTCGTTGCAAGCTGGTTTTTAAGTGCTCTGGAGTCATTTCGTTGCAAGCGGGTTTTTTAGTGCTCTGGAGTCATTTCGTTGCAAGCGGGTTTTTAAGTGCTCTGGAGTCATTTTGTTGCATGCGGGTTTTTAAGTGCTCTGAAGGCATTTCGTTGTAAGCGGGTTTTTCAGTGCTCTGGAGTCATTTCGTTGCAAGCGGGTTTTTACGTGTTCTGGAGTCATTTAGTTGCAAGCGGGTTTTTACATACTTCTCAGACATTTCACTGGAAGCGGGTTTTTTAAATGCTCTGTAGGCATTTCGTTGCAATCGGGTTTTTAAGTGCTCTGGATTCATTTCGTTGCAAGCGGGTTTTTAAGTGCTCTGGAGTCATTTCGTTGCAAGCGGGTTTTTACGTGCTCTGGAGTCATTTCGTTGCAAGCGGGTTTTTAAGTGCTCTGGAGTCATTTCGTTGCAAGCGGGTTTTTAAGTGCTCTGGAGTCATTTCGTTGCAAGCGGGTTTTTAAGTGCTCTGGAGTCATTTCGTTTCAAGCGGGTTTTTAAGTGCTCTGGAGTCATTTCGTTGCAAGCGGATTTTAAGTGCTCTGGAGTCATTTCGTTGCAAGCGGGTTTTTAAGTGCTCTGAAGACATTTCGTTGTAAGCGGGTTTTTAAGTGCTCTGGAGTCATTTCGTTGCAAGCGGGTTTTTACATACTTCTCAGACATTTCACTGGAAGCGGGTTTTTTAAATGCTCTGTAGGCATTTCGTTGCAAGCGGGTTTTTAAGTACTCTGGAGTAATTTCGTTGCAAACGGGTTTTTACGTGCTTTGGAGTCATTTCGTTGCAAGCGGGTTTTTAAGTGCTCTGGAGTCATTTCGTTGCAAGCGAGTTTTTAAGTGCTCTGGAGTCATTTCGTTGCAAGCGGGTTTTTAAGTGCTCTGGGGACATTTCGTTGCAAGCGGGTTTTTAAGTGCTCTGGAGTCATTTCGTTGCAAGCGGGTTTTTAAGTGCTCTGGAGTCATTTCGTTGCAAGCGGGTTTTTAAGTGCTCTGGAGTCATTTCGTTGCAAGCGGGTTTTTAAGTGCTCTGGAGTCATTTCGTTGCAAGCGGGTTTTTAAGTGCTCTGAAGGCATTTCGTCGCAAGCGGGTTTTTAAGTGCTCTGGAGTCATTTCGTTGCAAGCGGGTTTTTAAGTGCTCTGGAGTCATTTCGTTGCAAGCGGGTTTTTAAGTGCTCTGGAGTCATTTCGTTGCATGCGGGTTTTTAAGTGCTCTGAAGGCATTTCGTTGTAAGCGGGTTTTTAAGTGCTCTGGAGTCATTTCGTTGCAAGCGGGTTTTTACGTGTTCTGGAGTCATTTAGTTGCAAGCGGGTTTTTACATACTTCTCAGACATTTCACTGGAAGCGGGTTTTTTAAATGCTCTGTAGGCATTTCGTTGCAAGCGGGTTTTTAAGTACTTTGGAGTCATTTCGTTGCAAACGGGTTTTTACGTGCTCTGGAGTCATTTCGTTGCAATCGGGTTTTTAAGTGCTCTGGATTCATTTCGTTGCAAGCGGGTTTTTAAGTGCTCTGGAGTCATTTCGTTGCAAGCGGGTTTTTACGTGCTCTGGAGTCATTTCGTTGCAAGCGGGTTTTTAAGTGCTCTGGAGTCATTTCGTTGCAAGCGGGTTTTTAAGTGCTCTGGAGTCATTTCGTTGCAAGCGGGTTTTTAAGTGCTCTGGAGTCATTTCGTTTCAAGCGGGTTTTTAAGTGCTCTGGAGTCATTTCGTTGCAAGCGGATTTTAAGTGCTCTGGAGTCATTTCGTTGCAAGCGGGTTTTTAAGTGCTCTGAAGGCATTTCGTTGTAAGCGGGTTTTTAAGTGCTCTGGAGTCATTTCGTTGCAAGCGGGTTTTTACATACTTCTCAGACATTTCACTGGAAGCGGGTTTTTTAAATGCTCTGTAGGCATTTCGTTGCAAGCGGGTTTTTAAGTACTCTGGAGTAATTTCGTTGCAAACGGGTTTTTACGTGCTTTGGAGTCATTTCGTTGCAAGCGGGTTTTTAAGTGCTCTGGAGTCATTTCGTTGCAAGCGGGTTTTTAAGTGCTCTGGAGTCATTTCGTTGCAAGCGAGTTTTTAAGTGCTCTGGAGTCATTTCGTTGCAAGCGGGTTTTTAAGTGCTCTGGGGACATTTCGTCGCAAGCGGGTTTTTAAGTGCTCTGGAGTCATTTCGTTGCAAGTGGGTTTTTAAGTGCTCTCGAGTCATTTCGTTGCAAGCGGGTTTTTAAGTGCTCTGGAGTCATTTCGTTGCAAGCGGGTTTTTAAGTGCTCTGGAGTCATTTCGTTGCAAGCGGGTTTTTAAGTGCTCTGAAGGCATTTCGTCGCAAGCGGGTTTTTAAGTGCTCTGGAGTCATTTCGTTGCAAGCGGGTTTTTAAGTGCTCTGGAGTCATTTCGTTGCAAGCGGGTTTTTAAGTGCTCTGGAGTCATTTCGTTGCAAGCGGGTTTTTAAGTGTTCTGGAGTCATTTCGTTGCAAGCTGGTTTTTAAGTGCTCTGGAGTCATTTCATTGCAAGCGGGTTTTTTAGTGCTCTGGAGTCATTTCGTTGCAAGCGGGTTTTTAAGTGCTCTGGAGTCATTTTGTTGCATGCGGGTTTTTAAGTGCTCTGAAGGCATTTCGTTGTAAGCGGGTTTTTAAGTGCTCTGGAGTCATTTCGTTGCAAGCGGGTTTTTACGTGTTCTGGAGTCATTTAGTTGCAAGCGGGTTTTTACATACTTCTCAGACATTTCACTGGAAGCGGGTTTTTTAAATGCTCTGTAGGCATTTCGTTGCAAGCGGGTTTTTAAGTGCTCTGGAGTCATTTCGTTGCAAGCGGGTTTTTACGTGCTCTGGAGTCATTTCGTTGCAAGCGGGTTTTTACGTGTTCTGGAGTCATTTCGTTGCAAGCGGGTTTTTAAGTGCTCTGGAGTCATTTCGTTGCAAGCGGGTTTTTAAGTGCTCTGAAGGCATTTCGTTGCAAGCGGGTTTTTAAGTGCTCTGGAGTCATTTCGTTGCAAGCGGGTTTTTAAGTACTCTGGAGACATTTCGTTGCAAGCGGGTTTTTAAGTGCTCTGGAGCCATTTCGTTGCAAGCGGGTTTTTAAGTGCTCTGGAGTCATTTCGTTGCAAGCGGGTTTTTAAGTGCTCTGGAGTCATTACGTTGCAAGCGGGTTTTTAAATGTTCTGGAGTCATTTCGTTGCAAGCGGGTTTTTAAGTGCTCTGGAGTCATTTCGTTGCAAGCGGGTTTTTAAGTGCTCTGGAGTCATTTCGTTGCAAGCGGGTTTTTAAGTGCTCTGGAGTCATTTCGTTGCAAGCGGGTTTTTAAGTGTTCTGGAGTCATTTCGTTGCAAGCGGGTTTTTAAGTGCTCTGGAGTCATTTCATTGCAAGCGGGTTTTTTAGTGCTCTGGAGTCATTTCTTGCAAGCGGGTTTTTAAGTGCTCTGGAGTCATTTCGTTGCATGCGGGTTTTTAAGTGCTCTGAAGGCATTTCGTTGTAAGCGGGTTTTTAAGTGCTCTGGAGTCATTTCGTTGCAAGCGGGTTTTTACGTGTTCTGGAGTCATTTCGTTGCAAGCGGGTTTTTACATACTTCTCAGACATTTCACTGGAAGCGGGTTTTTTAAATGCTCTGTAGGCATTTCGTTGCAAGCGGGTTTTTAATTATTCTGGAGTCATTTCGTTGCAAACGGGTTTTAAGTGCTCTGGATTCATTTCGTTGCAAGCGGGTTTTTAAGTGCTCTGGAGTCATTTCGTTGCAAGCGGGTTTTTACGTGCTCTGGAGTCATTTCGTTGCAAGCGGGTTTTTAAGTGCTCTGGAGTCATTTCGTTGCAAGCGGGTTTTTAAGTGCTCTGGAGTCATTTCGTTGCAAGCGGGTTTTTAAGTGCTCTGGAGTCATTTCGTTGCATGCGGGTTTTTAAGTGTTCTGAAGGCATTTCGTTGTAAGCGGGTTTTTAAGTGCTCTGGAGTCATTTCGTTGCAAGCGGGTTTTTACGTGTTCTGGAGTCATTTCGTTGCAAGCTGGTTTTTACATACTTCTCAGACATTTATCTGGATGCGGGTTTTTTAAATGCTCTGTAGGCATTTCGTTGCAAGCGGGTTTTTAAGTACTCTGGAGTCATTTCGTTGCAAACGGGTTTTTACGTGCTCTGGAGTCATTTCGTTGCAAGCGGGTTTTTAAGTGCTCTGGATTCATTTCGTTGCAAGCGGGTTTTTAAGTGCTGTGGAGTCATTTCGTTGCAAGCGGGTTTTTACGTGCTCTGGAGTCATTTCGTTGCAAGCGGGTTTTTAAGTGCTCTGGAGTCATTTCGTTGCAAGCGGGTTTTTAAGTGCTCTGGAGTCATTTCGTTGCAAGCGGGTTTTTAAGTGCTCTGGAGTCATTTCGTTGCAAGCGGGTTTTTAAGTGCTCTGGAGTCATTTCGTTGCAAGCGGGTTTTTAAGTGTTCTGGAGTCATTTCGTTGCAAGCTGGTTTTTAAGTGCTCTGGAGTCATTTCATTGCAAGCGGGTTTTTTAGTGCTCTGGAGTCATTTCGTTGCAAGCGGGTTTTTAAGTGCTCTGGAGTCATTTTGTTCATGCGGGTTTTTAAGTGCTCTGAAGGCATTTCGTTGTAAGCGGGTTTTTCAGTGCTCTGGAGTCATTTCGTTGCAAGCGGGTTTTTACGTGTTCTGGAGTCATTTAGTTGCAAGCGGGTTTTTACATACTTCTCAGACATTTCACTGGAAGCGGGTTTTTTAAATGCTCTGTAGGCATTTCGTTGCAAGCGGGTTTTTAAGTACTCTGGAGTCATTTCGTTGCAAACGGGTTTTTACGTGCTCTGGAGTCATTTCGTTGCAATCGGGTTTTTAAGTGCTCTGGATTCATTTCGTTGCAAGCGGGTTTTTAAGTGCTCTGGAGTCATTTCGTTGCAAGCGGGTTTTTACGTGCTCTGGAGTCATTTCGTTGCAAGCGGGTTTTTAAGTGCTCTGGAGTCATTTCGTTGCAAGCGGGTTTTTAAGTGCTCTGGAGTCATTTCGTTGCAAGCGGGTTTTTAAGTGCTCTGAAGGCATTTCGTCGCAAGCGGGTTTTTAAGTGCTCTGGAGTCATTTCGTTGCAAGCGGGTTTTTAAGTGCTCTGGAGTCATTTCGTTGCAAGCGGGTTTTTAAGTGCTCTGGAGTCATTTCGTTGCAAGCGGGTTTTTAAGTGTTCTGGAGTCATTTCGTTGCAAGCTGGTTTTTAAGTGCTCTGGAGTCATTTCATTGCAAGCGGGTTTTTTAGTGCTCTGGAGTCATTTCGTTGCAAGCGGGTTTTTAAGTGCTCTGGAGTCATTTTGTTGCATGCGGGTTTTTAAGTGCTCTGAAGGCATTTCGTTGTAAGCGGGTTTTTAAGTGCTCTGGAGTCATTTCGTTGCAAGCGGGTTTTTACGTGTTCTGGAGTCATTTAGTTGCAAGCGGGTTTTTACATACTTCTCAGACATTTCACTGGAAGCGGGTTTTTTAAATGCTCTGTAGGCATTTCGTTGCAAGCGGGTTTTTAAGTGCTCTGGAGTCATTTCGTTGCAAGCGGGTTTTTACGTGCTCTGGAGTCATTTCGTTGCAAGCGGGTTTTTAAGTGCTCTGGAGTCATTTCGTTGCAAGCGGGTTTTTAAGTGCTCTGGAGTCATTTCGTTGCAAGCGGGTTTTTAAGTGCTCTGAAGGCATTTCGTTGCAAGCGGGTTTTTAAGTGCTCTGGAGTCATTTCGTTGCAAGCGGGTTTTTAAGTACTCTGGAGACATTTCGTTGCAAGCGGGTTTTTAAGTGCTCTGGAGCCATTTCGTTGCAAGCGGGTTTTTAAGTGCTCTGGAGTCATTTCGTTGCAAGCGGGTTTTTAAGTGCTCTGGAGTCATTACGTTGCAAGCGGGTTTTTAAATGTTCTGGAGTCATTTCGTTGCAAGCGGGTTTTTAAGTGCTCTGGAGTCATTTCGTTGCAAGCGGGTTTTTAAGTGCTCTGGAGTCATTTCGTTGCAAGCGGGTTTTTAAGTGCTCTGGAGTCATTTCGTTGCAAGCGGGTTTTTAAGTGTTCTGGAGTCATTTCGTTGCAAGCGGGTTTTTAAGTGCTCTGGAGTCATTTCATTGCAAGCGGGTTTTTTAGTGCTCTGGAGTCATTTCTTGCAAGCGGGTTTTTAAGTGCTCTGGAGTCATTTCGTTGCATGCGGGTTTTTAAGTGCTCTGAAGGCATTTCGTTGTAAGCGGGTTTTTAAGTGCTCTGGAGTCATTTCGTTGCAAGCGGGTTTTTACGTGTTCTGGAGTCATTTCGTTGCAAGCGGGTTTTTACATACTTCTCAGACATTTCACTGGAAGCGGGTTTTTTAAATGCTCTGTAGGCATTTCGTTGCAAGCGGGTTTTTAATTATTCTGGAGTCATTTCGTTGCAAACGGGTTTTTAAGTGCTCTGGATTCATTTCGTTGCAAGCGGGTTTTTAAGTGCTCTGGAGTCATTTCGTTGCAAGCGGGTTTTTAAGTGCTCTGGAGTCATTTCGTTGCAAGCGGGTTTTTAAGTGCTCTGGAGTCATTTCGTTGCATGCGGGTTTTTAAGTGTTCTGAAGGCATTTCGTTGTAAGCGGGTTTTTAAGTGCTCTGGAGTCATTTCGTTGCAAGCGGGTTTTTACGTGTTCTGGAGTCATTTCGTTGCAAGCTGGTTTTTACATACTTCTCAGACATTTATCTGGATGCGGGTTTTTTAAATGCTCTGTAGGCATTTCGTTGCAAGCGGGTTTTTAAGTACTCTGGAGTCATTTCGTTGCAAACGGGTTTTTACGTGCTCTGGAGTCATTTCGTTGCAAGCGGGTTTTTAAGTGCTCTGGATTCATTTCGTTGCAAGCGGGTTTTTAAGTGCTGTGGAGTCATTTCGTTGCAAGCGGGTTTTTACGTGCTCTGGAGTCATTTCGTTGCAAGCGGGTTTTTAAGTGCTCTGGAGTCATTTCGTTGCAAGCGGGTTTTTAAGTGCTCTGGAGTCATTTCGTTGCAAGCGGGTTTTTAAGTGCTCTGAAGGTATTTCGTTGCAAGCGGGTTTTTAAGTGCTCTGGAGTCATTTCGTTGCAAGCGGGTTTTTAAGTACTCTGGAGACATTTCGTTGCAAGCGGGTTTTTAAGTGCTCTGGAGCCATTTCGTTGCAAGCGGGTTTTTAAGTGCTCTGGAGTCATTTCGTTGCAAGCGGGTTTTTAAGTGCTCTGGAGTCATTACGTTGCAAGCGGGTTTTTAAATGTTCTGGAGTCATTTCGTTGCAAGCGGGTTTTTAAGTGCTCTGGAGTCATTTCGTTGCAAGCGGGTTTTTAAGTGCTCTGGAGTCATTTCGTTGCAAGCGGGTTTTTAAGTGCTCTGGAGTCATTTCGTTGCAAGCGGGTTTTTAAGTGTTCTGGAGTCATTTCGTTGCAAGCGGGTTTTTAAGTGCTCTGGAGTCATTTCATTGCAAGCGGGTTTTTTAGTGCTCTGGAGTCATTTCATTGCAAGCGGGTTTTTAAGTGCTCTGGAGTCATTTCGTTGCATGCGGGTTTTTAAGTGCTCTGAAGGCATTTCGTTGCAAGCGGGTTTTTACATACTTCTCAGACATTTCACTGGAAGCGGGTTTTTTAAATGCTCTGTAGGCATTTCGTTGCAAGCGGGTTTTTAATTATTCTGGAGTCATTTCGTTGCAAACGGGTTTTTAAGTGCAGTGGATTCATTTCGTTGCAAGCGGGTTTTTAAGTGCTCTGGAGTCATTTCGTTGCAAGCGGGTTTTTACGTGCTCTGGAGTCATTTCGTTGCAAGCGGGTTTTTAAGTGCTCTGGAGTCATTTCGTTGCAAGCGGGTTTTTAAGTGCTCTGAAGGCATTTCGTTGCAAGCGGGTTTTTAAGTGCTCTGGAGTCATTTCGTTGCAAGCGCGTTTTTAAGAGCTCTGGAGACATTTCGTTTCAAGCGGGTTTTTAAGTGCTCTGGAGCCATTTCGTTGCAAGCGGGTTTTTAAGTGCTCTGGAGCCATTTCGTTGCAAGCGGGTTTTTAAGTGCTCTGGAGTCATTACGTTGCAAGCGGGTTTTTAAGTGTTCTGGAGTCATTTCGTTGCAAGCAGGTTTTTAAGTGCTCTGGAGACATTTCGTTGCAAGCGGGTTTTTAAGTGCTCTGGAGTCATTTCGTTGCAAGCGGGTTTTTACATACTTCTCAGACATTTCACTGGAAGCGGGTTTTTTAAGTGCTCTGTAGTCATTTCGTTGCAAGCCGATTTTTAAGTACTCTGGAGTCATTTCGTTGCAAGCGGGTTTTTACGTGCTCTGGAGTCATTTCGTTGCAAGCGGGTTTTTACATATTTCTCTGACATTTAACTGGAAGCGAGTATTTTAAGTGCTCTGGAGTCATTTCATTGCAAGCGGGTTTTTACATACTTCTCAGACATTTCACTGGAAGCGGGTTTTTTAAGTGCTCTGGAGTCATTTCGTTGCAAGCGGGTGTTTAAGTGCTCTGGAGTCATTTCGTTGCAAGCGGATTTTTAAGTGCTCTGGAGTCATTTCGTTGCAAGCAGGTTTTTACGTGCTCTGGAGTCATTTCGTTGCAAGCGGGTGTTTAAGTGATCTGGAGACATTTCGTTGCAAGCGGGTTTTTACATATTTCTCTGACATTTAACTGGAAGCGAGTATTTTAAGTGCTCTGGAGTCATTTCATTGCAAGCGGGTTTTTACATACTTCTCAGACATTTCACTGGAAGCGGGTTTTTTAAGTGTTCTGGAGTCATTTCGTTGCAAGCGGGTTTTTAAGTGCTCTGGAGTCATTTCGTTGCACGCGGGTTTTTAAGTGCTCTGGAGTCATTTCGTTGCAAGCGGGTGTTTAAGTGCTCTGGAGTCATTTCTTTGCAAGCGGATTTTTAAGTGCTCTGGAGTCATTTCGTTGCAAGCGGGTTTTTAAGTGTTCTGGAGTCATTTCGTTGCAAGCGGGTTTTTAAGTGTTCTGGAGTCATTTCGTTGCAAGCGGGTTTTTAAGTCTCTGGAGTCATTTCGTTGCAACCGGGTTTTTAAGTGCTATGGAGTCATTTCGTTGCAAGCGGGTTTTTAAGTGCTCTGGAGTCATTTCGTTGCAAGCGTGTGTTTAAGTGCTGTGGAGACATTTAGATGCAAGCGGGTTTTTAAGTGCTCTGGAGTCATTTCGTTGCAAGCGGGTTTTTAAGTGCTCTGGAGTCATTTCGTTGCAAGCGGGTGTTTAAGTGCTCTGGAGACATTTCGTTGCAAGCGGGTTTTTAAGTGCTCTGGAGTCATTTCGTTGCAAGCGGGTTTTTAAGTGTTCTGGAGTCATTTCGTTGCAAGCGGGTTTTTAAGTGCTCTGGAGTCATTTCGTTGCAAGCGGGTTTTTACGTGCTCTGTAGTCATTTCTTTGCAAGCGGGTTTTTAAGTACTCTGGAGTCATTTGTTTGCAAGCGGGTTTTTAAGTGCTCTGGAGTCATTTCGTTGCAAGCGGGTTTTTAAGTGCTCTGGAGTCATTTTGTTGCAAGCGGGTTTTTACGTGCTCTGTAGTCATTTCTTTGCAAGCGGGTTTTTAAGTGCTCTGGAGTCATTTCGTTGCAAGCGGGTTTTTAAGTGCTCTGGAGTCATTTCATTGCAAGCGGGTGTTTAAGTGCTCTGGAGACATTTCGTTGCAAGCGGGTTTTTAAGTACTCTGGAGTCATTTCGTTGCAAGCGGGTTTTTACGTGCTCTGGAGTCATTTCGTTGCAAGCGGGTTTTTACATATTTCTCTGACATTTAACTGGAAGCGAGTATTTTAAGTGCTCTGGAGTCATTTCATTGCAAGCGGGTTTTTACGTGCTCTGGAGTCATTTCATTGCAAGCGGGTTTTTACATACTTCTCAGACATTTCACTGGAAGCGGGTTTTTTAAGTGCTCTGGAGTCATTTCGTTGCAAGCGGGTTTTTAAGTGCTCTGGAGTCATTTCGTTGCAAGCAGGTTTTTAAGTGTTCTGGAGTCATTTCGTTGCAAGCGGGTTTTTAAGTGTTCTGGAGTCATTTCGTTGCAAGCGGGTTTTTAAGTGCTCTGGAGTCATTTCGTTGCAAGCTGGTTTTTAAGTGCTCTGGAGTCATTTCGTTGCAAGAGGGTTTTTAAGTGTTCTGGAGTAATTTCGTTGCAAGCGGGTTTTTAAGTGCTCTGGAGTCATTTCGTTGCAAGCGGGTTTTTCAGTGCTCTGGAGTCATTTCGTTGCAAGCGGGTTTTTACATACTTCTCAGACATTTCACTGGAAGCGGGTTTTTTAAGTGCTCTGTAGGCATTTCGTTGCAAGCGGGTTTTTAAGTACTCTGGAGTCATTGCGTTGCAAGCGGGTTTTTAAGTGCTCTGGAGTCATTTCGTTGCAAGCGGGTTTTTAAGTGCTCTGGAGTCATTTCGTTGCAAGCGGGTTTTTAAGTGTTCTGGAGTCATTTCATTGCAAGCGGGTTTTTAAGTACTCTGGAGTCATTTCGTTGCAAGCGGGTTTTTACGTGCTCTGGAGTCATTTCGTTGCAAGCGGGTTTTTACATATTTCTCTGACATTTAACTGGAAGCGAGTATTTTAAGTGCTCTGGAGTCATTTCGTTGCAAGCGGGTTTTTACGTGCTCTGGAGTCATTTCATTGCAAGCGGGTTTTTACATACTTCTCAGACATTTCACTGGAAGCGGGTTTTTTAAGTGCTCTGGAGTCATTTCGTTACAAGCGGGTTTTTAAGTACTCTGGAGTCATTTCGTTGCAAGCTGGTTTTTAAGTGCTCTGGAGTCATTTCGTTGCAAGCGGGTTTTTAAGTGCTCTGGAGTCATTTCATTGCAAGCGGGTGTTTAAGTGCTCTGGAGACATTTCGTTGCAAGCGGGTTTTTAAGTGCTCTGGAGTCATTTCGTTGCAAGCGGGCTTTTACATACTTCTCAGACATTTCACTGGAAGCGGGTTTTTTAAGTGCTCTGTAGGCATTTCGTTGCAAGCGGGTTTTTAAGTACTCTGGAGTCATTTCGTTGCAAGCGGGTTTTTACGTGCTCTGGAGTCATTTCGTTGCAAGCGGGTTTTTACATATTTCTCTGACATTTAACTGGAAGCGAGTATTTTAAGCGCTCTGGAGTCATTTCTTTGCAAGCGGGTTTTTACATACTTCTCAGACATTTCACTGGAAGCGGGTTTTTTAAGTGCTCTGGAGTCATTTCGTTGCAAGCGGGTTTTTAAGTGTTCTGGAGTCATTTCGTTACAAGCGGGTTTTTAAGTGCTCTGGAGTCATTTCGTTGCAAGCGGGTTTTTAAGTGCTCTGGAGTCATTTCGTTGCAAGCGGGTTTTTAAGTGTTCTGGAGTCATTTCGTTGCAAGCGGGTTTTTAAGTGTTCTGGAGTCATTTCGTTGCAAGCGGGTTTTTAAGTCTCTGGAGTCATTTCGTTGCAACCGGGTGTTTAAGTGCTCTGGAGTCATTTCGTTGCAAGCGGGTTTTTAAGTGCTCTGGAGTCATTTCGTTGCAAGCGTGTGTTTAAGTGCTGTGGAGACATTTAGATGCAAGCGGGTTTTTAAGTGCTCTGGAGTCATTTCGTTGCAAGCGGGTGTTTAAGTGCTCTGGAGACATTTCGTTGCAAGCGGGTTTTTAAGTGCTCTGGAGTCATTTCGTTGCAAGCGGGTTTTTAAGTGTTCTGGAGTCATTTCGTTGCAAGCGGGTTTTTAAGTGCTCTGGAGTCATTTCGTTGCAAGCGGGTTTTTACGTGCTCTGTAGTCATTTCTTTGCAAGCGGGTTTTTAAGTACTCTGGAGTCATTTGTTTGCAAGCGGGTTTTTAAGTGCTCTGGAGTCATTTCGTTGCAAGCGGGTTTTTAAGTGCTCTGGAGTCATTTCGTTGCAAGCGGGTTTTTACGTGCTCTGTAGTCATTTCTTTGCAAGCGGGTTTTTAAGTGCTCTGGAGTCATTTCGTTGCAAGCGGGTTTTTAAGTGCTCTGGAGTCATTTCATTGCAAGCGGGTGTTTAAGTGCTCTGGAGACATTTCGTTGCAAGCGGGTTTTTAAGTACTCTGGAGTCATTTCGTTGCAAACGGGTTTTTACGTGCTCTGGAGTCATTTCGTTGCAAGCGGGTTTTTACATATTTCTCTGACATTTAACTGGAAGCGAGTATTTTAAGTGCTCTGGAGTCATTTCATTGCAAGCGGGTTTTTACGTGCTCTGGAGTCATTTCATTGCAAGCGGGTTTTTACATACTTCTCAGACATTTCACTGGAAGCGGGTTTTTTAAGTGCTCTGGAGTCATTTCGTTGCAAGCGGGTTTTTAAGTGCTCTGGAGTCATTTCGTTGCAAGCAGGTTTTTAAGTGTTCTGGAGTCATTTCGTTGCAAGCGGGTTTTTAAGTGTTCTGGAGTCATTTCGTTGCAATCGGGTTTTTAAGTGCTCTGGAGTCATTTCGTTGCAAGCTGGTTTTTAAGTGCTCTGGAGTCATTTCGTTGCAAGGGGGTTTTTAAGTGTTCTGGAGTAATTTCGTTGCAAGCGGGTTTTTAAGTGCTCTGGAGTCATTTCGTTGCAAGCGGGTTTTTCAGTGCTCTGGAGTCATTTCGTTGCAAGCGGGTTTTTACATACTTCTCAGACATTTCACTGGAAGCGGGTTTTTTAAGTGCTCTGTAGGCATTTCGTTGCAAGCGGGTTTTTAAGTACTCTGGAGTCATTGCGTTGCAAGCGGGTTTTTAAGTGCTCTGGAGTCATTTCGTTGCAAGCGGGTTTTTAAGTGCTCTGGAGTCATTTCGTTGCAAGCGGGTTTTTAAGTGTTCTGGAGTCATTTCATTGCAAGCGGGTTTTTAAGTACTCTGGAGTCATTTCGTTGCAAGCGGGTTTTTACGTGCTCTGGAGTCATTTCGTTGCAAGCGGGTTTTTACATATTTCTCTGACATTTAACTGGAAGCGAGTATTTTAAGTGCTCTGGAGTCATTTCGTTGCAAGCGGGTTTTTACGTGCTCTGGAGTCATTTCATTGCAAGCGGGTTTTTACATACTTCTCAGACATTTCACTGGAAGCGGGTTTTTTAAGTGCTCTGGAGTCATTTCGTTACAAGCGGGTTTTTAAGTACTCTGGAGTCATTTCGTTGCAAGCTGGTTTTTAAGTGCTCTGGAGTCATTTCGTTGCAAGCGGGTTTTTAAGTGCTCTGGAGTCATTTCATTGCAAGCGGGTGTTTAAGTGCTCTGGAGACATTTCGTTGCAAGCGGGTTTTTAAGTGCTCTGGAGTCATTTCGTTGCAAGCGGGTTTTTACATACTTCTCAGACATTTCACTGGAAGCGGGTTTTTTAAGTGCTCTGTAGGCATTTCGTTGCAAGCGGGTTTTTAAGTACTCTGGAGTCATTTCGTTGCAAGCGGGTTTTTACGTGCTCTGGAGTCATTTCGTTGCAAGCGGGTTTTTACATATTTCTCTGACATTTAACTGGAAGCGAGTATTTTAAGCGCTCTGGAGTCATTTCGTTGCAAGCGGGTTTTTACATACTTCTCAGACATTTCACTGGAAGCGGGTTTTTTAAGTGCTCTGGAGTCATTTCGTTGCAAGCGGGTTTTTAAGTGCTCTGGAGTCATTTCGTTGCAAGCGGGTTCTTAAGTGCTCTGGAGTCATTTCGTTGCAAGCGGGTGTTTAAGTGCTCTGGAGTCATTTCTTTGCAAGCGGATTTTTAAGTGCTCTGGAGTCATTTCGTTGCAAGCGGGTTTTTAAGTGCTCTGGAGTCATTTCGTTGCAAGCGGGTTTTTAAGTGCTCTGGAGTCATTTCGTTGAAAGCGGGTGTTTAAGTGCTCTGGAGACATTTCGATGCAAGCGGGTGTTTAAGTGCTCTGGAGACATTTCGATGCAAGCGGGTTTTTAAGTGCTCTGGAGTCATTTCGTTGCAAGCGGGTTTTTAAGTGTTCTGGAGTCATTTCGTTGCAAGCGGATTTTTAAGTGCTCTGGAGTCATTTCGTTGCAAGCGGATTTTTAAGTGTTCTGGAGTCATTTCGTTACAAGCGGGTTTTTAAGTGCTCTGGAGTCATTTCGTTGCAAGCGGGTTTTTAAGTGCTCTGGAGTCATTTCGTTGCAAGCGGGTGTTTAAGTGCTCTGGAGACATTTCGATGCAAGCGGGTTTTTAAGTGCTCTGGAGTCATTTCGTTGCAAGCGGGTTTTTAAGTGTTCTGGAGTCATTTCGTTGCAAGCGGGTTTTTAAGTGCTCTGGAGTCATTTCGTTGCAAGCGGGTTTTTACGTGCTCTGTAGTCATTTCTTTGCTAGCGGGTTTTTAAGTGCTCTGGAGTCATTACGTTGCAAGCGGGTTTTTAAGTGCTCTGGAGTCATTTCGTTGCAAGCGGGTTTTTAAGTGCTCTGGAGTCATTTCGTTGCAAGCGGGTTTTTAAGTGCTCTGGAGTCATTTCGTTGCAAGCGTGTGTTTAAGTGCTGTGTAGACATTTAGATGCAAGCGGGTTTTTTAGTGCTCTGGAGTCATTTCGTTGCAATCGGGTTTTTAAGTGCTCTGGAGTCACTTCGTTGCAAGCGGGTGTTTAAGTGCTCTGGAGACATTACGTTGCAAGCGGGTTTTTAAGTGTTCTGGAGTCATTTCGTTGCAAGCGGGTTTTTAAGTGCTCTGGAGTCATTTCGTTGCAAGCGGGTTTTTACGTGCTCTGTAGTCATTTCTTTGCAAGCGGGTTTTTAAGTACTCTGGAGTCATTTGTTTGCAAGCGGGTTTTTAAGTGCTCTGGAGTCATTTCGTTGCAAGCGGGTTTTTAAGTGCTCTGGAGTCATTTCGTTGCAAGCGGGTTTTTACGTGCTCTGTAGTCATTTCTTTGCAAGCGGGTTTTTAAGTGCTCTGGAGTCATTTCGTTGCAAGCGGGTTTTTAAGTGCTCTGGAGTCATTTCATTGCAAGCGGGTGTTTAAGTGCTCTGGAGACATTTCGTTGCAAGCGGGTTTTTAAGTACTCTGGAGTCATTTCGTTGCAAGCGGGTTTTTACGTGCTCTGGAGTCATTTCGTTGCAAGCGGGTTTTTACATATTTCTCTGACATTTAACTGGAAGCGAGTATTTTAAGTGCTCTGGAGTCATTTCATTGCAAGCGGGTTTTTACGTGCTCTGGAGTCATTTCATTGCAAGCGGGTTTTTACATACTTCTCAGACATTTCACTGGAAGCGGGTTTTTTAAGTGCTCTGGAGTCATTTCGTTACAAGCGGGTTTTTAAGTACTCTGGAGTCATTTCGTTGCAAGCTGGTTTTTAAGTGCTCTGGAGTCATTTCGTTGCAAGCGGGTTTTTAAGTGCTCTGGAGTCATTTCATTGCAAGCGGGTGTTTAAGTGCTCTGGAGACATTTCGTTGCAAGCGGGTTTTTAAGTGCTCTGGAGTCATTTCGTTGCAAGCGGGTTTTTACATACTTCTCAGACATTTCACTGGAAGCGGGTTTTTTAAGTGCTCTGTAGGCATTTCGTTGCAAGCGGGTTTTTAAGTACTCTGGAGTCATTTCGTTGCAAGCGGGTTTTTAAGTACTCTGGAGTCATTTCGTTGCAAGCGGGTTTTTAAGTGCTCTGGAGTCATTTCGTTGCAAGCGGGTTTTTAAGTGCTCTGGAGTCATTTCGTTGCAAGCGGGTTTTTAAGTGTTCTGGAGTCATTTCGTTGCAAGGGTTTTTAAGTACTCTGGAGTCATTTCGTTGCAAGCGGGTTTTTACGTGCTCTGGAGTCATTTCGTTGCAAGCGGGTTTTTACGTACTCTGGAGTCATTTCATTGCAAGCGGGTTTTTACATACTTCTCAGACATTTCACTGGAAGCGGGTTTTTTAAGTGCTCTGGAGTCATTTCGTTGCAAGCGGGTTTTTACGTACTCTGGAGTCATTTCATTGCAAGCGGGTTTTTACATACTTCTCAGACATTTCACTGGAAGCGGGTTTTTTAAGTGCTCTGGAGTCATTTCGTTGCAAGCGGGTTTTTAAGTACTCTGGAGTCATTTCGTTGCAAGCGGGTTTTTACGTACTCTGGAGTCATTTCATTGCAAGCGGGTTTTTACATACTTCTCAGACATTTCACTGGAAGCGGGTTTTTTAAGTGCTCTGGAGTCATTTCGTTGCAAGCGGGTTTTTACGTGCTCTGGAGTCATTTCATTGCAAGCGGGTTTTTACATACTTCTCAGACATTTCACTGGAAGCAGGTTTTTACGTGCTCTGGAGTCATTTCGTTGCAAGCGGGTTTTTAAGTGTTCTGGAGTCATTTCGTTGCAAGCGGGTTTTTAAGTGCTCTGGATTCATTTCGTTGCAAGTGGGTTTTTAAGTGCTCTGGAGTCATTTCGTTGCAAGCTGGTTTTTAAGTGCTCTGGAGTCATTTTTTTGCAAGCGGGTTTTTAAGTGTTCTGGAGACATTTCGTTGCAAGCGGGTTTTTAAGTGCTCTGGAGTCATTTCGTTGCAAGCGGGTTTTTAAGTGCTCTGGAGTCATTTCGTTGCAAGCGGGTTTTTAAGTGCTCTGGAGTCATTTCGTTACAAGCGGGTTTTTACATATTTCTCTGACATTTAACTGGAAGCGAGTATTTTAAGTGCTCTGGAGTCATTTCGTTGCAAGCGGGTTTTTACCTACTCTGGAGTCATTTCATTGCAAGCGGGTTTTTACATACTTCTCAGACATTTCACTGGAAGCGGGTTTTTTAAGTGCTCTGGGGTCATTTCGTTGCAAGCGGGTTTTTAAGTACTCTGGAGTCATTTCTTTGCAAGCGGGTTTTTACGTTCTCTGGAGTCATTTCATTGCAAGCGGGTTTTTACATACTTCTCAGACATTTCACTGGAAGCGGGTTTTTTAAGTGCTCTGGAGTCATTTCGTTGCAAGCGGGTTTTTAAGTGCTCTGGAGTCATTTCGTTGCAAGCGGGTTTTTAAGTGCTCTGGAGTCATTTCGTTGCAAGCGGGTTTTTAAGTGCTCTGGAGTCATTTCGTTGCAAGCGGGTTTTTAAGTGTTCTGGAGTCATTTCGTTGCAAGCGGGTTTTTAAGTGCTCTGGAGTCATTTCGTTGCAAGAGGGTTTTTAAGTGTTCTGGAGTCATTTCGTTGCAAGCGGGTTTTTAAGTACTCTGGAGTCATTTCGTTGCAAGCGGGTTTTTACGTGGTCTGGAGTCATTTCGTTGCAAGCGGGTTTTTACATATTTCTCTGACATTTAACTGGAAGCGAGTATTTTAAGTGCTCTGGAGTCATTTCGTTGCAAGCGGGTTTTTAAGTGTTCTGGAATCATTTCGTTGCAAGCGGGTTTTTAAGTACTCTGGAGTCATTTCGTTGCAAGCGGGTTTTTACGTGCTCTGGAGTCATTTTGTTGCAAGCGGGTTTTTACATATTTCTCTGACATTTAACTGGAAGCGAGTATTTTAAGTGCTCTGGAGTCATTTCATTGCAAGCGGGTTTTTACATACTTCTCAGACATTTCACTGGAAGCTGGTTTTTTAAGTGCTCTGGAGTCATTTCGTTGCAAGCGGGTTTTTAAGTGCTCTGGAGTCATTTCGTTGCAAGCGGGTTTTTAAGTGCTCTGGAGTCATTTCGTTGCAAGCGGGTGTTTAAGTGCTCTGGAGTCATTTCGTTGCAAGCGGATTTTTAAGTGCTCTGGAGACATTTCGTTGCAAGCGGGTTTTTAAGTGTTCTGGAGTCATTTCGTTGCAAGCGGGTTTTTACGTACTCTGGAGTCATTTCATTGCAAGCGGGTTTTTACATACTTCTCAGACATTTCACTGGAAGCGGGTTTTTTAAGTGCTCTGGAGTCATTTCGTTGCAAGCGGGTTTTTACGTACTCTGGAGTCATTTCATTGCAAGCGGGTTTTTACATACTTCTCAGACATTTCACTGGAAGCGGGTTTTTTAAGTGCTCTGGAGTCATTTCGTTGCAAGCGGGTTTTTAAGTACTCTGGAGTCATTTCGTTGCAAGCGGGTTTTTACGTACTCTGGAGTCATTTCATTGCAAGCGGGTTTTTACATACTTCTCAGACATTTCACTGGAAGCGGGTTTTTTAAGTGCTCTGGAGTCATTTCGTTGCAAGCGGGTTTTTACGTGCTCTGGAGTCATTTCATTGCAAGCGGGTTTTTACATACTTCTCAGACATTTCACTGGAAGCGGGTTTTTACGTGCTCTGGAGTCATTTCGTTGCAAGCGGGTTTTTAAGTGTTCTGGAGTCATTTCGTTGCAAGCGGGTTTTTAAGTGCTCTGGATTCATTTAGTTGCAAGTGGGTTTTTAAGTGCTCTGGAGTCATTTCGTTGCAAGCTGGTTTTTAAGTGCTCTGGAGTCATTTTTTTGCAAGCGGGTTTTTAAGTGTTCTGGAGACATTTCGTTGCAAGCGGGTTTTTAAGTGCTCTGGAGTCATTTCGTTGCAAGCGGGTTTTTAAGTGTTCTGGAGTCATTTCGTTGCAAGCGGGTTTTTAAGTGCTCTGGAGTCATTTCGTTGCAAGCGGGTTTTTAAGTGTTCTGGAGTCATTTCGTTGCAAGCGGGTTTTTAAGTGCTCTGGAGTCATTTCGTTGCAAGCGGGTTTTTAAGTGCTCTGGAGTCATTTCGTTGCAAGCGGGTTTTTACATATTTCTCTGACATTTAACTGGAAGCGAGTATTTTAAGTGCTCTGGAGTCATTTCGTTGCAAGCAGGTTTTTACGTACTCTGGAGTCATTTCATTGCAAGCGGGTTTTTACATACTTCTCAGACATTTCACTGGAAGCGGGTTTTTTAAGTGCTCTGGGGTCATTTCGTTGCAAGCGGGTTTTTAAGTACTCTGGAGTCATTTCTTTGCAAGCGGGTTTTTACGTTCTCTGGAGTCATTTCATTGCAAGCGGGTTTTTACATACTTCTCAGACATTTCACTGGAAGCGGGTTTTTTAAGTGCTCAGGAGTCATTTCTTTGCAAGCGGGTTTTTAAGTGCTCTGGAGTCATTTCGTTGCAAGCGGGTTTTTAAGTGCTCTGGAGTCATTTCGTTGCAAGCGGGTTTTTAAGTGCTCTGGAGTCATTTCGTTGCAAGCGGGTTTTTAAGTGTTCTGGAGTCATTTCGTTGCAAGCGGGTTTTTAAGTGCTCTGGAGTCATTTCGTTGCAAGCGGGTTTTTAAGTGTTCTGGAGTCATTTCGTTGCAAGCGGGTTTTTAAGTACTCTGGATTCATTTCGTTGCAAGCGGGTTTTTACGTGGTCTGGAGTCATTTCGTTGCAAGCGGGTTTTTACATATTTCTCTGACATTTAACTGGAAGCGAGTATTTTAAGTGCTCTGGAGTCATTTCGTTGCAAGCGGGTTTTTAAGTGTTCTGGAATCATTTCGTTGCAAGCGGGTTTTTAAGTACTCTGGAGTCATTTCGTTGCAAGCGGGTTTTTACGTTTTCTGGAGTCATTTCGTTGCAAGCGGGTTTTTACATATTTCTCTGACATTTAACTGGAAGCGAGTATTTTAAGTGCTCTGGAGTCATTTCATTGCAAGCGGGTTTTTACATACTTCTCAGACATTTCACTGGAAGCTGGTTTTTTAAGTGCTCTGGAGTCATTTCGTTGCAAGCGGGTTTTTAAGTGCTCTGGAGTCATTTCGTTGCAAGCGGGTTTTTAAGTGCTCTGGAGTCATTTCGTTGCAAGCGGGTGTTTAAGTGCTCTGGAGTCATTTCGTTGCAAGCGGATTTTTAAGTGCTCTGGAGACATTTCGTTGCAAGCGGGTTTTTAAGTGTTCTGGAGTCATTTCGTTGCAAGCGGTTTTTAAGTGTTCTGGAGTCATTTCGTTGCAAGCGGGTTTTTAAGTGCTCTGGAGTCATTTCGTTGCAAGCGGGTTTTTAAGTGCTCTGGAGTCATTTCGTTGCAAGCGGGTTTTTAATTGTTCTTTAGTCATTTCGTTGCAAGCGGGTTTTTAAGTGTTCTGGAGTCATTTCGTTGCAAGCGGGTTTTTACGTACTCTGGAGTCATTTCGTTGCAAGCGGGTTTTTACGTGCTCTGGAGTCATTTCGTTGCAAGCGGGTTTTTACATATTTCTCTGACATTTAACTGGAAGCGGGTATTTTAAGTGCTCTGGAGTCATTTCGTTGCAAGCGGGTTTTTACGTACTCTGGAGTCATTTCATTGCAAGCGGGTTTTTACATACTTCTCAGACATTTCACTGGAAGCGGGTTTTTTAAGTGCTCTGGAGTCATTTCGTTGCAAGCGGGTTTTTAAGTACTCTGGAGTCATTTCTTTGCAAGCGGGTTTTTACGTTCTCTGGAGTCATTTCATTGCAAGCGGGTTTTTACATACTTCTCAGACATTTCATTGGAAGCGGGTTTTTTAAGTGCTCTGGAGTCATTTCGTTGCAAGTGGGTTTTTAAGTGCTCTGGAGTCATTTCGTTGCAAGCTGGTTTTTAAGTGCTCTGGAGTCATTTCGTTGCAAGCGGGTTTTTAAGTGCTCTGGAGTCATTTCGTTGCAAGCTGGTTTTTAAGTGTTCTGGAGTCATTTCGTTGCAAGCGGGTTTTTAAGTGCTCTGGAGTCATTTCGTTGCAAGCGGGTTTTTACGTACTCTGGAGTCATTTCATTGCAAGCGGGTTTTTACATACTTCTCAGACATTTCACTGGAAGCGGGTTTTTTAAGTGCTCTGGAGTCATTTCGTTGCAAGCGGGTTTTTACGTACTCTGGAGTCATTTCATTGCAAGCGGGTTTTTACATACTTCTCAGACATTTCACTGGAAGCAGGTTTTTTAAGTGCTCTGGAGGCATTTCGTTGCAAGCGGGTTTTTAAGTACTCTGGAGTCATTTCGTTGCAAGCGGGTTTTTACGTACTCTGGAGTCATTTCATTGCAAGCGGGTTTTTACATACTTCTCAGACATTTCACTGGAAGCGGGTTTTTTAAGTGCTCTGGAGTCATTTCGTTGCAAGCGGGTTTTTACGTGCTCTGGAGTCATTTCATTGCAAGCGGGTTTTTACATACTTCTCAGACATTTCACTGGAAGCGGCTTTTTACGTGCTCTGGAGTCATTTCGTTGCAAGCGGGTTTTTAAGTGTTCTGGAGACATTTCGTTGCAAGCGGGTTTTTAAGTGCTCTGGAGTCATTTCGTTGCAAGCGGGATTTTAAGTGTTCTGGAGTCATTTCGTTGCAAGCGGGTTTTTAAGTGCTCTGGAGTCATTTCGTTGCAAGCGGGTTTTTAAGTGTTCTGGAGTCATTTCGTTGCAAGCGGGTTTTTAAGTGCTCTGGAGTCATTTCGTTGCAAGCGGGTTTTTAAGTGCTCTGGAGTCATTTCGTTGCAAGCGGGTTTTTAAGTGCTCTGGAGTCATTTCGTTGCAAGCGGGTTTTTAAGTGTTCTGGAGTCATTTCGTTGCAAGCGGGTTTTTAAGTGCTCTGGAGTCATTTCGTTGCAAGCGGGTTTTTAAGTGTTCTGGAGTCATTTCGTTGCAAGCGGGTTTTTAAGTGCTCTGGAGTCATTTCGTTGCAAGCGGGTTTTTAAGTGCTCTGGAGTCATTTCGTTGCAAGCGGGTTTTTAAGTGCTCTGGAGTCATTTCGTTGCAAGCGGGTTTTTAAGTGCTCTGGAGTCATTTCGTTGCAAGCGGGTTTTTAAGTACTCTGGAGTCATTTCGTTGCAAGCGGGTTTTTAAGTGCTCTGGAGTCATTTCGTTGCAAGCGGGTTTTTAAGTGCTCTGGAGTCATTTCGTTGCAAGCGGGTTTTTAAGTACTCTGGAGTCATTTCGTTGCAAGCGGGTTTTTACGTGCTCTGGAGTCATTTCATTGCAAGCGGGTTTTTACATACTTCTCAGACATTTCACTGGAAGCGGGTTTTTTAAGTGCTCTGGAGTCATTTCGTTGCAAGCGGGTTTTTAAGTGTTCTGGAGTCATTTCTTTGCAAGCGGGTTTTTAAGTGCTCTGGAGTCATTTCGTTGCAAGCGGGTTTTTAAGTGCTCTGGAGTCATTTCGTTGCAAGCGGGTTTTTAAGTGTTCTGGAGTCATTTCGTTGCAAGCGGGTTTTTAAGTACTCTGGAGTCATTTCGTTGCAAGCGGGTTTTTACGTACTCTGGAGTCATTTCATTGCAAGCGGGTTTTTACATACTTCTCAGACATTTCACTGGAAGTGGGTTTTTTAAGTGCTCTGGAGTCATTTCGTTGCAAGCGGGTTTTTACGTGCTCTGGAGTCATTTCATTGCAAGCGGGTTTTTACATACTTCTCAGACATTTCACTGGAAGCGGGTTTTTACGTGCTCTGGAGTCATTTCGTTGCAAGCGGGTTTTTAAGTGTTCTGGAGTCATTTCGTTGCAAGCGGGTTTTTAAGTGCTCTGGATTCATTTCGTTGCAAGTGGGTTTTTAAGTGCTCTGGAGTCATTTCGTTGCAAGCTGGTTTTTAAGTGCTCTGGAGTCATTTCGTTGCAAGCGGGTTTTTAAGTGTTCTGGAGACATTTCGTTGCAAGCGGGTTTTTAAGTGTTCTGGAATCATTTCGTTGCAAGCGGGTTTTTAAGTACTCTGGAGTCATTTCGTTGCAAGCGGGTTTTTACGTGCTCTGGAGTCATTTTGTTGCAAGCGGGTTTTTACATATTTCTCTGACATTTAACTGGAAGCGAGTATTTTAAGTGCTCTGGAGTCATTTCATTGCAAGCGGGTTTTTACATACTTCTTAGACATTTCACTGGAAGCTGGTTTTTTAAGTGCTCTGGAGTCATTTCGTTGCAAGCAGGTTTTTAAGTGCTCTGGAGTCATTTCGTTACAAGCGGGTTTTTAAGTGCTCTGGAGTCATTTCGTTGCAAGCGGGTGTTTAAGTGCTCTGGAGTCATTTCGTTGCAAGCGGATTTTTAAGTGCTCTGGAGACATTTCGTTGCAAGCGGGTTTTTAAGTGTTCTGGAGTCATTTCGTTGCAAGCGGGTTTTTACGTACTCTGGAGTCATTTCATTGCAAGCGGGTTTTTACATACTTCTCAGACATTTCACTGGAAGCGGGTTTTTTAAGTGCTCTGGAGTCATTTCGTTGCAAGCGGGTTTTTACGTACTCTGGAGTCATTTCATTGCAAGCGGGTTTTTACATACTTCTCAGACATTTCACTGGAAGCGGGTTTTTTAAGTGCTCTGGAGTCATTTCGTTGCAAGCGGGTTTTTAAGTACTCTGGAGTCATTTCGTTGCAAGCGGGTTTTTACGTACTCTGGAGTCATTTCATTGCAAGCGGGTTTTTACATACTTCTCAGACATTTCACTGGAAGCGGGTTTTTTAAGTGCTCTGGAGTCATTTCGTTGCAAGCGGGTTTTTACGTGCTCTGGAGTCATTTCATTGCAAGCGGGTTTTTACATACTTCTCAGACATTTCACTGGAAGCGGGTTTTTACGTGCTCTGGAGTCATTTCGTTGCAAGCGGGTTTTTAAGTGTTCTGGAGTCATTTCGTTGCAAGCGGGTTTTTAAGTGCTCTGGATTCATTTCGTTGCAAGTGGGTTTTTAAGTGCTCTGGAGTCATTTCGTTGCAAGCTGGTTTTTAAGTGCTCTGGAGTCATTTTTTTGCAAGCGGGTTTTTAAGTGTTCTGGAGACATTTCGTTGCAAGCGGGTTTTTAAGTGCTCTGGAGTCATTTCGTTGCAAGCGGGTTTTTAAGTGTTCTGGAGTCATTTCGTTGCAAGCGGGTTTTTAAGTGCTCTGGAGTCATTTCGTTGCAAGCGGGTTTTTAAGTGCTCTGGAGTCATTTCGTTGCAAGCGGGTTTTTAAGTGCTCTGGAGTCATTTCGTTGCAAGCGGGTTTTTAAGTGCTCTGGAGTCATTTCGTTGCAAGCGGGTTTTTAAGTGCTCTGGAGTCATTTCGTTGCAAGCGGGTTTTTAAGTGCTCTGGAGTCATTTCGTTGCAAGCGGGTTTTTACATATTTCTCTGACATTTAACTGGAAGCGAGTATTTTAAGTGCTCTGGAGTCATTTCGTTGCAAGCGGGTTTTTACGTACTCTGGAGTCATTTCATTGCAAGCGGGTTTTTACATACTTCTCAGACATTTCACTGGAAGCGGGTTTTTTAAGTGCTCTGGAGTCATTTCGTTGCAAGCGGGTTTTTAAGTACTCTGGAGTCATTTCTTTGCAAGCGGGTTTTTACGTTCTCTGGAGTCATTTCATTGCAAGCGGGTTTTTACATACTTCTCAGACATTTCACTGGAAGCGGGTTTTTTAAGTGCTCTGGAGTCATTTCGTTGCAAGTGGGTTTTTAAGTGCTCTGGAGTCATTTCGTTGCAAGCTGGTTTTTAAGTGCTCTGGAGTCATTTCGTTGCAAGCGGGTTTTTAAGTGCTCTGGAGTCATTTCGTTGCAAGCTGGTTTTTAAGTGTTCTGGAGTCATTTCGTTGCAAGCGGGTTTTTAAGTGCTCTGGAGTCATTTCGTTGCAAGCGGGTTTTTACGTACTCTGGAGTCATTTCATTGCAAGCGGGTTTTTACATACTTCTCAGACATTTCACTGGAAGCGGGTTTTTTAAGTGCTCTGGAGTCATTTCGTTGCAAGCGGGTTTTTACGTACTCTGGAGTCATTTCATTGCAAGCGGGTTTTTACATACTTCTCAGACATTTCACTGGAAGCAGGTTTTTTAAGTGCTCTGGAGGCATTTCGTTGCAAGCGGGTTTTTAACTACTCTGGAGTCATTTCGTTGCAAGCGGGTTTTTACGTACTCTGGAGTCATTTCATTGCAAGCGGGTTTTTACATACTTCTCAGACATTTCACTGGAAGCGGGTTTTTTAAGTGCTCTGGAGTCATTTCGTTGCAAGCGGGTTTTTACGTGCTCTGGAGTCATTTCATTGCAAGCGGGTTTTTACATACTTCTCAGACATTTCACTGGAAGCGGCTTTTTACGTGCTCTGGAGTCATTTCGTTGCAAGCGGGTTTTTAAGTGTTCTGGAGACATTTCGTTGCAATCGCGTTTTTAAGTGCTCTGGAGTCATTTCGTTGCAAGCGGGTTTTTAAGTGTTCTGGAGTCATTTCGTTGCAAGCGGGTTTTTAAGTGCTCTGGAGTCATTTCGTTGCAAGCGGGTTTTTAAGTGTTCTGGAGTCATTTCGTTGCAAGCGGGTTTTTAAGTGCTCTGGAGTCATTTCGTTGCAAGCGGGTTTTTAAGTGCTCTGGAGTCATTTCGTTGCAAGCGGGTTTTTAAGTGCTCTGGAGTCATTTCGTTGCAAGCGGGTTTTTAAGTGTTCTGGAGTCATTTCGTTGCAAGCGGGTTTTTAAGTGCTCTGGAGTCATTTCGTTGCAAGCGGGTTTTTAAGTGTTCTGGAGTCATTTCGTTGCAAGCGGGTTTTTAAGTGCTCTGGAGTCATTTCGTTGCAAGCGGGTTTTTAAGTGCTCTGGAGTCATTTCGTTGCAAGCGGGTTTTTAAGTGCTCTGGAGTCATTTCGTTGCAAGCGGGTTTTTAAGTGCTCTGGAGTCATTTCGTTGCAAGCGGGTTTTTAAGTACTCTGGAGTCATTTCGTTGCAAGCGGGTTTTTAAGTGCTCTGGAGTCATTTCGTTGCAAGCGGGTTTTTAAGTGCTCTGGAGTCATTTCGTTGCAAGCGGGTTTTTAAGTACTCTGGAGTCATTTCGTTGCAAGCGGGTTTTTACGTGCTCTGGAGTCATTTCATTGCAAGCGGGTTTTTACATACTTCTCAGACATTTCACTGGAAGCGGGTTTTTTAAGTGCTCTGGAGTCATTTCGTTGCAAGCGGGTTTTTAAGTGTTCTGGAGTCATTTCTTTGCAAGCGGGTTTTTAAGTGCTCTGGAGTCATTTCGTTGCAAGCGGGTTTTTAAGTGCTCTGGAGTCATTTCGTTGCAAGCGGGTTTTTAAGTGCTCTGGAGTCATTTCGTTGCAAGCGGGTTTTTAAGTGCTCTGGAGTCATTTCGTTGCAAGCGGGTTTTTACGTACTCTGGAGTCATTTCATTGCAAGCGGGTTTTTACATACTTCTCAGACATTTCACTGGAAGTGGGTTTTTTAAGTGCTCTGGAGTCATTTCGTTGCAAGCGGGTTTTTACGTGCTCTGGAGTCATTTCATTGCAAGCGGGTTTTTACATACTTCTCAGACATTTCACTGGAAGCGGGTTTTTACGTGCTCTGGAGTCATTTCGTTGCAAGCGGGTTTTTAAGTGTTCTGGAGTCATTTCGTTGCAAGCGGGTTTTTAAGTGCTCTGGATTCATTTCGTTGCAAGTGGGTTTTTAAGTGCTCTGGAGTCATTTCGTTGCAAGCTGGTTTTTAAGTGCTCTGGAGTCATTTCGTTGCAAGCGGGTTTTTAAGTGTTCTGGAGACATTTCGTTGCAAGCGGGTTTTTAAGTGTTCTGGAATCATTTCGTTGCAAGCGGGTTTTTAAGTACTCTGGAGTCATTTCGTTGCAAGCGGGTTTTTACGTGCTCTGGAGTCATTTTGTTGCAAGCGGGTTTTTACATATTTCTCTGACATTTAACTGGAAGCGAGTATTTTAAGTGCTCTGGAGTCATTTCATTGCAAGCGGGTTTTTACATACTTCTCAGACATTTCACTGGAAGCTGGTTTTTTAAGTGCTCTGGTGTCATTTCGTTGCAAGCGGGTTTTTAAGTGCTCTGGAGTCATTTCGTTACAAGCGGGTTTTTAAGTGCTCTGGAGTCATTTCGTTGCAAGCGGGTGTTTAAGTGCTCTGGAGTCATTTCGTTGCAAGCTGATTTTTAAGTGCTCTGGAGACATTTCGTTGCAAGCGGGTTTTTAAGTGTTCTGGAGTCATTTCGTTGCAAGCGGGTTTTTACGTACTCTGGAGTCATTTCATTGCAAGCGGGTTTTTACATACTTCTCAGACATTTCACTGGAAGCGGGTTTTTTAAGTGCTCTGGAGTCATTTCGTTGCAAGCGGGTTTTTACGTACTCTGGAGTCATTTCATTGCAAGCGGGTTTTTACATACTTCTCAGACATTTCACTGGAAGCGGGTTTTTTAAGTGCTCTGGAGTCATTTCGTTGCAAGCGGGTTTTTAAGTACTCTGGAGTCATTTCGTTGCAAGCGGGTTTTTACGTACTCTGGAGTCATTTCATTGCAAGCGGGTTTTTACATACTTCTCAGACATTTCACTGGAAGCGGGTTTTTTAAGTGCTCTGGAGTCATTTCGTTGCAAGCGGGTTTTTACGTGCTCTGGAGTCATTTCATTGCAAGCGGGTTTTTACATACTTCTCAGACATTTCACTGGAAGCGGGTTTTTACGTGCTCTGGAGTCATTTCGTTGCAAGCGGGTTTTTAAGTGTTCTGGAGTCATTTCGTTGCAAGCGGGTTTTTAAGTGCTCTGGATTCATTTCGTTGCAAGTGGGTTTTTAAGTGCTCTGGAGTCATTTCGTTGCAAGCTGGTTTTTAAGTGCTCTGGAGTCATTTTTTTGCAAGCGGGTTTTTAAGTGTTCTGGAGACATTTCGTTGCAAGCGGGTTTTTAAGTGCTCTGGAGTCATTTCGTTGCAAGCGGGTTTTTAAGTGTTCTGGAGTCATTTCGTTGCAAGCGGGTTTTTAAGTGCTCTGGAGTCATTTCGTTGCAAGCGGGTTTTTAAGTGTTCTGGAGTCATTTCGTTGCAAGCGGGTTTTTAAGTGCTCTGGAGTCATTTCGTTGCAAGCGGGTTTTTAAGTGCTCTGGAGTCATTTCGTTGCAAGCGGGTTTTTACATATTTCTCTGACATTTAACTGGAAGCGAGTATTTTAAGTGCTCTGGAGTCATTTCGTTGCAAGCGGGTTTTTACGTACTCTGGAGTCATTTCATTGCAAGCGGGTTTTTACATACTTCTCAGACATTTCACTGGAAGCGGGTTTTTTAAGTGCTCTGGGGTCATTTCGTTGCAAGCGGGTTTTTAAGTACTCTGGAGTCATTTCTTTGCAAGCGGGTTTTTACGTTCTCTGGAGTCATTTCATTGCAAGCGGGTTTTTACATACTTCTCAGACATTTCACTGGAAGCGGGTTTTTTAAGTGCTCAGGAGTCATTTCGTTGCAAGCGGGTTTTTAAGTGCTCTGGAGTCATTTCGTTGCAAGCGGGTTTTTAAGTGTTCTGGAGTCATTTCGTTGCAAGCGGGTTTTTAAGTGCTCTGGAGTCATTTCGTTGCAAGCGGGTTTTTAAGTGTTCTGGAGTCATTTCGTTGCAAGCGGGTTTTTAAGTACTCTGGAGTCATTTCGTTGCAAGCGGGTTTTTACGTGGTCTGGAGTCATTTCGTTGCAAGCGGGTTTTTACATATTTCTCTGACATTTAACTGGAAGCGAGTATTTTAAGTGCTCTGGAGTCATTTCGTTGCAAGCGGGTTTTTAAGTGTTCTGGAATCATTTCGTTGCAAGCGGGTTTTTAAGTACTCTTGAGTCATTTCGTTGCAAGCGGGTTTTTACGTGCTCTGGAGTCATTTCGTTGCAAGCGGGTTTTTACATATTTCTCTGACATTTAACTGGAAGCGAGTATTTTAAGTGCTCTGGAGTCATTTCATTGCAAGCGGGTTTTTACATACTTCTCAGACATTTCACTGGAAGCTGGTTTTTTAAGTGCTCTGGAGTCATTTCGTTGCAAGCGGGTTTTTAAGTGCTCTGGAGTCATTTCGTTGCAAGCGGGTTTTTAAGTGCTCTGGAGTCATTTCGTTGCAAGCGGGTGTTTAAGTGCTCTGGAGTCATTTCGTTGCAAGCGGATTTTTAAGTGCTCTGGAGACATTTCGTTGCAAGCGGGTTTTTAAGTGTTCTGGAGTCATTTCGTTGCAAGCGGTTTTTAAGTGTTCTGGAGTCATTTCGTTGCAAGCGGGTTTTTACGTACTCTGGAGTCATTTCGTTGCAAGCGGGTTTTTACGTGCTCTGGAGTCATTTCGTTGCAAGCGGGTTTTTACATATTTCTCTGACATTTAACTGGAAGCGGGTATTTTAAGTGCTCTGGAGTCATTTCGTTGCAAGCGGGTTTTTACGTACTCTGGAGTCATTTCATTGCAAGCGGGTTTTTACATACTTCTCAGACATTTCACTGGAAGCGGGTTTTTTAAGTGCTCTGGAGTCATTTCGTTGCAAGCGGGTTTTTAAGTACTCTGGAGTCATTTCTTTGCAAGCGGGTTTTTACGTTCTCTGGAGTCATTTCATTGCAAGCGGGTTTTTACATACTTCTCAGACATTTCACTGGAAGCGGGTTTTTTAAGTGCTCTGGAGTCATTTCGTTGCAAGTGGGTTTTTAAGTGCTCTGGAGTCATTTCGTTGCAAGCTGGTTTTTAAGTGCTCTGGAGTCATTTCGTTGCAAGCGGGTTTTTAAGTGCTCTGGAGTCATTTCGTTGCAAGCTGGTTTTTAAGTGTTCTGGAGTCATTTCGTTGCAAGCGGGTTGTTAAGTGCTCTGGAGTCATTTCGTTGCAAGCGGGTTTTTACGTACTCTGGAGTCATTTCATTGCAAGCGGGTTTTTACATACTTCTCAGACATTTCACTGGAAGCGGGTTTTTTAAGTGCTCTGGAGTCATTTCGTTGCAAGCGGGTTTTTACGTACTCTGGAGTCATTTCATTGCAAGCGGGTTTTTACATACTTCTCAGACATTTCACTGGAAGCAGGTTTTTTAAGTGCTCTGGAGGCATTTCGTTGCAAGCGGGTTTTTAAGTACTCTGGAGTCATTTCGTTGCAAGCGGGTTTTTACGTACTCTGGAGTCATTTCATTGCAAGCGGGTTTTTACATACTTCTCAGACATTTCACTGGAAGCGGGTTTTTTAAGTGCTCTGGAGTCATTTCGTTGCAAGCGGGTTTTTACGTGCTCTGGAGTCATTTCATTGCAAGCGGGTTTTTACATACTTCTCAGACATTTCACTGGAAGCGGCTTTTTACGTGCTCTGGAGTCATTTCGTTGCAAGCGGGTTTTTAAGTGTTCTGGAGTCATTTCGTTGCAAGCGGGTTTTTAAGTGCTCTGGATTCATTTCGTTGCAAGTGGGTTTTTAAGTGCTCTGGAGTCATTTCGTTGCAAGCTGGTTTTTAAGTGCTCTGGAGTCATTTCGTTGCAAGCGGGTTTTTAAGTGTTCTGGAGACATTTCGTTGCAAGCGGGTTTTTAAGTGCTCTGGAGTCATTTCGTTGCAAGCGGGTTTTTAAGTGTTCTGGAGTCATTTCGTTGCAAGCGGGTTTTTAAGTGCTCTGGAGTCATTTCGTTGCAAGCGGGTTTTTAAGTGTTCTGGAGTCATTTCGTTGCAAGCGGGTTTTTAAGTGCTCTGGAGTCATTTCGTTGCAAGCGGGTTTTTAAGTGCTCTGGAGTCATTTCGTTGCAAGCGGGTTTTTAAGTGCTCTGGAGTCATTTCGTTGCAAGCGGGTTTTTAAGTGTTCTGGAGTCATTTCGTTGCAAGCGGGTTTTTAAGTGCTCTGGAGTCATTTCGTTGCAAGCGGGTTTTTAAGTGTTCTGGAGTCATTTCGTTGCAAGCGGGTTTTTAAGTGCTCTGGAGTCATTTCGTTGCAAGCGGTTTTTTAAGTGCTCTGGAGTCATTTCGTTGCAAGCGGGTTTTTAAGTGCTCTGGAGTCATTTCGTTGCAAGCGGGTTTTTAAGTGCTCTGGAGTCATTTCGTTGCAAGCGGGTTTTTAAGTACTCTGGAGTCATTTCGTTGCAAGCGGGTTTTTAAGTGCTCTGGAGTCATTTCGTTGCAAGCGGGTTTTTAAGTGCTCTGGAGTCATTTCGTTGCAAGCGGGTTTTTAAGTGCTCTGGAGTCATTTCGTTGCAAGCGGGTTTTTACGTGCTCTGGAGTCATTTCATTGCAAGCGGGTTTTTACATACTTCTCAGACATTTCACTGGAAGCGGGTTTTTTAAGTGCTCTGGAGTCATTTCGTTACAAGCGGGTTTTTAAGTGTTCTGGAGTCATTTCTTTGCAAGCGGGTTTTTAAGTGCTCTGGAGTCATTTCGTTGCAAGCGGGTTTTTAAGTGTTCTGGAGTCATTTCGTTGCAAGCGGTTTTTAAGTGTTCTGGAGTCATTTCGTTGCAAGCGGGTTTTTAAGTGCTCTGGAGTCATTTCGTTGCAAGCGGGTTTTTAAGTGCTCTGGAGTCATTTCGTTGCAAGCGGGTTTTTAATTGTTCTTTAGTCATTTCGTTGCAAGCGGGTTTTTAAGTGTTCTGGAGTCATTTCGTTGCAAGCGGGTTTTTACGTACTCTGGAGTCATTTCGTTGCAAGCGGGTTTTTACGTGCTCTGGAGTCATTTCGTTGCAAGCGGGTTTTTACATATTTCTCTGACATTTAACTGGAAGCGGGTATTTTAAGTGCTCTGGAGTCATTTCGTTGCAAGCGGGTTTTTACGTACTCTGGAGTCATTTCATTGCAAGCGGGTTTTTACATACTTCTCAGACATTTCACTGGAAGCGGGTTTTTTAAGTGCTCTGGAGTCATTTCGTTGCAAGCGGGTTTTTAAGTACTCTGGAGTCATTTCTTTGCAAGCGGGTTTTTACGTTCTCTGGAGTCATTTCATTGCAAGCGTGTTTTTACATACTTCTCAGACATTTCACTGGAAGCGGGTTTTTTAAGTGCTCTGGAGTCATTTCGTTGCAAGTGGGTTTTTAAGTGCTCTGGAGTCATTTCGTTGCAAGCTGGTTTTTAAGTGCTCTGGAGTCATTTCGTTGCAAGCGGGTTTTTAAGTGCTCTGGAGTCATTTCGTTGCAAGCTGGTTTTTAAGTGTTCTGGAGTCATTTCGTTGCAAGCGGGTTGTTAAGTGCTCTGGAGTCATTTCGTTGCAAGCGGGTTTTTACGTACTCTGGAGTCATTTCATTGCAAGCGGGTTTTTACATACTTCTCAGACATTTCACTGGAAGCGGGTTTTTTAAGTGCTCTGGAGTCATTTCGTTGCAAGCGGGTTTTTACGTACTCTGGAGTCATTTCATTGCAAGCGGGTTTTTACATACTTCTCAGACATTTCACTGGAAGCAGGTTTTTTAAGTGCTCTGGAGGCATTTCGTTGCAAGCGGGTTTTTAAGTACTCTGGAGTCATTTCGTTGCAAGCGGGTTTTTACGTACTCTGGAGTCATTTCATTGCAAGCGGGTTTTTACATACTTCTCAGACATTTCACTGGAAGCGGGTTTTTTAAGTGCTCTGGAGTCATTTCGTTGCAAGCGGGTTTTTACGTGCTCTGGAGTCATTTCATTGCAAGCGGGTTTTTACATACTTCTCAGACATTTCACTGGAAGCGGCTTTTTACGTGCTCTGGAGTCATTTCGTTGCAAGCGGGTTTTTAAGTGTTCTGGAGTCATTTCGTTGCAAGCGGGTTTTTAAGTGCTCTGGATTCATTTCGTTGCAAGTGGGTTTTTAAGTGCTCTGGAGTCATTTCGTTGCAAGCTGGTTTTTAAGTGCTCTGGAGTCATTTCGTTGCAAGCGGGTTTTTAAGTGTTCTGGAGACATTTCGTTGCAAGCGGGTTTTTAAGTGCTCTGGAGTCATTTCGTTGCAAGCGGGTTTTTAAGTGTTCTGGAGTCATTTCGTTGCAAGCGGGTTTTTAAGTGCTCTGGAGTCATTTCGTTGCAAGCGGGTTTTTAAGTGTTCTGGAGTCATTTCGTTGCAAGCGGGTTTTTAAGTGCTCTGGAGTCATTTCGTTGCAAGCGGGTTTTTAAGTGCTCTGGAGTCATTTCGTTGCAAGCGGGTTTTTAAGTGCTCTGGAGTCATTTCGTTGCAAGCGGGTTTTTAAGTGTTCTGGAGTCATTTCGTTGCAAGCGGGTTTTTAAGTGCTCTGGAGTCATTTCGTTGCAAGCGGGTTTTTAAGTGTTCTGGAGTCATTTCGTTGCAAGCGGGTTTTTAAGTGCTCTGGAGTCATTTCGTTGCAAGCGGTTTTTTAAGTGCTCTGGAGTCATTTCGTTGCAAGCGGGTTTTTAAGTGCTCTGGAGTCATTTCGTTGCAAGCGGGTTTTTAAGTGCTCTGGAGTCATTTCGTTGCAAGCGGGTTTTTAAGTACTCTGGAGTCATTTCGTTGCAAGCGGGTTTTTAAGTGCTCTGGAGTCATTTTGTTGCAAGCGGGTTTTTAAGTGCTCTGGAGTCATTTCGTTGCAAGCGGGTTTTTAAGTGCTCTGGAGTCATTTCGTTGCAAGCGGGTTTTTACGTGCTCTGGAGTCATTTCATTGCAAGCGGGTTTTTACATACTTCTCAGACATTTCACTGGAAGCGGGTTTTTTAAGTGCTCTGGAGTCATTTCGTTGCAAGCGGGTTTTTAAGTGTTCTGGAGTCATTTCTTTGCAAGCGGGTTTTTAAGTGCTCTGGAGTCATTTCGTTGCAAGCGGGTTTTTAAGTGCTCTGGAGTCATTTCGTTGCAAGCGTGTTTTTAAGTGCTCTGGAGTCATTTCGTTGCAAGCGGGTTTTTAAGTGCTCTGTGATCATTTCGTTGCAAGCGGGTTTTTAAGTGTTCTGGAGTCATTTCGTTGCAAGCGGGTTTTTAAGTACTCTGGAGTCATTTCGTTGCAAGCGGGTTTTTACGTACTCTGGAGTCATTTCATTGCAAGCGGGTTTTTACATACTTCTCAGACATTTCACTGGAAGTGGGTTTTTTAAGTGCTCTGGAGTCATTTCGTTGCAAGCGGGTTTTTACGTGCTCTGGAGTCATTTCATTGCAAGCGGGTTTTTACATACTTCTCAGACATTTCACTGGAAGCGGCTTTTTACGTGCTCTGGAGTCATTTCGTTGCAAGCGGGTTTTTAAGTGTTCTGGAGTCATTTCGTTGCAAGCGGGTTTTTAAGTGCTCTGGATTCATTTCGTTGCAAGCTGGTTTTTAAGTGCTCTGGAGTCATTTCGTTGCAAGCGGGTTTTTAAGTGTTCTGGAGACATTTCGTTGCAAGCGGGTTTTTAAGTGCTCTGGAGTCATTTCGTTGCAAGCGGGTTTTTAAGTGTTCTGGAGTCATTTCGTTGCAAGCGGGTTTTTAAGTGCTCTGGAGTCATTTCGTTGCAAGCGGGTTTTTAAGTGTTCTGGAGTCATTTCGTTGCAAGCGGGTTTTTAAGTGCTCTGGAGTCATTTCGTTGCAAGCGGATTTTTAAGTGCTCTGGAGTCATTTCGTTGCAAGCGGGTTTTTAAGTGCTCTGGAGTCATTTCGTTGCAAGCGGGTTTTTAAGTGTTCTGGAGTCATTTCGTTGCAAGCCGGTTTTTAAGTGCTCTGGAGTCATTTCGTTGCAAGCGGGTTTTTAAGTACTCTGGAGTCATTTCGTTTCAAGCGGGTTTTTAAGTGCTCTGGAGTCATTTCGTTGCAAGCGGGTTTTTAAGTGCTCTGGAGTCATTTCGTTGCAAGCGGGTTTTTACATATTTCTCTGACATTTAACTGGAAGCGGGTATTTTAAGTGCTCTGGAGTCATTTCGTTGCAAGCGGGTTTTTACGTACTCTGGAGTCATTTCATTGCAAGCGGGTTTTTACATACTTCTCAGACATTTCACTGGAAGCGGGTTTTTTAAGTGCTCTGGAGTCATTTCGTTGCAAGCGGGTTTTTAAGTACTCTGGAGTCATTTCGTTGCAAGCGGGTTTTTAAATGCTCTGGAGTCATTTCGTTGCAAGCGGGTTTTTAAGTGCTCTGGAGTCATTTCGTTGCAAGCGGGTTTTTAAGTGTTCTGGAGTCATTTCGTTGCAAGGGTTTTTAAGTACTCTGGAGTCATTTCGTTGCAAGCGGGTTTTTACGTGCTCTGGAGTCATTTCGTTGCAAGCGGGTTTTTACGTGCTCTGGAGTCATTTCGTTGCAAGCGGGTTTTTACATACTTCTCAGACATTTCACTGGAAGCGGGTTTTTTAAGTGCTCTGGAGGCATTTCGTTGCAAGCGGGTTTTTAAGTACTCTGGAGTCATTTCGTTGCAAGCGGGTTTTTACGTACTCTGGAGTCATTTCATTGCAAGCGGGTTTTTACATACTTCTCAGACATTTCACTGGAAGCGGGTTTTTTAAGTGCTCTGGAGTCATTTCGTTGCAAGCGGGTTTTTACGTGCTCTGGAGTCATTTCGTTGCAAGCGGGTTTTTACGTGCTCTGGAGTCATTTCATTGCAAGCGGGTTTTTACATACTTCTCAGACATTTCACTGGAAGCGGCTTTTTACGTGCTCTGGAGTCATTTCGTTGCAAGCGGGTTTTTAAGTGTTCTGGAGTCATTTCGTTGCAAGCGGGTTTTTAAGTGCTCTGGATTCATTTCGTTGCAAGCTGGTTTTTAAGTGCTCTGGAGTCATTTCGTTGCAAGCGGGTTTTTAAGTGTTCTGGAGACATTTCGTTGCAAGCGGGTTTTTAAGTGCTCTGGAGTCATTTCGTTGCAAGCGGGTTTTTAAGTGTTCTGGAGTCATTTCGTTGCAAGCGGGTTTTTAAGTGCTCTGGAGTCATTTCGTTGCAAGCGGGTTTTTAAGTGTTCTGGAGTCATTTCGTTGCAAGCGGGTTTTTAAGTGCTCTGGAGTCATTTCGTTGCAAGCGGATTTTTAAGTGCTCTGGAGTCATTTCGTTGCAAGCGGGTTTTTAAGTGCTCTGGAGTCATTTCGTTGCAAGCGGGTTTTTAAGTGTTCTGGAGTCATTTCGTTGCAAGCCGGTTTTTAAGTGCTCTGGAGTCATTTCGTTGCAAGCGGGTTTTTAAGTACTCTGGAGTCATTTCGTTTCAAGCGGGTTTTTAAGTGCTCTGGAGTCATTTCGTTGCAAGCGGGTTTTTAAGTGCTCTGGAGTCATTTCGTTGCAAGCGGGTTTTTACATATTTCTCTGACATTTAACTGGAAGCGGGTATTTTAAGTGCTCTGGAGTCATTTCGTTGCAAGCGGGTTTTTACGTACTCTGGAGTCATTTCATTGCAAGCGGGTTTTTACATACTTCTCAGACATTTCACTGGAAGCGGGTTTTTTAAGTGCTCTGGAGTCATTTCGTTGCAAGCGGGTTTTTAAGTACTCTGGAGTCATTTCGTTGCAAGCGGGTTTTTAAATGCTCTGGAGTCATTTCGTTGCAAGCGGGTTTTTAAGTGCTCTGGAGTCATTTCGTTGCAAGCGGGTTTTTAAGTGTTCTGGAGTCATTTCGTTGCAAGGGTTTTTAAGTACTCTGGAGTCATTTCGTTGCAAGCGGGTTTTTACGTGCTCTGGAGTCATTTCGTTGCAAGCGGGTTTTTACGTGCTCTGGAGTCATTTCGTTGCAAGCGGGTTTTTACATACTTCTCAGACATTTCACTGGAAGCGGGTTTTTTAAGTGCTCTGGAGGCATTTCGTTGCAAGCGGGTTTTTAAGTACTCTGGAGTCATTTCGTTGCAAGCGGGTTTTTACGTACTCTGGAGTCATTTCATTGCAAGCGGGTTTTTACATACTTCTCAGACATTTCACTGGAAGCGGGTTTTTTAAGTGCTCTGGAGTCATTTCGTTGCAAGCGGGTTTTTACGTGCTCTGGAGTCATTTCATTGCAAGCGGGTTTTTACATACTTCTCAGACATTTCACTGGAAGCGGGTTTTTACGTGCTCTGGAGTCATTTCGTTGCAAGCGGGTTTTTAAGTGTTCTGGAGTCATTTCGTTGCAAGCGGGTTTTTAAGTGCTCTGGATTCATTTCGTTGCAAGTGGGTTTTTAAGTGCTCTGGAGTCATTTCGTTGCAAGCTGGTTTTTAAGTGCTCTGGAGTCATTTCGTTGCAAGCGGGTTTTTAAGTGTTCTGGAGACATTTCGTTGCAAGCGGGTTTTTAAGTGCTCTGGAGTCATTTCGTTGCAAGCGGGTTTTTAAGTGTTCTGGAGTCATTTCGTTGCAAGCGGGTTTTTAAGTGCTCTGGAGTCATTTCGTTGCAAGCGGGTTTTTAAGTGTTCTGGAGTCATTTCGTTGCAAGCGGGTTTTTAAGTGCTCTGGAGTCATTTCGTTGCAAGCGGGTTTTTAAGTGCTCTGGAGTCATTTCGTTGCAAGCGGGTTTTTAAGTGCTCTGGAGTCATTTCGTTGCAAGCGGGTTTTTAAGTGTTCTGGAGTCATTTCGTTGCAAGCGGGTTTTTAAGTGCTCTGGAGTCATTTCGTTGCAAGCGGGTTTTTAAGTACTCTGGAGTCATTTCGTTGCAAGCGGGTTTTTAAGTGCTCTGGAGTCATTTCGTTGCAAGCGGGTTTTTAAGTGCTCTGGAGTCATTTCGTTGCAAGCGGGTTTTTAAGTACTCTGGAGTCATTTCGTTGCAAGCGGGTTTTTACGTGCTCTGGAGTCATTTCATTGCAAGCGGGTTTTTACATACTTCTCAGACATTTCACTGGAAGCGGGTTTTTTAAGTGCTCTGGAGTCATTTCGTTGCAAGCGGGTTTTTAAGTGTTCTGGAGTCATTTCGTTGCAAGCGGGTTTTTAAGTGCTCTGGAGTCATTTCGTTGCAAGCGGGTTTTTAAGTGCTCTGGAGTCATTTCGTTGCAAGCGGGTTTTTAAGTGCTCTGGAGTCATTTCGTTGCAAGCGGGTTTTTAAGTGCTCGGTGGTCATTTCGTTGCAAGCGGGTTTTTAAGTGTTCTGGAGTCATTTCGTTGCAAGCGGGTTTTTAAGTACTCTGGAGTCATTTCGTTGCAAGCGGGTTTTTACGTACTCTGGAGTCATTTCATTGCAAGCGGGTTTTTACATACTTCTCAGACATTTCACTGGAAGTGGGTTTTTTAAGTGCTCTGGAGTCATTTCGTTGCAAGCGGGTTTTTACGTGCTCTGGAGTCATTTCATTGCAAGCGGGTTTTTACATACTTCTCAGACATTTCACTGGAAGCGGGTTTTTACGTGCTCTGGAGTCATTTCGTTGCAAGCGGGTTTTTAAGTGTTCTGGAGTCATTTCGTTGCAAGCGGGTTTTTAAGTGCTCTGGATTCATTTCGTTGCAAGTGGGTTTTTAAGTGCTCTGGAGTCATTTCGTTGCAAGCTGGTTTTTAAGTGCTCTGGAGTCATTTCGTTGCAAGCGGGTTTTTAAGTGTTCTGGAGACATTTCGTTGCAAGCGGGTTTTTAAGTGCTCTGGAGTCATTTCGTTGCAAGCGGGTTTTTAAGTGTTCTGGAGTCATTTCATTGCAAGCGGGTTTTTAAGTGCTCTGGAGTCATTTCGTTGCAAGCGGGTTTTTAAGTGTTCTGGAGTCATTTCGTTGCAAGCGGGTTTTTAAGTGCTCTGGAGTCATTTCGTTGCAAGCGGGTTTTTAAGTGCTCTGGAGTCATTTCGTTGCAAGCGGGTTTTTAAGTGCTCTGGAGTCATTTCGTTGCAAGCGGGTTTTTAAGTGTTCTGGAGTCATTTCGTTGCAAGCGGGTTTTTAAGTGCTCTGGAGTCATTTCGTTGCAAGCGGGTTTTTAAGTACTCTGGAGTCATTTCGTTTCAAGCGGGTTTTTAAGTGCTCTGGAGTCATTTTGTTGCAAGCGGGTTTTTAAGTGCTCTGGAGTCATTTCGTTGCAAGCGGGTTTTTACATATTTCTCTGACATTTAACTGGAAGCGGGTATTTTAAGTGCTCTGGAGTCATTTCGTTGCAAGCGGGTTTTTACGTACTCTGGAGTCATTTCATTGCAAGCGGGTTTTTACATACTTCTCAGACATTTCACTGGAAGCGGGTTTTTTAAGTGCTCTGGAGTCATTTCGTTGCAACCGGGTTTTTAAGTACTCTGGAGTCATTTCGTTGCAAGCGGGTTTTTAAGTGCTCTGGAGTCATTTCGTTGCAAGCGGGTTTTTAAGTGCTCTGGAGTCATTTCGTTGCAAGCGGGTTTTTAAGTGTTCTGGAGTCATTTCGTTGCAAGGGTTTTTAAGTACTCTGGAGTCATTTCGTTGCAAGCGGGTTTTTACGTGCTCTGGAGTCATTTCGTTGCAAGCGGGTTTTTACGTACTCTGGAGTCAATTCATTGCAAGCGGGTTTTTACATACTTCTCAGACATTTCACTGGAAGCGGGTTTTTTAAGTGCTCTGGAGTCATTTCGTTGCAAGCGGGTTTTTACGTACTCTGGAGTCATTTCATTACAAGCGGGTTTTTACATACTTCTCAGACATTTCACTGGAAGCGGGTTTTTTAAGTGCTCTGGTGTCATTTCGTTGCAAGCGGGTTTTTAAGTACTCTGGAGTCATTTCGTTGCAAGCGGGTTTTTACGTACTCTGGAGTCATTTCATTGCAAGCGGGTTTTTACATACTTCTCAGACATTTCACTGGAAGCAGGTTTTTTAAGTGCTCTGGAGTCATTTCGTTGCAAGCGGGTTTTTACGTGCTCTGGAGTCATTTCATTGCAAGCGGGTTTTTACATACTTCTCAGACATTTCACTGGAAGCGGGTTTTTACGTGCTCTGGAGTCATTTCATTGCAAGCGGGTTTTTAAGTGTTCTGGAGTCATTTCGTTGCAAGCGGGTTTTTAAGTGCTCTGGATTCATTTCGTTGCAAGTGGGTTTTTAAGTGCTCTGGAGTCATTTCGTTGCAAGCTGGTTTTTAAGTGCTCTGGAGTCATTTTGTTGCAAGCGGGTTTTTAAGTGTTCTGGAGACATTTCGTTGCAAGCGGGTTTTTAAGTGCTCTGGAGTCATTTCGTTGCAAGCGGGTTTTTAAGTGTTCTGGAGTCATTTCGTTGCAAGCGGGTTTTTAAGTGCTCTGGAGTCATTTCGTTGCAAGCGGGTTTTTAACTGCTCTGGAGTCATTTCGTTGCAAGCGGGTTTTTAAGTGCTCTGGAGTCATTTCGTTGCAAGCGGGTTTTTACGTACTCTGGAGTCAATTCATTGCAAGCGGGTTTTTACATACTTCTCAGACATTTCACTGGAAGCGGGTTTTTTAAGTGCTCTGGAGTCATTTCGTTGCAAGCGGGTTTTTACGTACTCTGGAGTCATTTCATTACAAGCGGGTTTTTACATACTTCTCAGACATTTCACTGGAAGCGGGTTTTTTAAGTGCTCTGGTGTCATTTCGTTGCAAGCGGGTTTTTAAGTACTCTGGAGTCATTTCGTTGCAAGCGGGTTTTTACGTACTCTGGAGTCATTTCATTGCAAGCGGGTTTTTACATACTTCTCAGACATTTCACTGGAAGCAGGTTTTTTAAGTGCTCTGGAGTCATTTCGTTGCAAGCGGGTTTTTACGTGCTCTGGAGTCATTTCATTGCAAGCGGGTTTTTACATACTTCTCAGACATTTCACTGGAAGCGGGTTTTTACGTGCTCTGGAGTCATTTCATTGCAAGCGGGTTTTTAAGTGTTCTGGAGTCATTTCGTTGCAAGCGGGTTTTTAAGTGCTCTGGATTCATTTCGTTGCAAGTGGGTTTTTAAGTGCTCTGGAGTCATTTCGTTGCAAGCTGGTTTTTAAGTGCTCTGGAGTCATTTTGTTGCAAGCGGGTTTTTAAGTGTTCTGGAGACATTTCGTTGCAAGCGGGTTTTTAAGTGCTCTGGAGTCATTTCGTTGCAAGCGGGTTTTTAAGTGTTCTGGAGTCATTTCGTTGCAAGCGGGTTTTTAAGTGCTCTGGAGTCATTTCGTTGCAAGCGGGTTTTTAACTGCTCTGGAGTCATTTCGTTGCAAGCGGGTTTTTAAGTGCTCTGGAGTCATTTCGTTGCAAGCGGGTTTTTAAGTGTTCTGGAGTCATTTTGTTGCAAGCGGGTTTTTAAGTGCTCTGGAGTCATTTCGTTGCAAGCGGGTTTTTAAGTGCTCTGGAGTCATTTCGTTGCAACCGGGTTTTTAAGTACTCTGGAGTCATTTCGTTGCAAGCGGGTTTTTAAGTGCTCTGGAGTCATTTCGTTGCAAGCGGGTTTTTAAGTGCTCTGGAGTCATTTCGTTGCAAGCGGGTTTTTAAGTGTTCTGGAGTCATTTCGTTGCAAGGGTTTTTAAGTACTCTGGAGTCATTTCGTTGCAAGCGGGTTTTTACGTGCTCTGGAGTCATTTCGTTGCAAGCGGGTTTTTACGTACTCTGGAGTCATTTCATTGCAAGCGGGTTTTTACATACTTCTCAGACATTTCACTGGAAGCGGGTTTTTTAAGTGCTCTGGAGTCATTTCGTTGCAAGCGGGTTTTTACGTACTCTGGAGTCATTTCATTACAAGCGGGTTTTTACATACTTCTCAGACATTTCACTGGAAGCGGGTTTTTTAAGTGCTCTGGAGTCATTTCGTTGCAAGCGGGTTTTTAAGTACTCTGGAGTCATTTCGTTGCAAGCGGGTTTTTACGTACTCTGGAGTCATTTCATTGCAAGCGGGTTTTTAAATACTTCTCAGACATTTCACTGGAAGCAGGTTTTTTAAGTGCTCTGGAGTCATTTCGTTGCAAGCGGGTTTTTACGTGCTCTGGAGTCATTTCATTGCAAGCGGGTTTTTACATACTTCTCAGACATTTCACTGGAAGCGGGTTTTTACGTGCTCTGGAGTCATTTCATTGCAAGCGGGTTTTTAAGTGTTCTGGAGTCATTTCGTTGCAAGCGGGTTTTTAAGTGCTCTGGATTCATTTCGTTGCAAGTGGGTTTTTAAGTGCTCTGGAGTCATTTCGTTGCAAGCTGGTTTTTAAGTGCTCTGGAGTCATTTTGTTGCAAGCGGGTTTTTAAGTGTTCTGGAGACATTTCGTTGCAAGCGGGTTTTTAAGTGCTCTGGAGTCATTTCGTTGCAAGCGGGTTTTTAAGTGTTCTGGAGTCATTTCGTTGCAAGCGGGTTTTTAAGTGCTCTGGAGTCATTTCGTTGCAAGCGGGTTTATAAGTGCTCTGGAGTCATTTCGTTGCAAGCGGGTTTTTAAGTGCTCTGGAGTCATTTCGTTGCAAGCGGGTTTTTAAGTGCTCTGGAGTCATTTCGTTGCAAGCGGGTTTTTAAGTGTTCTGGAGTCATTTCGTTGCAAGCGGGTTTTTAAGTACTCTGGAGTCATTTCGTTGCAAGCGGGTTTTTACGTACTCTGGAGTCATTTCATTGCAAGCGGGTTTTTACATACTTCTCAGACATTTCACTGGAAGTGGGTTTTTTAAGTGCTCTGGAGTCATTTCGTTGCAAGCGGGTTTTTACGTGCTCTGGAGTCATTTCATTGCAAGCGGGTTTTTACATAATTCTCAGACATTTCACTGGAAGCGGGTTTTTACGTGCTCTGGAGTCATTTCGTTGCAAGCGGGTTTTAAAGTGTTCTGGAGTCATTTCGTTGCAAGCGGGTTTTTAAGTGCTCTGGATTCATTTCGTTGCAAGTGGGTTTTTAAGTGCTCTGGAGTCATTTCGTTGCAAGCTGGTTTTTAAGTGCTCTGGAGTCATTTCGTTGCAAGCGGGTTTTTAAGTGTTCTGGAGACATTTCGTTGCAAGCGGGTTTTTAAGTGCTCTGGAGTCATTTCGTTGCAAGCGGGTTTTTAAGTGTTCTGGAGTCATTTCGTTGCAAGCGGGTTTTTAAGTGCTCTGGAGTCATTTCGTTGCAAGCGGGTTTTTAAGTGCTCTGGAGTCATTTCGTTGCAAGCGGGTTTTTAAGTGCTCTGGAGTCATTTTGTTGCAAGCGGGTTTTTAAGTGCTCTGGAGTCATTTCGTTGCAAGCGGGTTTTTAAGTGCTCTGGAGTCATTTCGTTGCAAGCGGGTTTTTAAGTACTCTGGAGTCATTTCGTTGCAAGCGGGTTTTTAAGTGCTCTGGAGTCATTTCGTTGCAAGCGGGTTTTTAAGTGCTCTGGAGTCATTTCGTTGCAAGCGGGTTTTTACGTACTCTGGAGTCATTTCATTGCAAGCGGGTTTTTACATACTTCTCAGACATTTCACTGGAAGCGGGTTTTTTAAGTGCTCTGGAGTCATTTCGTTGCAAGCGGGTTTTTACGTGCTCTGGAGTCATTTCATTGCAAGCGGGTTTTTACATACTTCTCAGACATTTCACTGGAAGCGGGTTTTTACGTGCTCTGGAGTCATTTCGTTGCAAGCGGGTTTTTAAGTGTTCTGGAGTCATTTCGTTGCAAGCGGGTTTTTAAGTGCTCTGGATTCATTTCGTTGCAAGTGGGTTTTTAAGTGCTCTGGAGTCATTTCGTTACAAGCTGGTTTTTAAGTGCTCTGGAGTCATTTCGTTGCAAGCGGGTTTTTAAGTGTTCTGGAGACATTTCGTTGCAAGCGGGTTTTTAAGTGCTCTGGAGTCATTTCGTTGCAAGCGGGTTTTTAAGTGTTCTGGAGTCATTTCGTTGCAAGCGGGTTTTTAAGTGCTCTGGAGTCATTTCGTTGCAAGCGGGTTTTTAAGTGCTCTGGAGTCATTTCGTTGCAAGCGGGTTTTTAAGTGCTCTGGAGTCATTTCGTTGCAAGCGGGTTTTTAAGTGCTCTGGAGTCATTTCGTTGCAAGCGGGTTTTTAAGTGCTCTGGAGTCATTTCGTTGCAAGCGGGTTTTTAAGTGTTATGGAGTCATTTCGTTGCAAGCGGGTTTTTAAGTGCTCTGGAGTCATTTCGTTGCAAGCGGGTTTTTAAGTACTCTGGAGTCATTTCGTTGCAAGCGGGTTTTTAAGTGCTCTGGAGTCATTTCGTTGCAAGCGGGTTTTTAAGTGCTCTGGAGTCATTTCGTTGCAAGCGGGTTTTTACGTACTCTGGAGTCATTTCATTGCAAGCGGGTTTTTACATACTTCTCAGACATTTCACTGGAAGCGGGTTTTTTAAGTGCTTTGGAGTCATTTCGTTGCAAGCGGGTTTTTACGTGCTCTGGAGTCATTTCATTGCAAGCGGGTTTTTACATACTTCTCAGACATTTCACTGGAAGCGGGTTTTAACGTGCTCTGGAGTCATTTCGTTGCAAGCGGGTTTTTAAGTGTTCTGGAGTCATTTCGTTGCAAGCGGGTTTTTAAGTGCTCTGGATTCATTTCGTTGCAAGCGGGTTTTTAAGTGCTCTGGAGTCATTTCGTTGCAAGCTGGTTTTTAAGTGCTCTGGAGTCATTTCGTTGCAAGCGGGTTTTTAAGTGTTCTGGAGACATTTCGTTGCAAGCGGGTTTTTAAGTGCTCTGGAGTCATTTCGTTGCAAGCGGGTTTTTAAGTGTTCTGGAGTCATTTCGTTGCAAGCGGGTTTTTAAGTGCTCTGGAGTCATTTCGTTGCAAGCGGGTTTTTAAGTGTTCTGGAGTCATTTCGTTGCAAGCGGGTTTTTAAGTGCTCTGGAGTCATTTCGTTGCAAGCGGGTTTTTAAGTGCTCTGGAGTCATTTCGTTGCAAGCGGGTTTTTAAGTGCTCTGGAGTCATTTCGTTGCAAGCGGGTTTTTAAGTGTTCTGGAGTCATTTCGTTGCAAGCGGGTTTTTAAGTGCTCTGGAGTCATTTCGTTGCAAGCAGGTTTTTAAGTACTCTGGAGTCATTTCGTTGCAAGCGGGTTTTTAAGTGCTCTGGAGTCATTTCGTTGCAAGCGGGTTTTTAAGTGCTCTGGAGTCATTTCGTTGCAAGCGGGTTTTTAAGTGCTCTGGAGTCATTTCGTTGCAAGCGGGTTTTTAAGTGCTCTGGAGTCATTTCGTTGCAAGCGGGTTTTTAAGTGTTCTGGAGTCATTTCGTTGCAAGGGTTTTTAAGTACTCTGAAGTCATTTCGTTGCAAGCGGGTTTTTACGTGCTCTGGAGTCATTTCGTTGCAAGCGGGTTTTTACGTACTCTGGAGTCATTTCATTGCAAGCGGGTTTTTACATACTTCTCAGACATTTCACTGGAAGCGGGTTTTTTAAGTGCTCTGGAGTCATTTCGTTGCAAGCGGGTTTTTACGTACTCTGGAGTCATTTCATTACAAGCGGGTTTTTACATACTTCTCAGACATTTCACTGGAAGCGGGTTTTTTAAGTGCTCTGGAGTCATTTCGTTGCAAGCGGGTTTTTAAGTACTCTGGAGTCATTTCGTTGCAAGCGGGTTTTTACGTACTCTGGAGTCATTTCATTGCAAGCGGGTTTTTAAATACTTCTCAGACATTTCACTGGAAGCAGGTTTTTTAAGTGCTCTGGAGTCATTTCGTTGCAAGCGGGTTTTTACGTGCTCTGGAGTCATTTCATTGCAAGCGGGTTTTTACATACTTCTCAGACATTTCACTGGAAGCGGGTTTTTACGTGCTCTGGAGTCATTTCATTGCAAGCGGGTTTTTAAGTGTTCTGGAGTCATTTCGTTGCAAGCGGGTTTTTAAGTGCTCTGGATTCATTTCGTTGCAAGTGGGTTTTTAAGTGCTCTGGAGTCATTTCGTTGCAAGCTGGTTTTTAAGTGCTCTGGAGTCATTTTGTTGCAAGCGGGTTTTTAAGTGTTCTGGAGACATTTCGTTGCAAGCGGGTTTTTAAGTGCTCTGGAGTCATTTCGTTGCAAGCGGGTTTTTAAGTGTTCTGGAGTCATTTCGTTGCAAGCGGGTTTTTAAGTGCTCTGGAGTCATTTCGTTGCAAGCGGGTTTATAAGTGCTCTGGAGTCATTTCGTTGCAAGCGGGTTTTTAAGTGCTCTGGAGTCATTTCGTTGCAAGCGGGTTTTTAAGTGCTCTGGAGTCATTTCGTTGCAAGCGGGTTTTTAAGTGTTCTGGAGTCATTTCGTTGCAAGCGGGTTTTTAAGTACTCTGGAGTCATTTCGTTGCAAGCGGGTTTTTACGTACTCTGGAGTCATTTCATTGCAAGCGGGTTTTTACATACTTCTCAGACATTTCACTGGAAGTGGGTTTTTTAAGTGCTCTGGAGTCATTTCGTTGCAAGCGGGTTTTTACGTGCTCTGGAGTCATTTCATTGCAAGCGGGTTTTTACATAATTCTCAGACATTTCACTGGAAGCGGGTTTTTACGTGCTCTGGAGTCATTTCGTTGCAAGCGGGTTTTAAAGTGTTCTGGAGTCATTTCGTTGCAAGCGGGTTTTTAAGTGCTCTGGATTCATTTCGTTGCAAGTGGGTTTTTAAGTGCTCTGGAGTCATTTCGTTGCAAGCTGGTTTTTAAGTGCTCTGGAGTCATTTCGTTGCAAGCGGGTTTTTAAGTGTTCTGGAGACATTTCGTTGCAAGCGGGTTTTTAAGTGCTCTGGAGTCATTTCGTTGCAAGCGGGTTTTTAAGTGTTCTGGAGTCATTTCGTTGCAAGCGGGTTTTTAAGTGCTCTGGAGTCATTTCGTTGCAAGCGGGTTTTTAAGTGCTCTGGAGTCATTTCGTTGCAAGCGGGTTTTTAAGTGCTCTGGAGTCATTTCGTTGCAAGCGGGTTTTTAAGTGCTCTGGAGTCATTTCGTTGCAAGCGGGTTTTTAAGTGCTCTGGAGTCATTTCGTTGCAAGCGGGTTTTTAAGTACTCTGGAGTCATTTCGTTGCAAGCGGGTTTTTAAGTGCTCTGGAGTCATTTCGTTGCAAGCGGGTTTTTAAGTGCTCTGGAGTCATTTCGTTGCAAGCGGGTTTTTACGTACTCTGGAGTCATTTCATTGCAAGCGGGTTTTTACATACTTCTCAGACATTTCACTGGAAGCGGGTTTTTTAAGTGCTCTGGAGTCATTTCGTTGCAAGCGGGTTTTTACGTGCTCTGGAGTCATTTCATTGCAAGCGGGTTTTTACATACTTCTCAGACATTTCACTGGAAGCGGGTTTTTACGTGCTCTGGAGTCATTTCGTTGCAAGCGGGTTTTTAAGTGTTCTGGAGTCATTTCGTTGCAAGCGGGTTTTTAAGTGCTCTGGATTCATTTCGTTGCAAGTGGGTTTTTAAGTGCTCTGGAGTCATTTCGTTACAAGCTGGTTTTTAAGTGCTCTGGAGTCATTTCGTTGCAAGCGGGTTTTTAAGTGTTCTGGAGACATTTCGTTGCAAGCGGGTTTTTAAGTGCTCTGGAGTCATTTCGTTGCAAGCGGGTTTTTAAGTGTTCTGGAGTCATTTCGTTGCAAGCGGGTTTTTAAGTGCTCTGGAGTCATTTCGTTGCAAGCGGGTTTTTAAGTGCTCTGGAGTCATTTCGTTGCAAGCGGGTTTTTAAGTGCTCTGGAGTCATTTCGTTGCAAGCGGGTTTTTAAGTGCTCTGGAGTCATTTCGTTGCAAGCGGGTTTTTAAGTGCTCTGGAGTCATTTCGTTGCAAGCGGGTTTTTAAGTGTTATGGAGTCATTTCGTTGCAAGCGGGTTTTTAAGTGCTCTGGAGTCATTTCGTTGCAAGCGGGTTTTTAAGTACTCTGGAGTCATTTCGTTGCAAGCGGGTTTTTAAGTGCTCTGGAGTCATTTCGTTGCAAGCGGGTTTTTAAGTGCTCTGGAGTCATTTCGTTGCAAGCGGGTTTTTACGTACTCTGGAGTCATTTCATTGCAAGCGGGTTTTTACATACTTCTCAGACATTTCACTGGAAGCGGGTTTTTTAAGTGCTTTGGAGTCATTTCGTTGCAAGCGGGTTTTTACGTGCTCTGGAGTCATTTCATTGCAAGCGGGTTTTTACATACTTCTCAGACATTTCACTGGAAGCGGGTTTTAACGTGCTCTGGAGTCATTTCGTTGCAAGCGGGTTTTTAAGTGTTCTGGAGTCATTTCGTTGCAAGCGGGTTTTTAAGTGCTCTGGATTCATTTCGTTGCAAGCGGGTTTTTAAGTGCTCTGGAGTCATTTCGTTGCAAGCTGGTTTTTAAGTGCTCTGGAGTCATTTCGTTGCAAGCGGGTTTTTAAGTGTTCTGGAGACATTTCGTTGCAAGCGGGTTTTTAAGTGCTCTGGAGTCATTTCGTTGCAAGCGGGTTTTTAAGTGTTCTGGAGTCATTTCGTTGCAAGCGGGTTTTTAAGTGCTCTGGAGTCATTTCGTTGCAAGCGGGTTTTTAAGTGTTCTGGAGTCATTTCGTTGCAAGCGGGTTTTTAAGTGCTCTGGAGTCATTTCGTTGCAAGCGGGTTTTTAAGTGCTCTGGAGTCATTTCGTTGCAAGCGGGTTTTTAAGTGCTCTGGAGTCATTTCGTTGCAAGCGGGTTTTTAAGTGTTCTGGAGTCATTTCGTTGCAAGCGGGTTTTTAAGTGCTCTGGAGTCATTTCGTTGCAAGCAGGTTTTTAAGTACTCTGGAGTCATTTCGTTGCAAGCGGGTTTTTAAGTGCTCTGGAGTCATTTCGTTGCAAGCGGGTTTTTAAGTGCTCTGGAGTCATTTCGTTGCAAGCGGGTTTTTACATATTTCTCTGACATTTAACTGGAAGCGGGTATTTTAAGTGCTCTGGAGTCATTTCGTTGCAAGCGGGTTTTTACGTACTCTGGAGTCATTTCATTGCAAGCGGGTTTTTACATACTTCTCAGACATTTCACTGGAAGCGGGTTTTTTAAGTGCTCTGGAGTCATTTCGTTGCAAGCGGGTTTTTAAGTACTCTGGAGTCATTTCGTTGCAAGCGGGTTTTTAAGTGCTCTGGAGTCATTTCGTTGCAAGCGGGTTTTTAAGTGCTCTGGAGTCATTTCGTTGCAAGCGGGTTTTTAAGTGTTCTGGAGTCATTTCGTTGCAAGGGTTTTTAAGTACTCTGGAGTCATTTCGTTGCAAGCGGGTTTTTACGTGCTCTGGAGTCATTTCGTTGCAAGCGGGTTTTTACGTACTCTGGAGTCATTTCATTGCAAGCGGGTTTTTACATACTTCTCAGACATTTCACTGGAAGCGGGTTTTTTAAGTGCTCTGGAGTCATTTCGTTGCAAGCGGGTTTTTACGTACTCTGGAGTCATTTCATTGCAAGCGGGTTTTTACATACTTCTCAGACATTTCACTGGAAGCGGGTTTTTTAAGTGCTCTGGAGTCATTTCGTTGCAAGCGGGTTTTTAAGTACTCTGGAGTCATTTCGTTGCAAGCGGGTTTTTACGTACTCTGGAGTCATTTCATTGCAAGCGGGTTTTTACATACTTCTCAGACATTTCACTGGAAGCGGGTTTTTTAAGTGCTCTGGAGTCATTTCGTTGCAAGCGGGTTTTTACGTGCTCTGGAGTCATTTCATTGCAAGCGGGTTTTTACATACTTCTCAGACATTTCACTGGAAGCGGGTTTTTACGTGCTCTGGAGTCATTTCGTTGCAAGCGGGTTTTTAAGTGTTCTGGAGTCATTTCGTTGCAAGCGGGTTTTTAAGTGCTCTGGATTCATTTCGTTGCAAGTGGGTTTTTAAGTGCTCTGGAGTCATTTCGTTGCAAGCTGGTTTTTAAGTGCTCTGGAGTCATTTCGTTGCAAGCGGGTTTTTAAGTGTTCTGGAGACATTTCGTTGCAAGCGGGTTTTTAAGTGCTCTGGAGTCATTTCGTTGCAAGCGGGTTTTTAAGTGTTCTGGAGTCATTTCGTTGCAAGCGGGTTTTTAAGTGCTCTGGAGTCATTTCGTTGCAAGCGGGTTTTTAAGTGTTCTGGAGTCATTTCGTTGCAAGCGGGTTTTTAAGTGCTCTGGAGTCATTTCGTTGCAAGCGGGTTTTTAAGTGCTCTGGAGTCATTTCGTTGCAAGCGGGTTTTTAAGTGCTCTGGAGTCATTTCGTTGCAAGCGGGTTTTTAAGTGTTCTGGAGTCATTTCGTTGCAAGCGGGTTTTTAAGTGCTCTGGAGTCATTTCGTTGCAAGCGGGTTTTTAAGTACTCTGGAGTCATTTCGTTGCAAGCGGGTTTTTAAGTGCTCTGGAGTCATTTCGTTGCAAGCGGGTTTTTAAGTGCTCTGGAGTCATTTCGTTGCAAGCGGGTTTTTACATATTTCTCTGACATTTAACTGGAAGCGGGTATTTTAAGTGCTCTGGAGTCATTTCGTTGCAAGCGGGTTTTTACGTACTCTGGAGTCATTTCATTGCAAGCGGGTTTTTACATACTTCTCAGACATTTCACTGGAAGTGGGTTTTTTAAGTGCTCTGGAGTCATTTCGTTGCAAGCGGGTTTTTACGTGCTCTGGAGTCATTTCATTGCAAGCGGGTTTTTACATACTTCTCAGACATTTCACTGGAAGCGGGTTTTTACGTGCTCTGGAGTCATTTCGTTGCAAGCGGGTTTTTAAGTGTTCTGGAGTCATTTCGTTGCAAGCGGGTTTTTAAGTGCTCTGGATTCATTTCGTTGCAAGTGGGTTTTTAAGTGCTCTGGAGTCATTTCGTTGCAAGCTGGTTTTTAAGTGCTCTGGAGTCATTTCGTTGCAAGCGGGTTTTTAAGTGTTCTGGAGACATTTCGTTGCAAGCGGGTTTTTAAGTGCTCTGGAGTCATTTCGTTGCAAGCGGGTTTTTAAGTGTTCTGGAGTCATTTCGTTGCAAGCGGGTTTTTAAGTGCTCTGGAGTCATTTCGTTGCAAGCGGGTTTTTAAGTGTTCTGGAGTCATTTCGTTGCAAGCGGGTTTTTAAGTGCTCTGGAGTCATTTCGTTGCAAGCGGGTTTTTAAGTGCTCTGGAGTCATTTCGTTGCAAGCGGGTTTTTAAGTGCTCTGGAGTCATTTCGTTGCAAGCGGGTTTTTAAGTACTCTGGAGTCATTTCGTTGCAAGCGGGTTTTTAAGTGCTCTGGAGTCATTTCGTTGCAAGCGGGTTTTTAAGTGCTCTGGAGTCATTTCGTTGCAAGCGGGTTTTTACGTACTCTGGAGTCATTTCATTGCAAGCGGGTTTTTACATACTTCTCAGACATTTCACTGGAAGCGGGTTTTTTAAGTGCTCTGGAGTCATTTCGTTGCAAGCGGGTTTTTACGTGCTCTGGAGTCATTTCATTGCAAGCGGGTTTTTACATACTTCTCAGACATTTCACTGGAAGCGGGTTTTTACGTGCTCTGGAGTCATTTCGTTGCAAGCGGGTTTTTAAGTGTTCTGGAGTCATTTCGTTGCAAGCGGGTTTTTAAGTGCTCTGGATTCATTTCGTTGCAAGTGGGTTTTTAAGTGCTCTGGAGTCATTTCGTTACAAGCTGGTTTTTAAGTGCTCTGGAGTCATTTCGTTGCAAGCGGGTTTTTAAGTGTTCTGGAGTCATTTCGTTGCAAGCGGGTTTTTAAGTGCTCTGGAGTCATTTCGTTGCAAGCGGGTTTATAAGTGCTCTGGAGTCATTTCGTTGCAAGCGGGTTTTTAAGTGCTCTGGAGTCATTTCGTTGCAAGCGGGTTTTTAAGTGCTCTGGAGTCATTTCGTTGCAAGCGGGTTTTTAAGTGTTCTGGAGTCATTTCGTTGCAAGCGGGTTTTTAAGTACTCTGGAGTCATTTCGTTGCAAGCGGGTTTTTACGTACTCTGGAGTCATTTCATTGCAAGCGGGTTTTTACATACTTCTCAGACATTTCACTGGAAGTGGGTTTTTTAAGTGCTCTGGAGTCATTTCGTTGCAAGCGGGTTTTTAAGTGCTCTGGATTCATTTCGTTGCAAGTGGGTTTTTAAGTGCTCTGGAGTCATTTCGTTGCAAGCTTGTTTTTAAGTGCTCTGGAGTCATTTCGTTGCAAGCGGGTTTTTAAGTGTTCTGGAGACATTTCGTTGCAAGCGGGTTTTTAAGTGCTCTGGAGTCATTTCGTTGCAAGCGGGTTTTTAAGTGTTCTGGAGTCATTTCGTTGCAAGCGGGTTTTTAAGTGCTCTGGAGTCATTTCGTTGCAAGCGGGTTTTTAAGTGTTCTGGAGTCATTTCGTTGCAAGCGGGTTTTTAAGTGCTCTGGAGTCATTTCGTTGCAAGCGGGTTTTTAAGTGCTCTGGAGTCATTTCGTTGCAAGCGGGTTTTTAAGTGCTCTGGAGTCATTTCGTTGCAAGCGGGTTTTTAAGTGTTCTGGAGTCATTTCGTTGCAAGCGGGTTTTTAAGTGCTCTGGAGTCATTTCGTTGCAAGCGGGTTTTTAAGTACTCTGGAGTCATTTCGTTGCAAGCGGGTTTTTAAGTGCTCTGGAGTCATTTCGTTGCAAGCGGGTTTTTAAGTGCTCTGGAGTCATTTCGTTGCAAGCGGGTTTTTACATATTTCTCTGACATTTAACTGGAAGCGGGTATTTTAAGTGCTCTGGAGTCATTTCGTTGCAAGCGGGTTTTTACGTACTCTGGAGTCATTTCATTGCAAGCGGGTTTTTACATACTTCTCAGACATTTCACTGGAAGTGGGTTTTTTAAGTGCTCTGGAGTCATTTCGTTGCAAGCGGGTTTTTACGTGCTCTGGAGTCATTTCATTGCAAGCGGGTTTTTACATACTTCTCAGACATTTCACTGGAAGCGGGTTTTTACGTGCTCTGGAGTCATTTCGTTGCAAGCGGGTTTTTAAGTACTCTGGAGTCATTTCGTTGCAAGCGGGTTTTTAAGTGCTCTGGAGTCATTTCGTTGCAAGCGGGTTTTTAAGTGCTCTGGAGTCATTTCGTTGCAAGCGGGTTTTTAAGTGTTCTGGAGTCATTTCGTTGCAAGGGTTTTTAAGTACTCTGGAGTCATTTCGTTGCAAGCGGGTTTTTACGTGCTCTGGAGTCATTTCGTTGCAAGCGGGTTTTTACGTACTCTGGAGTCATTTCATTGCAAGCGGGTTTTTACATACTTCTCAGACATTTCACTGGAAGCGGGTTTTTTAAGTGCTCTGGAGTCATTTCGTTGCAAGCGGGTTTTTACGTACTCTGGAGTCATTTCATTGCAAGCGGGTTTTTACATACTTCTCAGACATTTCACTGGAAGCGGGTTTTTTAAGTGCTCTGGAGTCATTTCGTTGCAAGCGGGTTTTTAAGTACTCTGGAGTCATTTCGTTGCAAGCGGGTTTTTACGTACTCTGGAGTCATTTCATTGCAAGCGGGTTTTTACATACTTCTCAGACATTTCACTGGAAGCGGGTTTTTTAAGTGCTCTGGAGTCATTTCGTTGCAAGCGGGTTTTTACGTGCTCTGGAGTCATTTCATTGCAAGCGGGTTTTTACATACTTCTCAGACATTTCACTGGAAGCGGGTTTTTACGTGCTCTGGAGTCATTTCGTTGCAAGCGGGTTTTTAAGTGTTCTGGAGTCATTTCGTTGCAAGCGGGTTTTTAAGTGCTCTGGATTCATTTCGTTGCAAGTGGGTTTTTAAGTGCTCTGGAGTCATTTCGTTGCAAGCTGGTTTTTAAGTGCTCTGGAGTCATTTCGTTGCAAGCGGGTTTTTAAGTGTTCTGGAGACATTTCGTTGCAAGCGGGTTTTTAAGTGCTCTGGAGTCATTTCGTTGCAAGCGGGTTTTTAAGTGTTCTGGAGTCATTTCGTTGCAAGCGGGTTTTTAAGTGCTCTGGAGTCATTTCGTTGCAAGCGGGTTTTTAAGTGTTCTGGAGTCATTTCGTTGCAAGCGGGTTTTTAAGTGCTCTGGAGTCATTTCGTTGCAAGCGGGTTTTTAAGTGCTCTGGAGTCATTTCGTTGCAAGCGGGTTTTTAAGTGCTCTGGAGTCATTTCGTTGCAAGCGGGTTTTTAAGTGTTCTGGAGTCATTTCGTTGCAAGCGGGTTTTTAAGTGCTCTGGAGTCATTTCGTTGCAAGCGGGTTTTTAAGTACTCTGGAGTCATTTCGTTGCAAGCGGGTTTTTAAGTGCTCTGGAGTCATTTCGTTGCAAGCGGGTTTTTAAGTGCTCTGGAGTCATTTCGTTGCAAGCGGGTTTTTACATATTTCTCTGACATTTAACTGGAAGCGGGTATTTTAAGTGCTCTGGAGTCATTTCGTTGCAAGCGGGTTTTTACGTACTCTGGAGTCATTTCATTGCAAGCGGGTTTTTACATACTTCTCAGACATTTCACTGGAAGTGGGTTTTTTAAGTGCTCTGGAGTCATTTCGTTGCAAGCGGGTTTTTACGTGCTCTGGAGTCATTTCATTGCAAGCGGGTTTTTACATACTTCTCAGACATTTCACTGGAAGCGGGTTTTTACGTGCTCTGGAGTCATTTCGTTGCAAGCGGGTTTTTAAGTGTTCTGGAGTCATTTCGTTGCAAGCGGGTTTTTAAGTGCTCTGGATTCATTTCGTTGCAAGTGGGTTTTTAAGTGCTCTGGAGTCATTTCGTTGCAAGCTGGTTTTTAAGTGCTCTGGAGTCATTTCGTTGCAAGCGGGTTTTTAAGTGTTCTGGAGACATTTCGTTGCAAGCGGGTTTTTAAGTGCTCTGGAGTCATTTCGTTGCAAGCGGGTTTTTAAGTGTTCTGGAGTCATTTCGTTGCAAGCGGGTTTTTAAGTGCTCTGGAGTCATTTCGTTGCAAGCGGGTTTTTAAGTGTTCTGGAGTCATTTCGTTGCAAGCGGGTTTTTAAGTGCTCTGGAGTCATTTCGTTGCAAGCGGGTTTTTAAGTGCTCTGGAGTCATTTCGTTGCAAGCGGGTTTTTAAGTGCTCTGGAGTCATTTCGTTGCAAGCGGGTTTTTAAGTACTCTGGAGTCATTTCGTTGCAAGCGGGTTTTTAAGTGCTCTGGAGTCATTTCGTTGCAAGCGGGTTTTTAAGTGCTCTGGAGTCATTTCGTTGCAAGCGGGTTTTTACGTACTCTGGAGTCATTTCATTGCAAGCGGGTTTTTACATACTTCTCAGACATTTCACTGGAAGCGGGTTTTTTAAGTGCTCTGGAGTCATTTCGTTGCAAGCGGGTTTTTACGTGCTCTGGAGTCATTTCATTGCAAGCGGGTTTTTACATACTTCTCAGACATTTCACTGGAAGCGGGTTTTTACGTGCTCTGGAGTCATTTCGTTGCAAGCGGGTTTTTAAGTGTTCTGGAGTCATTTCGTTGCAAGCGGGTTTTTAAGTGCTCTGGATTCATTTCGTTGCAAGTGGGTTTTTAAGTGCTCTGGAGTCATTTCGTTACAAGCTGGTTTTTAAGTGCTCTGGAGTCATTTCGTTGCAAGCGGGTTTTTAAGTGTTCTGGAGTCATTTCGTTGCAAGCGGGTTTTTAAGTGCTCTGGAGTCATTTCGTTGCAAGCGGGTTTATAAGTGCTCTGGAGTCATTTCGTTGCAAGCGGGTTTTTAAGTGCTCTGGAGTCATTTCGTTGCAAGCGGGTTTTTAAGTGCTCTGGAGTCATTTCGTTGCAAGCGGGTTTTTAAGTGTTCTGGAGTCATTTCGTTGCAAGCGGGTTTTTAAGTACTCTGGAGTCATTTCGTTGCAAGCGGGTTTTTACGTACTCTGGAGTCATTTCGTTGCAAGCGGGTTTTTACATACTTCTCAGACATTTCACTGGAAGTGGGTTTTTTAAGTGCTCTGGAGTCATTTCGTTGCAAGCGGGTTTTTAAGTGCTCTGGATTCATTTCGTTGCAAGTGGGTTTTTAAGTGCTCTGGAGTCATTTCGTTGCAAGCTGGTTTTTAAGTGCTCTGGAGTCATTTCGTTGCAAGCGGGTTTTTAAGTGTTCTGGAGACATTTCGTTGCAAGCGGGTTTTTAAGTGCTCTGGAGTCATTTCGTTGCAAGCGGGTTTTTAAGTGTTCTGGAGTCATTTCGTTGCAAGCGGGTTTTTAAGTGCTCTGGAGTCATTTCGTTGCAAGCGGGTTTTTAAGTGTTCTGGAGTCATTTCGTTGCAAGCGGGTTTTTAAGTGCTCTGGAGTCATTTCGTTGCAAGCGGGTTTTTAAGTGCTCTGGAGTCATTTCGTTGCAAGCGGGTTTTTAAGTGCTCTGGAGTCATTTCGTTGCAAGCGGGTTTTTAAGTGTTCTGGAGTCATTTCGTTGCAAGCGGGTTTTTAAGTGCTCTGGAGTCATTTCGTTGCAAGCGGGTTTTTAAGTACTCTGGAGTCATTTCGTTGCAAGCGGGTTTTTAAGTGCTCTGGAGTCATTTCGTTGCAAGCGGGTTTTTAAGTGCTCTGGAGTCATTTCGTTGCAAGCGGGATTTTACATATTTCTCTGACATTTAACTGGAAGCGGGTATTTTAAGTGCTCTGGAGTCATTTCGTTGCAAGCGGGTTTTTACGTACTCTGGAGTCATTTCATTGCAAGCGGGTTTTTACATACTTCTCAGACATTTCACTGGAAGTGGGTTTTTTAAGTGCTCTGGAGTCATTTCGTTGCAAGCGGGTTTTTACGTGCTCTGGAGTCATTTCATTGCAAGCGGGTTTTTACATACTTCTCAGACATTTCACTGGAAGCGGGTTTTTACGTGCTCTGGAGTCATTTCGTTGCAAGCGGGTTTTTAAGTGTTCTGGAGTCATTTCGTTGCAAGCGGGTTTTTAAGTGCTCTGGATTCATTTCGTTGCAAGTGGGTTTTTAAGTGCTCTGGAGTCATTTCGTTGCAAGCTGGTTTTTAAGTGCTCTGGAGTCATTTCGTTGCAAGCGGGTTTTTAAGTGCTCTGGAGTCATTTCGTTGCAAGCGGGTTTTTAAGTGTTCTGGAGTCATTTCGTTGCAAGCGGGTTTTTAAGTGCTCTGGAGTCATTTCGTTGCAAGCGGGTTTTTAAGTGCTCTGGAGTCATTTCGTTGCAAGCGGGTTTTTAAGTGCTCTGGAGTCATTTCGTTGCAAGCGGGTTTTTAAGTACTCTGGAGTCATTTCGTTGCAAGCGGGTTTTTAAGTGCTCTGGAGTCATTTCGTTGCAAGCGGGTTTTTAAGTGCTCTGGAGTCATTTCGTTGCAAGCGGGTTTTTACGTACTCTGGAGTCATTTCATTGCAAGCGGGTTTTTACATACTTCTCAGACATTTCACTGGAAGCGGGTTTTTTAAGTGCTCTGGAGTCATTTCGTTGCAAGCGGGTTTTTACGTGCTCTGGAGTCATTTCATTGCAAGCGGGTTTTTACATACTTCTCAGACATTTCACTGGAAGCGGGTTTTTACGTGCTCTGGAGTCATTTCGTTGCAAGCGGGTTTTTAAGTGTTCTGGAGTCATTTCGTTGCAAGCGGGTTTTTAAGTGCTCTGGATTCATTTCGTTTCAAGTGGGTTTTAAGTGCTCTGGAGTCATTTCGTTGCAAGCGGGTTTTTAAGTGCTCTGGAGTCATTTCGTTGCAAGCGGGTTTTTAAGTGCTCTGGAGTCATTTCGTTGCAAGCGGGATTTTACATATTTCTCTGACATTTAACTGGAAGCGGGTATTTTAAGTGCTCTGGAGTCATTTCGTTGCAAGCGGGTTTTTACGTACTCTGGAGTCATTTCATTGCAAGCGGGTTTTTACATACTTCTCAGACATTTCACTGGAAGTGGGTTTTTTAAGTGCTCTGGAGTCATTTCGTTGCAAGCGGGTTTTTACGTGCTCTGGAGTCATTTCATTGCAAGCGGGTTTTTACATACTTCTCAGACATTTCACTGGAAGCGGGTTTTTACGTGCTCTGGAGTCATTTCGTTGCAAGCGGGTTTTTAAGTGTTCTGGAGTCATTTCGTTGCAAGCGGGTTTTTAAGTGCTCTGGATTCATTTCGTTGCAAGTGGGTTTTTAAGTGCTCTGGAGTCATTTCGTTGCAAGCTGGTTTTTAAGTGCTCTGGAGTCATTTCGTTGCAAGCGGGTTTTTAAGTGCTCTGGAGTCATTTCGTTGCAAGCGGGTTTTTAAGTGTTCTGGAGTCATTTCGTTGCAAGCGGGTTTTTAAGTGCTCTGGAGTCATTTCGTTGCAAGCGGGTTTTTAAGTGCTCTGGAGTCATTTCGTTGCAAGCGGGTTTTTAAGTGCTCTGGAGTCATTTCGTTGCAAGCGGGTTTTTAAGTACTCTGGAGTCATTTCGTTGCAAGCGGGTTTTTAAGTGCTCTGGAGTCATTTCGTTGCAAGCGGGTTTTTAAGTGCTCTGGAGTCATTTCGTTGCAAGCGGGTTTTTACGTACTCTGGAGTCATTTCATTGCAAGCGGGTTTTTACATACTTCTCAGACATTTCACTGGAAGCGGGTTTTTTAAGTGCTCTGGAGTCATTTCGTTGCAAGCGGGTTTTTACGTGCTCTGGAGTCATTTCATTGCAAGCGGGTTTTTACATACTTCTCAGACATTTCACTGGAAGCGGGTTTTTACGTGCTCTGGAGTCATTTCGTTGCAAGCGGGTTTTTAAGTGTTCTGGAGTCATTTCGTTGCAAGCGGGTTTTTAAGTGCTCTGGATTCATTTCGTTTCAAGTGGGTTTTAAGTGCTCTGGAGTCATTTCGTTACAAGCTGGTTTTTAAGTGCTCTGGAGTCATTTCGTTGCAAGCGGGTTTTTAAGTACTCTGGAGTCATTTCGTTGCAAGCGGGTTTTTAAGTGCTCTGGAGTCATTTCGTTGCAAGCGGGTTTATAAGTGCTCTGGAGTCATTTCGTTGCAAGCGGGTTTTTAAGTGCTCTGGAGTCATTTCGTTGCAAGCGGGTTTTTAAGTGCTCTGGAGTCATTTCGTTGCAAGCGGGTTTTTAAGTGTTCTGGAGTCATTTCGTTGCAAGCGGGTTTTTAAGTACTCTGGAGTCATTTCGTTGCAAGCGGGTTTTTACGTACTCTGGAGTCATTTCATTGCAAGCGGGTTTTTACATACTTCTCAGACATTTCACTGGAAGTGGGTTTTTTAAGTGCTCTGGAGTCATTTCGTTGCAAGCGGGTTTTTACGTGCTCTGGAGTCATTTCATTGCAAGCGGGTTTTTACATACTTCTCAGACATTTCACTGGAAGCGGGTTTTTACGTGCTCTGGAGTCATTTCGTTGCAAGCGGGTTTTTAAGTGTTCTGGAGTCATTTCGTTGCAAGCGGGTTTTTAAGTGCTCTGGATTCATTTCGTTGCAAGTGGGTTTTTAAGTGCTCTGGAGTCATTTCGTTGCAAGCTGGTTTTTAAGTGCTCTGGAGTCATTTCGTTGCAAGCGGGTTTTTAAGTGTTCTGGAGACATTTCGTTGCAAGCGGGTTTTTAAGTGCTCTGGAGTCATTTCGTTGCAAGCGGGTTTTTAAGTGTTCTGGAGTCATTTCGTTGCAAGCGGGTTTTTAAGTGCTCTGGAGTCATTTCGTTGCAAGCGGATTTTTAAGTGATCTGGAGTCATTTCGTTGCAAGCGGGTTTTTAAGTGCTCTGGAGTCATTTCGTTGCAAGCGGGTTTTTAAGTGCTCTGGAGTCATTTCGTTGCAAGCGGGTTTTTAAGTGCTCTGGAGTCATTTCGTTGCAAGCGGGTTTTTAAGTACTCTGGAGTCATTTCGTTGCAAGCGGGTTTTTAAGTGCTCTGGAGTCATTTCGTTGCAAGCGGGTTTTTAAGTGCTCTGGAGTCATTTCGTTGCAAGCGGGTTTTTACGTACTCTGGAGTCATTTCATTGCAAGCGGGTTTTTACATACTTCTCAGACATTTCACTGGAAGCGGGTTTTTTAAGTGCTCTGGAGTCATTTCGTTGCAAGCGGGTTTTTACGTGCTCTGGAGTCATTTCATTGCAAGCGGGTTTTTACATATTTCTCAGACATTTCACTGGAAGCGGGTTTTTACGTGCTCTGGAGTCATTTCGTTGCAAGCGGGTTTTTAAGTGTTCTGGAGTCATTTCGTTGCAAGCGGGTTTTTAAGTGCTCTGGATTCATTTCGTTGCAAGTGGGTTTTTAAGTGCTCTGGAGTCATTTCGTTACAAGCTGGTTTTTAAGTGCTCTGGAGTCATTTCGTTGCAAGCGGGTTTTTAAGTGTTCTGGAGACATTTCGTTGCAAGCGGGTTTTTAAGTGCTCTGGAGTCATTTCGTTGCAAGCGGGTTTTTAAGTGTTCTGGAGTCATTTCGTTGCAAGCGGGTTTTTAAGTGCTCTGGAGTCATTTCGTTGCAAGCGGGTTTTTAAGTGTTCTGGAGTCATTTCGTTGCAAGCGGGTTTTTAAGTACTCTGGAGTCATTTCGTTGCAAGCGGGTTTTTAAGTGCTCTGGAGTCATTTCGTTGCAAGCGGGTTTTTAAGTGCTCTGGAGTCATTTCGTTGCAAGCGGGTTTTTAAGTGTTATGGAGTCATTTCGTTGCAAGCGGGTTTTTAAGTGCTCTGGAGTCATTTCGTTGCAAGCGGGTTTTTAAGTACTCTGGAGTCATTTCGTTGCAAGCGGTTTTTAAGTGCTCTGGAGTCATTTCGTTGCAAGCGGGTTTTTAAGTGCTCTGGAGTCATTTCGTTGCAAGCGGGTTTTTACGTACTCTGGAGTCATTTCATTGCAAGCGGGTTTTTACATACTTCTCAGACATTTCACTGGAAGCGGGTTTTTTAAGTGCTTTGGAGTCATTTCGTTGCAAGCGGGTTTTTACGTGCTCTGGAGTCATTTCATTGCAAGCGGGTTTTTACATACTTCTCAGACATTTCACTGGAAGCGGGTTTTTACGTGCTCTGGAGTCATTTCGTTGCAAGCGGGTTTTTAAGTGTTCTGGAGTCATTTCGTTGCAAGTGGGTTTTTAAGTGCTCTGGATTCATTTCGTTGCAAGTGGGTTTTTAAGTGCTCTGGAGTCATTTCGTTGCAAGCTGGTTTTTAAGTGCTCTGGAGTCATTTCGTTGCAAGCGGGTTTTTAAGTGTTCTGGAGACATTTCGTTGCAAGCGGGTTTTTAAGTGCTCTGGAGTCATTTCGTTGCAAGCGGGTTTTTAAGTGTTCTGGAGTCATTTCGTTGCAAGCGGGTTTTTAAGTGCTCTGGAGTCATTTCGTTGCAAGCGGGTTTTTAAGTGTTCTGGAGTCATTTCGTTGCAAGCGGGTTTTTAAGTGCTCTGGAGTCATTTCGTTGCAAGCGGGTTTTTAAGTGCTCTGGAGTCATTTCGTTGCAAGCGGGTTTTTAAGTGCTCTGGAGTCATTTCGTTGCAAGCGGGTTTTTAAGTGTTCTGGAGTCATTTCGTTGCAAGCGGGTTTTTAAGTGCTCTGGAGTCATTTCGTTGCAAGAGGGTTTTTAAGTACTCTGGAGTCATTTCGTTGCAAGCGGGTTTTTAAGTGCTCTGGAGTCATTTCGTTGCAAGCGGGTTTTTAAGTGCTCTGGAGTCATTTCGTTGCAAGCGGGTTTTTACATATTTCTCTGACATTTAACTGGAAGCGGGTATTTTAAGTGCTCTGGAGTCATTTCGTTGCAAGCGGGTTTTTACGTACTCTGGAGTCATTTCATTGCAAGCGGGTTTTTACATACTTCTCAGACATTTCACTGGAAGCGGGTTTTTTAAGTGCTCTGGAGTCATTTCGTTGCAAGCGGGTTTTTAAGTACTCTGGAGTCATTTCGTTGCAAGCGGGTTTTTAAGTGCTCTGGAGTCATTTCGTTGCAAGCGGGTTTTTAAGTGCTCTGGAGTCATTTCGTTGCAAGCGGGTTTTTAAGTGTTCTGGAGTCATTTCGTTGCAAGGGTTTTTAAGTACTCTGGAGTCATTTCGTTGCAAGCGGGTTTTTACGTGCTCTGGAGTCATTTCGTTGCAAGCGGGTTTTTACGTACTCTGGAGTCATTTCATTGCAAGCGGGTTTTTACATACTTCTCAGACATTTCACTGGAAGCGGGTTTTTTAAGTGCTCTGGAGTCATTTCGTTGCAAGCGGGTTTTTACGTACTCTGGAGTCATTTCATTGCAAGCGGGTTTTTACATACTTCTCAGACATTTCACTGGAAGCGGGTTTTTTAAGTGCTCTGGAGTCATTTCGTTGCAAGCGGGTTTTTAAGTACTCTGGAGTCATTTCGTTGCAAGCGGGTTTTTACGTACTCTGGAGTCATTTCATTGCAAGCGGGTTTTTACATACTTCTCAGACATTTCACTGGAAGCGGGTTTTTTAAGTGCTCTGGAGTCATTTCGTTGCAAGCGGGTTTTTACGTGCTCTGGAGTCATTTCATTGCAAGCGGGTTTTTACATACTTCTCAGACATTTCACTGGAAGCGGGTTTTTACGTGCTCTGGAGTCATTTCGTTGCAAGCGGGTTTTTAAGTGCTCTGGAGTCATTTCGTTGCAAGCGGGTTTTTAAGTGCTCTGGAGTCATTTCGTTGCAAGCGGGTTTTTAAGTGTTCTGGAGTCATTTCGTTGCAAGGGTTTTTAAGTACTCTGGAGTCATTTCGTTGCAAGCGGGTTTTTACGTGCTCTGGAGTCATTTCGTTGCAAGCGGGTTTTTACGTACTCTGGAGTCATTTCATTGCAAGCGGGTTTTTACATACTTCTCAGACATTTCACTGGAAGCGGGTTTTTTAAGTGCTCTGGAGTCATTTCGTTGCAAGCGGGTTTTTACGTACTCTGGAGTCATTTCATTGCAAGCGGGTTTTTACATACTTCTCAGACATTTCACTGGAAGCGGGTTTTTTAAGTGCTCTGGAGTCATTTCGTTGCAAGCGGGTTTTTAAGTACTCTGGAGTCATTTCATTGCAAGCGGGTTTTTACGTACTCTGGAGTCATTTCATTGCAAGCGGGTTTTTACATACTTCTCAGACATTTCACTGGAAGCGGGTTTTTTAAGTGCTCTGGAGTCATTTCGTTGCAAGCGGGTTTTTACGTGCTCTGGAGTCATTTCATTGCAAGCGGGTTTTTACATACTTCTCAGACATTTCACTGGAAGCGGGTTTTTACGTGCTCTGGAGTCATTTCGTTGCAAGCGGGTTTTTAAGTGTTCTGGAGTCATTTCGTTGCAAGCGGGTTTTTAAGTGCTCTGGATTCATTTCGTTGCAAGTGGGTTTTTAAGTGCTCTGGAGTCATTTCGTTGCAAGCTGGTTTTTAAGTGCTCTGGAGTCATTTCGTTGCAAGCGGGTTTTTAAGTGTTCTGGAGACATTTCGTTGCAAGCGGGTTTTTAAGTGCTCTGGAGTCATTTCGTTGCAAGCGGGTTTTTAAGTGTTCTGGAGTCATTTCGTTGCAAGCGGGTTTTTAAGTGCTCTGGAGTCATTTCGTTGCAAGCGGGTTTTTAAGTGTTCTGGAGTCATTTCGTTGCAAGCGGGTTTTTAAGTGCTCTGGAGTCATTTCGTTGCAAGCGGGTTTTTAAGTGCTCTGGAGTCATTTCGTTGCAAGCGGGTTTTTAAGTGCTCTGGAGTCATTTCGTTGCAAGCGGGTTTTTAAGTGTTCTGGAGTCATTTCGTTGCAAGCGGGTTTTTAAGTGCTCTGGAGTCATTTCGTTGCAAGCGGGTTTTTAAGTACTCTGGAGTCATTTCGTTGCAAGCGGGTTTTTAAGTGCTCTGGAGTCATTTCGTTGCAAGCGGGTTTTTAAGTGCTCTGGAGTCATTTCGTTGCAAGCGGGTTTTTACATATTTCTCTGACATTTAACTGGAAGCGGGTATTTTAAGTGCTCTGGAGTCATTTCGTTGCAAGCGGGTTTTTACGTACTCTGGAGTCATTTCATTGCAAGCGGGTTTTTACATACTTCTCAGACATTTCACTGGAAGTGGGTTTTTTAAGTGCTCTGGAGTCATTTCGTTGCAAGCGGGTTTTTAAGTGCTCTGGAGTCATTTCGTTGCAAGCGGGTTTTTAAGTACTCTGGAGTCATTTCGTTGCAAGCGGGTTTTTAAGTGCTCTGGAGTCATTTCGTTGCAAGCGGGTTTTTAAGTGCTCTGGAGTCATTTCGTTGCAAGCGGGTTTTTACGTACTCTGGAGTCATTTCATTGCAAGCGGGTTTTTACATACTTCTCAGACATTTCACTGGAAGCGGGTTTTTTAAGTGCTCTGGAGTCATTTCGTTGCAAGCGGGTTTTTACGTGCTCTGGAGTCATTTCATTGCAAGCGGGTTTTTACATACTTCTCAGACATTTCACTGGAAGCGGGTTTTTACGTGCTCTGGAGTCATTTCGTTGCAAGCGGGTTTTTAAGTGTTCTGGAGTCATTTCGTTGCAAGCGGGTTTTTAAGTGCTCTGGATTCATTTCGTTGCAAGTGGGTTTTTAAGTGCTCTGGAGTCATTTCGTTACAAGCTGGTTTTTAAGTGCTCTGGAGTCATTTCGTTGCAAGCGGGTTTTTAAGTGTTCTGGAGTCATTTCGTTGCAAGCGGGTTTTTAAGTGCTCTGGAGTCATTTCGTTGCAAGCGGGTTTATAAGTGCTCTGGAGTCATTTCGTTGCAAGCGGGTTTTTAAGTGCTCTGGAGTCATTTCGTTGCAAGCGGGTTTTTAAGTGATCTGGAGTCATTTCGTTGCAAGCGGGTTTTTAAGTGTTCTGGAGTCATTTCGTTGCAAGCGGGTTTTTAAGTACTCTGGAGTCATTTCGTTGCAAGCGGGTTTTTACGTACTCTGGAGTCATTTCATTGCAAGCGGGTTTTTACATACTTCTCAGACATTTCACTGGAAGCGGGTTTTTTAAGTGCTCTGGAGTCATTTCGTTGCAAGCGGGTTTTTACGTGCTCTGGAGTCATTTCATTGCAAGCGGGTTTTTACATACTTCTCAGACATTTCACTGGAAGCGGGTTTTTACGTGCTCTGGAGTCATTTCGTTGCAAGCGGGTTTTTAAGTGTTCTGGAGTCATTTCGTTGCAAGCGGGTTTTTAAGTGCTCTGGATTCATTTCGTTGCAAGTGGGTTTTTAAGTGCTCTGGAGTCATTTCGTTGCAAGCTGGTTTTTAAGTGCTCTGGAGTCATTTCGTTGCAAGCGGGTTTTTAAGTGTTCTGGAGACATTTCGTTGCAAGCGGGTTTTTAAGTGCTCTGGAGTCATTTCGTTGCAAGCGGGTTTTTAAGTGTTCTGGAGTCATTTCGTTGCAAGCGGGTTTTTAAGTGCTCTGGAGTCATTTCGTTGCAAGCGGGTTTTTAAGTGCTCTGGAGTCATTTCGTTGCAAGCGGGTTTTTAAGTGCTCTGGAGTCATTTCGTTGCAAGCGGGTTTTTAAGTGCTCTGGAGTCATTTCGTTGCAAGCGGGTTTTTAAGTGTTCTGGAGTCATTTCGTTGCAAGCGGGTTTTTAAGTGCTCTGGAGTCATTTCGTTGCAAGCGGGTTTTTAAGTACTCTGGAGTCATTTCGTTGCAAGCGGGTTTTTAAGTGCTCTGGAGTCATTTCGTTGCAAGCGGGTTTTTAAGTGCTCTGGAGTCATTTCGTTGCAAGCGGGTTTTTACATATTTCTCTGACATTTAACTGGAAGCGGGTATTTTAAGTGCTCTGGAGTCATTTCGTTGCAAGCGGGTTTTTACGTACTCTGGAGTCATTTCATTGCAAGCGGGTTTTTACATACTTCTCAGACATTTCACTGGAAGTGGGTTTTTTAAGTGCTCTGGAGTCATTTCGTTGCAAGCGGGTTTTTACGTGCTCTGGAGTCATTTCATTGCAAGCGGGTTTTTACATACTTCTCAGACATTTCACTGGAAGCGGGTTTTTACGTGCTCTGGAGTCATTTCGTTGCAAGCGGGTTTTTAAGTGTTCTGGAGTCATTTCGTTGCAAGCGGGTTTTTAAGTGCTCTGGAGTCATTTCGTTGCAAGCTGGTTTTTAAGTGCTCTGGAGTCATTTCGTTGCAAGCGGGTTTTTAAGTGTTCTGGAGACATTTCGTTGCAAGCGGGTTTTTAAGTGCTCTGGAGTCATTTCGTTGCAAGCGGGTTTTTAAGTGTTCTGGAGTCATTTCGTTGCAAGCGGGTTTTTAAGTGCTCTGGAGTCATTTCGTTGCAAGCGGGTTTTTAAGTGTTCTGGAGTCATTTCGTTGCAAGCGGGTTTTTAAGTGCTCTGGAGTCATTTCGTTGCAAGCGGGTTTTTAAGTGCTCTGGAGTCATTTCGTTGCAAGCGGGTTTTTAAGTGCTCTGGAGTCATTTCGTTGCAAGCGGGTTTTTAAGTACTCTGGAGTCATTTCGTTGCAAGCGGGTTTTTAAGTGCTCTGGAGTCATTTCGTTGCAAGCGGGTTTTTAAGTGCTCTGGAGTCATTTCGTTGCAAGCGGGTTTTTACGTACTCTGGAGTCATTTCATTGCAAGCGGGTTTTTACA